>NC_067431.1:0-600000 GCF_009764475.1 Pristis pectinata
GCTGAAATCTCCCTTCCTCTATCTGTTAACGGAACACACCAGTACCCTTTTAATAGGTCAATCTTTGTAAGAAATTTTGTCTTTCCCACTCTATCTATGCAATCATCCACCCTAGGAATAGGGTAAGCATCTGACTTTGTTACAGCATTCACTTTCCTGTAATCTGTGCAAAATCTGACAGTTCCATCAGGTTTAGGTACAATAACATAGGGTGAACTCCGATTTGAAGTAGAATGTCTAATAATATCATTTTCCAACATGAACCTTATTTCCTGATCAACAAGTTTACTTTTTTCCACATTCATTCGATATGGGTGTTGTTTGATAGGTTTTACATCCCCAACATCAACATCATGGGTAATTATCGATTGCTGTTTGGAACATCTGGGAACAGATTTTTAAATTTTAAAATTAATTCTCTCATCTGTTGTTTTTGTGAAACTTGTAAATGGTCCAACTTCGTTTCAAGGTTCTCCAGGATATTTTGTTTTTTTAGTTTCGATGGAACAATATTTGGTCTAAAACGGCCTTCCTCAACATCAACATCAGGCATTCTAGAAACAACCTTTACATCATCCACCAAGGCCACAACTGAATCCCTCTTATAATAAGGTTTTAGCATGTTTACATGACAGAGTTGTGTTTTCTTGCGTCTATCTGGTGTTTTGATTATATATGTTAAATCAGTTACTCGAGATTCAATAACATAGGGTCCAGAAAAACGAGATTGCAAGGGATTATTTTGGCAAGGGAAAAACACCAACACCTTTTGCCCCACTGCAAATGTCCTAGGCCTAGCACGTCTATCAAAATATGTCTTCATTCTTATCTGGCTAGTTTTCAAATTCTCTCTCGCTAGCTGGCAGACTCTCTCCAACCGAGTTTTAAATTTTAGGACATAGTCCAACAGACTCAAGTGCACTTCTTCATTAACCCATTGCTCTCTCAACAACTCCAAAGGTCCTCTCACCCTATGTTCAAATACAAGCTCAAACGGACTAAATCCTATTGACTCTTGGATTGAATCTCCAACGGCAAACAAAAGTAAATGAATACCTTCGTCCCAATCCTTTGTGTTTTCAAAGCAATAAGTCTTCAGCATAGTTTTGAGAGTAGAATGAAATGCTTCCAGAGCTCCTTGAGATTCTGGGTGATATGCAGATAATACAATCTGCTTTGCTCCCAGCTCATAGACTAGTTGTTGAAAAAAAATTGACATAAAATTACTACCTTGATCAGATTGGATTTCTTTTGGCAAACGAAACAAGGTAAAAAATTTTAAAATTGCCTTTGACACCGTCTTGGCCTTAATATTTCTAAGGGGTATTGCCTCTGGAAATCTAGAAGTGGCACACATGATGGTTAACAAATACTGATTTCCAGTCTTAGACTTTGGTAATGGGCCAACACAGTCCACAATCACCTTCGAAAAGGGTTCACCAAAAGCAGGAATTGGCTTCAAAGGAGCCACAGGGGGTTTATGATTTGGTTTACCTATCATCTGACATGTGTGGCAGGTTCGACAAAACATCACCACATCTTTTCTCAAACCAGGCCAATAAAATTGTTTCAAGATCTTCCCTACAGTTTTATTCACACCAAAATGACCACCCAAAGGCATACTATGGGCCAGGTTGAAAATCTCATCCCTATAAACTTTTGGAACAACAACCTGATGAATAACTTCCCATTCCTCATTAACAGGAACATGAGGAGGTCTCCATTTCCTCATTAACACTCCATTTTTGACAAAATATCCAATTGGCACTTTTTCAATCTCCGCCCATGAGAGTGCTTTTTCTTTCAATTCTGTCAACTCAGGATCCTTTGTCTCTTCCACCATAAAATCCTTCCTCGACAAAGACAAATCTTTAAATTCAGGCTCACTATGAGGATGTTGATCCTCCAGTGAAGACAGAAAAGTCTCAGATAAGGCATCATAACTTTCTTCATGTTTAGGACTGTCACAAGGAACCACATCAGACTGCATCGGACTTTCTGTCTTGGCTAATTCTTTAGCTCTAGCTCGAGTCACCGCACATGATGGGTAAACATCTGGATCATTCTCAGACTCATCAATCCTTGGTTTGGTTGTTAACCGTACCACAGAAACAATGTCTCCATCTGCAATGTCATTTCCCAATAACAAAGAAATTCCTTCCAATGGCAACCTAGGTCTTATCCCTATCTCGACTGGTCCTTCTACGAACTTTGACTTTAAAATCACCCTGTGTAAAGGGACAGATATGGTGTCATCTGTAACGCCTCGTATTAGATTTACCTCACCAGTGTCACTTTCTTCACCAAAATTTAAAACACTGTCCAGCAAGAGAGATTGACAAGCCCCAGTATCTCTAAGAATTTTCACTGGCACCTGGGGTGACCCATCATTCAGTGAAACAAAACCCTCTGATACATAAGAACGGAATTCCTTTCTCACTTCCTCCAACTTTTCCGCTTTTACCTCTTGCAAGTACTGATCTTTAACAGCATCTCCTAAACCTTTTTGATTTTTAATTGCCTGAAAGCAAGCATTGGGCACAGCTTCCTTCTTTTTCTTCAAAAGGGCAAAATTAGATATCACATGGCCAGGCTTCTTACAGTAATAACAAGTACGCTCAACAGGTTTCTCCAGTACTGGCTTCTTTTCATCCTTCTCATTTTGATTACCTCTCAATTTAATCTCCGGTTTACCTGGATTGTAACTCTTTTGAAAGGTTTTAGGTTGTCCCCATTTGGATTTATGGGTTAAAGCATAATCATCTGCCAACCTAGCAGTTTCTTGCAAAGTTTCCACTGCCTTTTCATTTAAATATGTTGTTAATTCAACTGGAACACATCTTTTAAAGTCTTCCACTGATATCAATTCTTTCAATTTATCAAAATCCCCATCTACATTTTTAGCCATGTACCATCGTTCAAAACATATTCTCTTTCCATTGGCAAATTCCATATAAGTCTGATCTGCAGATTTCCTCGTCTCTAAATTTTTGTCTATAAGCTTCAGGTACCAATTCATACGGCTTCAATATAACTTGTTTTGCCTTGGTATAATCAGCTGGATCCTCAGCAGAAAAAGCAGAATAAGCTTTTTGAGCTTTACCTTTAATCACACTCTATACCATAAGAGCCCATCCTTTCTTTGGTCAGTTTGAACTCACAGCAACCTTTTCAAAATGTTGGAAATACTGATCAACCTGATCTTCCTCAAAAGGAGGGACTAATCGAACCTCCCTGCTGGCTGAAAAACCATCATCAGAATCAGATTCCGAACTCTTTCGCTTCATTTGTAACTCATGCTGCCTCTTTTTCTCCTCGCTATCCAGCTCCATCCTCCTCAATTCCATCTGCTTCATTGCTAGATCAGCCTGGATCTTCATCCGAGTTATCTCTCGTTCAGTCTCTAATTTCCTTTGTTCGGCCTCTAATCTCTTTTGCTCGGCCTCGATCTTTTTTGTCCCAACTCCACCTTCAGTCTTGTTTGTTCTTACTCCATCTTTGCTATCTGCACCTGTCTAACAGGTCTCTCTGACTCACCCCCAGAAAACTCTTCTAACTGTTCTAATTCTTCCTCCTCCAGATCCTCCAACTCCACTGGTTGAAAAGTCACATCAGAAATCACTGGTTTACTCTCAGGAAACTCAACTACCTCACTCAACTCCAACACTTCCCTCTCCAAATAATAGTCAACTATCATTCTATGAATAACTGCTTTTCTCATAGACTGCTTTACTTCTGTAAGGTTTAGCTTTGTAGCCATCTTTATCAAATCATGCTTTTTCGCCATCTCCAATCCCTGTAGGGTTGGTGACTCCAAAAATGCCTTAATATCCATTGCTGCTGGTTTCCACACACACAAGCCAATTAAAAAGAATTTATCAGACCTCCCTCAAAAATCTTTGGATTGAATCCCGAACAAATCTCGTCAATATGGGGAACGATCCCAGACGACACTCGTTAATCTTTGGATTGGATCCCGGACGAATCTCGTTAACCTTGGGAACTATCCCGGACAAGCCCCCAATTTTGTCACGGACCAGCAACAAAATAAACACACTGAGCATGATTCAGTGTTAAAAACTATTTTATTAATCACTATTTATGATAATACGTAAATTAAAAGTAAAAATGTTAGTATGTTAGAATTCAAAAATGTTAAACCTCGAACGTTAACACCAAAACTAAACTCTTCGTGTGTGTGTGTGGCAAAGTCCAAAACTCCCAGTTCCGGAATGGTTCTTAAAGTTCAGTTCCGCAAGCCATAAGGTGAAACATGAGCAAGGGCTACTTCAACAACCACCGTTGTCAGAAGATAAGACGTAGATGTAAAAAAAATAGAGAGACTACATACGAAATCCAAATGTTCCAGGATGGAACCCAAACGACACTCCAATGTTTACTCGGTAGTGACTTCCTCACCCCGAAAAGCATCCGAATCGTGGTCTTCCACACACAAACACCTGTTTCCTTCTACAGGTGAGCAACAAAGTGAACTCCACCGGATTACTTCCAACTTCCATACATGGATTTCAGTAGCAGACACAGTTATTGTTTCTCATCCATTGATAGTGAACACTAGCAGGCTGGTGTCTCTCTCCCTTCTCTCTCTCTCCCTCCTCCTCCTCCTCCTCCTTCTTCTTCTTCTTCTTCTTCTTCTTCTTCTTCTTCTTCTTCTTCTTCTTCTTCTTCTCCTTCTTCTTCTTCTTCTTCTTCTTCTTCTTCTTCTTCTTCTTCTTCTTCTTCTTCTTCTTCTTCAACAACGTCATTACGCCCTTTATCTTCTATTGACGTAAGCACGCCCCCCCCCAAACACACACACTCTCTCTCTATCTTAAAGGGACTTTCACTGAGTCCGTAACATAAGTTGCGTGATACATTTGCTTTTACCTGCTCAGGGTTCAGTTGTACAATCAAATAAATGTTACCAAACCACTCAGCATCATGAAATACATAACATAAAGATGTTTTCAAAAGGTTGCTATATAGATTAACTGTATAAAGTGGCAAATGAAATTATTGATGCTTTCTCCATTCAAACTCCTGCTTCAGACAATTGGGATGTTTGGGGATACATTTGCATTTACCTGCTCTGGATTAAGCTGGCCAATCAAATAAATGTTACCAACCAACTCAGCATCATGAAATACATATCATACAGTTGGTTTCAACAAGTTGCCACATAGGTTAAGTGTATAAAGTGGCAAATGAAACAAGCTGATGCTTTCTCCTTTCAGTACGCTTCTTGAGACAAATTGGAAGTTTAGTGAATCATTTGTATTTAGCAGCTCAGTGTTAAGTTGTACAATCAAATAAGTATTACCAACTTACTCAGCATCATTCAATACACAAAATAAAGTTGGTTTCCACAAGTTACTACGTAGTTATGTGCAGAAAGTAGCAAATGAAAGAATTGATGCTTTCTCCACCCAAAGAGCTTTTTCAGCCAATTTGGAGGTATTGTGATGCATTTGCACTCAACTGCTCAGGGTTAAGTTGTACAATCATGTAAATGTTACCATACTACTCAGGATCATGAAATACATAACATAAAGTTGGTTTCCACAAGTTACTTTGTAGGTCAAGTGCAGAAAGTGGCAAGTGAAAGAATGGATGCTTTCTCCTTTCAAAACGCTTTTTAAGACAAAGAATTTTAGTGAATCATTTGCATTTAACTGCTCAGGGTTAGTTGTAGAATCAAGTAAATATTACCCAAGTACTCAGCATAACGAAGTAGATAACATAAAGTTGTTTTCGAAAAGTTGCTAAATTGATTAAACGTGTAAAGTGGCAAATGAAAGCAGTAATGCTTTCTCCATTCAAAACGCTGTTTCAGACAATTTTTAAGTTTCGTGATACATTTGCTTTTACCTGCTCAGGGTTCAGTTGTACAATCAAATAAATCTTACGAAACTACTCAGCATCATGAAAGTACATAACATAAAGATGTTTAAGAAAGGTTGCTACATAGATTAACTGTAAAATGTGGCAAATGAAATTATTGATGCTTTCTACATTCAAAACGCTGCTTCAGACAATTCGGATGTTTTGTGATACATTTGCATTTACCTGCTCTGGATTAAGTTGTGCAATCAAATAAATGTTACCAAACAACTCAGCATCATGAAATACATATCACACAGTTGCTTTCAACAAGTTGCTACATAGGTTAAGTGTATAAAGTGGCAAATGAAACAAGTTGATGCTTTCTCCTTTCAAAACGCTTCTTGAGACAAATTGGAAGTTTAGTGAATCATTTGCATTTAGCAGCTCAGTGTTAAGCTGTACAATCAAATAAATATTACCAAATTACTCAGCATCATTCAACACACAAAATAAAGTTGGTTTCCACAAGTTACTATGTAGTTATGTGCGGAAAGTAGCAAATGAAAGCATTAATGCTTTCTCCACCCAAGACGCTTTTTCCGCCAATTTGGAGGTTTTGCGATGCATTTGCACTCAACTGCTTAGGGTTAAGTTGTACAATGATATAAATGTTACCATACTACTCAGGATCATGAAATACATAACATAAAGTTGTTTTCCACAAGTTACTTTTTAGGTCAAGTGTAGAAAGTGGCAAATGAAGGCATTGATGCTTTCTCCACCCAAGACGCTTTTTCCGCCAATTTGGAGGTTTTGCGATGCATTTGCACTCAACTGCTTAGGGTTAAGTTGTACAATGATATAAATGTTACCATACTACTCAGGATCATGAAATACATAACATAAAGTTGTTTTCCACAAGTTACTTTTTAGGTCAAGTGTAGAAAGTGGCAAATGAAGGAATTGATGCTGTTTCCGTCCAAATCGCTGTTTCCACCAATTTGTAAGTTTTGTGATACATTTGCATTTAGCCGCTGAGGGTTAAGTTGTACAATCAAATTAATGTCACGAAAATATTCAGCATCATGAAATAGGTAACATAAAGATGTTTTCCACAAGTGACTGTATATGTAATGTGTACGAAGTGGCAAATGAAAGAATAGATGCTTTTTCCAATCAAACAAGGACGTTTAGCCAATTTGCCGTTTGTGAAACATTTGCATTTAAGCGCTCAGTGTTAATTTGTACAATGACATAAATATTACCAAACTACTCAGCATCATGAAATACATAACATATTATTGTTTTTCAACAAGTTGCTACGTAGGATAAGTGTCTAAAGTGGCAAATGAAAGAATTGATGCTTTCTCATTCGAAAACGCTCTTTAAGCAAATTTGGAAGTTTTGTGATACATTTGCATTTAACTGCTCAGGGTTAAGTTGTAAATTTAATAAATGTTACCAAACTACTCAGCATTATAAAATAAATGAAATGATGTAGTTTTCCAAAAGTTGCTATGTAGATATGTGTAGACAGTAGAAATTGAAAGAATTGATGCTTTCTCATTCCAAAACGGTCTTTCAGCAAATGAAAGAATGAAAGAATTGATGCTTTCCATTCCAAAATGCTCTTTCAGCAAATTTGGAAGTTTTGTGATACATTTGCATTTAACTGCTAGGGTTAAGTTGTACAATCAACTAAATGTCACCAGTCTACTCAGCATCATGAAATACATAACGTAAAGTTGTTTTCCACAAGTTACTTTTTAGGTCAAGTGTAGAAAGTGGCAAATGAAAGAATTGATGCTTTCTCATTCCAAAATTCTCTTTAAGCAAATTTGGAAGTTTTGTGATACATTTGCATTGAAATGCTCAGGGTTAAGTTGTACGATCAATTAAATGTCACCGGTCTACTCAGCATCATCAAATACATAACGTAAAGTTGTTTTCCACAAGTTACTTATTAGGTCAAGTGTAATAAGTGGCAAGTGAAAGGATTGATGCTTTCTCCATCCAAAACGCTGCTTCAGCCAATTTGGTTGTTTTGTGATTCATTTACATTTACCTGCTCAGGGTTAAGTTGTACAATTAAATAAATGTCACCAAACTACACAGCATCAGACGTTCATAAAATAAACTTTTTTTTCCCACAAGTTACTATGTAGTTATGAGCAGACAGTGCAAATGAAAGATTTGGTGTTTTCGCAATCCACAACGCTGCTTCTGCCAGTTTGGAAGATTTGTGACACATTTGGTAATTACTGCTCAACGTTAAGTTGTACAATCAAATAAAAGTTACCAAACTCCTCAGCATCATCTATTACATAACATAAAGTTGTTTTCAACAAGGTGATACATACGTTAAGTGTATAAAGTGGTAAATGAAAGAGTGGATATTTTCTCCTTTCAAAACGCTTTTTCAGACAAATTGGAATTTTAGTGATTCATTTGCATTTAACTGCTCAGTGTTAAGATGTACAATCAAATTTATATTACCAAATTACTCAGCATCATGAAACACATAAAATAAAGTTGTTTTCCACAGGATACTATTTATTTCTGTGTACATAGTGGCAAATGAAGGAATTGACGCTTTCTCCATCCAACACCGTGCTCAGCCAGTTGGGAAGTTTTGTGATACATTTGCATTTAACTGTTCAGGGTTAAGTTCTACAATCAAATAAATGTCTCCAATCTACTCAGCATCATGAAATACATACCATAAAGTTGTTTTCGACAAGTTAGTATGTAGTTATGTATAGAAAGTGGCAAATGAAAGAATTGATGCTTTCGCCATCCAAAACGTTGTATCAGTTAATTTCGAAGGTTTGTAATACAATTGCATTTAACTGCTCAGTGTTAAGTTGTATAATCAAATAAATGTTACCAAACTACTCAGCATCATGAAATAAATAAAATAAACTTGTTTTCCACAAGTTACTATGTAGTTATGTTGTGAAAGTGGCAAATGAATGAACTGATTTCTCCACCCAAAACGCTTTTTCAAACAATTTTTAGGTTTAGTGGTACATTTTTACGTAACTGCTCAGTGTTAAGTTGTACATTCATATAAATGTTACCAAAATACTCAGGATCATGTAATACATAACATAAAGTTGTTTTTCCAGAAGTTGAATATTAGGTCAAGTGTAGAAAGTGGCAAATGAAGGAATTGATGCTTTCTCCATCCAAAACGCTCTTTCAGTCGGTTTGGAAGTTTTGTTATACATTTGCATTTAACTGCTGAAGGTTAAGTTCTACAATCAAATAAACGTCCCCAATCCACTCAGCTTCATAAAATACATAACATAAAGTTGTTTTCCAGAAGTTACTATACAG
The DNA here is from genome assembly GCF_009764475.1 of Pristis pectinata. NCBI lineage: Eukaryota > Metazoa > Chordata > Chondrichthyes > Rhinopristiformes > Pristidae > Pristis > Pristis pectinata. The sequence continues at coordinate 9,163 of NC_067431.1, forward strand.
ATTTGTGTAGAAGTTGGCATATGAACGAATTGATGCTTTCTCCATTCAAAACGCTGTTTCAAGCCAATTTTGTTTTGTGATACATTTGCATTTAATACCTCAGTGTTAAGATGTATAATCAGATAAGTGTTACCAAACTACTCATCATCATGAATTACATAACATTAAGCATTTTTCAACAAGTTGGTACATAGGTTAATTGTATAAAGTGACAAATGAAAGAATTAATGCTTTCTCTATTCAAAACGCTGTTTCAGCTGATTTGGAAATTTCGTGATACATTTGATTTTACCTGCTCAGGGTTCAGTTGTACAATCAAATAAATGTTACCAAAGTGCTCAGCATCATTAAATAAATAACATGAAGATGTTTTCAAAGTTTGCAACATAGGTTAACTGTATAAAGTGTCAAATGAAATTATTGATGCTTTCTCCATTCAAAACGCTGTTTCAGACTATTTGGAGGTTTCGTGATACATTTGCATTTACTTGCTCAGGGTTAAATTGTAAAATCAAATAAATGTCACCAAACTTCTCAGCATCATGAAATGCATAACAGAAAGTTGGTTTCCATAGTAACTATGTAGTTTTGTGTAGAAAGTGGCAAAGGAAAGAATTAATGCATTCTCCTTTCAAAACGTTGTATCAGTCAGTTTGGAGGTTGGTGATACATTTGCATTTAACTGCTCAGTGTTAACTTGTATAATCAAATGAATGTTAACAAACTTCTCAGCATCATGAAATACATAACATAAATTTGTTTTCCACCAGTTAATTTTGTAGGTCCAGTGTGTAAAGCGACAATGAATGAATCGATGCTCTCTCTATTCAAAACGCTGTTTCAGCCAAATTGGAAGTTTTCTGAAACATTTGCATTCACCTCTGCAGGATTAGGTTGTATTATCAAATAAATGTTACCAAGTTACTCAGCATCATGAAATATGTAACATAAAGTTGTTTTCCACAAGTGACTATATATGGCATGTGTACAAAGTGGCAAATGAAAGAATAGATGTTTTCTCCAATCAAGCAACGATGTTTAGCCAATTGGCGGTTTGTGAAACAGTTGCATTTAAGTGCTCAGTGTTGCGTTGTACAATGAATTAAATGTTACGAAACTACTCAGCATTTTAAAATACATAACATAAAGTTGTTTTGGACAAGTTGCTACACAGGTTAAGTGCCTCAAGAGGCAAATGAAAGAATTGATGCTTTCTCCTTTCAGAACGCTGTTTCAGACAAATTGGAAGTTTCGTCATACATTTGCATTTATCACCTTAGTGTTAAGCTGTACAATCAAATAAATGTGACCAAACTACTCAGCATCATCAAATACATAACATGATGTTGTTTCCACAAGTTACTATGTAGTTATGTGTCGAGAGTGGCAAATGAATGAATTGATGCTTTCTCTATTCAAAACGCTGTTTCAGCCACTTTGGAAGTTTTGTGATAATTTGCATTTAACTGCTCAGGGTTAGTACTACAATCAAATAAATCTCACCAATCTACTGAGCTTCAACAAATACATAACATAAAGCTCATTTCAACAAGTTGCTACATAGACGAAGTGTAGAAAGTGGCAATTGACAGTATTGATGCTTTCTCCATTCAAAACGCTGTTTCAGAGAATTTGGAGGTTTCGTCATTCATTTCCATTTAACTTCTCAGCGTTCAAATGTACCATCAAATAAATGTTACCAAACTACTCAGCATTATGAAATATATAAAATGAAGTTCTTTCTTTCAAGTTATTATGTAGCTGTCCGTAGAAAGTGGCAAATTATGTTTTCTCCATTCAAAACACTGCTTCATACAATTTGGAAGTTTTGTGATACATCTGTAATTACCTGCTCAGGGTTAAGTTGTACAATCAAATTAAGGTACCAAACTACTGAGCATCATCAAATACATAACAAGTTATTTTCCAGCAGTTACTTTTTAGGTCAAGTGTAGAAAGTGGCAAATGAAAGAATTGATGCTTTCTGCATTGAAAACACTGTTTCAACCAGTTTGGAAGTTTTGTGATACATTTGCATTTAACTGCACAGTGTTAAGTTGCACAATCAAATAAATATCACCAAACTACTCAGCATCATGAAATACATAACATAAAGTTGTTTTCCACAAGTTACTACATAGTTATGTGTAGACAGCGGCAAATGAAAGAATTGATGATTTCTGCATTCAAAACGCTGTTTCAGCCAATTATGATGATTTGTGATACATTTGTATTTACCTGCTCAGGGTTAAGTTGTGCAATGAAATAAATATTACCAAACTACGTACCATCTTGAAATACATAAAGTAAAGTTGTTTTCCACAAGTTTCTATGTAGTTATATGTAGACAGTGGCAATGAAAGAATTGCTGCTTTCTCTATCCAAAACGCTGTTGCAGGTTGTTTGGAAGTTTTGAGATACCTTTGCATTTAGCTGCTCAGGGTAAAGTTGTACAATTAAATAAATGTTTACAAACTACTCAGCATCTTGAAATGCATAGCATAAAGTTGTTTTCAACAAGTTGCTCCGTAGGTTAAAAGTGTATAAACTGGGAAATGAAAGAATTGATGCTTTCTCCATACAAAACGCTGTTTCATCCAGTTCGGAAGTTTTGTGATATATTTGCATATTTTACAATCAAATAAATGTCACCAATATACTCAGCATCATCAAATACATAACATAAAGTTGTTTTACCCAAGTTACTAAATAGTGGCAAAGGAAAGAATTGATGCTTTCTCCTTTCAAAACTCTTTTTTATACAAATTGGAAGTTTAGTGTATCATTTGTTTTTAAATGCTCAGTGTTAAGTTGTACAATGAAATAAATATTACCAATCTCCTCAGCATCATGAAGTACATAACATAAAGTTGTTTTCCACAAGTTACTAAGTAGTTATAGGTAGAAAGTGGCAAATGAAAGAATTGATTCTTTCTCCTTTCAAAACGCTTTTTGAGCCAATTGGAAGTTTAGTGAAATATTTACATTTAACTGCTCATTGTTAAGTTGTAGAATGAAATAAATATTACCAAACTACTCAACATCATGAAATACATAAAATAAAGTTGGTTTCCACTTGTTACTATGTACTTATGTGTAGAAAGTAGCAAATGAAAGAACTGATGCTTTCTCCACCCAAAAAGCTTTTTCAGCCAATTTTTAGGTTTTGTCATACATTTGCACTTAACTGCTCAGTGCTAAGTTGTACGTTCATATAAATGTTACCAAACTACTCAGCATCATGAAATGCAGAACAGAAAGTTGTTTTGTAGTAGTTACTACATACGTTAAGTGTAGTAACTGGCGAATGAACGAATTTATGCTTTCTCCTTTCAATACGCTGTTTCAGACAATTTGCAAGTTTTGCGATATATTTGCATTTAACTGTTGACGGTTAAGTTGCACAATCAAATAAACGTTCAAACTACTCAGCATCATGAAATACATATCCTAAAGTTATTCTCATAATTTACTACATAGGTTAAGCGCAGAAACCGACCAGTGAAGAATCGATGCTTCTCCATTCAAGACACTGTTTCAGAAAATTTGGAACTTGTGTGATACATTTGCTTTTAACTGTTCAGGATTAAGTTGCACAACTAAATAAATGTTAGCAAACTACTCAGCATCATGAAATACATAACATAAAGTTGCTTACCACAACTTACCACATAGGTTAAATGTTGAAACTCGCAAATTGAAAAATTGATTATTTCTCCTTTCAAAATGCTGTTTCAAGCAATTTGGAAGTTTTGTGATACATTTCCATTTGACTGTTCAGGGTTAAGTTTCACAATCAAATAAATGTTTCCAAACTACTCAGATTCATGGAACACATCAAAATAAAGTTGTTTTCCACATGTTACTACATAGGTTAAGCGTAGAAACTGACAAATGAAAGAATCTATGCTTTCTCCTTTCAAAACGCTGGTTCAGACAATTTGAAAGTTTTCTGATACATTTTATTTTACTCTTCAGGGTTAAGTTGTACAATCAAATAAATGTTAGCAAACTACGCAGTGTCATGAAATACATAACATAAAGTTTTTTTTACACAAGTATCTATATAGGTTATGTGTAGAAAGTGGCAAATGAAAGAATTGGTGCTTTCTCCAATCAAAAAACGTTTTTCCAGCCAATTTCGAGGGTTTGTGATACATTTGCATTTAACTGCTCAGTGTTAAGTTGTACAATCAAATAAATATTATCAAATACTCAGCATCATGATATACATAAAATAAAGTTGGTTTCCACAAGTTAATATGTAGTTATGTGCAGAAGGTTGCAAATAAAAGAATTGATGCTTTCTGCACCCAAAACGCTGTTTCAGTCAATTTTGAAGTTTTGTGATACATTTGCATTTAACTGCTCAGGATTAACTTGTACAATCAAACAAAATGTTACCAAACTACTCAGCATCATGAAACACACAACATAAAGTTGTTTTCAACAAGTGGCTGCATAGTTAATTTCATAAAGTGGCAAATGAAGGATTGACGCTTTCTCCATTCATAACGCTCTTTCAGACAATTTGAAGGTTTCGTCATACATTTGCTTTTAACTGCTCAGGGTTAAGATGTAGAATCAAATAAATGTTACCAAACTACTCAGCATCATGAAATACATAAAAGAAGGTTGTTTTCCACAAGTTACTAGTAGCTGTGTGCAGCAAGTGCAAACGAAAAAATTGATGCATTCAACTTTCAAAACGCTGTTTCAGCCAATTTGGAAGTTTTGTTGTCCATTTGAATTTAGCTGCTCCAGGAATAAGTTGTAGAATCAATTAAATGTTATCAAATTACTCAGCGTCATGAAATAGGTAACAAAAATATTTTCCACCGCATATATATATAGGTTATGTGTACCACAGAACCATAGAGCCATACAACACGAAACAGGGTCTTCGGTCCATCATGTTGTGCCGTCCATCAATCCACCCTCACACTACCTAACCCCTTCCTCCCGCATATCCCTCCATTTCACATTCCTGCATATGCTTTCCCACAAGCTCTTGAACCTGTCCAATGTATCTGCCTCCACCACCACCCCAGGCAGTGCATTCCATGCACCAACCACTCTCTGGGTGAAAAACCTCCCCCTCACATCTCCCCTGAAACTCCCACCCATAACCGTAAAGCCATGCCCTCTCTTCTTCAACATTGGTGTCCTGGGAAGGAGGCGCTGACTGTCTACTCTATCTATTCCTCTCAATATTTTATATACCTCTATCATGTGTCCTCTCATCCTCCTCCCTTCCAGTGAATAAAGCCCTAGCACCTTAAGCCTCTCCTCATATTCAATACTCTCTAATCCAGGAAGTATCCTGGTAAATCTCCTCTGCATCCTCTCCAACGCCTCCACATCCTTCCTATAATGAGGCGACCAGAATAAGAGTTTTGTAAAGCTGCATCATCACCTCGCGGTTCTTAAACTCAATCCCGCGATTTATGAAAGCTCTTCCCACCTGTGAGGCAACTTTCAATGAGCTGTGAATATGAACACCCAGATCCCTCTGCTCCTCCACACTACCAAGTACCTTGCCATTTACCTTCTTCTCTGCCCTGGAGTTTTTCCTTCCAAAGTGTACCACCTCACACTTCTCCGGATTGAACTCCATCTGCCACTTGTCAGACCAGCTCTGCATCCTATCAATATCCCTCTGCAAGCTCCGACAGCCCTCCACACTATCCACAACACCGCCGATCTTAGTGTCGTCCGCAAACTTACTAACCCAGCCCTCCACCCCCTCATCTAAGTCATCTATAAATATTACAAAAAATAAAGGTCCCAGAACCGATCCCTGCGGGACACCACTAGTCACTGCCCTCCAATCCGAGGGCACTCCTTTCACCACAACCCTCTGCTTTATACATGCAAGCCAATTCCTAATCCACACAGCCAAGCTGCCCTGGATCCCTTGGCCACTTGACCTTCTGAAGAAGCCTACCATGAGGAATCTTATCAAACGCCTTACTAAAATACATGTGAACCACATCCACCGCACTGCCCTCATCAATCTTCCTGGTCACCTCCTCAAAAATCTCTATCAGGCTTGTGAGGCAAGATCTTCCCTTCACAAAACCATGCTGGCTGTCCCTAATCAGTCCATGATTCTCTAGGTGTTCATAAATCCTATCCCTTAGGATCCTTTCCAACAGCTTGCCCACCACAGACGTGAGACTCACCGGTCTATAATTCCCTGGCCTATTCCTATTACCTTTTCTGAACAAGGGGACAACATTAGCAACCCTCCAATCCTCTAGCACCATCCCCGTGGACAACGAGGACTCAAATATCCTTACCAGCATTCAACAATCTCCTCCCTGGCCTCTCGAAAGCAGCCTGGGGAAAAAACCCGTCAGGCCCCGGAGATTTATCTGTCTTAATATTATTTAACAACTTCAACACATCCTTTCTCTTGATATCTACAACCTCGAGAACATTACCCTGACCAGCACTCCCTTCCGCATCATCAAGACCCCTCTCCCTGGTGAATACGGAAGAGAAGTACTCATTGAGAACTTCTCCCAGTTCCGCCGCCTCCAGGCAAATTCTCCCACCTTTGTCCTTAATCGGACCTACCTTTACCCTAGCCATCCTCCTACCCTTCACGTACTTGAAAAAGGCCTTGGGATTTTCCTTAACCCTACTAGCCAACGCCTTTTCATGTCCCTTTCTAGCTCTCCTCAACCCTTTCTTAAGTTTCTTCCTCGCGGGCCCTGTCCGAACCTTGCTGCTTATACCTCATGTATGCTACCATCATCTCCCTAACAAGTCGTTCCACCTCTCTCGTCACCCACGGTTCCTTCACCCTGCCATTCCTTCTCTGCCTCACCGGGACATCTTTATCCCTAACCTCCTGCATAAGATCCCTGAATATCGACCACATCTCCATGGTAATTTTCCTTCAAAAAGGACATCCCAATTTACACTCCCAAATTCTCTCCTTATAGCCTCATAGTTCGTCCTTCCGTAATTAAAAATGCTCTTATTCTCTCTGCACCTGTCCCTGTCCATGACAATTTTAAAGGTTATGGAGCAATGGTCACGATCCCCCAAGTGATCACCCACCAATAGAGCCCGGTTCATTTCCTAAAACTAGATCTAACATGGCATTCCGTCTATTCGGCCTGTCAATATAATGCGTCAGGAATCGCTCCTGCACACATTTAACATTTTCCGTCCCATTTAAACCTTTGGCACTAAGCAGGTTCCTGTCGATATTTGGGAAGTTGAAGTCTCCCGTTATAACAACCCTGTTTATGTAAGCTGGCAGATAAATTAAGCTCAGAAACTGACAAATGAAAGAATCCATGCTTTATCCATTCAAAGCTCTGTTTCAGACTGTTTGGGAATTTTGTGATACGTTTGTATTTAACTGTTCAGGGTGGAGTTGTACAATCAAATAAATGTTACCAAACTGCTCAGCATCATGAAATACAAAACATGAAGTGGTTTTCCACAAGTTTCTACATCGGATAAGTGTAGAAATTGGCAAATGAAATAATTAATGTTTTCTCCAATCAAAACGCTGTTTCAGTCAATTTGGATGTTTTGTGATACATTTCCATTTAACTATTCAGGATTAAGTTGTACAATCAAATAAATGTTACCAAAATACTTAGCATCAGGAAATACATAACATATTGTTGCTTTCCACGAGTTACAACATAGGTTAAGTGTACAAACTGGCAAATGAAAGACTTGATGCTTTCTCCATTCAAAACGCGTTTACAGACAATTTGGAAGTTTTCTGATCCATGTGTATTTTACTGTTCATGGTTAAGTTGCACAAACAAATAAGTGTTACTAACCGACTCAACATCATGAATTACATAACATCAACTTGATTTCCGGATGTTACTACAATGATTAAGTGTAGAAAGTGGCAAATGAAAGAACTGATGGTTTCTTCATTCAAAACGCCGTTTCAGCCAATTTGGAATTTTTCGGATACATTTGCATTTAACTGCGCAGGGTTAAGTTGTACAATCAAATAAATGTCACCAAACTACTCAGCATCAGGAAATACAAAACATGAAGTGTCTTTCCACAAGTTACTACATAGGTAAAGCGTAGAAACCGTTAAATGCAAGAAATTATGCTTTCTCCATTCAAAGCGCTGCTTCGCCAATATGGAAGTTTTGTGATACATCTGCACTTAACTGTTCAGGATTAAATTGCACAACCAGATAAATGTTACCGAACTACTCGGCATCAGGAAATACATGTCATGATGTTGTTTTCCGCGAGTTGCTACATAGGTTAAGTGTACAAACTGGCAAATTAAAGAATCGATTCTTTCTCCATTCAAAACTTTGGTTCAGTGAATTTGGAAGTTCTCTGATACATTTGCATTTAACTATTCAGGTGTAGGTTGTACAATCACATAAATGTTACCGAACTACTCAGCGTCATAAAATACATCAAATAAAGCTGTTTTCCACAAGTTTCTACATAGGTTAAGTGTAGAAACTGCAAATGAAAGAATTGATGCTTTTTCCATTCAAAACGCTGTTTGAGCCAATTTGGAAGTTTTGTGATACATTTGCCTTTAACAGTTCATAGTTAAGTTGTACAATCAAATAAATGTTACCAAACTATTCAGCATAAGGAAATAAATAACTTAAGCTAGCTTTCCACGAGTTGCTACATTGGTTAAGTGTAGAAACTGGCAAATGAAATAATCGATGCTTTCTCCATGCAAAATTCTCTTTCAGACAATTTGGAATTTTCCTGATACATGTGCATTTCACCGTTCAGGGTTAAGTTGCACAACCAAATAAATGTTACCAAACGACTAAGCATCATGAAATACATAACATAAACTTGTTTTCCACAAGTTACTAAATAGGTTAAGCTCAGAAGCTGTCAAATGAAAGAATTGGAGCTTTCTCCATTCAAAACGCTGTTTCCCCAATATGGAAGATTTGTAAATCGTTTGCATTTAAGTATTTAGTGTTAAGTTGTACAATCAAATAAATGTTACCAAACTACTCCGCATCATGAAATTCATAACGTAAAGTTGTTTTCCACAAGTTACTGCATAGGTTAAGTGTACAAACTGGCAAATGAAAGAATCGATGCTTTCTCCATTCAAAACGCTTTTTCAGACAATTTGGAAGTTTTCTCAATGCATTTGCATTGAACCGTTCAGGGTTAAGTTGCACAATCAAATAAATGTTACTAAACTACTCAGCATCATGAAATACAAAACATGAAGTGTCTTTCCAAAAGTTACTACATCGGTTTGTCACAAACCAGCAACAAAAGAAACACACTGAGCATGAATTAGTGTTAAAAACTATTTTATTAATCAATACTTATGATAATACGTAAAATAAAAGTAAAAATGTTAGTATGTTAGAATTCAAAAATGTTAAACCTTGAACGTTAACCCCAAAACTAAACTCGTCGTGTGTGTGTGGGTGTGGCAAAGTCCAAAACTCCCAGTTCCGGAATGGTTCTTAAAGTTCAGTTCCGCAAGCCATAAGGTGAAACATGAGCAAGGGCTTCTTCAACAACCACCGTTGACTGAAGATAAGATGTAGATGTAGAAAAACATAGAGAGAGTTCATACGAAATCCAAATGTTCCACGATGGACCCCAAACGACACTCCAGTGTTTACTCTGTAGTGACTTCCTCACCCCGAAAAGCATCCGAACCGTGGTCGTCCACACACAAATACCTGTTTCCTTCTACAGGTCAGCAACAAAGTGAACTCCACCGGATTACTTCCAACTTCCATGCATGGATTTCAGTGGCAAACACAGTTATTGTTTCTCATCCATCGATAGAGAAAACAAGCAGGCTGGTGTCTCTCTCCCTTCTCTCTCTCTCTCCTTCTTCTTCTGCCTCTTCAACAACGTCATTACGTCCTTTATCTTCTATTGACGTAAGCACGCCCCACACACACAAACACACACACTCTCTATCTTAAAGGGACTTTCACTGAGTCCGTAACAGGTTAAATGTAGAAACTGGCAAATGAAGAATTGATGTTTTCTCCATTCAAAACACTGTTTCAGCCAATTAGAAGTTCTGTGATACATGTGCCTGTAATAGTTCAGGGTTAAGTTGTATAATCAAATAAATGTACCAAACTACTCAGCGGCAGGTAATGCATAATGTAGTTTTCCACAAGTTACTACATAGCTAAAGTGTACAAGCTGGAAAATGAAAGAACCGATGCTTTCTCCTTACAGAACTCAGTTTCCGACAATTTGGAAGTTTTCTACTAAATGAGCATTTTACTGTTGAGGGTTAAGTAGCACCATCAAGTAACTGTTACCAAACTACTCAGCATCATGAATAATATAACGTAAAGTTGTTTTCCGCAAGTTACTACATAGGTTAAACGCAGGAACTGACAAATGAAAGAATCGATGCCTTCTCCATTCAAAGCGCTGTTTCAGACAATTTGGGAGTTTTGTGATATATTTGCATTGAACTGTTCAGGGTTATGTTGCACAATCAAATAAATGTTACAGAGCTACTCAGCATCATGAAATACAATATATGAAGTGGTTTTCCACAAGTTACTACATAGATTGTGTAGAAACTGGCAAATTAAAGGTTTGATGCTTTTTCCATTCAAAGCGATGTTTCAGCCAATTTGAAAGTTTTGTGATATATTTGCATTGAACTGTTCAGGGTTAAGTTGTACAATCAAATAATTGTTTCCCAACTACTCAGCATCAGGAAATACATAACATAAAGTTGTTTTCCAGATGTTGCTACATAGGTTAAGCTCAGAAACTGACAAAGGAAAGAGTCTTTTCTTTCTTTATTCAAAACGCTGTTTCGCCACTATGGAAGATTTGTAATTTATTTGTATTTAAGTAATCAGTGTTATGTTGTACAATCAAATCAATGTTACCAAACAGCTCAGCATCAGGAACTGAATAACATAATGTTCTTTTCCACAAATTATTACATAGGTTAAGTGTACAAACTGGCATTTGAAAGAATCGATGCTTTCTCCATACAAAACGCTGATTCAGACAATTTGTAAGTTTTCTGATACATTTGCATTTTTTATTCAGGGATAAGTTGCACAACCGAATAAATGTTACCAAACTACTCAGCATCATGAAATACACGACATAAAGTTGTTTCCCACAAGTTACTACATAAGTTGAGCGCTGAAACTGACAAATAGAAGAATCCATGCTTTCTCCATTCAAAACGCTCTTTCAGACTGTTTGGAATTTTTGCGATATATTTGCATTTCACTGTTGTGGATAAAGTTGCACAATCAAATAAATGTTACCAAACTACTCAGCATCATGAAATACATAACATAAAGTTTTTCTCCCCCACAAGTTACTACATAACTTAAGCGCTGAAATTGGCAAATGAAAGAATCCTTTCTTTCTCCATTCAAAACGCTGCTTCAGACTGTTTGGAAGTTTTGCGATACATTTCCATTTACCTGTTGTGGGTTAAGTTGCACAATCAAATAAATGTTACCAAAATACTCAGCATCATGAAATACAAAAGATGAAATGGTTTTGATAAGTTACTACGTAGGAGAAGTGTAGAGACTGGCAAATGAAAGACTGATGATTTATCCAGTCAAAACGCTGTTTTATCCAATTTGGATGTTTTGTGATACATTTGCATTTAACTGTTCAGGGTTAAGCTGTACAATCAATAAATGTTACCAAAGTACTCAGCATCATGAAATAGAAAACATAAAGTTGTTTTCCACAAATTACTACATAGTAAAATCTGGCAAATGAAAGAATTGATGCATTCTCCATTCAAAATGCCGTTTCAACCAATTTGGAATTTCGTGATACATTTGCATTTAACTTTTAAGGGTTAAGTTGTGCAATCAAATAAATGTTACCAATCAGCATCAGGAAATACATAACATAAAGTTGTTTTCCTCAACTTACTATGTTGGTTAAGTGTACAGACTGGCAAATGAAACAATGGATGCTTTCTTCATTCAAAACGCTGTTTCAGCCAATTTGGAGGTTTTTGATAGATTTGCATTTAACTGTTCAAGGTTAAGTTGTACAATCAAATAAATGTTACCAAACTACTCAGCATGATGACATACATAACCTAAAGATCTTTTCCACAAGCTGGCAGATAAGTTAAACTCAGAAACTGACAAATGATAGAATCTATGCTTTTTCCATTCAAAGCGCTGTTTCAGACTGTTTGGAAGTTTTTCGATACGTTTGTATTTAACTGTTCAGGGTGGAGTTGTACAATCAAATAAATGTTACCAAACTGCTCGGCATCACAACATGAATAACATAATGTTGTTTACCACAAGTTACTACATAGGTTAAGTGTACAAACTGGCAAATGAAGGAATCGATGCTTTCTGCATTCAAAACACTGTTTGAGACAATTTGGAAGTTTTCTGGCACATGTGGATCTTACTGTTCAGGGTTAAGTTGCACAACCATATAAATCTTACCAAACTACTCAGCGTCATGAAATACGTAATAGAAATTTGTTTTCCACAACTTAGTAAATAGGTTCAGCGTAAAAACCGTCAAATGAAAACATAGATGATTTCTCCATTCAAAGCGCTGCTTCGCCAATATGGAAGTTTTGTAATACATTTGCATTTAACTGTTCAGGGTTAAGTTCTACAATCAAATAAATGTTACCGAACTACTCGGCATCAGGAAATACATAACATGAAGTGTCTTTCCACAAGTTACTACATAGCTTAAGTGTAGAAACTGTCAAATGAAAGAATTGACGTTTTCTCTATTCAAAACGGTATTTCAGCCAATTTGGAAGTTGTGTGATACATTTGCGTTTAACTGCTCAGGGCTAAGTTGTGTAATCAAATAAGTGTTACCAAACTACTCAGCTTCATGAAATACAGAACATAAAGTTGTTTTCCGCAACGTACTAGTTAGGTTAAGTGTAAAAACTTGCAAACGAAATAATTGATGCTTTCTCCATTCAAAACCATGTTTCAGCCAATTTGGAAGTTTGTGATACATTTGAAGTTATCTCCTCTGGGTTAAGTTGTGCAATGAAATAACTGTTACCAAACTACTCAGCATCATGAAATACAAAACATAAAGTTGTTTTCCACAAGTTACTACATTGGTGAAGTGTAGAAACTGGCAGATGTAGGAATTGATTCTTTCCGCTTTCATAACGCTGTTTCAGACAATTTGGAAGTTTGCTATACATATGCTTTTAACTGCTCAGGGTTAAGTTGTACAATCAAATAAATTTTACCAAACTACTCAACATCAGGAAATACGTAGAATCAAGTTCTTTTCCAGACGTTACTACATAGGTTAAGTGTAGAAAATGGCAAATGAAAGAATTGATGCTTTCTCCATTCAAAACGCTGTTTCAGCCAGTTTTGAAGTTTGTGATACATTTGCATCTAACTTCTTAGCGTTAAGATGTACAATCAAATAAATGTTACCAAACTATCAGCATCATGAAATACATGACATAAACTTGTTTTCCAGAAGTTACTACATAGAATAAGTGTAGGAAGTGGCAAATGAAAGAATTGTTGCTTTTATGGAATATATAGAAAGTAGAGGCTGTACTTTTGATTCATAATTTGCTCTTTGCTTAAGATGGCTGGTAATCTCCTTATGATGACCGCTGGGCCTCCTTCTTCTTCAGCTGAAGCGCGGAAAACTATTAATGCGGCAAACATATGGCTCATTAAAGAAATAGTTAGCCCTTTCTTAGAGAGACACTTTTGATTTAGTGTAGTTCATTCAACCATGGTTAGCACATTCCTAGGAAGACACTATTGATCTATTGTGTAGCTAAGGGTCATTAGGGTCAGTGCGACTAATGATTCTGGAGCAGTTCTGAAGCTGATAGTTTTTTAAACTAATAAGCCAGATGCTAGCAAGTCTCAGAGGTCATATGTTATAGGGGCACATCGTAATGTTTTATAACCATTAGCCTTGTAGCGAATAAGCCTAGTATTGTTTTATAACTGATAACTCTGCAGCCTAGTACCAGGACCCCCAATGCCCATAAATAATTGGGGCACCCTGCGATTGAGTCAGGAATGACTGTGGCGAAAGTCGAATGGTTGTGAGCTAGGAGACATTTGTGAAAGGAGGCAAATGGTGTAGGATGAAACTGTGAAGATAAGAGAGGACATGATGGATTGTAACAATGTAAATAAGCTAAGAAAAAAGGTATAAAAAAGGCCCTCGAGCTTTGCTCGGGGGCAGTCAGAGAGGGCAGTAGTCAGAGCGTGACTAGTAACTGACTGTCTGACTGTCACAACTTTTCTTTGCAAATAAAAGTTTAACTTCTTGAGTAATCTACTGTTTCTCCTGGTCATCTATCTATTGCGGGTAACCACGACAAATTTGGCGTCACGAACAGGTTCGGAATGAAACCCATAAGAAATGAACGACAAATCAAGGACACTTCCTAGTCCCTAGGGGACACCCACGAGACCAGCAGAGTAAAGGGTGACGACCAGGAAAAAGATAAGCGTTTTCGCTGTTAATTCGGACCAAAACTCTGTTGGGTGTGGGAGGTCTCCGGACGCAGAAGTGTTAAACGATTGTCGAAGGGTCTCTCCGATCCAAAGAATCTGGCATAAATTTAAATTAAAGGAGACTCGGAGGATTGGTCAAGAAAACTGCGCAGTGTAGTGAGTAGAATAGAAATTGATTAAAGTAAAATTCCACGTGGTGTCGGTAAGTCCCTGTGGCTACCGCCTCGCAGGAGACGAGGGTTTGAACGGGCAGGGCAAAAGTCCTCCTGGATACTTCCTCGCAGGAGACGAGGGTCTGAACGGACGAAGTTTAAAGGAAAGTTCTGCGGATACCGCCCGAGGAAGGGGTCTGCACGAGCAGAACAGAAGAGGTAAGAATTTTTGATATATTGGATAAGATTAAATAATATAAAAGCCGGAAAATTGGGCAGTAAAATTATAGAGTTGGGTGTAGAAGTAGTATAGGAAACAATAGAGCTAACAAGTGAGTTGTGAGATTTTGAAAAACACCCTGTAAAACAACATGATGGGAAAAGGAACTGCAGTTGAAATATTAAGTAAAAAATTTCCGGTATCTAAATGTGATATCACAAAAATTTCGGGTAAATGGGAATACAGAACTAACGATCTAGTTATGAAATGGCCAAAAGAGGGAACTTTTGACTTAAGTCTGTGTAAGGAAATGGAAGGGTTAATAAAAAACTACAAACCAAAAGACAAATCTGGAAAAAGAAACCAGAAGAGGGAGCAGGAGGCAGAGATACTAAAACTTTTCAGGACGGAAGGAGAAAAGTCGAGAAAAGCATATCAGGCGTCATTGGAGGGCGCAAGGAAACCAGAGAGACAGCTTCCCATAACGGGGGAGGAGGGAAAGTCGACTTTATATCCGGACTTAAAAGAGGTAGAGAACCCCCCTCCCTATCCAGACGAAGGGAATCCAAAACAGTGTCCAATAATGAAAGGAATGATGGGGGTACAAGGGGAAGTAGAATTTTATGATGATCAGCGGCAAATAACGGAATTCAGAGAGAGAAGGGAGGAAGAAAAGAGAATGTTGCGGCAGCAAAGGAAGAACTGGAGAAGCAAAGGTTAGAGCTACAGGAAGAGAGTTGGAAATTGCGGGAGGACAGAGAACGGAGGGAGTTCGAGGAATTCATAACGTATAAAATGTACGCTGAGCTACTTCGGACGAAAAAGGGACAGGAAAAAACAGGAGGGCAAGGGAGAAAAGAAACCCCGGCAGAATCGGGGTGGTAGAAAATAGAATTAGAATCAGGATCAGAGACTGATGAGGAATTGGACAGTGGATCAATAAGCCAGTGCCCGGAGGGAGGAAGCGGAGTGTATCCACTGTTAGTGAAAGGAGCAGGACAGAAATAGTACATTCCTTGGGGAACTCAGGACCTGGAAGGGCTGATAAATAAATTACCCAGTATATACGATGGAGCGAGAAAATGGATTAGAGTCTTTGAGGACGAGACCACAGGACGTTTACTGGCAAGGTAAAGGTGGTGGGAACCTTGAAACTCAGAGAACTGATAATTTCAGCTGGCTTAACGAATGTGACAGACAACCCAAATGTTGATGGAAGCGGTTTTGACCGACTGACGCAGAGGATATGGAGGGCCCTCAGAGACTGCTATCCACCTAAAGTGGACCCCAAAGCTTTAAAAGGGGATCCACTCGGAGAGACTGAAAACCCGGCAGCATATTTAGTAAACCAGTTGAAAAAGTGGATACTGGAAACAGAGCAAGAGGTGGAGGGAAACCAGTTGATGACCACGTTGTTTCGGGCTGCTATTGTAGATGCAATGCCCCCCCCCCCCCAAGTAAAGTCCAGACTCGAGGAGGTGGTAGGGCTGACGTCAATGTTCCGCCAAGAATTTAGATACCACATAGTCCACGCAGTCGAGAAATACCGAAAAGACAGTCAAAAGCTGATTGAGCAGCAGGAGGAGGTGAAAAGAAATCTGACGCAGATGCAGCTTGAGGAGCTTAAAAAGAAAGAAAAGGTGTTGCCAGCAACACCTGATCTGATTGTGCCGACCGAAACGAACAAAGCGTCAGCTTTTGAAGGAACCTGTTATATTGCCAGACAAGGGCCAGAAAGCCCCATGCCAGTGATAAATGACTTTGAGGGAGCGTTTCCTCAAACGCCATATCAGGGGCAAAATAAATTTGGACTACAGCCCAGACAGGACTGGAACTTCCAAGGAAGAGGGAAAAGGGGCAATTGGTAAAAAGGGCCAGTGAACAGACAGGTAGAAAGAGGAACGGGAGGATTATGCTGGGGATGTAGTCAGCCAGGTCACATCCGGAGAGACTGTCCTTACAACCCTTGGCCTGCCACATTTCGGCGAGAGTCAATGATTAGAGAGCAGCAGTTTAATCTAGGACCAGTCCCAGGAGGTCCGACTGGACCTGTCAACCCCTATGGAAGGTGCTAGGGGTGCCCAGAAAACCCGGGTGGGAAGGGACAGTACCCAATTTATCACAGGAGGCGGAAGAAAAGCCTATTGTTGATATCATTCTAGAAGGGCAAATAAGACCAGTGTTGATAGATACTGGAGCCACATGCGCTTGTGTACAGCCACAGTAATCCTACCACCTTCCCATGACAGAAAAATTTGTTAAAACTGTAGGGTTCTCGGGAAAAAACATAGTTAACACAATTTACAGCTCCAGTGAGTTTGAAGATGGGAAATAATGAAATAGTTTTACCGATTTTAGTGTTCAAAGGAACCCCGATTAATTTGCTAGGCAGAGATGCATTGCTAAGATTGGGATTGAGATTAGAATGCACCCCGAAGGGGTTAAGTGTGGGAAAAATAAGCACTCAGCTAGTGATGCAGACAGCTGAAAGAGCGAATGTTTATTGGATAGGGGATATGGAAGATCAAGTCTGGAAAACTTGCAGAAAATGGAAAGAGGGCGCTCTGGCAATATTACTTAAGGCCAAGCCGCCTAAGACTGAATTACATTGTACAGTAATTTTTGATGAGAATCAGTGTAAAGAAATAGAGAGACAATGGCACAATGAAGTAAATACTCAGCAGCATTTAAAAGATGAGGCAATAATAATAGGGAAACAGGGAGCTGCCTTGCAAATAAAACAAAATACATTTCTGAAGAAATGGTGCAGGATGCCAGGAGCTGCACCCCATGTTACGCTGTTAGTAAATGAAGGATACCAGTCCAAAGATTTGGAGCCCATGGTGAAGCAAGCAGGAACACTTATTGATTGGAAGATAGTGACACCAAGGGTTTGGAAGTCTGGGGACGATATTTATGTCAGAGTAGCAACAGACATGGAGATGGTAGGAAACCCTAAGGAGGTCGAAGTAACCCTTCAACGACATATGACATTGCTAGTAGAAGAAGAAGACCAGCAGAAGGCTCGAGGCACTGCCAGCCATTTTATGGTCACAACATGATACAGATGTAGGGAGAGTAAAATCAGCAAACCCAGTAGAAATAAAACTAAAACAGGGAGCGATTCTACCTAGAAGGCCACAATATCCCCTGAAACCGGAAGCAGAAGAAGGAATAGCACTAACAATACAGGAATTGCTTGAGGTAGGAGTGCTTGAAAGTACGAGTAGCCCCTGTAATACTGCACTGTTACTTGTCTTGAAAGCAGACAAGTCCAAGTGGAGACTGGTGCATGATCTGCGAGCAGTGAATGACGTAGTGGAAGATTGGCCAGCTGTAGTCCTAAACCCGCATACATTGCTGACTAATGTTCCACCGGAGGCAGTTTGTTTTTCGGTGATTGATTTGTGTTCGGCTTTTTTCACCATTCCTTTAGCGAAGCAATGCCGGTATTTGTTTGCTTTCACTTATAGAGGTAACGAGTATACGTACACTAGAATGCCGCAGGGATTTAAGCATTCACCACGTATTTTTAACCAGGTATTTAAGGCAGACCTGGAGGATATAACATTGGAAAGTACACTGATACAGTATTGGATGATTTGTTGATTTGCTCCGAAAGCGAGGAAGAGTGCGAGCAGGATACTCTGGATTTGGTAGAAAGATTGGCATGTGGAGGTCATAAAGTGTCCAGAAAGAAGCGGCAGTTTTGTAAACGGCAGGTAGAATATTTGGGTAGATTAATATCTGAGGGAACAAAGTCAATAGTACCGGATCAAATTGCAGCAATAACTAAGGATCCTAAACCTCAGACTGTAGGACAGATGATGACATTTTTGGGAATGGCAGGATACAGTTCAGATTGGATTGGAGAATATGCTGAAATTGTGACACCATTGAGGAAAATGATGAAGGAGGCCGGACATACAGACTTGAAAGGTGTTCTGCAGTGGAATGAGGAAGCAGAAATATCTTTTAACACTCTTAAACATGAATTGCAATCAGCCCCAGCCCTAGCTTTGCCTGATTATGAAAAGGTCTTTCATCTCTATGTGTCGAACAGGCAGGAAGGTTATGTTGCAGCAGTGTTGAGACAGGAGACGGGCATAGGGAGAACAAAACAGCCAATAGCATATTATAGTGCGAGACTGAATGAGGTGGCACAGGGATATCCACCTTGTTATCAGGGATTAGCAGCATTGTACTATGCACATGAGAAAGCCTCATCTGTAACCATGGGTTATCCTGTGATTCTGTACACGCATCATAAGGTAGCAGAATTATTGGAAAAGGGAAAGTTTGTACTGACACCAGCTAGGATAGTTGCGTTTCGGATGTTATTGACATTTCCAGACATAACTATACAAAGGTGTACCATAAGTAACATAGCTGATTATCCACTGGGTTATGAAGGTGAGCATCATGAGTGTGTGAGGGATACGATGATATTTGCCAAATTAAGAGTGGACTTACAGTCAGAACCGTTGGATGAGGTAGATAAAAAGATTTTGTTTGTGGATGGCTCTTGCTACAGAGACCACAATGGAAATCACGCAGGATTTTCGGTGGTGCAACAGGATCAGTCTCAGTTTAAAACAATTAGCCTAGAAGCTTGTCCGCAACCCTGTTCAGCTCAATTAGCAGAGATTAAGGCTCTGACAGCAGCATGTGAGATGATGGAGGGTGAGAAAGTTGATATTTATACAGATTCAGCATATGCTCATGGAGTATGTCATTTGTTTGGAGCGGTATGGAAACAAATAGGGTTCAAGAAAAGCAATGGAGACCCTATACAGCATTGTCATCAAATTTTAGATTAAGTAACAGCAATGATGAAACCTAGACCATTGGCTATTATAAAGTGTCAGGCGCACATAAAGGGAAATGACATGGTGACAAAGGGAAATCAGGCTGCGGATGAAGCAGCCAGGAAAGCCTCTGGATGTTGTTTGGCTGTTATTGCACCTCAGGTGAGTCTGAGTCCAGAACCTGTAATGGAGAACATAATTGAAATACAAGGTAAGGCAACTCTAGCAGAACAAACAATGTGGAGACAAAGAGGAGCTAAGCAGAACCAGGAAGGCTTATGGAGCACAAATGACGGTTTGTTGATAGCTCCCACCCACTTGTTGACTACCCTCATTTCAGAGACACATGGGCTGAACCATTGTGCAAGGGGGGAAGTGATGAGAAAGATAAAAAAGGATGATTCTGGTCACCCTACTTTGGTAGATCATATTCTGTCGTAATGTGAGGTGTGTGTACAAAACAACGTTAGGAAAGGAATTACGACCCCTATAGGTCATATACCTGTACCCGAAGGACCATTCAAACATTTAGTGATTGATTATGTGTATATGATAAAGGCAGTAAGAAGAAAGAGATACATGCTGGTGGTGATTGATAGATTTAGTAGGTGGGTAGAAGCAGTGCCCTCTAAAGATTTAGGAGCAGGAACTGCAGTAAAATTTTTGACAAACTAAGTAATTCCAAAATTTAGAATACCCTCAGAGATCAGTTCCGACAATGGGTCAGCCTTTATCTAAAAAGTGGTTAAGTTGGTATTGCAAGCTGTAAGGATAAGACAGAGATTTGGATGCGTATATCATCCCCAGTCACAGGGTATGGTGGAAAGAATTAATGGGACTTTGAAAACTAAACTGAATAAGATCTGTGCAAACACTAAGCTCAGTTGGGTTGATGCCCTGCCTTTAGCGCTGATGAGATATCGTATGCAGACTAATCGCATAACATGCCTGACACCACATGAGATGCTTACTGGCAGACCCATGCCAGTGCCTAAAATGGAGAGGCCCATATAAAGGACCTAGTTTGGAACAGTTAGAATTGGAACTGAAACAGTACATGCAACAACTAACTATGATAAATAAGTTTATCTACACACAGGAAAAACAAAGGGAGATAAAGACAGAACTGGAGGAAGGACCTATTAAACCCGGAGATCAGGTTTATGTGTGGATATTCCGAAGAAAGTGGAAGGAGCCAAGAAGGGAAGGGCCCTTTAGAGTAACCAAGGAAGGACAATCCACCTGGTATCATCTTAACCATTGCACCAAGGCTGTTCTTCAGGAACAGCTTGGTGTTGAGCCCGTGGTAAGTGAACGTGAGGAAAGGGTAGTGGAAGAGGAACAGGAAGAACAGGAAACTACAACTGCGCTGCGAGATCTGAACCAGATAGTAAGTGAGATTTTCGGACACACTGACAGTTCTGAGAACGACGGAAATGGGCCTGTTGCACATAACCCTTCTCCAGATAATGGGGATGGGGATGAGTTGGGGACGACTGGTCCCACCCCCTGTAATAACGAGACTGTCAACTCCTGTGCGAATTTGGAAATTAGCAATTTGACAGAGTTGGCAGACTTGGCATGGTAATGCTAGGGCTTCGCAAGACGTAAGAGAGAGGGATAAAAGAAGTGTGACACTTACTTCCTTACCATGGTTGCAAGCACGCACTAATTATTGGTATCAACGGGCAAATTATACAGCAGCAGTAATGGCCAGAACGGACTGCCACTTTTGTACCAGGGCAAGGGCAATACATCACATAGTGCCCATGCCATATAACTCCTCCACCTGCAGGCAATGGGAACGTGAGTATGGGGAAACATGCATGCAACAATGTAATGTGAATCAGACCTGTGCATCCGAAAACCCCTGTGCGATTAAAAATACATGCTATCAGTCGTGTATCAAAGAAATACCATATTGTCCTTTCTGGTGCATGTTCTTCCAAGGGTCCTCCCGTTATGACCAGGATTCACTGATTAAAAAGTGTAATTATAGTAGGCCTTGGGCATAGTAATTAGACGTTTCCAGTTGAGAGTGTACGTCTGATAGAGGGGGTTAAGTCTGAATACTATATGAGAAAGGGAGATGTTACTGTTGGTAACTTTACAGGTCCTTGTAGTATCACTTGGAATGTGACTGCAAAACGTGTGATTGGTGCATTGGCTGACATCTGGTGGCTGTGCAATCTGGGAGAAGGGTTGAGGCCGACACTTCCACTTAGATGGGATGGGACTTGCACTCGTGTCATGTTGCTGTAGCCCCTTGCTTTATCTCCAAGTGTAAAATTGGACACAACACCACTGCAGGCACTACAGCGTAGTAAGAGAGAGTATACCCCTGACCCTGCAGTTCGCATTGATAGTATAGGTCAGCCTAGAGGTATACCCAATGAATTTAAGGCAAAGAACTAGATTACAGCTGGATGGGAATCGATAATACCCGTTATTGGGATCAGTAAGAATGTGGAATGGATAAATTATATCTGCTATAATCAGTAGCGATTTATCAATTTCACTGATGATGCCCTCTCCGCGTTAGGAGAGCAATTGGATGCAACCAGCAGAATGGCATGGCAGAATAGGCAGGCATTAGATTGGTTACTAGCAGAAAAAGGAGGTGTTTTTGTACTGTTTGGGGAACATTGTTGTACTTTTATACCAAATGAAACCAGCCCAGAGGGATCCTTTGCTAAGGCAATGAATAAACTGAAAAACAAATTGAGGAAAGAGATTAAACAGAATGCAGGTATTGGACATCAGTTTTCTGATTGGCTGGAAAGTAAATTAGGTGGTTGGGGAGCCTGGTTAACTAAAATTGCAATGGTTGCGGGTATAGCATTGCTTATGTCTACACTTATTTTGTGCTGCTTCCTTCCATTCTTCAAGTCCTTTTTTAGTGCGTGCCACAGCAAAGCAGTTTCCGATACTTTTGGCAATGGCTGAATCGAACCCCCAGAGAAGGAAGTTGCAACAACATACCTCTATGATCTGACTCGGGGAGATGTGCCAAATGATGATGATAACGCTGCGGAAGACAATTATGTTTATGTTGGGAATAGTCTGTGAGGGCCTCAGGGTCTTTTTCCCCTTCTCCGCTACGGAGGGATGGGTTTTTGGCCCTCTGGCCCAGGCAATAGAAAGTGAATCCATGGGGCTCGTGCACGAAAAGTACGTTATACCTGTTATTGGGATGATTGGCTTTAGCATCTAAATACCGTGCCCTTTTGAATTCTCTCTCTATGTGAGACCAATAGGTCTTAAAGGGGGGAATATATGGAATATATATAGAGGCTATACTTCTTATTCATAATTTGCTATGCGCTTAAGATATCTGGCGATCTCCTTAAGATGGCCGCTGGGCCTCCTTCTTCTTCAGCTCAAGCGCGGGAAAATATTAGAACGGGAAACATATGGCTCATTAAAGAAATAGTTAGCCCTTTCTTAGAGAGACACTTTTTATTTAGTGTAGTTCATTAAACCATGGTTAGCACATTCCTAGGAAGACACTATTGATCTATTGTGTAGCTAAGAGTCATAAGGGTTAGTGCGACTAATGATTCTGCAGCAGTTCTGAAGCTGATAGTTTTTTTAAAATGATAAGCCAGGTGCTAGCAAGTCTCAGAGGTCATATGTTATAGGGGCACATCGTAATGTTTTATAACTATTAGCCTTGTAGCGAATAAGCCTAGTATTGTTTTATAACTGATAACTCTGCAGCCTAGTACCAGGACCCCCAATGCCCATAAATAATTGGGGCACCCTGCGATTGAGTCAGGAAGTGACTGTGGCGAAAGACAAATGGTTGTGAGCTAGGAGACAATTGTGAAAGGAGGCAAAAGGAGGCAAATTGTGAAAGGATGAAACTGTGAAGATAGGAGAGAACATGATGGATTGTAACAATGTAAATAAGCTAATAAAAAGGTATAAAAAAGGCCCTCGAGCTTTACTCGGGGACAGTCAGAGAGGGCAGTAGTAACTGACTGTCTGACTGTCACAACTTTTCTTTGCAAATAAAAGTTTAACTTCTTGAGTAATCTACTGCTTCTCCCGGTCATCTATCTATTGCGGGTAACCACGACAGTTTCTCCATTCAAAACGATGTTGCTGCCAATTTGAAATTTCTGTGATACACTTGCATTTAACTGCTCGGGGTTAAGTTGTACAATCAAATAAATGTTGCCAAACTACGCAGAATCATGAAAAACATAACAGAAAGTTGTTTTCCACAAGTTACAACAAAGGTTATGTGTACAAAATGGCAAATGAAGAAATCGAAAAACAGCAAAAAGCT
Source organism: Pristis pectinata (assembly GCF_009764475.1). NCBI lineage: Eukaryota > Metazoa > Chordata > Chondrichthyes > Rhinopristiformes > Pristidae > Pristis > Pristis pectinata. The sequence continues at coordinate 33,111 of NC_067431.1, forward strand.
GTTCCAAAAAATTTGGAAGTTTTCTGAGATATTTGCATTTTACTGCTCAGGGTGAAGGTGCCCAACCAAATAAATGTTACCAAACTACTCAGCATCATGACGTCATAACATAGTTGTTTCCCACAAGATAATACATAGGTTAAGCGTAGATACCGAGAAATGAAAGAATCGATACATTCTCCATTCAAAATGAAGTTTTGTAATACATTTGCATTTAACTGTTCAGGGTTAAGTTGTACAATCAAATAAATGTTACCAAACTACTCAGCATCAGGAAATACATAATATAGAGTTGTATTCTACAAGTTACGAAATAGGTTTAGCGTAGCAACTGACAAATAAAAGAATCGATGCTTTCTCCATTCAAAACGCTGTTTCAGACAATTCTGAAGTTTTCTGATACAGGTACATTTTACTGTTAAGGGTTAAGTCGTATAATCAAATGAATGTTACCAAACTACTCAGCATCATTAAACACATAATATAAAGTTGTTTTCCGCAGGTTATACATAAGTTAAGCGCAGAAACTGACAAATGAAAAAAAATGCTGCTTTCTCCATTCAAAACGTTGCTTTGCCAATAGGGAAGGTTTGTAATTCATTTGCAGTTAAATATTCAGAGTTAAGTTGTTCAATCAATTAAATGTTACCAAACTACTCAGCATTATGAAATACATAACATAAAGTTGTTTTCCACAACTAACTACAGAGGATAATTGTAAAAACTGGCAAACGAAAGAATTGATGCTTTCTCCATTCAAAACGCTGTTTCAGCCAGTTGGGAAGTTTGTGATACATTTGCATCTAAAATCTCAGGGTTAAGATATACAATCAAATAAATATTACCAAACTACACAGCGTCATGAAATACATAACATAAACTTGTTTTCCAGAAGTTACTATATATGTTAAGGGTAGGAAGTGGCAAATGAAAGAATTGCTGCTCTCTCCATTCAAAACGATGTTGCAGCCAATTTGGAATTTCTGTGATACATTTGCATTTAACTGCTCAGGTTTAAGTCTTACAATCAAATAAATGTTACCAAACTACGCAGCATCATGAAATACATATAAGAAAGTTGTTTTCCACAAGTTATGACAAAGGTTATGTGTACAAAATGGCAAATGAAGGAATCGATGCTTTCTCCATTCAAAAAGCTGTTTCAGACAATTTACAAGTTTTCTGAAACATTTCCATTTTACTGTTCAGGGTTAAATTGCCCAACCAAATAAATGTTAGCAAACTGCTCAGCATTATGACGCACATAACATAAAGTTGCTTTTCCACAAGATACTACATAGGTTAAGCGTAGATACCGAGAAATGAAAGAATCGATGCATTCTCCATTGAAAACTAAGTTTTGTAATACATTTGCATTTAACTGTTCAGGGTTAAGTTGTACAATCTAATAAATGTCACCAAACTACTCAGCATTATGAAATACATAACAGAAAGTTATTTTCTACAAGTTACGACATACGTTAAGCACAGAAAATGACAAATGAAAGAATCAATGTTTTCTCCATTCAAAACGCCGTTTCACCAATATGGAAGATTTGTAATTCATTTGCATTTAAGTCTTCAGTGTTAAGTTGTACAATCAAATAAATGTTACCAAACTACACAGCATCATGAAATACATAACATGAAGTTGTTTTCAGAAGTTACTACGTAGGTTAAGTGTACAAAACGACAAATGAAAGAATAGATGCTTTCTCCTTTCAAAACGCTGTTTCATACAATTTGGAAGTTAACTGACACATGTGCATTTTGGTGTTCAGGGTTAAATTCAACAACCGAATAAATGCTACCAAAGGACTCAGCATCATGAAATACATAACAGAAAGTTGCTTTCACTAGATTTCTGCATAGGTTAAGTGTAGAATCTGGCAAATGAAATAGTTGATGCTTTTTCCTTTCAAAACTCTATTTCCGACAATTTGGAAGGTTTCTGATACATTATCATTTTAATGTTCAGGATTTAAGTTGCAGAACGAAATAAATGTTAACAAACTACTCGGCATCATGAAATACATAACAAAAAGTTGTTTTAACAAGTTACTACATAGGATAAGTGTAGAAACTGGCACATGAAAGAATTGATGCTTTCTCCATTCAAAACGCGGTTTCACCCAGTTGGGAAATTTGTGATACATTTGCATCTAACATCTCAAGTTAAGATATACAATCAAATAAATATTAACAAACTACACAGCATCATGAAATACATAAATTAAACTTGTGTTCCGGAAGTAACTACATAGGTTAAGTGTAGGAAGTAGCAAATGAAAGAATTGCTGCTTTCTCCATTCGAAACGATGTTGCAGCCAATGTGGAAAAATTGTGATAGATTTGCTTTTAACTGTTCAGGTTTCAGTTGTGCATTCAAATAAATGTCACCAAAACACATAGCATCATAAAATACATAACATAAAGTCTTTTTCCACAAGTTACTACATAGGACAAGTATAGAAACTGGGAAATGAAAGAATTGATGCTTCCTACATTCAAAACGCTGTTTCAGCCAATTTGGAAGTTTTGTGATACACTTCCATTTAACTGTACAGAGTTAAGTTGCACAATCAAATGAATGTCACCAAAATACACAGCATCATGGAATACATAATATAAAGCTGTTTTCCACAATTTACAACATAGGTTAAGTGCAGAAACTGGCAAATGAACGAACACATGCTTTCTCCATTCAAAACGCTGTTTCAGACAATTTGCAAGTTTTGTGATACATTTGCATTTACCTTTATGGGTTTAACTTGCAGAATCAAATAAATGTTTCCAAAGTAATCAGCATTATGAAATATATAAACTAAAGTTCTTTTCCTCAACAAACTACATAGGTTAAGTCTCGAAAGTGGCAAATGAATGAATTGATGAATTCTCCATTCAAAACGCTGTTTTAGCCAATTTCGGAGTTTAGTGATACAGTTGCATATAAGTGCTCAGTGTTGTTGCACAATCAAATAAATGTTACCAAACTACTCAGAATCATGAAATACATAACATAGTGTTCCTTTCCTCAGCAAACTACATAGGTTAAGTCTCAAAAGAGGCAAATGAACGAATTGATGCCTTCTCCATGAAAAAGGCCGTTTTAGCCAATTTGGAGGTTTTGTGATACATTTGCATTCAACTGCTCAGGGTTAAGTTGTACAATCAAATGAATGTTACCATAATAATTAGCATCATGAAATACATAACATGAAGTTGTTTTCCACAATTTACTACACAGGATAAGTTTAGAAAGTAGCACATGAAAGAAATGATGCTTTCTTCATTCAAAACTCTGTTTCAGACAAAGTGGAAGTTTTGTGATACATTGGCATGTAAGTGTTCTGGGTTAAGTTGCACAGTCAAGTAAATGTTCCGAAATTACTCAACATCATGAAATACTTAACATAAAGCTTTCTTCCTCAACTAACTACATAGGTTAAGTTTTGAAACTGGCAAATGAACGAATATATGCTTTCACCATTCAAAACGCTGTTTCAGACACTTTGCAAGTTTTGTGATACATTTGCATTTACCTTTAAGGGGTTAACTTGCACAATCAAATAAATGTTTCCAAACTACTCAGCATCATGAAATACATAACAGAAAGTTGTTTTCCACAAGTTACAACAAAGGTTATGTGTACAAAATGGCAAATGAAGGAATCGATGCTTTCTCCTTTCAAAACGCTGTTTCAGACAATTCGGAAATATTCTGAAGGTGTGCATTTTTCTTTTCAGGGTTGAATTGAACAACCAAATAAATGTCACCAAACGACTCAGCGTCATGAAAAACATAACATAAAGTTGTTTTCCACAAGTTACGACATAGGTTAAGCGAAAAACCGACAAATGAGAGAATTGGAGCTTTCTCCATTCAAAACGCTGTTTCAGGCAATTTCGAAGTTTTCTGATTCATGTGCATTTTACTGTGTAGGCTTAAGTTGTACAACGAACTAAATGTTATCATACGACTCTGCATCATGAAATACATAACATAAACTTGTTTTCCAAAAGTTACTACATAGGTTAAGTGTAGAAACTGGTAAATGAAAGAATGGATGCTTTCTCCATTAAAAAAATTGTTTCAGACAATTTGCTGTTTTGCGATGCATTTCCATTTAACTGTTCAGGGTTAAGTTGTACAATCAAATACATGTTAACAAACTACTCAGCATTAGGAAACACATAATATAATGTTGTTTTCCACAAGTTACTACATAGGCTTAGCGTAGAAACCTTCAAATGAAAGAATAGATGCTTTCTCCATTCAAAACGCTGTTTCAGCCAATTTGCAAGTTTTGTGAAACATTTGCATTTAACTGTTCACGGTTAAGTTGTGCAAACAAATAAATGTTACCTAACTACACAGCATCACGAAATACATAACATAATGATGTTTTCCACAAGTTACTACATAGGTTAAGTGTAGAAGGCGACAGATGAAGGAATCGATGCTTTCTTTATTCAAAACGCTGTTTCAGACAATTTGGAAGTTTTCTTATACAATTGCATTTTACTGTGCAGGGTGCAGATGCACAATGAAATAAATGTTACCAAACGACTCTGCATTATGAAATACGTAACATAAACTTGTTTTCCACAAGTTACTACGTAGGACAAGTGTAGAAACTGGGAAATGAAAGAATTGATGCTTCCTCCATTCAAAACGCTGTTTCAGCCACTTTGCAAGTTTTGTGATACATTTCCATTTAACTGTTCAGAGTTAAGTTGCACAATCAAATGAATGTCACCAAAATACGCAGCATCATGAAATACATAATATAAATCTGTTTTCCACAATTTACAACAAAGGTTTGGTGCAGAAACTGGCAAATGAACGAACACATGCTTTCTCCATTCAAAACGCTGTTTCAGACAATTTGCAAGTTTTGTGATACATTTGCATTTACCTTTATAGGTTTAACTTGCAGAATCAAATAAATGTTTCCAAACTAATCAGCATTATGAAATATTTAAGCTAAAGTTCCTTTCCTCAACAAACTACATAGGTTAAGGCTCGAAACATGGTTTTAGCCAATTTGGAAGTTTTCTGATACATTTGCATTTATCTGTTCAGGGTTAAGTTGTACAATCAAATAAATGTTACCATAATAATGGTCATCATGAAATACATAACATGAAGTTGTTTTCCAAAATTCACTACAGGGGTTAAGTTTTTAAAGTGGCAAATGAAAGCATCGATGCTTTCTCCATTCAAAACGCTGTTTTAGACAATTTGGACGTTTTGCGATACATTTGCATTTAATTGTTCAGGGTTAACCTTCAGAATCAACTAAATGTGACCAAACTACTCAGCATCATGAAATACATAACATACAGTTATTTTCCACAAGTTACTTCATTAGTTAAGTGTAAAAACTGGCAAATGAAACAATTGATGCTTTCTCAATTCAAAACGCTGTTTCAGACAATTTCGATAAATTGTGATACATTTGCATTTAACTGTTCAGGTTTGAGTTTACATTCAAATAAATGTCACCAAAATACACAGCATCATAAAATACATAACATAAAGTTTTTTTTCTACACGTTACTACATAGGTTAAGTCTAGAAATAGGCAAATGAACGAATTGCTGCTTTCTGCATTCAAAACGCTGCTTCAGCCAATTTTGGAGTTTTGTGATACATTTGCATTGAAGTGCTCATTGATAAGTTGCACAATCAAGTAAATGTTACCAAACTACTCAGCTTCATCAAATAGATACCATAAGGTTGTTTTCCACAATTTACAACATAGGTTAAGTGTAGAAGCTGGCAAATGAACGAATATATGCTTTCTCCATTCAAAACGTTGTTTCAGACAATTGGGAAGTTTTGTGAAATATTTGCATTTAACTGTTCACGGTTAAGTTGCGCAATAATATAAATGTTACCAAACTACACAGCATCACGAAATACATAACATAATGATGTTTTCCACAAGTTACTACATAGGTTAAGTGTAGAAGGCGGAGGTGAAGGAATCAATGCTTTCTTTATTCAAAACGCTGTTTCAGACAATTTGGAAGATTTCTTATACAATTGCATTTTACTGTGCAGGGTTAAGATGCAGAATGTAATAAATGTTACCAAACGACTCACAATCATGAAATACTTAACATAAACTTGTTTTCCACAAGTTACTACATAGGACAAGTGTAGAAACTGGGAAATGAAAGAATTGATGCTTCCTCCATTCAAAACGCTGTTTCAGCCAATTTGGAAGTTTTGTGATACATTTACATTTAACTGTTCAGAGTTAAGTTGCACCATCAAATGAATGTCGCCAAAATACGCAGCATCATGAAATACACAATATAAATCTGTTTTCCACAATTTACAACATAGGTTAAGTGCAGAAACTGGCAAATGGACGAATTGCTGCTTTCTCCATTCAAAACGCTGCTTCAGCCAATTTCGGAGTTGAGTGATACATTTGCATTTAAGTGCTCAGTGTTAAGTTGCACAATCAATTAAATGTTACCAAACTACTCAGCATCATCAAATAGATAACATAAAGTTGCTTTCCACAATTTACAACATAGGTTAAGTGTAGAAGCTGGCAAATGAACGAATATATGCTTTCTCCATTCAAAACGCTGTTTCAGACAACTTTCAAGTTTTGTGATACATTTGCACTTACCTTTATAGGGTTAACTTGCACAATCAAATAAATGTTTCCAAACTACTCAGCATCATGAAATACAAAACATAAAGTTCTTTTCCTCAACAAACTACATAGGTTAAGTCTCAAAAGAGGCAAATGAACGAATTGATGCCTTCTCCATGAAAAACGCCGTTTTAGCCAATTTGGAGGTTATATGATACATTTGTATTCAACTGCTCAGGGTTAGGTTGTACAATCAAATGAATGTTACCATAATAATTAGCGTCATGAAATACATAACATGAAGTTGTTTTCCACAATTTACTACACAGGCTAAGTTTAGAAAGTAGCAAATGAAAGAATTGATGCTTTCTCCATTCAAAACTCTGTTTCAGACAACTTGGAAGTTTTGTGATACATTGGCATGTAAGTGTTCTGGGTTAAGTTGCACAATCAAGTAAATGTTACGAAATTTCTCAACATCATGAAATACTTAACATAAAGCTTTCTTCCTCAACTAACTACATAGGTTAAGTTCTGAAACTGGCAAATGAACGAATATATGCTTTCACCATTCAAAACGCTGTTTCAGACAATTTGCAAGTTTTTTGATACATTTGCACTTACCTTTAAGGGGTTAACTTTCGCAATCAAATAAATGTTTCCAAACTACTCAGCATCATGAAATACATAACATAAAGTTCTTTTCCTCAGAAACTACATAGGTTAAGTCGCGTAAGTGGAAAATGAATGAGTTGATGCCTTCCCCATTCAAAACTCTGTTTCAGCCAATTTGGAAGTTTGGTGATAAATTTGCATTTATCTGTTCAGGGTGAAGTTGTACAATCAAATAAATGTTACCATAATAACGAGCATCATGAAATACATGACATGAAGTTGTTTTCCACAATTTACTACACAGGCTAAGTTTAGAAAGTGGCAAACGAAAGTATTGATGCTATCTTCATTCAAAACGCTGTTTTAGCCAATCAGGATGTTTTGTGATGCATTTTCATGTAACTATTCTGGGCTAAGTTGCTCAATTAAGTAAATGTTACCAAACTACTCAACAACATGAAATACTTAAGATAAAGCTTTCTTCCTCAACTAACTACATAGGTTAAGTCTAGAAACTGGCAAATGAATTAATTGCTGCTTTCTTCATTCAAAATGCTGTTTCAGGCAATTTGGAAGAATTATGATACATTTGCATTTAACTGTTCAGGGTTAAGTTGTACAATCAAATAAAGGTTACCAAACTACTCGGCATCATGAAATACATAACATAAAGTAATTTTCCACAAGTTACTTCATTGGTTAAGTGTAGAACCTGTCAAATGAAAGAATTGATGCTTTCTCCATTCAAAACTCTGTTTGAGACAATTTCGAAGTTTTGTGATACATATGCATTTAACTGTTCAGGGTTAACTTGTACAATCAAGTAACTGTTTCCAATATGCTGATCATCATGAAATACAAAACATAAAGTTGCTTTCCATAAGTTATTACTTAGGTTAGGTGTAGAAACTGGTAAATGAAAGAATTGATGCTTTCTCCATTCAAAACGCAGTTTAGCCAATTTGGAAGTTCTGTGATACATTTGCATTTAAGTGTTCAGGGTTAAGTTGTAGTATCAAATAAATGCTACCAAAAATACTGAGCATCATGTAATACATAACATAAAGTCCGTTTCCACATGTTACTACTTAGGTTAAGTGTAGGAAGTGGCAAATGAACGAATTTATGCTTTCTACATTCAAAAAGCTTTTTCAGACAATTCGCAAGTTTTGTGATACATTTGCATTTAACTGTTCAGGTTTAAGTTGCACAATCAAGCAAATGTTACCAAACTACTCAGCCTCATGAAATACATAACATAAAGTTGCTGTCCACAAGTTACTACATAGGTGAAGGGTCGTAAGTGGCAAATGAAAGAATTGGTGCCTTCTCCATTCAAACTCTGTTTCAGGGAATTTGGAAATTTTGTGATACATTTGAATTTGACTTTTCAGGGTTAAGTTGCACAATCAAGTAAATATTACCAAAGTACTCAGCATCATGAAATACATAACATAAAGTTGTTTCTGACAGGTTACTACATAGGTTACATGTAGAAAGTGGCAAATGAAAGAATGATGCGTTCTCAATTCAAAACGCTGTTTCGGCCAATTTGGAAGTTTTGTGATACATTTGCATTTAGCTTTTCAGGGTTAACTTGTCAATCAAAAAAGATTTACGAAATTTTCACCAGCATGAAATACATAACATAATGTTGTTTTCCACAAGTTACTACATAGGTTAAGTGTAGAGAGTGCAAATGAAAGAGTTGATGCTTTCTCCATTCAAAACTCGCCCAATGTGGTGGTTTAGTGATAAATTGGCATTTATCTGCTCAGGGTTCAGTTTTACACTCAAGTAAATATTACCAAAGTACTCAACGTCATGAAATAGATAACATGAAGTTGATTTAACAAGGTACTACATATGTTAATTGTGGAAGGTGGCAAAGGAAGGAATTGATGAATTCTCCATTCTAAACGCCGTTTTAGCCAATTTGGAAGTTTTGTGATACATTTGCATTGACCTGTCCAGGGTTAAGTTGCACAATCAAATAAATGTTACCAAACTACTGAGCATCATGAAGTACATATCATGAAGTGATTTTCGACAAGTTACTAGATAGGTTAAGCTTAGAAAGTGGCAAATGAAAGAATTGATGCTTTCTCCAATCAAAATGCTGTTTCAGACAATCTGGAAGTATTGTGATACATATGCATTTAGCTGTTCAGGGTTAAGTTTTACAATCAAATAAATGTCTCCAAAATATACAGAATCATGAAATACATAACATAAAGTTGGTTTCCTCAACTAACTACATAGGTTAAGTCTACAATTTTGCAAATGAAGGAATTGATGCTTTCTTCAGTCAAAACGCTGTTTTAGCCAATTTGGAAGTTCTGTGATACATTTGCATTTAACTTTTCAGGGTTACGTTCCACCATCAAATAAATGTTACCAATCTACTCAGCATCAGCAAATCCATAAGATAAAGTTATTTTCAGCAATGTACTGTATAGGTTAAGGGCCTAACCTGACCAATGAAAGAATCGATGCGTTCTCCATTCAAAACGGTGTTTCAGAAAATTTGGAAGTATTGTGATACATTTGCTTTTAACGTTTCAGTGTTATGTTGCACAATGAAATAAATGTTTCCAATCTACTCAGCATTATGAAATACTTAACATAAAGTTGTTTTCCACAAATTACCACATAGGTTAAGTGTAGAAACTGGCAAATGAAAGAATCCATGCTTTATCCATTGAAAACGCTGTTTCGCCAATATGGAAATTCTGTAACATATTTGCATTTAACTGTTCAGGGTTAAGTTGTACAATCAAATAAATGTTGCCAAACTACTCAGCATCATGAAACACATAACTTAAATTGATTTGCACAAGTTACTACATAGGTGAAGCGCAGAAACCGACCAATGAAAGAATCGATCCTTTCTCAATTCAAAACGCTGTTTCAGACAATTTGGAAGGTTTATGATACATTTGCATTTAACAGTTGAGGGTTCAGTTATACAATCAAATAAATGTTACCAAATTACTCAGCATCATGAAATACATGACATGAAGTTGCTTACCACAACTTACTACTTAGATTAAATGTTGAACCTGGCAAATGAACGAATTGATGATTTCTCCATTCAAAACGCTGTTTCAAACAATTTGCAAGTTTTGTCATACATTTGCATTTACCTTTATAGGGTTAATTGCACAATCAAATAAATGTTACCAAACTATTCAGCATCATGAAATACAGAACATAAAGTTGTTTTCACAAGTGACTCGATAGGTTAAGAGTAGAAACTGGCAAATAAAGGAATTTGTAGCGACTCACCGCGCCGGCGTCGAACCGGCTCCCGACATCGCGATTTCGTCGGAGGCCCCGATCCAAGATGGGGCGGGGCCCTCCTTCTTCCCCAGCATTGGGTTGGGAAAGCCCGCGCGCGGGAAGGTCAGATGACATGCCCGTGGCGTCAGCGCGGGAACTGTAGCGCGGGAATTGCTCAGCTATTAAAGGCGCACCGTGCCCCGGTCGAGCTTCGACCTTCGATTTCGAAACCAGCGACTCTGTGTCTTGATTTGGTAGTGTGTAGTTAGCCGCTACACTGGTGACCCCGACAGGCCCAGACGTTTTTGGGCCCACGATGTCTGCACAGCAAGAGGTACAGGCAGTAGCCCTTAAACTGCCCACCTTCTGGACCCTCGGGCCCAGTGTCTGGTTTGACCAGGCCGAAGCCCAGTTCCAGATTCGCCAGAACACCAGGGACGACACCAAGCACTATTACGTGGTGGGCGCCCTTGACTAAGACACCGCCGCCCAGGTCGAGAATTTCATCCAGGCGCCCCCGTTGGAGGAGAAATACGATAAGTTCAAGACTCTCCTCCTTGAGACATTTGGCCCTTCCCGACGTCAGCCAGCCTCCCGCCTCCTCCACCTCGATGGGTTGGGCGACAGGCCCCTCTCCACACTCATGAATGAGATGTTGGCCCTGGCAGACGGGCATAAGCCCTGCCTGCTGTTTGAGCAGATCTTCCTGGAGGAGATACCCTCCGACATCCACCTGCTCCTGGCGGCTGCCGATTTCAGCGAACTCCGGAAGGTGGTCACCCGAGCGGATGTCCTTTGGCGGGCGAAGATGGGGAGCGGGGCGTCCATCGAGCGCGTGGCCACGCCACGTACCCAGCAGCCCAGAAAGCCAGACCCGGCGATCGAACGCCCCCCACCCGTCACCAGGTCTGAGGCACCGACCGACCAATGTTGTTTCTACCACCTGACACCCGCAGATGCCGGTCACCATGCTAACACCACGGCCAGCCGCCGCTGATGGCTACGGCGGCTGGCCACCCGGATAGCCTCTTGTATGTGTGGGACAGGCGTTCTGGACGTCGGTTTCTAGGGACACCGTAGCTGAAGTCAGCGTCGTGCCTCCCAACGGCCTTGAGACTCGCAACTGTACGCCAGTACCCACCCTCAGAGCAGCCAACAGAGCACTATTTGGACCTTTGGCACCCGGTTGGTACACCTCCGGTTCGGCACCTGCGACTTTAATTGGAGGTTCATCCTGGCCGCCGTCGCGCAACCACTCCTTTTGGATGACTTCCTTCGAGCCAACAGTTTGCTGGTTGACCTGCAGGTTATGCGTTTGGTACATGCCAGGACCTTCCAAACGTTCTCGTTAGGTGAGGCCAAGCTGCCGGCCCCACACCTCGACTCCGTCACCGCATCGACCAACGAGTTTGCCAGGGTCCTGGCAGAGTTTCCGTCCATACTAACGCCCCAGTTCCCCACCACCTTGCCCAAGCATGGCTTCCAGCACCACATCCCCACCCAAGCCCTCCCCTCCACGCCCGCGCCCGGCAGCTCCCCGCAGACAAGCTCCGCGTTGTGAAGGAGGAATTCAGAAAAATGGAGGAGCTGGGAATCATCCGCAGGTTGGACAGCCCATAGGCCTCTCCTCTACATATGGTCCCCAAGGCAGCCGGAGGCCTCAACGGCATCACCACCCCGGACCGGTACCCCGTGCCGCACATTCAGGACTTTGTTGCCAACCTACATGGGCGATCCATATTTTCCAAGGTCGACCACGTCCGCGGGTATCACCAGATCCCGGTACATTCCGCCAACATCCTGAAGTCGGCGCTGATCACACCTTTCGACCTCTTTGAATTCGTCTGGATGCCCTTTGGTCTCAAAAAAGCTGCTCAGTCCTTCCAACGACTCATGGACGCAGTCGGGAACGACCTTGACTTCGCCCTCATATACCTCAACGACATCTTGATCACCAGCAACAGCCACCAGGAACATATCACGCACCTCCGCCAACTCTTTTCTCGCCTGAGGGATTTTGGCTTGACCGTCAACCCAGCCAAATGCCAAGTCGGGCTGGAGACAATCGATTTCCTGGGTCATCGGATCGACAAACACGGCACCACATCCCTGCCTGCGAAGGTCGACGCCATCCACCATTTCGCCAGACCCACCTCCATCAGGGGCCTGCAACAATTCCTAGGTATGGTAAACTTTTATCACCGGTTCATGCCATCCGCGGCCCGCATCGTACGCTCGTTGTTTGCCTTCCTGTCAGGGGCCGGAGGAAGGAACTACCGTGGCGCTCGACTGGCTGCATGGGCAGGTTGGAAGCCTGGTCCCAAATCCCACCTCGCGGCACAGACAGGTCCCGGCCCATATGCCAACTTCCCTCCAAGACTGTAAGTTTGTCTTCGTCAGGAGAGGTTCACCTCGATCACCGCTGCAACAGCCGTACGAAGGACCGTTCCGGGTCGTCAGAAACAATGGATCTACGTTCGTGCTGGACACTGGGGGGCGTGAAGAGGTGTTTACGGTTGACCGGCTGAAGCCGGCTCATTTAGACTCGGACCAGCCCGTGGTGGTACAGCGAGCGCGGCGCAGAGGTAGACAACCCAAGTCATAGTTTCTTTAATTCTGGTTTTCGCGCCGGTTTTGCCGGTTCTGGGGGGTGGTTATGTAGCGACTCACCGCACCGGCATCGAACCGGCATCCGATGTCGCAACGACGTAGGAGGCCCAGATCCAAGATGGTGCGGGGCCCTCCTTTTTCCCCAGCATTGAGTTGGGAAAGCCCGAGCGCGGGAAGGACAGTTGACATGCGCGTGACGTCAGCGCGGGAACAGTAGCGCGGGAATTGCTCAGCTATTAAAGGCGCACCGCACCACGGTAGAGCTTAGACATTCGATTTCGAAACCAGCGACTCTGTGTCTTGATTTGGTAGTGTGTAGCTTGACGCTACAAATTGATGCTTTCTCCGTTCAAAACGCTGTTTCAGCTAATTTGGAAGTTTTGTGATGCATTGCATTCTACTGTTCAGGGTTAAGTTATACAATAAAAGAAATGTTCCCAAACTACTCAGCATCATAAAATACATAACCTTAAGTTATTCTCCACAATTAACGACATAGATTAAGCGCAGAAACAGACGAATGAAAGAATCGATGCTTTCTCCATTCAAAACGCTGTTTCAGACAATTTGGGAGTTTTCTGATACATTTGCATTTAACTGCTCACCGTGAAGTTGTACCATCAAATAAATGTTAGCAAACTACTCAGCATCATGAAATACATAACATAAAGTTGTTTTCCACAAGTTACTACATAGGTTAAGCGTAGAAACTGGGAGATGAAAGAATTAATACTTTCTCCCTTAATAACGCTGTTTCACACAATTTGGAGGTTTTGTGATACATTGGAATTTAACTGCTCAGGGGTACTTTGTACAATCAAATAAATGTTACCAAACTACTCAGCATCGTGAAATACATAACATAAAGTTGTTTTACTCAAGTTAGTACATAGGTTAAGCTCAGAAACTGACAAACCAAAGAATAGATGCTTTCTCCATTCGAAACGTTGTTTCAGCCAATTTGGAAGTTTTATGATGCATTTGCATTTTACTGTTAAGGGTTAAGTTATACAATAAAATAAATGTTACCAAACTACTCAGCATGATAAAATACATAACCTAAGGTTATTCTCCACAATTTACTACATAGATTAAGCACAGCAACCGACCAATGAAAGAATGGATGCTTTCTGCATTCAAAACGCTGTTTCAGACAATTTGGGAGTTTTGTGATAAATTTGCATTTAACTGCTCAGCGTTAAGATTTACAATCAAATAAATGCTACCAAACTACACAGCATCATGAAATACATAACATAAAGCTGTTTTCCACAAGTAACTACATTGGTGAGGCGTAGAAACTGGGAGATGAAAGAATTAATACTTTCTCCATTCGAAACGCTGTTTCAGACAATTTGAAGGTTTTGTGATACATTTGCATTTAACTGCTCAGCAGTAAGTTGTACAATCAAACAAATGTTACCAAACTACTCAGCATCATGAAATACATAACATAACGTTGTTTTCTACAAGTTACTAAGTAGGTTAAGCGTAGAAACTGGGAAATGAAAGAATTAATGCTTTCACCCTTCAAAACGCGTTTTCAGACAATTTGGAGGTTTTGTGATACATTTGCTTTTAACTGTTCAAGGTTAAGTTGCAGAATCAAATAAATGTTTCCAAACTACTGAGCATCATGAAATACATAACATCAAGTTGTTTTCCACAAGTTACTACATAGGTTAAGTGTAGAAACTGGGAAATGAAAGAATTGATGTTTTCTCCATTCAAAATGCTGTTTCAAACAATTTGGAAATTTTGTGATAAATTTGCATTTAGCTGTCTTGGTTTAAGTTCCACAATCAAATAAATGCTTCCAAACTTCTGAGCATCATGAGATACATAACATAAAGTTGTTTTCCACAAGTTACACCAGAGGTAAATTGTACAAACGGGCAAATGAAAGAGGCGATGCTTTCTCCATTCAAAACGCTGTTACGCAAAAATGGAATTTTTGTAATATATTTGCATTTAACTGCTCAGGGATAAGTTATACAAGTAAATACATTTTACCGAACTACTCAGCATCATGAAATACATAAGATAACGTTGTTTTCCACAAGGTACTACATAGGTGAAATGCAGAAATTGGCAAATGAAAGAATTGATGCTTTTCCCACTCAAAAATCTGTTTCAGACATTTTGGGAGTTTTGTGATATATTTGCATTTAACTGTTCAGGGTTAAGTTGCACAATCAAATAAATGTGAGCAAACTACTCAGTGTCATGAAATACATAACATAAAGTTGTTTTCCTCAACTAACTACATAGGTTAAGTCTAGAAACTGGCAAATGAAACAATAGATGCTTTCTTCATTCAAAAAGCTGTTTCAAACAATTTGGAAGTTTTATGATATATTTGCATTTAACTGTTCAGTGTTAAGTTGAATAATGAAATAAATGTTACCAACATATTCAGCATCATAAAATACATAAAATAAAGTTGTTTTCCACAAGTTACTACATAGGGTAAGTGTAGAAATTGGCAAACAAAAGAATTTATGCTTTACCCATTCAAAACGCTGTTTCAGCCAGTTTGGAAGTTGTGTTATATATTTGCATTTAACTGTTCAGGGTTAAGTTGTACAATCAAATAAATGTTTCCAAACTAGTGAGTATCATGAAATACATAACATAAAGTTGTTTTTACACAAGGTACGACATAGGTTAAGTGTAGAAACTGGAAAATGATTTTCAATAAATGTACAATAAAATAAATGTTAGCAAGCTACTCAGCATCATCAAATACATAACATAAGGTTGCTTTCCACAAGGTACTACATAGGTTACGTGTAGAAAGTGGCAAATTAAAGAATTGATGCTTGCTCCATTCAAATTGCTGTTTCAGCGAGCTTGGAAGTTTTGAGAAACATTTGCATTTAACTGCTCAGGGTGAAGTTCTACAATGTAATAATTGTTATCAAACTGCTCAGCATCATGAAATACATAACATAAAGCTGTTTTACACAAGTTACTCAGAGGAAATGTGTACAAACGGGCAAATGAAAGAGACGATACTTTCTCCATTCAAAACGATGTTTCGCCAAAATGGATTTTGTAATATATTTGCATTTAACTACTCAGGGTTAAGTTATACAATCAAATAATTGTTACCAATCTACTCAGCATCATGAAATACATAACATAAAGTTGTTTTCAAAAAGTTACTTCATAGGTTAAGAGAAGAAACTGAAAAATAAAAGAATCGATTCTTTCTCCCTTCCTTGCGCTGTTACGCAGATGTGGAAGTTTTGTGATACATTTGCATTTAACTGCTCAGAGTTCAGTTGTAGAATCAAATAGAAGTTACCAAGCTACTCAGCATCATGAAATCCATAATATAACGTTGTTTTCCGCTAGTTTCTACATAGATTAAGCGTAGAAACTGGAAAAAGAAAGAATTGTTGCTTTCAGCATTCAAAACGCTCTTACAGACAATTTGGAAGTTTTGTGATACATTTGCTTTTAACTGTTCAGGGTTAAGTTGAACAATCAAATAAATGTTTTCAAACTACTGAGCATCATGAAATACATAACATAAAGTTGTTTTCCACAACAAAGTATATAGGTTAAGTTTAGAAAATGGTCAGT
The DNA here is from genome assembly GCF_009764475.1 of Pristis pectinata. Classification (NCBI taxonomy): domain Eukaryota; kingdom Metazoa; phylum Chordata; class Chondrichthyes; order Rhinopristiformes; family Pristidae; genus Pristis; species Pristis pectinata. The sequence goes on from NC_067431.1 coordinate 49,828, forward strand.
GAAGGAATTGATGCTTTCTCCATTCAAAACGCTATTTTGCCAATATGGAAGTTTAGTAATATTTTTGCAATTGACTGCTCAGTGTTAAGTTGTATAATCAAATAAATGTTACCAAACTGCTCAGTATCATGAAATAACTGACATAAAGTTGTTTTCCACAAGTTACGACATACGTTAATTGGAAAAACTGATAAATGAAAGAATCGATGCTTTCAACATTCAAAACACTGTTTCAGACAGTTTGGAAGTTTTGTGATACATTTGCATTTAACTGTTGATGGTTAAGTTATACAATCAAATAAATGTTACCAAACTACTAAGCATCATGAAATACATAACATCAAGTTGTTTTCCACAAGTTTCTCTCTACATAAAGCGAAAAAAACTGACCAATGAAAGAATCGATGCTTTCTCCATTCAAACGCTGTTTCAGACAACTTGCAAGGTTTGTGATAAACTTGCATTTACCCTTTTACGGTTAACTTGTACAATCAAATCAATGTTACCAACTACTCAGCATCATGAAATACATAATATATGGTTTTTTGCCACAATTTACCACATAGGTTAAATGTAGAAACTGGAAAATGAAAGAACTGATGCTTTCTCCAATCAAAACACTATTTCAGCCAATTGGGAAGTTTTGTGATACATTTGCATTTAACTGTTCACGGTTAAGTCGTACAGTGAAATAAATGTTACCAAACTACTCAGCATGATGAAATACATAAAATAATGTTGTTTTCCACTAGGTACTACATAGGTGATGTGTAAAAACTGGCAAATGAAAGAACTGATGCATTCTCTATTCAAAACGATGTTTCAGACAATTTGGAAATTTGTGATACATTTGCATTTCCCTTTTTATGGTTAACGGCTACAATCAAGTAAACGTTACCAAACTATAGAGCATCATGAAATACATAACATAAAGTTGTTTTTCAAAAGTTACTACATAGGTATAGAGCAGAAACTGAAAACGAAAGAATAGATGCTTTCTCCATTCGAAAAGCTGTTTCAGAGAATTTGGAAGTTTTGTGATAAATATGCATTTAACTAGTGAGAGTTAAGTTACACAAGCAGATAAATGTTACCAAACAACTCAGCACCATGAAATACATAACATAAACTTGATTTCCAGAAGTAACTAGATAGTTTAAGAGTAGAAACTGGCAAAGAGGAATTGATGTTTTCTCCATTCAAAACTCTGTTTCAGACAATTTGGAAGTTCTGTGATACATTTTCATTTAACTCTCCAGGGTTAAGTTGCATAATCAAATAAATGTTAGCAAACTACTCACCATCATGAAATACGTAACATAAAGTTGTTTCCATAACTTACTACATAGGTTAAATATAGAAACTGGCAAATGAAAGATTTGATGCTTTCTCCATTCAAAACGCTGTTTCAGTCAATTTGGCTGTTTTGTTATACACTTGTTTTTGTCTCTTCAGGGTTAATTTGTACACGCAAATAAATGTTTCCAAACTACTGAGCATCATGAAATACATAACATAAAGTTGTTTTCCACAAGATACTACAGAGGTAAAGTGTACAAACTGGCAAAAGAAAGAAACGATGCTTTCTCCTTTCAAAACGCTGTTTCGCCAATGTGGAAGTTTTGTAATATATTTGCATTTGACTGCTCAGGGTTAAGTTGTATAATCATATAAATGTTACCAAACTACTCGGCATCATGAAATGCATAACATAAAGTTGTTTTCCAGAAGTTACTGCATAGGTTAAGTGTAGAAACTGCAAAAATGTAAGAATTGATTCTTTCTCCATTCCAAATGCTGTTTCAGCCAATTTGGAAGTTTTCTGATACATTTGCATTTAACTCTTCACGCTTATGTTGTACAATCAAATAAATGTTACCAGACTACTCAGCATCATGAAGTACATAACATAAAGTTGTTTTGACAAGTTACTGCATAGGTTAAGCGCAGAAACTGACAAATGAAAGAATCGATGCTTTCTCAATTCGAAACGCTGTTTCAGACCACTTGGAAGTTTCGTGATGCATTCGCTTTTAACTGTTCAAAGTTAAGTTGTGCAATCAAATAAATGTTACCAAACTACTCAGCATCATGGATTAGATAACATAAACTTTATTTCCAAAAGTTACTACATAAATTAAGCACAGAAACTGACCAAGGAAACAATCTATCCTTTCTCCATTCAAAAAGCTGTTTCAGTCAATTTGGAAGTTTTGTGATACATTTGCATTTAACAGTTCAGGGTTAAATTGCACAATCAAATAAATGTTACCAAACTAATCAGCATCATGAAATACATAACATAAAGTTGTTTTGCACAAGTTACTACATAGGTTAAGTGTAGAAACTGGTAACGGAATGAATCGATGCTTTCTCCATTCAAAACGTTGTTTCGCCAATATGGAAGTTTTGTAATATATTTGCATTAAACTGTTCAGGGTTAAGTTGTAGAATAAAATATATGTTACTATACTACTCAGCATCATGAAATACATAACATAAAGTTGTTTTGCAAAACTTACTACATAGGTTAAGCGCAGAAACTGACAAAAGAAAGAATCGTCGCATTCTCCATTCAAAACACTGATGCAGACAATTTGGAAGTTTTGTGATACATTTGCTTTCAACTGCTCAGTGTTAAGTATACAAGCAAACAAATATTACCAAACTACTCAGCATCATTAAATACGAAACATAAAGTTGTTTTTCCCAACTTACTACATATTTTAAAAGTAGAACCTGGCAAATGAAAGAATTGATGCTTTCTCCATTCAAAACGCTGTTTTAGCCAATTTGGATGTCTTGTGATACATTTGCATTTAACTGCTCAGGGTTAAGTTGTACAGTCAAATAAATGTTACCAAACTACTCAGCATCATGAAATATATAACAGAAAGTTGTTGTCCACAAGTTACTACATAGGTTAAGTGTAAAAAATGGCAAATGAAAGAATGTATGCATTTGTAGCGGCTGGCTACACACTATGAAATAAGGACGCAGAGTCGCTGGTTTCAAAATCAGCGGTCGAATGCAGACCCGGGACGCAGTGCGCCTTTAATAGCTGAAATTTCCCGCGCTACAGTTCCCCCGCTGACGTCACTCGCGGGTTACCTGACCTTTCCGCACGCGGGCTTTCCCAGCCCAACACTGGGGAAGAAGGAGGACCCCGCGCCATCTTGTATCGGGGCCTCCGACGACATCGCGATGTCGAGTGCCGGTTCGACGCCGGTGTGGTGAGTCGCTACATAACCACGCCACCCAGAACCGGAAATAGTGTCGCGGAAACCAGAATGAAATAAACTATGACTTGCGTGTCCTGCCCCGGAGCCGCGCTCGCTGAACCACCATGGATTAGTCTGAGTCTAAATGAGCCGCCTTCAACCGGTCAACCGTAAACACCTCCACGCGCCCCCCAATGTCCAGCACGAACGTAGATCCATTGTTCCTGACGACCCGGATTGGCCCTTCATACGGCCGTTGTCGCGGTGTTCGGTGCACGCCCCTCCTGACAAAGACAAACTTACAGTCTTGGAGGGAAGTTGGCATACGGGCTGGGACCTTTCCATGTTGCAAGGTGGGAATCGGCGCCAGGCTTCCAAGCCGCTCGCGCAGCTGGTCGAGCTCCGCTCTAGGTCCTTCCTCTGGCCACCGAGGGGCTGGTAGGAACTCGCCTGGGACGTTAAGTACGTTCCATAGACCATCTCCGTGGATGAAGCATGCACGTCCGCTTTCGGCGCGGTGCATATCCCCAGCAGGACCCAGGGGAGTTCGACTACAGGTGGCGATGGAACCTCTCCACCAGCCCATTGGATTGCGGGTGATAGGCGGTGGTGAGTGGATCCGGGAACCCCACAAGTCGGTGACGGCAGACCACAGGCCGGAGGTGAATTGAGCTCCCCTGTTGGAAGCGATATGTGCCGCAACACCGAAATGGGCCACCAAAGTTGACAAAAGGGCCCATGCGCAGGACCGGGTGGAGGTATCTGCGAGAGGAATGGCTTCAGGCCAGCGGGTAAATTGGTCGACAATCGTGAGGAGGTACCGCGCTCCTCGGGAGACCGGGTCAACATGGATATGGTCGAACCTCCGACAGGTAGGCGGAAAATCCTGCAAGAGGGCCTTGACGTGCTGCTGTACTTTTGAGGTCTGGCAGTGAGTGTAGGACTGGGCCCATTGGGAAACCTGTTTACGCAGGCCATGCCAGATGAACTTGTTGGATACCATCTGGACAGTAGTGTGGATGGATGGGTGTGCAAGGCAGTGGATGGCATCAAACACCTGTCTGCGCCAGGTAACTGGGATGATGGGGCGGGGCCTACCCGTACAGATATCACAGGGCAGGGTGCACTCCACGGGGTCTACCAGAAGGTCTTGCAGTTGCAGGCCCGAGACTGCGGTGCGATAGCTGGGCATCTCCATGCCCGTTCTCTGTGCCTCCGCTAAGGTGCCAAAATCCGCCCCCTGGGACAAAACCTGGACGGTGGGCCATGACAGCGCATCCATGACCACGTTCTCTTTCCCCAACAGATGGCGGACGTCAGTGGTGAACTCTGAGATGTACGACAAATGCCGCTGTTGCCATGCGGACCAGGGATCTGAGACCTTGTGGAAGGCGAAAGTCAATGGCTTGTGGTTGGTGAAAGCAGTAAACGGCCTGCCCTCCAAGAAGTAATGGAAGTGTCTGATGGCCAGGTACAATGCCAACAGCTCGCGGTCGAAGGCACTATATTTGAGCTCTGGTGGTTGAAGGTGCCTGCTGAAGAACGCCAGCGGTTGCCAACGCCCTTCGATGAACTGTTCTAGCACGCCTCCGACCGCTGTGCTGGAGGCGTTGACAGTTAGGGCAGTTGGGACGTCCGTGCATGGATGCACCAACATGACCGCGCCTGCCAAGGCCTGCTTGGGTTCAACGAACGCGGTGTGAGCCTCTTCCGACCAAACAATGTCCTTGCTTCCGCCTGACGGGAGAGCAAACAACGGGCGCATGATGCGGGCCGCGGATGGTATGAACCGGTGATAAAAGTTTACCATACCTAGGAATTCCTGCGGGCTCTTGATGGAGGTGGGTCGGGAGTAATGGAGGATGGCGTCGACCTTCGCAGGCGGGGGTGTGGTGCCGTGTTTGTCGATCCGATGACCCAGGAAATCGATTGTCTCTAGCCCGAATTGACATTTGGCTGAGTTGATGGTCAGGCCAAAACCCCTCAGGAGAGAAAAGAGTTGGAATAGGTGCGTGAAATGTTCCTGGCGACTGTTGCTGGCGATCAAGATGTCGTCGAGTTATATGAAGGCGAAGTCAAGGTCGCGTCTGACCGCATCCATGAGTTGTTGGAAGGACTGAGCAACGTTCTTGAGACCAAAGGGCATCCGGACGAATTCAAAGAGGCCGAAAGGTGTGATCAACGCCATCTTTGGAATGTCGTCCAGATGCACCGGGATCTGGTGATACCCGCAGACGAGGTCGACCTTGGAAAAAACGGACCGCCCATGTAGGTTGGCAGCAAAGTCCTGAATGTGCGGAACGGGGTGCTGGTCCGGGTTAGTAACGTCGTTGAGGCGTCGGTAATTGCCGCAGGGCTGCCAGCCTCCAACTGCCTTGGGGATCATGTGTAGCGGAGAGGCCCATGGGCTGTCCAACCTGCGGATGATCCCCAGCTCCTCCATTTTTTTGAATTCCTCCTTCGTGAGGCGGAGCTTGTCTGGGGGTAGCCGCCAGACGCGGGCATGGAAGGGAGGGACCTGGGTGAGGATGTGATGCTGGACGCCGTGCTTGGGCAAGGTGGTGGAGAACTGGGGCGTTAGTACGTACGGGAGCTCTGCCAGGATCCTGGCAAACTTGTTGGTCGACGTGGTGACTGAGTCGAGGTGTGGGGCCGGCAGCTTGGCCACACCGAACGAGAACGTTTGGAAGGCCCTGGCATGTACCAAACGCTTACCCCGCAGGTCAACCAGCAGACTGTTGGCATGAAGGAACTCTGCCCCAAGGAGTGGTTGCGCGGCAGCTGCCAGGATGAACCTCCAAGTAAAGTTGCAGGTGCCGAACTGGAGGTTTACCAACCGGGTGCCAAAGGTCCGAATGGGGCTGCCGTTGGCGGCTGTGAGGGCGGGTCCTGGTTTTCAGTTGCGAGTCTTGCCACCGTTGGGAGGCATGACGCTGACTTCAGCTCCAGTGTCCACTAGGAACCGACGTCCGGAACGCCTGTCCCACACATGCAAGAGGCTATCCGGGTGGTTAGCCGCTGTAGCCGTCAGCGGCGGCTGGCTCTGGCGTTTCCCAGAAACCTGCATGGTGGCCGTCCTGGTGGGCCGCTGCGTACGTGGCGTGGCAACGCGCTCGATGGACGCCCCGCTCTCCTTTCTCGTCCGCCAAAGGACATCCGTCCGGGCGGTCACCTTCCGGGGTTAGCTGAAATCGGCATCCGCCAGGAGCAGGTGGATGTCGTTAGGTAACTGTTCCAGGAAGATCTGCTCAAACAGCAAGCAGGGTTTATGCCCGTCTTCTAGGGCCAACATCTCAGTCATGAGAGCGGAGGGGGGTCTGTCGCCCAACCCATTGTGGTGAAGTAGGTGGGAAGCCCGTTCGCGTCGGGAAAGGCCGAAAGTCTCGAGAAGGAGGGTCTTCAACATATCCTACTTCTCCTCCTCCGGGGGCGCCTGGATGAAATCCTCGATCTGGGAGGCGGTATCTTGGTCGAGGGCGCCCACCACGTAATAGCACTTGGTGTCGTCCCTGGTGATCCGGCGAACCTGGAACTGGGCCTCGGCCTGGTCGAACCAGACACGGGGCCGGAGGGTCCAGAAGGTGGGCAGTTGAAGTGCTACTGCCCGTACCTCTTGCTGTGCATACATCGTGGTTCCAAAAACGTTTGGGCCCGTCGGGGTCACCAATGTAGCGGCTAGCTACACACTATGAAATGGAGACGCAGAGGCGCTGGTTTCAAAATCAGAGGTCGAATGCAGACACGGGGCGCAGTGCGCCTTGAATAGCTGAAAACTTCCCGCGCTACAGTTCCCGCGCTGACGTCACGCACGGGTCACCTGACCTTCCCACGCGCAGGTTTCCCAGCCCAACCCTGGGGAAGAAGGAGGGCCCCGCGCCATGTTGGATCGGGGCCTCCGACGAAGTCGCGATGTCGGGAGCCGGTTCGAATGCCGGTGCGGTGAGTCGCTACACATCCTCTATTCTAAACGCAATTTGGAAATTTGTGATACATTTTCATTTAACTGTTCAGGGTTAAGTTGTAAATCTAATAAATGTTACCAAGTTCCTGAGCATCATGAAATGTATAACAGAAAGTTGTTTTCCATAAGTTACTTCATCAGTTAAACGTAGAAACTGACAATTGAAAAATCGATGCTTTCTCCATTCAAAACGCTGTTTCGCCAATATGGGGGTTTTGTGATATATTTGCATTTAATTTCTTCAGGGTTAAGTTGTACACTCAAAAAAAATGTCACCAAATTACTCAGCATCAGAAATACATAACACACAGCTGTTTTCCCCAAGTTACTACATTGGTTAAGTGTAAAAACTGGCAAATGAAAGAAATGATGCATTCTTTATTCAAAACCCTGTTTCAGACAATTTGGAAATTTATGACACATTTGCATTTCCCTTTTTAGGGTGAACCTCTGCAGTCAAATAAATGTTATCAAACTACTCAGCGTCATGAAATACATAACATAAAGTTGTTTTCCACAAGTTACTACATAGGTTAAGTGTAGAAACTGGCAAATGAAACAATCGATGCTTTCTCCATTCAAAACGCTGTTTCAGACAAATTGGAAGTTTTGTGACACATTTGCATTTAACTGTTCAAGGTTAAGTTGTACACTCAAATAAATGTTACCAATCTACTCAGCATCATCAAATACATAACATAAAGTTGTTTTCCACAAGTCACTGCATAGGTTAAGCGCAGAAATTGACAAATCAAAGAATCGATTTTTTCTCCATTCAAAACGCTGTTTCAGAAAATTTGGAAGTTTTGTGATACATTTGCATTTAACTGCACACCGTTAAGTTGCACAATCAAATAAATGTTACCATACTACTGAACATCATCAAATACATAATAGAAAGTGTGTTTTCCACAAGTTACTACATAGGTTAAGTGTAGAAACTGGCAAATGAAAGAATCCATGCTTTCTCCATTCAAAACGCGTTACGACGTAGGTAGAAGGCGGATGTGATCCTGAAGAGTGAGTTCAGGGAGCTAGGCATAAGATTGAGGAACAGGACCTTAAGGCTAGGAATCTCGGGATTGATGCTGGAGCCACGCGATAGTTAAGGCAGGAATAGGAGGGGGTGGCAGATAAATGCGTGGCTAAGAGGTTGGTGCAGGAGGGATGGTTTTAGACTTCTGGATCATTGGGATCTCTTCTCGGGAAACTGGGACCTGTACAGAGAGGACGGGTTACACCCGAACCAGAAGGGGACCAATAACCTTGCGGTTATGTTTGCTAGGTTGGTTCGGGAGGTTTTAAAGTAGTTTGTGAGAGGGAAGGGAACCGGAGCAGTAGGTCAGAGGAAGAAGGGGATGTCAGGACGTGGCTGATGTCAGGACAAGAGTGGATATTGAATATTCCTGGTTTTCGATGTTTTAAGAGGGATAGGGAAGTGAGGAGAAGAGGAGGAGGGGTGGCTATACTGGTCAGGGACACTGTTACGGCTGTGGAAAGGATGGATGTTGCAGAAGGATCATCTCTAGAGTCCGTATGGGTGGAACTAAGCAACAAGAAAGGAGCTGTTACTCTACGAGGAGGATTCTATAGTCCCCCCGGTAGCAGTAGAGATATAGAGGAGCAGATTGGGAGGCAGCGTTTGGAGAGAAGCAAAAATAACAGGGTTGTTATAATGGGAGCCTTCAACTTCCCAAATATAGACAGGAACCTGCTTAGTGCCAAAGGTTTAGATGGGACGGAATTTGTTAAATGTGTCCAGGAGGGATTCCTGAAGCAGTATGTTGACATGCCAACTAGAGGGAATTCCACGTTAGATCTAGTTTTAGGAAATGAACCGGGACAGGTGAAGGATCTATTGGTGGGTGAGCATTTGGGAAACAGTGACCATTACTCCATAACCTTTAAAATTGTCATGGACAGGGACAGGTGCAGAGAGGACAGGAGGATTTTTAATTGGGGAAGGACGAACTATGAGGATATAAGGAGAGAACTTGGGAGTGTAAATTGGGATGTTCTTTTTGAAGGGAAATGTACTATGGAGATGTGGTCGATGTTCAGGGATCTTATGCAGGATGTTAGGGATAAATATGGCCCGGTGAGGCAGAGAAGGAATGGCAGGGTGAAGGAGCCGTAGGTGACGAGAGAGGTGGAACGACTTGTTAGGGAGAAGAAGGTAGCATACATGAGGTATAAGAAGCAAGGTTCAGACAGGGCCCGTGAGGAATATAGGGTAGCGAGGAAGGAACTTAAGAAAGGGCTGAGGAGAGCTAGAAGGGGACATGAAAAGGCGCTGGTAGGTGTTATGGACTCAGTGAAAGTCCCTTTAAGATAGAGAGTGTGTGTGTATGTGTGTGTGGGGCGTGCTTACGTCAATAGAAGATAAAGGACGTAATGACGTTGTTGAAGAAGGCAGAAGAAGTCAGAAGGAGAGAGAGAGAGAAGGGAGAGAGACACCAGCCTGCTTGTTTCGAGGGCAGTGACTAGTGGCGTCCCGCAGGGATCGGTTCATGGTACTCTACTTTTTGTGAAATTTAGAGATGACTTAGATGAGGGGGTGGAAGGCTCTGTCAGTAAGTTTGCGGACGACACTATGATCGGCGGTGTTGTGGATAGTGTGGAGGGCTGTCGGAGCTTGCAGCAGGATATTGATAGGATGCAGAGCTGGGCTGACAAGTGGAAGATGGAGTTCAATCCGGAGAAGTGTGAGGTGGTACACTTTGAAGGACAAACTCCAGGTCAGAGTACAGGGTAAGTGGCAAGGTACTTGGCAGTGCGGAGGAGCAGAGGGATCTGGGGGTTCATATTCACAGTTCACTGAAAGTTATTTAACAGGTGGACAAGAGCAGTTAAGAAGGCCCATGGGATGTTGGTTTTCATAAATCGTGGGATTGAGTTTAACAGCTGCGAAGTGATGAAGCAGCTTTACAAAACTGGTCGCCTCATTTTCGGAAGAATGTGGAGGCGTTGGATCGGGTGCAGAGGAGATTTACCAGGATGCTGCCTGGATTAGAGCGTATGGAATATGAGGAGAGGCTTAAGGAGCTAGGGCTTGATTCACTGCAAAGGAGGTGCATGAGAGCAGACATGGTAGAGGTATATAAAATATTGAGAGGAATAGATAGAGTAGACAGACAGCGCCTCCTTTCCAGGGCACCAACGCTCAAGACGAGAAGGCATAGCGTTAAGGTTATGGGTGGGAGGTTCAGGGAAGATGTCAGGGGGAGGTTTTTCACTCAGAGAGTGGTTGGTGCATGCAATGCACTGCCTGGGGTGGTGGTGGAGGCAGATACATTGTACAGGTTCAAGAGTTGTTGCATAGTCATATGGAGGAAGGTGATATAGAAGGACATGGGGGAGGAAAGGGTTAGATAGGGTGAGGGTGGTTTGATGGACGCAAATCATGGTGGGCCGAAGGGCCTGTTTTGTGCTGTACGGTTCTATGGTTCTATTGTTAAGCGTAGAAACTGACAAATGAAGGAATTGATGCTTTCTCCATTCGGAACTCTGTTTCAGCCAGTTTGGCAGTTTTGTGATACGTTTGCATTTAACTGCTCAGATATGTTGTACAATCAAATAAAATTTACCAAACTACTCAGCAGCATGAAATACATAACATGATGCTGTTTTCCACAAGTCACTACATAGGTTCAGTGTAGAAAGCGGCAAATGAACGAATTGATGCAACCTCTAATCAAAACGCTGTTTCAGCCAATTTGGAACTTTTGTGATATATTTGCATTAAACCGTTCAGGGTTAAGTTGTACGATCAAATAAATGTTACCAAACTACTCAGCATCATGAAATGCATAACATAAAGCTGTTTTCCATAAGTTACTACGTAGGTTAACCGCAGAAACTGACCAATGAAAGAATGGATTATTTCTCCTTTCAAACGCTGTTTCAGACAATTTGCAAGTTTAGTGATACATTTGCGTTTAACTGTTCAGGGTTAAGTTGCACAATCAAATAAATGTTACCAAACTACTCAGCATCATGAAATACATACAGAAAGTTGTTTTCCACATCTTACTGCATAGGTTAAATGCAGAAACTGCCAATGAAAGAATCAATGCTCTCTACATTCAAAACGCTGTTTCAGACTATTTGGAATTTTTGTGATACATTTTCATTTAACTGTTCACGGTCAAGTTGCACAATCAAATCAATGTTATCAAACTACTCAGCATCATGAAATACATAAAATAAAGTTGTTTTCCACAAGTTACTTCATAGGTTAAGCGTAGAAGCTGGCAAATGAAAGAACTGAGTGAAAAAGTTACAATTGGATATTACGTCAAAAATGGAGTGTTAATGAGGAAATGGAGTCCCCCTCATGTCCGTGTTAATGAGGAATGGGAAGTTATTCATCAGGTTTTTGTTCCAAAAGTTTATAGGGATGAGATTTTAAACCTGGCCCATAGTATGCCTTTCGGTGGTCATTTCAGTGTGCATCAAACTGTAGGGAAGATCTTGAAACAATTCTATTGGCATGGTTTTTGACCAGATGTGTTGATGTTTTGTCGAACCTGTCACACATGTCAGATGATAGGTAAACCAAATCTAAAGCCCCCTGTGGCTCCGTTGAAGCCAATTCCTGCTTTTGGTGAACCCTTTTCGAAGGTGATTGTGGACAGTGTTGGCCCTTTGCAAAAGTCCAAGACTGGAAATCAGTATCTGTTATCCTTCATGTGTGAAACTTCTAGATTTCCAGAGGCAATACCTCTTTGAAATATTAAGGCCAAGACATTGTCAAAGGCTCTTTTAAAATGTTTTTACCTTGTTTGGTTTGCCAAAAGAAATCCAATCCGATCAAGGCAGTAATTTTATGTCTAATTACTTTCAACAACTAGTCTATGAGCTGGGAGCAAAGCAGATTGTATCATCTGCATATCGCCCAGAATCTCAGGGAGCTCTGTGGAGATTTCATTCTAGTCTCAAAAATATGCTGAAGACTTATTGTTTTGACAACACAAAGGATTGGGACGAAAGTATTTATTTACTTTTGTTTGTCATTGGAGAATCAATCTAGGAGTCATTAGGATTTAGTCCGTTGAGCTTGTATTTGGACATCCGTTGAGAGGTCCTTTAGAATTGTTAAGAGAACAATGGGTTTTTGAGGAGGAGCATTTGAGTCTGTGTGACTATGTCTAAAAATTTAAAACTCGGTTGGAGAGTGTCTGTCAGCTAGCGAGAGGGAATTTGAAAACCAGCCAGATAAGAATAAAGACATGTTTTGACAGACGTCCTCGGCCCAGGACATTTGCAGTGGGGCAAAAGTTGTTAGTATATTTCCCTAGCCAAAATAATCCATTGCAATCTCGTTTTTTCTGGACCATATATTATTGAATCCCGAGTAACTGATATGACATATATAATCAAAACATCAGATAGACGCAAGAAAACACAACTCTGTCATGTAAACATGCTGAAGCCTTATTATGAGAGAGATTCAGTTGTGGCCATGGTGGATGATATGAAGGTTGTTTCTAGAATGCCTGATGTTGATATTGAGGAAGGCCAATTTAGACCAAATATTGTTCCATTGAATTAAAAAGCCAAAATATCCTGGAGAACCTTGAAACGAAGTTGGACCATTTACAAGTTTCGGAAAGACAACAGATGAGAGAATTAATTTAAAATGTAAAAATCTGTTCCCAGATGTTCCAAACAAAATGTCCATAATTACCCATGATGTTGATGTTGGGGATGCAAAAACCAATCAAACAACACCCATATCGAATGAATTTGGATAAAAGAAAACTTGTTGATCAGGAGATTGAATACATGTTGGAAAGTGATATTATTAGACATTCCACTTCAAACTGGAGTTCGCCCTGTGTTATTGTGCCTAAACCTGATGGAACTGTTAGATTTTGCACAGATTACAGGAAAGTGAATGCTGTAACGAAGTCAGATGCTTACCCTATTCCTAGGGCGGATGATTGTATAGACAGACTGGGAAAGGCTAAATTTCTTACAAATTACTATTAAAAGGGTACTGGTGTGTTCCATTAACAGAAAGAGGAAGAGAGATTTCAGCCTTTGTGACCCCTTCTGGATTGTATGAATATTATGTTTTGCCATTTGGAATGAAAAATGCTCCGGCAACATTTTCAAAGAATGATTGATTCGGTGATTCATGGGTTAAAACATACAGATGCCTACATTGACGACTTAGTGACCGGGAATGATACATGGGAGGATCACATCTCTGCGTTAGAAAGGTTGTTTGAAAGACTTTCCGAAGCTAACCTTACAGTTAACTTGGCTAAAAGTGAATTTGGTCATGCCACTGTGACGTATCTTGGTTATGTTTTAGGTCAAGGCAAGCAAGCTCCTGTTCAGGCAAAAGTTCAAGCAATATCTTCCCCGTTCCCACATTTTTGAAGAATTTTTGGGAATGGTTGGCTATTATCGAAAATCTTGTAAAACTTTTGTTGATGTTGCGCTTCTCCTAACTAATCTTCTGAAGAAGGGTGTAATGTTTGTTTCGACAGATTCTTTTCAAGAAGCATTTGAGAAGCTGAAAGTCATTTTATGCTACCATCCTGTGCTCAAATCACCTGACATTGAAAAGCCATTTTCATTAGCAATAGATGCCAGCGATGAAACTGCAGGAGCTGTGTTGTTGCAGAAGGGTGACCTTCATGATATTGACCATCCTGTAGATTACTTTTCAAAGAAATTTAATGAGCATCAAAAGAATTATTCCACCATACAGAAAGAATTACTGTCGCTTGTTTTAGCCTTGCAACATTTCAGTGTATACGTTTGCACCTCTCGGAAAGCATTGACTGTGTATACAGATCATAACCCATTGGTGTTTCTGAGCCCAGCGAAAAACAAGAACAGAAGGCTGTTAAACTGGAGTTTGATCTCATGATAACTCACATTAAAGGCAAAGATAACGTTATTGCTGATTGTCTTACCCGACGTTAAATGGGAAACATGTATCTTTACTAATCTGCTATTCTGTAATTGTGTAGCATGATAATTATTAACACTACTAACTGTATGCTCGGGGGATTTTTTTTGGGAAAAATTCTTTTTAGGTGGGAGGTGTTACGGAATCGGTGAATGTCCCTTTAAGATAGAGTTAGTTGTGTGTGTGTGTGTGTGTGTGTGTGTGTGTGTGTGTGTGTGTGTGTGTGTGTGTGTGTGTGTGTGTGTGTGTGTGTGTGTGTGGTGTTTACGCCAACAGAAGATAATGGACGTAATGACATTGTTGATGAAGTCAGTCGAAATCGGAGAGAGAGAGAGAGAGAGAGAGAGAGAGAGAGAGAGAGAGAGAGAAGAAGGTAGAGAGACACCAGCCTGCTAGTTTCTCTATCGATGGATGAGAAACAATAACTGCGTCTGCCACTGAAATCCATGCATGGAAATTGGAAGTAATCCGGTGGAGTTCACTTTGTTGCTGACCTGTAGAAGGAAACAGGTATTTGTGTGGATGACCACGATTCGGATGCTTTTAGGGGTGAGTAAGTCACTACCGAGTAAACATTGAGGTGTCGTTTGGGTTCCATCGTGGAACATTTGGATTTTGTAATTACTCTTTCTATGTTCTCTACATCTACGTCTTATCTTCAGACAACGGTGGTTGTTGAAGAAGCCTTTGCTCATGTTTCACCTTATGGCTTGCGGAACTGAACTTAAGAACCATTCCTGGACTTGGAGTTTGGGACTTTGCCACAACACGACGAGATTAGTTTCTGGGGTTAATGGTCAAGGTTTAAAATTTTTAATTCTAACACACTAACATATTTACTTTTATTTTTCTTATCATCTTAAGTAGTGATTGATAAAATAGTTTTTAACGCTGAATCATGACTCAGTGTGTTTCTTTTGTTGCTGGTTCGTGACACTCAATTCATTAATTCGTAACTTTCTACACTTAAACAATACAGTAACTTGATGAAAACCTCTTTGTTTTATGCATTTCGTGGTGATGAGTCGTCTGATATCATTTATTTGATTCGGCAACTTTATCAGAATAGTAGATAGATATTGGATCACAACACTTGTAAGTAGGCTAACTCAGCGTTTTGAAAGGAATTATCAATTCATTCACTTGCCAGTTTCTACTCTTAACCTTTGTAGGAACTTGTTGAAAAACAACTTATTTCATATATTTCATGGTGCTGAGCTGTTTAGTTTTATTTATTTGATTGCACATCTAAACCCTGAGAAAATAGTTGCACTTGTGTCACAAAACTACCAAACTGGATAAACACCTTGGTAAATGGAGAATGCATGAATTCATTCTTTTGCTACTTTCTACACATAATCTTTTCGGTAACTGCTTGAACACCACCTTATTTGATGTATTTCATCGTGCTGATTTGATTATTAACATTTGTATTATTCTACAAGAAAACACTGGAAAGTTTGTTTGAAATTTTTTCGCAAGGATTCCAAAATTTGCCGAAACATCGTTTTGAATAGAGAATGCCTCAATTCATTCATTCTTAACTTTCTACACTTGCATGTAGAACAATGCATTAACTTCATGTAAACCTCTTTACTTTATGTATTTCGTGGTGCTGAGTCGTTTGATATCACTTATTTGATTCTGCAACTTAATCAGAAAAGTATATAGTTATTGGATCATAAATCTTGCAGGTAGGCTCTCAGCGTTTTGAAGGGAGAATGCATCAATTCATTCATTTGCCACTTTCTAACGCACAACCTTTGCAGGAACATGTTGAAAACAATTTATTTGTTGTATTTCATGGTGCTCAGTTGTTTGGTAACACTTATTTGATTGCAGATCTAAACCATGAATAGTTAATTGTAATTCTATCACAAAGGTACCAAAGTGGCGAAATCACCGCGCTGAACGGTGAAAGCATCAAATCATTCATTTGCCACTTTCTACAAATAAAATTTGTAGTAACTTGTTGAAAAATAATTCAAGCTATGTAGTTCATGCTTCTGAGTTGTTTGGTTAAATTTATTTTAATGTAAGTCGAAACCCTGAAAGTTAATTGTAATTGTATCACAAAACTACCAAATTAACTAAAACACCACTTTGACTACAGAATGCATGAATTCATTCTTTTGCCACTTTCTACACATAATCTTTTCGGTAACTGCTTGAACACCAGCTTATTTGATCTATTTCATCTTGCTGAGTTGTTTATTAACATTTATATTATTCTACAACAAAACAATGGAAAGTTTGTTTGAAATTATCTCGCAAAGACTCCAAAATTTGCTGAAACATCGTTTTGAATAGAGGATGCCTCAATTCATTCATTCGTAACTTTCTACACTTAAACAATATAGTAACTTGATGAAAACCTCTTTATTCTATGCACTTGGTGGTGCTGAGTCGCCTGATCTCATTTATTTGATTCTGCAACTTAATCAGAATAGTATATAGATATTGGATCACAACACTTGCATGTAGACCAACTCAGCGTTTTGAAAGGAGAATGCATCAATTCATTCATTTGCCACTTTCTACTCATAACCTTTGTAGGACCTTGTTGAAAAACAATTTATTTCATGTATTTCATGGTGCTGAGTTGCTTAGTTTTTTTTGATTGTACGTCTGAACCCTGAGAAGATAATTGCAGTTGTGTCAGAAACTACCAAATTGGCTAAACCATCTTGTTAAATGGAGAATGCATTAATTCAATCATTTTCCACTTTCTACAGATAACGTTTGTAGGAACATGTTGAAAAAACAATTTATTACATGTATTTGATAGTGCTGAGTTGTTTGGTAACGCTT
The DNA here is from genome assembly GCF_009764475.1 of Pristis pectinata. NCBI lineage: Eukaryota > Metazoa > Chordata > Chondrichthyes > Rhinopristiformes > Pristidae > Pristis > Pristis pectinata. The sequence goes on from NC_067431.1 coordinate 66,749, forward strand.
ATTTGATTATAGATCTAAACCCTGAAAAGTTAATTGCAATTGTATCACAAAAGTACCAAACTGGCGGAATCACAGCGCGGAACGGTGATGGCATCCATTCATTCGTTTGCCTCTTTATACACTTAAAATATGAAATAACATTTTGAATACAACATTATCTTATCCACTTCACGATTGTAAGTCGCTGGTATCATGTTCTCCTCATTAACAGGTTTTCCGCCTGGAGGCTGTTGAGGGGCATGACCTGCAGGGGCCTAGCTGCAGTAACCAGGTCTTGGCACTGGGACTGGTACTGCTGCTCAGAAGGGAAGGGTGGGAAAGAGACATGTAGTAGTGATAGGGGACTTCGATAGTCAGGGAAACAGATAGGAGGTTCTGTGGCAGTGAGCATGAATCCCGGATGGTATGTTGCCTCCCAGGTGCCAGGGTCCGGATGTCACTGATTCAGGTCCACGGGATTCTTGAGCAGGAGGAGAGCAGCCAGAAGTTGTGGTCATGTTGGCACCAACGACATAGGTTAGGCAGGGTGATGAGGTCCAGAAAAGTGGGTACAGGGAGCTAGGCAGAAGACTAAGGAACAGGACCTCAAGGGTAGAAATCTCGGGATTGCTGCCAGTGCCACGCGATAGTGAAGGCAAGAACAGGAGGAGGTGGCAGATAAATGCGTGGCTGAGAATTTGGTGCAGGAGTGAGGGTTTTAGAATTATGGATCATTGGGATCTCTTTTCGGGTAGGTGGGGCCTGTACAGAGAGGACGGGTTACACCCGAACCAGAAGGGGGCTAATATCCGTGCGACTAGGTTTGCTAGGGTGGTTCAGGAGGGTTTAAACTAATTTGTGAGGGGGAAGGGAACCGGAGGAGTAGGTCAGAGGAAGAAGGGGATGGGGAAAAGTTAGATCAAACAGGTAGAGAGGCTTTGGGGAAGGGGAAGCAGAATACAGGCTATAAAAGTAGTAAGGTAGATGGACTGAAGTGTGTTTACTTAAATGCAAGAAGCGTCAGGAATAAGGGTGATGAACTGAGGGCTTGATTATATATGGGGGACTATGATATTCTAGCTATAACTGAGACGTGGCTGACGTCAGGGCAGGAGTGGATATTGAATATATCCTGGTTTTCAGTATTTTAGGAGGGATAGGGACGGGTGGAGAAGAGGAGGAGGGGTGGAGATACTGGGCAGCGACACTGTTACGGCTGTGCAAAGGATGGATGTAGTATAAGGATCATAGTTAGAGTCCGTATGGGTGGAAATAAGGAACAAGAAGGAGCAGTTACACTACTAGAAGTATTCTATCGGTCGCCCGGTAGCAGTAGCGATATAGAGGAGCATATTGGCAGGCAGTGTTTGGAGAGAAGTAAAAATAACAGGGTTGTTATAATGAGAGACTTCAACTTCCCAAATATAGACTGGAACCTGCTTAGTGCCAAAGGTTTAGATGGGACGGAATTTGTTAAATGTGTCCAGGATCGATTCCTGACGCAGTATGTCGGCAGGCCGACTGAAGGGAATGCCATGCTAGATCTAGGTTTAGGAAATGAATCGGGACAGGTGAAGGATCTATTGGTGGGTGAGCATTTGGGGGACAGTGACCATTGCTCCATAACCTTTAAAATTGTCATGGACAGGGACAGGTGCAGAGAGGACAAGAAGATATTTAATTGGGTAAGGGCGAACTATGAGGCTATAAGGAGAGAACTTGGGAGTGTAAATTGGCATGTCCTTTTTGAAGGGAAATGTACTATGGAGATGTGGTCGATGTTCAGGGATCTTATGCAGGATGTTAGGGATAAATAAGTCCCGGTGAGGCAGAGAATGAATGGCAGGGTGAAGGAACTGTGGATGACGAGAGAGGTGGAACGACGAGTTAGGGAGAAGAAAGTAGCATACGTGAGGTATAAGCAGCAAGGTTCCGACAGGGCCCGTGAGGAATATAGAGTGGGGAGGAAGGAACTTAAGAAAGGGCTGAGGAGAGCTAGAAGGGGACATGAAAAGGTGTTGGCTAGTAGGGTTAAGGAAAATCCCAAAGCTTTTTTTCACGTACGTGAAGGGTAGGAGGATGGCTAAGGAAAAGGTAGGTCCGATTAAAGACAAAGATGGGGGTATGTGCCTGGTGGCGGCGGAAGTGGGAGAAGTTCTCAGTGAATACTTCTCTTCGGCATTCACCAAGATGAGGGGTCTTGATGATGCCGAAGGGAGTGGCTGGTAAGGGAAGTTTCTAGAGGTTGTAGATATCGAGAGAGAGGATGTGTTGAAGTTGTTAAACAATATCAAGACAGATAAATCTCCGGGGCCTGACGGGATTTCCCCCAGGCTGCTTCGAGAGGCGAGGGAGGAGATTATTGAATCGCTGGTAAGGATCTTTCAGTCCTGGGGGATGGTGCCGGAGGATTGTAGTGTTGAGAATGTTGTCCCCTTGTTCAAAAAGGTAGTAGAGATATTCCAGGGAATTACAAACCGGTGAGTATGACGTCTGTGGTGGTAAGCTGTTAGAAAGGATTCTAAGGGATAGGATAGGATCTATGAACACCTCGGGAAATTATGGACTGATTAGGGACAGCCAGCATGGCTTTGTGAAGGGAAGATCTTGACTCACAAGACCAATAGAGTTCTTCGAGGAGGTGACGAGGAAGATTGATGAGGGTAGTGCGGTGCATGTGGTCTATATGGATTTTAGTAAAGCGTTTGATAAGTTTCCTCATAGTAGGCTTCTTCAGAAGGTCAGAGGCCAAGGGATCCAGGGATGCTTGCCCGTGTGGATTAGGAATTGGCTTGCCTGTAGAAAGCAGAGAGTTGTGAGGAGGGAGTGCCCCCGGATTGGTGGGCAGTGACGAATGGTGTCCCGCAGGGATCGGTTCTGGGACCTCTACTTTTTGTGATATTTATAGATGAGGGGGTGGAAGGCTGGGTTAGTAAGTTTGCGGACGACACTAAGATCGGCGGTGTTGTGGATAGTGTGGAGGGCTGTCGGAGCTTGCAGAGGGATATTGATAGGATGCAGAGCTGAGCTGACAAGTGGCAGATGGAGTTCAATCCGGAGAAGTGTGAGGTGGTACACTTTGGAAGGACAAACTCCAGGTCAGAGGACAGGGTAAGTGGCAAGGTGCTTGGCAGTGCGGAGGAGCAGAGGGATCTGGGGGTTCATATTCACAGTTCACTGAAAGTTATTTAACAGGTGGATAGAGCAGTTAAGAAGGCCTATGGGATGTTTGCTTTCATAAATCGTGGGATTGAGTTTAAGAGCCGCGAAGTGATGATGCAGCTTTACAACACTCATGTTAGACCACCCTGAGATTACTGTGTTCAGTTCTGGTCGCCGCATTATAGGAAGAATATGGAGGCGTTGGAGAGGGTGCAGAGGATATTTACCAGGATGCTGCCTGGATTAGAGCGGATGGAATATGCTCGGGCTTCATTCACTGGAAAGGATGAGGATGAGAGAAGACATGATAGAGGTGTATAAATTATTGAGAGGAATAGATAGATTAGACAGTCAGAGTTTCCGGCCGAGGGCACCAATGCTCAGGACGAGAGGGCATGGCTTTAAGGTTATGGGTGGGAGGTTCAGGGGAGATGTTAGGGGGAGGTTTTTCATCCATAGAGTGGTTGGTGCATGGAATTCACTGCCTGGGGTGGTGGTGGAGGCAGATACATTGGACAGGTTCAAGAGTTTGTTGGATAGGCATATTGAGGAATGTGAGATAAAGGGATATGCGGAAGGAAAGGGTAAGATATATTGAGGGTGGCTTGATGTACGGCACAACATGGTGAGCCGAAGGGTCTGTTTTTTGCTGTATGGTTCTATGTTTCTATGATATTGAGGCCCTGGTAAAGAAAAGAAGGTGGTGCATCAATTGAGGCTCTTGACGAGTAGAAGAAATGCAAAAGAACACTTAAGAGAGAAATCAGTAGGGCAAAAAGAGGACATGAGTTTGCTCTGGCACACGGGGTGAAAGAGAATCCCAAGGGTTTCTACAACCATATTAAGAACAAAAGGGCAGCAAGGGACAAAATTGGTCCTCTTGAAGATCAGCGTCGTCATCTGATGTTGTGGAGACCTGAAATGAATTTTTTGCATCCGTATTTACTCTGGAGACAGACGGAGACTATAGAACTGAAGCAAAAGAGTAGTGAGGTCATGGACCGTGTCCGGATTATGAAAGAGGAGGTGGTTGCTTTCTTCTGGTGAATCACTGTGGATAAATCCCCAGGTCCTGACAAGGTGTCTCCTCGGTCCTTGTGGGAAGCAAGAGCAGAAATTGTAGGGGTCCTGTCAGGGAGATTTAATATGTCCTTTGCCATGGGAGAGGTGTCGGAGGACTTGAGGATAGCTAATGTTGTTCTGTTGTTCTGGAACTTCTCTAAGAATAAGCTGATAAATTATAGGCCAGAGAGCCTGATGTCAGTCGTGGGTAATTTATTGGAAGGTATTCTAATGGTCGGGATATATAAGTATTTCGATGGATGGGGCCTGATTAGGGAGAGTCAACATGGCTTTGTGCGTGGTAGGTCATGTGTAACCAATCTTTGAGGAGGTTACCAAGAAAGTTGATGAGGGAAAGTTGGTGGACGATGTCTACGTAGAATTTAGCAAGTCCTTTGACAATGTCCAGCATGGGAGGCAGACCCAGAATGTTAAGTCGCTTGGAATTCAGGATGAAGTCACCAATTGGATTCAACATTGGTTAGCGAGAGAAGCCAGAGAGTGGTAATAGATGGTAGTCTCTCTGACTGGAGGCCTGTGACTAGTGGTGTGCCGCAGGGATCGGTCCATGATTTCGATGATAGACGCATAGAAAATCCTACAGCACAATTCAGACCCTTCGGCCCACAAAGCTGTGCCGAACATGTCCCTACCCAAGAAATTACTAGGCTTACCCATAGCCCTCTATTTTGCTCATATCCATGTACCTGTCCAACAGTCTCGTAAAAGACCCTATCGTATCCGCCTCCAGCACAGTGGCCCGCAGCACATTCCACGCACTCACCACTCTCTGAGTAAAAAACTTACCCCTGACATCTCTTCTATACCTACTCCCCAGCAACTTAAAGCTGTGTCCTCTTGTGGTCACCACTTCAGCCCTGGCAAAAGCCTCTGACTGTCCACCTGATCAATGCCTCTAATCTTCTTATACATCTCTATCAGGTCCCCCCTCATCCTCCGTCGGTCCAAGGAGAAAAGGCCCAGTTCCTTCAACCTTCTTTCATAAGGCACGCTCCGCATTCCAGGCAGCATCCTTGTAAATATTCTCTGAACCATTTCGATGGCTTCCACATCCTTCCAGTAGTGAGGCGACCAGAACTGAGCACAGTGTTCCAACTGGGGTCTTACCAGGTTCCTTTATCGCTGCAACAATACCTGCCGGCTCCTAAATTCAATTCCACGATTGATGACGGATAATACACCATATGACTTCGTAACCACAGAGTCAACCTGCGCAGTCGCTTTGAGCGTCCTATAAATCCCTCTGATCTTCCACACTGCCAAGAGTCCTACCATTAAGACTGTATTCCGCCATCATATTTGATCTACCAAAATGAACCACTTCACACTTATCTGGGTTGAACTACATATGGCACTTCTCAGCCCAACTTTGCACCCTATCTATGTCCCACTGTAACCTCTTACAGCCCTCTATACTATCCACAACACATCCAACCTTTGCTTCATCCGCAAACTTACTAACCCATCCCTCCACTTCCTCTTTCAGGTCGTTTATAAAAATCACAAAGGGTATGGGTCCCAGACCATATCCCTGAGGTACACCACTGGTCACCGACCTCTATGCAGAATACAACCTTTCAACAACCACCCTTTGCCTCCTGTGGGCCAGCCTGTTCTGGATCCACATTGCAATGTCCCCTTGGATCCCATTCCTCCTTACTTTCTCAATAGGCCTTACATGGGGTAGCTTAACAAATGCCTTGTTGAAATTCATATACGCTACATCCACTGCTCTCCCTTCATCAATGTGTTTAGTCACATCCTCAAAAAAATCAATCAGGCTCGGAAGGCAGGAACTGCCCTTGACAAAGCCATGCTGACTATTCTTAATCATATTATACCTTTCCAAATGTTCATAAATCCTGCCACTCAGGATCTTCTCCATGAGCTTACCAACCACTGAGGTAAGACTCACCAGTCTGTAATATCCTGGGCTATCTCTACTCTTTTTCTTGAATAAGGAAACAACATCCTCAACCCTCCAATCTTCTGGAACCTCTCCCGTCTCCATCGATGATGCAAGGATCATCGTCAGAGGCTCCGGAATTTCCTCCCTCCTCTCTCACATCAGCCTGGGTTACATTGCATCCGGTCCCGGCGACTTATCCAACTTTATGCTTTCCAAAAGTTCCAGCACCTCCTCTTTTCTAATATCTACATGCTCAAGCTTTTCAACCCGCTGCAATTCCCACTACATTCCCCTAGATCATTTTTTTCCGTACTGACGTAAGTTTTTCAAAAAGTACCTCCGATATTTCTTCTGGATCCATACACACTTTCCCACTGCTGCACTTGATAGGCCCTATCCTTTCGCATCTTATCCTATTGCTTTTCACATACTTGTAGAATGCCTTAGGGTTTTCCTTAATCCTGCCCGCCAAGGCTTTCTCATGTCCCCTCCTGGCTCTCGTAACTTCCTTCTTAAGCTCCTTCCTGTTAGCCTTATACTCTTCCAGGTCTCTAACATTACCTAGCTCTATGTACCTTTTGTAAGCTTTTTTTTCCTTTTGACCAGATTCATTATACCTTTGTACACCACGGTTCCTGTATCCTCTCGTGACTCTCCTGTCTCATTGGAACAAGCCTATGCAGAACTCCACACAAATACCCCATGAATATTAGAATAAAGAAAACAGAACAATTACAGCACAATTCTGGCCCTTCGGCCCACAAAGCTGTGCTGAACATGTCCTACCTTAGTAATTACTAGGCTTACCCAAGCCCTCTATTTTAATGAGCTCCATATACCTATCCAACAGTCTCTTGAAAGATCCTATCGTATCAGCCTCCAGCACCATTTCCGGCAGCCCATTCCACACACTCACCACTCTCTGGGTGAAAAACTTACCCCTGACATCTCCTCTATATCTACACCCAGCACCTTAATAACTTCCACAAAACCACATCTCCGTACATTTCCTTGAGAACAACTGTTCCCAATTTAATCTTCCAATTTCCTACCTGAGAGCCTCATAATTGCCTTTACTCCAAGTAAACGCCTTTCTAGCTTGCCTGTTCCTATCCCTCTCCAGTGTTAACGGAAATGAGGTAGAATTATGATCACTATCTCCAAAATGCTTACCCACTGAGAGATCTGACACCTTACCAAGTTCATTTCCCAATACCAAATCAAACACAGCCTCTCCTCTTGCAGGCCTATCTACATATTGTGTCAAGAATCCTTCCTGAACACACATAACAAACTCCACACCTTCCAAACCCCTCAGTGTCTGGAGATGCCAATCGATATTTAGGAAATTAAAATCTCCCATCACAACAACTCTGTTATTCTCACACCTTTCTAGGATCTGCTTCCTTGTCTGCTCTTCAAAATCCCTGTTACTATTGGGCGGCATATAAAAAACACCCAGTGAAGTTATTGACCCGTTCCTGTTCCTAACATTCACCCGCAGAGACTCCTTTGACAGTCCTTCAATGACGTCCACCTTTTCTGCAGCCGTGACATTATCTCTGATCAACAGTGCCACTCCCCTATCTCTTTTGCCTCCCTCCCTGTCCTTTCTGAAACATCTAAAACCCGGCATTTGAAGCAACCATTCCAGTCCCTGAGCCAACCAAGTCTTGGTAATGACCAGTACATCATAGCTCCAAGCTCTAAGCTCACCCGCCTTGTTGGCAATACTCCTTGCGTTAAAATAGAATCGTCTCAAACCGGTCTCAGCACGTCACTTCCCTATCAACTGCCTATCCTCCCTCTCTTACCTATTATTAGCTTTCTCTATTTGAGAGCCAGACACCTCTTCCCTAGTCTCTCCAGTTTGGATCCCACCCCCCAACAAATCTAGTTCAAACTTCCCCCAGTAGCCTTAGCAGACATACCCGCCCTGATATTAGATCCCTGAGATTCAAGTGCAACCTGTCCTCTTTGCACAGAACATACCTTCCCCAAAAGAGGACCCAATGATCCAGATCTCTGAATCCTTGCTCTTTACTCCAATACCTCAGCCACGCATTTATCCTCCTCCTCATTCTGTTCCTATACGCACCGTCACGTGACACAGGCAGTAATCAGGATATTACTACATTGAGGTCCTTCCTAACGCCCTAGCGTCTTTTTTTAGGACTCATCCCTTACCCTACCTATGTGGATGGAACCAACATGTACCACGACCTCTGGCTGTTCTCCCTCCCTCTGAAGGATATCTTGGACACGATTCGAAACATCCTGGACCCTGGCATCTGGGAGGCAAACTACCTTCCGAGTTTCTTTCCTGCGTCCACAGAATCGCCTGTCTGCCCCCCGAACTATGGTGATCCCTAACACTAGTGCCCTCCTCTCTCCTTCCCTACCCTCCTGAGCCACAGGGCCGGACTCTGTGCCAGAGACACTGCCACTGTTGCTTCCCCCAGGTAGGCTGTCTCTCCCAATAGTACTCAAGCAAGAGTACTTATTGTCAAGGGGTACAACCACAAGGGTACTCTCTAGTACCTGACTCTTCCCCTTCCCCCTCCTGACTGTGACCACATGCCTATAACTCCTTTCTATCACCTCCTCATTCTCCCTGATCAGACGAAGGTCATCGAGTTGAATCTCAAGTTCCCTAGAACTGTCCCTCAGGAACTTCTGCTTGACACATTGGGTGCAGATGTAGATTTCCCGGAGGCAGGGAGATTCTGGGAACTCCCATATCTATACTGGTGAATGTGGTAAACTGGATCATCAAATTTGTGGATGACTCCAATACTGGGGGTGCAGTGGAGAGAGAGAAATACTAGCAAATCTTGCAGCGTGATCTTGGCCAGCTAGAAAAATGGACTCAAAAATGGCAGATGGAATTTAATGCAAACACGTGTGAGGTGTTGCAATTTGGGAGGGAAAACCAGGGTAAGTCCTCCACTGTGCATGGTAGGACTCCGAGGTGGGCAGTCCAACAAAAGGACCAGTGAATACATATCCATAATACCTGAAAGTGGCGTCACAGGTAGATAGGGTCGTAAAGAGAGCTTTTGGCAGTTTAGACTTCATAAATCAAGGCACTGAGTACAGGAGTTAGGATGTTATGTTGAAGTTGTACAAGACATTAGTGAGGCCAAATTTAGAATATCGGGTACAGTTCAGGTCACCTATCTTCAGGAAAGATAGCAATAAGATTGAAAGAGTGCAGAAAAAATTACAAGGATGTTGCCTGGATTGAAGACCTGAGTTATAGGAAAAGTTGAATAGGTTCGGACTTTATTCCCTGGAGTGCAGGAGAATGAGGGGAGACCATATAGAGGCTTACAAAATTATGAGGGGTGCAGATAGGGTGACTGCATGCAAGTTTTTACCCTCCTCAGGTTGGGTGAGACTAGAACTAGAGGACAGGTTTTGGGTGAAATATTCAAGGGGAATCTGAGGGGAAAGTTCTTCATTCAAAGGGTGGTGCGAGCGTGGAACGAGCTGCCAGAAAAAGTGGTAGACGTGGGTACAATTGGAACATTTAAGAGAGGTTTGGATAGGTGCATGGATGGGAGGGGTTTGGAGGTATGTGGTGCAGGTGCAGGGAGATGGGATGATGCAGAAGGTCTAATCGGCATGGACTAGATGGGCCGAAGTTCCTGTTTCTGTGCTGTGCTACTCCATGACTGTGACTCTCCAGGGCCCGACCATTTACTGTGGAAGTCTTGCCCTGGGTTGTCTTACCAAAAGCAACACCTCACGTGTAGCTGAATTACATTTATTAATCTGATGAAGCATCGTCTTAATCTGGGAAACATAACTTTATTGAAATGGATCAAACTCTGATCCCAAAGTTTGCAATGAATCATTTTCTAATGCTGAAGTGTGGGGAAAAACGATCACTGCACTTCAAGTTTGCTGCTGGAAATGTAGTAAGAAACACTCTAACTCCTTTGGTGGGGTCTATCAGAGTGTACCAACCCATCTCTGACAAAGCTGATTCTCAGTATATAACCTGGCTTCCCTTTCCGGCATCTACCTTCAATGAGGAAGCTGATTGCAAGGGATGACTCACCATCAATGGATGTGTGATACGTCCTATTGCAATCTGTGTAGATTCAAGCAAGCAGTAATCCTGTTTCAGTTTAAAGTCACTATCACAATTTCACTTTGATCAGCAATGCCAAGTCAAGGATGAAAGATACTCATTTATTTGCCTTTTTCCGAGGATGAACAGGAGATATTGCAGCGTGTGTTTTTCTTGAAGTGAATCAAACTTTGATAACAATGGTTGTAATGAATGAACTGAGATGCTAACAATACACAACTAGATTTGATAAATAAATTTTCCAAAGTCTGTACTAGTTTCCATGAAATCAATTACTGATATGGTATTTGGAACTCTTTTGGATTCATGTAAATGGCAGTTATACATTTATGAATACACAATCTCCAGGTAAAATATGACTTTGATCAGGTAATTGGAAGTTTATTATGGAACACTAACTTCTGTGTTGGGGATTAACACGCCACCAGGAAACATAATATCCACGGGGTAGTAACTTTCCTCCAGTGAATGGTTTTCTGATCAGAATGTTTATCAACTGCTTCACTTCAAACAATAAGTCATGGCACAACTTAAAGGATTCATCATCATGTAAGATGTTGCTTTGGTTAAATTGTTCACAAACTGATATAAAGCAGAGAAAATTTAGCATGAAACTCACTAATTTCTTTGGGGACTAAAGGAGACTTCACGACCTCTGACCAGTTTAATCTCAGTCTGTGTTAGAACTTCATCCAGGTGCATCAGTGACATTGGAAGATGTCTGTTGTTTCCCTTCAACTACAAAGCAGCAGTGCATTGGTGGGAGCTTTTTCTCCCTCTCTCAGACACACACACTTGCTATTCATGTCTCATTGCCTCACTTTCTCCTTATCTGTTGCGAAGTTTTGCTCCTTTTTCTGTCCATTCAGTGCATGTGTGCGCGCGCGCGCTTGTGTGCACTTCCATTTGTCTGATTTCCTATTTCCCTGTGTCTGTGTGTTTCTCCCTCACTCTCCAACACTGTCTCGCTCAGAGTGTGTTTTTCTGCCTGTTCCTGCCTGTAGTCAGTTGGGGGGGGGGGGAGGGAAGAGTGTATCTGTTTTTTGCACATTTTCTCTCTCTCTCTCTCGTTCTCTCTCTCTCTCTCTCTCTCTCTCTCTCTCTCTCTCTTTCCCTTTCTCCATCTTGTCTGCAAAAATCTTTGTTTTGGTTCATGCCCTCTGTCATATTCTCTCTGCTTCTACTATCTCTCTCGGTGCCTTTATCTTCATCTGTGACTGCTGGTCTCCTTTTCACTTGCATCTTTATCACACCTCCCCACCTGCTCTTCCTCCCATTCTCTGGTTTTTGCTTCTCACATTTCGTCTCTCTCTCTCATACACTCTTTATTCCTCCTCACTCACCTTCCCCTCTGTATTTCCTGCTCTGAATCCTTGTATCAACATTGGCAGACGTTTAGCCACACGATTCATAATGTAATAAACATCACTCTGTAATGAATTGGGACGGGACACACAGTGTGATCGCGGATAACAAAAGTGAAAGGGAGACTGAAAGAAGATATTGATTATTGATTAAAAACAGCAGAGACCTTGAGAATTGGGAGGATTCTGGAAACGTGTGAGGGAACTGATGTCGAAAGGAAGTAAAATATGAGAGTAAACCACAGAGTGAGGAAAACAAACTATCCAACAGGTGTGTAAAATGTAGAGATCAGCAACAGTAAATGTGGGTCCCGTACAGGCAGACAGGAGAATTATAAATGGAAGATGCAAATGGTCAAGAAATCGCGCAGATGATTTGTAATTATTATAATGATCGAAGGCACAAAAACATCTTGGAAAGTGGGGAATAACGGATCGACTTCAGAGTGAGGGATTCAATGAAATTGGGTTTTTGTAATATGAAGATAAGAACAATTGGAATGAAACTCAATGAATCTGCTGGACTTGATGGCAGTTTTCAGTCAGTGTGGATGTGCATATGTGTGAGAGGCAATGAAAGACACACACACATACACACACACACACACACACACACACACACACACACACACACACACACACAGTCTCCCTCATTGTCAGACACCATCCATTCTGTGACTTAGATTTCCCTCTCCACTGCTGCACCTCTCCCACACATCCCACTCCCTCTGGGAATTCCTGCCCACACACTCCCAGCCACAGACTCGGCCCCATTCCCAATGCACTCCATCCCCACATCGCTCCCCGTTCCCAACCGGACTCTGTTCACACATCTGCTCCCATTCCCTCTGCACACCTGACCCATTCCCATCCATGGGTTTTCGGCACACCTGGATTTTTTCCCAGACAGACTCCATACACCTGGTCCCATTCCCAAACCGCTCTGTCCACACACCTGGGTCCCATCCTGGTTACGTTCTGCCAGAAGATCTTCCCATGTTTGTGACCAGGCTCCAGCTCCCAGTTCTCAGGGGAGTCACCAAGGTCCCTCGGGATTTGTAATGACCAACGCACACAGCAATACCCCGGGATGTTGTAATCTAACACTGCATTGACTGCAGTCACACCTGCCTTGGCCAGGAAAGACCTTCTTCAATGTATGAAAAGCAGTTTTTTGAAACAAAGGAAACTGTGTTAGTTCATGGTCCCTGAGGATCCAGGATGACTTGCCACCACTTCTGGTCTGTGAGTGTTGAGGTAACTCATGACTGTACCGTGAGACGGTTGAGGTTCATAACTTCAGTGGGATTGCCATCTGCTCCTGATGTTCCGTTATTTTTTAAAGTAGTGTGTGGCCTTTTCAAGTTTTTCTTCATCAGGAAGTGAAGCAGAGAGCGAGAGAGCACGGAAACAGACCCTTCAGCACAATTGTTCCATGATGACCGAGATGCCGGTCTAATTTGTCCCATTTGCCCACGTTTGGCCCATATCCCTCTGTAAATCTAACGTTAACAAATTGCCTCCAGTAGTGGGGGAAAGACTGGCCTGGATTGGTTGCGGTGGGATGGAGTCAAGCACCCATCCCCACCCTCCCATAGTTTTGACAAAGAGACCTTTGATGTAAAACGTGAACTCTTTCATTTCCCATTGACGCTGTCTGACCCGAGTGTTTCCAGCATTTTCTGCTTTTATTTCAGATTTCCTGCATCTGCAGTTTCTTTATTTTGAGTTTTGTTTCTCTGCCTCCGATTGCACCTCCAACATAATTTTCAAGGAACCCGTCTCACCGGTATTCAATGAACTTACATCCTCAAGGCCACATCTGCCAATTAGATTTGCCAGCCAACAAGGAGTTAACACAGGAGACACAAGAGACTGCAGATGCTGGAATGTGGAGCAACACACAAACTGCTGGAGGAATACTGTGGGTCGAGCAGCATCTATGGAGGGAAATGGACGGTTGACGATGAGCCCATGATGATTGCATAACCCAAGTTTTCAGCCTGAATTTACCTCTTGGTCTGTCCAACAGAGGAACTGACAGTTTTCTTCTGTCCTTTCTAATTACTCCCTAAAACGATTCCACTTCTTAATACTTCATGATCCTTTCTTACCAGTGTCATAATGCCATTGTGTTATCAGACCGATTGTTTTCCTTCCTATTGGTGAATCTGCCAACCGCTCTGTGACACTCCGGGATATTCAGCTCTCTTCCTTGTGACCAGACCTCTGTAATGTCCAGTAGTCCATCCCCTCTTGGTACTGCTAATTCATCGATCTTGTTGCAAGTGGTCAGCACAGTTAGACAGCAGGTAGTGCTGCTTCCTCACAGCTCCAAAGATCCGGGTTCGATCCTGACCTCCGCTCCTGTCTGTGTGGGCTTTGCACGTTCTCCCTGTGACCACATGGGTTTTCTCCCACATCCCAAAGATGTTCAGATTAGTAGGTTAATTAACAGCTGTAAATTGCCCCTAGTATGCAGCTGAATGGCAGAATCTGGGGGAGACGATGGGAAAGTGACGAGAATAAAAAGGGATTAGTGTAAAGTGTGCTTGATGGTCGGCATGGAGTTCGTGGGCCGAAGGGCCTGTTTCCGTGCTATGTAACTTCATGACACAATTGTGCAATATGAAGCAGGAAGGCGTAAGGCACCATCACAATGCAGCATGGACCCAAGAGTGAGGACAGAGGGTGGTGAGGGTGTGGAACGAAATACCGAGCATATGGTAAAGGTGGGAACGATTGCAATGTTTCAGAGAGATTTAGAAAGGTTGTGGATTGGAAAGGTTGAGAAGGATCTTGGACAAATGCAGGAAAATGGGACTGGATCAGTGAGGCTACTTGATCAGTCGGCATGGATGAGTTGGGTTGAAGGGCCTGCTTTTACGCTGTATAACTCTATGGATCTAGGACTGAGCAGACGAGATGACGGAGAATAAGAAGAGGGCGGTTTGCAACATAAACTGTTCCCAAAGAACAAAAGTTGTTTATTTTAGTAATTTATGAATGAGAGTCAGTGGATATTTCAGCCTCAGCTTTATCTCGTCTCTGATCTTACTCTGTGTCCCTGCATAAATAAATGGGTTCACGCAGGAACACAAGAACTGAAGCACGTACCCGCTTTCTTCCAGAGGGAAAATTGTGTCACTGAAATTGGAACCTGAAAAGTAAGAGACACTGGAAATGCGAACGTAGAGGAAAGTTATCAGTTCCATTAGCCACAAGAGGATGAAGATACCTGAGATACTGAGGAGCAGGACGATAGACTTCCTGCGGCTGTCCATCTCCCGGTCGCTATGTCTCTCACTGTTCACACCGTCCTGGAGTCTCCTGCGGATTCTAATAGCCCTTAAAATGTGCCTGATGGTGAGGAAATTGAGCAGCAAAATTAGAATGAATGGCAGACAAGGGGTTAAAATGCTATTAATCCAGTCAAATGCTATCCAGCCAGGCGAGGAGTAAGCTACTGACTTAACCGTGCACGGTGTGGGCTCGGTTTTATGAGGAGGTTCATACACAAAATAGTAACATCCATTTTTGAAACAGCTCAGGACAGTAACCGTTCCGATCACCACAGCCGCTGTTCGCTCCTTGCAATATTTTGTTTTCAGTTTTTGGCAGCAAATAGCCACAAAGCGATCAAAGGTGAACATCACCGTCACCCAGACGGAACAGTCTGTTACGGCATAAGCTACCGCGAGATTCACACTGCAGGCCGGAGCAATATTGATGAAATTCAACGGGAAAGTCATGGGAACAATCCGGTTTAATATCACGCTCGTGATAATGACCAGGAGATCCGTCACCGCCATCGACAACAGGTAGACAGTGATACATCTGGAGAGACCACATCGTCTGCGGAACATTACCCCAATCACGGCCAAGTTAGCTGCAATAGAGGAAGACAGAGGGAGTGAGTGTGTGTTAGAGATTGTGTGTTGGAGGTGTGTGTGTCTGGTTTGAGTGTGTGGTGTGAGAATAAGTGTGTGTATGTTTGTGTGTGGTGTGTGTATTTTTTGTGGTGTTTGTGTGGGGCATAATTTATGTGTTTGTGCGCGCAGTGTGTTTTTTGTGGGAAGAGTGTGTTTTGTGTGTGTGGTGCATATTTTGCTTGAAAGTATGTGGTGCGTGGTAGAACATAGAAAAACAACAGCACAATTCAGGCCCTTTGGCCACAAAGCTGTGCCAAACATGTCGCTAACCTAGAAAATACTAGGATTACCCATAGCCCTCTATTTACTCAGCTCCATGTACCTATCTAACAGTCTCTTGAAAGACCTTATCATATCCGCCTCCACCACCGCTGCCGGAAGCCCATTCCACGCATTCACAACTCTCTGAGTAAAAAACTTACCCCTGACATCTCCTCTATATCTACTCCTCAGCACCTTAAACCTATGTCTTCCTGTGGCCACCAATTCAGCCCTGAGGAAAAGCCTCTGACTATCTACCCTATCAATACCTCTCATCATCATATACACCTCTATCAGGTCCCCCTCATCCTCCATTTCTCCAAGGAGAGAAGACCCAAGTTCCCTCAACATGCTTTCATAGGGCATGCTCCGCATTCCAGGCAGCATCCTTGTAAATCTCCTCTGCACCATCTCTGCGACTTCCACATCCTTCCTGTAGTGAGGCGACCAGAACTGAGCATAGTGCGAAAATTGGGGTCTTATCAGCGTCTTATATCGCTGCAACAATATCTCACGGGTCCGAAATTCAATTCCCCGATTGATGAAGGACAATACAACATATGCCTTGTTAACCACAGAGTCAACCTGCGCAGTTGTTTTGAGCGTCCTATGGACTTGGACCCCAACATCCCTCCGATCCTCCACACTACCAACAGTCCTACAATTAAGACCATATTCTGCCAACATATTTGACGTACCAAAATGAACCACTTTACACTGATCTGTGTTGAACTGCATCTGCCATTTCTCAGCCGAACTCTGCATCCTATCTATGTCCCTCTGTAACCTCCGACAGCCCTCCAAACTATCCACCACACCCCCAACCTTCGTGTTGTCGGCAAACGTACTAACCCACCCCTCCACTTCCTCTTTCAGGTCGTTTATAAAAATCACAAAGATTAACGGTCCCAGTACAGATCCCTGAGATACACCACTGGTCACCGACCTCCACTCAGAATTCGACCCTTTAACAACCACACTTTGCCATCTTGTGGGCCAGCCAGTTCTGGATCTACACTGAAATGTCCCCTTGGATCCCATGTCTCCTTACTTTCTCAATAAGCCTTGCATGGGGTACCGTATCAACCGCCTTGCTGAAATCCATATACACTACGTCTACTGCACTCCCTTCATCGATGTGTTTAGTCACATCCTCAAAAAGTTCAGTCAGGCTCGTAAGACAGGACCTGCCCTTGACAAAGCCATGCTGACTATTCCTAATCAGATTATACCTCTCCAAATGTTCATAAATCCTGCCTCTCAGGATCTTCTCCATCAGCTTACCAACCACCGAGGTAAGATTCACCGGTCTATAATTTCCTGGGCTATCCCTACTCCCCTTCCTGAATAAGGGAACAAGATCAGCAACCCTCCACTCTTCCGGAACCAATCCCATGGACGTCACAAAGATCATCGTCAGAGGCTCCACTATCTCCTCTCTCGCCTCCCACAGCAACCTGGGGTACATCTCATCCGGTCCCGGAGACTTATCGAACTTGATTGTTTCCAAAATTTCAATACCACCTCTTTTCTAATACCTACATGATCAAGCTTTTCAGGCCACTGCAAGCCTCCACTACAATCCCCCAGATCTTTTTTTCTGTGGTGAATACTGACGTAAAGTATTCATTAAGTACCTCTACTATTTCTTCCGTATCCATACACACGTTCCCACTGCTGCACTTGATAGGCCCTATCCTTTCACATTTCATCCTCTTACTCTTCACATACTTGTAGAATGCCTTAGGGTTTTCCTTAATCCTGCCCGCCAAGGCCTTATCATGTCCCCTTTTGACTCTCCTAATCTCTTTCTTAAGTTCTTTACTTTTAGCCTTGTACTCCTCCAGATCTCGAACATTACCTCGTTCTCTTTTTGTATGCTTTTCTTTTCCTTTTGACTAGATTTATTATAGCCTTCGTACACCACAGTTCCTGTATCCTATCATGACTCCCGTCTCATCGGAACAGGTCTATGCAGAGCTCCTCACAAATACCCTCGAATAATTGCCACATATCTTCTGTAATTTTCCCAGAGAATATCTGTTCCCAATTTCATCTTCCAATTTTTTGCCTGAGAGCCTCATAATTCTCTTTACTCCAAGCAAGCACCTTTCTAGCTTGTCTGTTACTATCCCTCTCCAGCGCTAACATAAAGGAGATAGAATTATGATCACTATCACCAAAATGTTCACCCACTGAGACATCTGACACCTGACCAGGTTCATTTCCCAATATCAAATTAAGCACAGCCTCTCGTCTTGTAGGTATATCTACATACTGAGTCAAGAACCATTCCTGAACACACCTAACAAACTCCACCCCATCTAAACCCCTCACTGACTGGAGATACCAATCAATGTTTTGGAAATTAAAATCCCCCATCACAACAACTCTGTTATTCTCACACCTTTCTAGGATCTGCTCCCTTCCTGCTCCTCAATAACCCTGTCACTATTGGGCGGCCTATAAAAAAACACCCAGCACAGTTATCGACCCCTTCCTTTTCCTAACCTCCACCCACAGAGACTCTGTAGACAATCCCTCCACAACGTCCACCTTTTCCGCAGCCGTGACACTATCTCTGATCAACAGTGCCATTCCCCCAACTCTCTTGCCTCCCTCCCTGAAACATCTAAAACCCGGCACTTGAATCAACCATTCCAGCCCCGGAGCCATCCAAGTCTCCGTAATAGCCACCACCTCATAGCTCCAAGTATCGATCCACGCTCTAAGCTCATCCTCCTTGTTCACAACACTCCTTGTGTTAACATTGACACATCTCAATCCTGTCTGAACACGTCCCTTCTCTATCACCTGCCTATGGTACTTACTCCTAGCCTTATTTATTTGAGAGCCAAACACCTCTTCCGCAGTCTCTCCAGTTAAAGATCCCACTCCCCACAATTCTAGTTTAAGCTATCTTTTGTTGTTTTGAATGCATGTGTGAGACAAATGTTGGAACTCAAATAAAATTGTACTTGACGGTATTCAGTAGACTCTGAGACGGAGTGCCGACAGGGAAACAGGTGTTCTAGAAGAATTCGTGAAAACAGGACTGCTCTAGAGTTAACAGCTTGAAGCAGCATGAGACAATGTACACCCAGATATAGACCAATAATCTGGCAACCAATGTCTGTGAAACGAGTCTCCTGATAGAACTCAGGTGTGTGTCATTAGGCAAATAGTATTGCATGGAAACCATGTGCTGCACAACAAGGTACCATCAATGGAGATAAGGGGCAGAATTGAGAACTAGCAATCGGAACCATCACAGGGCCAATATCAAGCCCCATTACGCCATGCACTCCGTCTATTGCCTCCACTGATTTGAACTCAAATCCTATCCGTCTGGATTCATCAATGACCGATCTTCCACATTGCACTCTGCATCAATTCGCTTTCATCACCTCTCTGCAGCCAGTGCATTGAGTCACAAAATCTCCAGTAAAAATCCGCATCCAGCACTCTCTGATGAAATGGATCCTCATTTCCTATATTTCAATATTCTCATGCTGTTTTCTAAACGCACCAGCTCCTGTTTTAAACTCCTTAACGTAAATATCATGTCAAATTTTGTTTGAAACTTTTCATACAAGTGGCATAGGAAGAGAAATTGCTTCCGTTATAGTTGGATATTTAATATCAGAACAAGAAGAGATGATCTGATAGGTATAAAAACCATTGAGGATTAGAAGCTGCAAAGTAGAAACTGCACTGCTAATTCTGATGAAATGCACTCTAAAGATATAACATTCTAAAGGAATAAATTATTCAATTCAAATGGTACAATCAATGGGAGAAAACAACTGAAGGGAATTAATGATACTGAGAGAATAACAAAGGGGTAAATATCTCCAATTGACAGAGAGCAAAAATCCCAGTAAACACAGCAGTGATGCAACATTTCACAACATTTTGCAGATTGATAATTAACACTAATACTTTACCAGGAATGCCGATAACTACAATGATGGAATAGCAAATGGACAATCCCAAGATTTGTGGAACTCCATGCATTGCTATTGAAAGCCATGAGTACACAATATACTGCATTCACCGTCTGTTCTACTTATACCGAACATCAGTCTCCAGGGAGAATCTTTGGAAGGCATTTTTGTTTTTTATACTAATTACATTAATTGATAGAAGCAGCGAGAAACAACTGATGACATTCATTGTTTTGATGAATAAATGTGGTAAATGCATAATCCTGCTTCCATTCCTTCCAAGAAAAATGAGGAAAGTCTTAAAGGGCCAATGGAATTGGTGAAAGCTGTCTTTACCTCATTGTTCTGGTTGCCGCATTATAGGCAGGATATGGAGGCGTTGGAAGAGGTTGCAGAGGAGATTTACCAGGATGATGCCTGGATTAGAGCGTATGGAATATGAGGAAAGGCATAAGGGGCTTGGGCTTCACAGTGGAAAGGAGGAGAATGAGGTATATACAATATTGAGAGGAATAGATAGAGTAGACAGTCAGCGCCTCCTTCCCAGGGCACCAATGCTCAAGACAAGAGGGCATGGCTTTAAGGTTATGGGTGGGAGGTTCACGGGAGATGTCAGGGGGAGGTTTTTCACCCAGAGAGTGGTTGGCGCATGTAATGCACTACCTGGGGTGGTGGTGGAGGCAGATACATTGGACAGGTTCAAGAGTTTGTTGGATAGGTACATGGAGGAATGTGAGATAGAGGGATATGCGGAAGGAAAGGGTTAGATAATGTGAGGGTGGTTTTATGGACGGCACAACATGGTGGGCCGAAGGTCCTGTTTTGTGCTGTATGGTTCGATGGTTCTATGGTTCAACACAATGACCTGGGACAAATTGATTTTGCATTAAGAAATGAACAGACACATTGGACTTTGTTTGTGGAATGAAAAGGTCAAAGTCAAGGTCGAGTTTATTGTCAAGTTCACAAGTACATGTGTACACAGGTGCAATGAAAAACTTGCAGCAGCATCACAGGCACATCGCATAAGAAAAGCAAAATTCACAAGAGAAACTTAAGTTAAGCACAATTTTTACAAGAAAAAACACAATTAGAACAAAAGAAAACAAAGTCCATTTTATTTCAAAGTGAGGAAAGTGGTCATGGTGCTGGTAAACTCCAGTGAAGGGGGCACGGTTGGTATAGGAACTCAACAGTTGAAGGGCAGTCACTGTTCTTGAACCTGGTGATATAGGACTTCACACTTCTGTACCTCCCATCTGATGGCAGCGGTGAGAAAATGGCATGGCCCGGATGTTGGGGATACTTGATTATGGATGTTGCATTGTTGAGGCAGTGCCTCCTGTAGATACTACTGATGGTGGGAAGGCATGTGCCCGTGATGTATTAATCTCTGCAGATTCTTACGTTCCTGCACATTCAAATTGCTGTTCAGACCACGATGCAACCAGTCAGGGTACTTTCAACAGTACATCTGTAGAAGTTTGTTTGGAGTTTTCCGTGACCTCCTTAACATCCAAAGAAAATAAAAACACTGGTACTCCTTACTTGTGACTGCATCTATATGCAGTGCCCAAGACTGGTCAGCCGATATGTCAGCGCCCAGGAATTTAAAGCTGCTGACTCTCTCCACAGCCAATCACCCAATGTAGACTGGTGCATGTTCACCCTCCTTCCCCTTCCTGAAGTCAACAATCAGCTCTTAAGTTTTACAGACATTGAGTGAGAGGTTGTTGTTGCAGCTCCACTCACCCAGTTGTCCTACCTCGCTCCAGTAAGCTGACTCATCATCTGTGATTCATCCAAAAACAGTGGCGTTGTCACCGAATTTGGATACGGAGCTGTGCTTAGCCACACAATCATGTGTGCAGAGAGAGTAGAGCAGGGGGCTAAGCACACAGCCTTGAGGTACACCTGTGTTGATGGTCAGTTGTTGTTGTTACCAATACTCACTGCCGATGAGAAAGTCGAGTATCCAGTAGCAGAGGGTGGCACAGAGGCCCAGGTCTTAAATCTCAAAGATAATGTTCGTATGGGATGATTGTGTTGAACGTCAAGCTGTCGTCGATGAACAGCTCCCTGACATTTATGTTCCTGTTGTCCACATGGTCCAGAGCAGAGTGAAGAGCCAGAGAAATCGCATCTGCTGGCGAAATGTTCTGGCGGAAGGCAAATTGAAACCGACCGAAGTCATCTCTGTGGTAGGAGTCGATCTGTGTCCGAAACAACCTCTCGGAACACCTCATTACAGTTGATGTCAGCGCTACTACACTGCAGTCATTGAGGTTGGTCACCACGCTCTTCTTGGGCACCGATAGAATGGATGCCTCTGATGCAGATGGGAACCTCAAACCTCAGAAGTGAGAGATTGTATATGTCGGTAAACACTCCAGCCAGTGACTTTCTCATTGG
This sequence comes from Pristis pectinata, assembly GCF_009764475.1. Taxonomy (NCBI): domain Eukaryota; kingdom Metazoa; phylum Chordata; class Chondrichthyes; order Rhinopristiformes; family Pristidae; genus Pristis; species Pristis pectinata. The sequence goes on from NC_067431.1 coordinate 88,897, forward strand.
CAGCCTTGTAGGAAGCAATTTTGTGCAAGCCCTGCCACAGCTGTCGAGCAACCATCTGTGATTCTAGTTTAGTCCGAAATTGCATGTTTGCGCTCAGAATGTCCGACTGGAGGTCGAACCTGGACTTTTTATATGACTCTGGATCGCCGCCCTAAACACCACAGATCTAGCCCTCAGCAGGTTACGATTCTCCTGCTTCATCCAGGGCTTCTGGCTGGGGAAGACTCAGAATGATTTTGTGGGTACATATTAGTACACTCATGTTCTTACGAAGCCGGTGAAAAACGTGGCAGATGCATTTAGCTTTGCTGAAGAATCGTCCGACATGGTCCAGTCCATCAACTCGAAGCAATCCCGAATTCGCTCCTCCGCCTCTGCCGTCCAGCTCTTTCATCGTCCTTTTCACCGGTGCTGCCCTCTTCAGTCTCTCTCTGTACGCAGGCAGAAGCAACACAGACAGGTCGTCGGATTTACCAAAGTGTGGGCGAGGGATGGAGTATGTGGGTGTGTGTACTTTGTGTGTTGTGAGTGTGTGACGAAGAAGTAAAACAGTGGAACCTTGTACTTGACGAGATCCAATGCTACTTTTATTGCTTTGACACTTGAAACTGAGTTGACAGACAGTTACCCCACTGAGAAGTCTATCCTGTGATTAACTGCTCTGTGATGTTCCAAGATACTTCAGTTTGAATCTTACCAGAGAGTCTGTCTCCGTGGAAAAAATCCAGAGCGTCGTCTTCCAATGTGAACTTTTCACTGAGCTAATACGCTTGTACTTTTTTTTTTACCAGTTTGAATGGCTGAGTTTTTCCAGAACTTCAGGTGGAAGGTGCAAAGACAGTCATCACATCACTGAATTTAGACTGACTGCTCTGCAATTACGCATCTAAATATTTCCTCCCTATGTAAACAATGGAAGCAGTTCTCCATTCTTCTGACACCTCCTATGGCCTGGGATGATTGGAAAATGACCATCAGAGCCTCCACAATTTGTGCCCTTGCTTAATTTAACAACCTCCTCTCTGGATGCATCACAGCTTGAGAAGGCAAATGCGCTGCTAAAGACTATAAGGAATTTCCGAGAGCTGTGGACACAGCTCAGCCCATCACAGAAAACAGCCTCCTCTCCATTGATTCCGTCTACACTTCCCGCTGCCTTGAGGAAGCAGCCAACATAATCAAGATCCCCTCCCACCCCGGTCATTTTCTCTTCTACCCCCTTCCATTGGGCAGAAAATACAAAAAACTTGAGAGCACATTCCATCAGACACAAGGACAGCATCTATCTCGCTGTTATCAGACTCTTGAACGGACATCTAAGATGCTAAAAGATGAATTCCTGATCTCCCAGTCTACCTCACCATGGCCCTTGCACTTTATTTGTATACCTGCACTGCACTTTCATGCACAGGTGCACTGAAAGATTTAGTTGCAGCAACATCACAGGCACAAAGCATCAGATGAACAGTATTCACAAGAGAAACGAAAATTAAACACAATTTTTACAAGAAATAACACAATTGGAACAAAATACAGCAGTCCATTTTTGTGTAAAGTGATGAAAGTGGTTATTGTGTTGCTAAACTCTGGTGATTTGGGTTGTGTCAGTTGGTTCAATAACTGTTCCTGAACCTGGTGGTGTGGGACTTCAGGCTTCTGTACCTCCCGTCTAATGCTAACTATGAGAAAATGGCACGGCCCGGATGGTGGGGAACTTTGACGCTAGATGTTGCCTTTGTGAGCCAGCGCCTAAATAAAGGCTAGGTCTTTATTGCTTGAAGTGTAGGAGAATGAAGGGTGTGGCTTTTATAGCACTGTCACTGACAGTTGTGGTGGTTGGGGATAGTCTGGCCAGAACTGAACTGGGGCAATTTCCCACCTTGTTGGGTGGATGCCAGTTTTGTGGCTGCGCTGGAACGGCTTGGTTAGTGGCATGGCTGGTTCTGGAGCACATCTTCAGCGCTGAGCTGGGATGTTACTGGGGTCCGAAGCCTTTGATGTATCTCATGCACTCAACTATTTCTTGGCATAGATTCGAGGAACTGTCATAAAATCGGAAAAACTTGGCAAAATATGAGCAGGGTAAAGTTATTCAGCCTTTTAAGCTGCTCTGCTGTTCAATGTGATCATGTCCGTCTCTGTGGAGTAATCTATCTGTCTCTTTTCACTGACCTGGCTTCCACAGCCTTCTGGAGTGCAGAGATTTCTCCCCATCTCAGTCCTAAATATTTCAACCCATATCCTGATTCTGTGACCCTTTTGATTCTAGAACTTCCAGCCAGAGGAAAGAACCTCCATTCATCCGGCTTATCAAACTCTGTCCAAGTTTTGTCGCTTTCCACGAGATATCTCAATCTTCTAAAGTCTTGGCTCGTTGTCCCAATCTCTCCTCATGTGACAATTCCATCACCCCTGGAATCAGTCTGGTGAACCTTTGCCACAGTCCCTCTTTGGCAAGTTTTACCCTTTCTTCGGTCAGGTGACCAAAAGTACACCCAATCCTCCACGTCTCACAAATGCCCTCACAGTTGCAGTAAAGCTTCCTTGTTGCTGTTCTCAAAATCTCTTGTAAAATACCATTTGACTTCTCAACGGCTTGTTGTACCTGCATGGTTGTTTTTTAATAACTGCTGTTAGAACAACATTTCCCAGTCTGTCACTATTTAAATTATAGCGTTAACTTTCTGTGTTTCCTGCATAAACTCGCAAGAAAATAAATTTAATTATTTAATAATTATTCTCATATTAATATTATAATATTTCTTTATCTGTCATGCGTACGTCGAAACACACAATGAAAGGTGTCTTTTTGCATTAAATGTGCTGGGAGCAGACAGCAAGTGTCGCCACGCTTCCAGCGCCAGCATAGCATTCCCACAACTTCCTAACCCGTCCGTCTTTGTAATGTGGGAGGAATCCGGAGCACCCGGAGGAAACCCACACAGACACGGCGAAAACGTACAAACCCCTCACAGACAGCGGCAGAATTGGACCCAGGTCGCTGGCTCTGTAATTGCGTTACGCTAATCGCTACACTACTGTGTCTGAAAATAGGAGCAGGTGGAAGTCACCAGGCTGTAGCAAGTGAAGGGAACAGATTCGAAGGATCTCGAAAGTAAAGGACTCTGAAGACAGTCCGGCAAGGAAGGATTTTATTTATAAAGACAAACGCGGGGAAAAGATAATGGTAGGCAACACACACACACACACACACACACACACACACACACACACACACCGGTGATAGCGAGCGTGTGGAAATCGAAACAAGGGTAAGATACACACACGCACACACAACTAATTGGGTACAAACAATCAAGGAAAAACGATACGCTGCCCGTCACCTCTTGACTCAGGAGAGGCACGGCTCTATGCTAACAGGGATATTAACTAATTTCTCCAGCGCCGTTATGGTTCCTCGGCCTGGAGTGAAGCAGATGCTCTTAACTCGACCAGACAGTGCAGAGCTTACCGACAAGGCATCCCTCGGAGACAAAGGAGAGAGAGAACCACGTACACATCGCAATCTTTATGGAGCTGGAGGGCTGGGGAGTCCAGCCCAGGTAGTTCAAACAGGCCAATGGCCCGAGGCCAAGTAGAAAGGTGCTTAAATTGACCAATGATCAGGTGTGCACTGATGGGTGAGGGTGGAGCCAAACCTTGATTGACAGTGGTGTGTCTTCCGACCAGGCAGGGGCAGTGCGGTCATCTGACCAGGTAGGGGCAGTGTTGTCACATGACAGCCGCAAGCCTCCACGATACAATCCACACCTCGGAAGTCACACAACTCGCCAATCATTACATGGAAATAACTATTTATAAGCCTAAATATATATGTCAGTATTCAGTACTAGTGAAGGACAGAGGTGCTCTTAATAACCTGGCAAGCACAGCATGATTGTTTGCTGGAGGTGGACTCTTATCTTCCAAGGTGTATTTGACATCCACATGCCAATGCAACACCTCAAGTTGAGGCATTGATATACAGAGGGATCTTGGAGTCCAAGTCCATAGCTCCCTGAGAACGACCGTGAAAGTAAATAGGATGGTGAGGAAAGCATAGGGCATGTTTGCCTTCATCGGTCAGGGCATTGAGTATAAGAACCAGAAATCATGTTGCAACTGTATAAAACTTAAGGTATTGGTTTATTATTGTCACTTGTACCAAGGTACTGTGAAAAACTTGTCTTGCATACTGATCGTACAGGTCAATTCATTACACAGTGCTGTTACGTTGAGTTGGTACAGAGTGCATTGAGGTAGTACAGGTAAAAACAATAACAGTACAGAGTAAAGTGTCACAACTGCAGAAAAGTGCAGTGCAGGTAGACAATAAGGTTCAAGGTCACAAGGTAGGTCGTGAGGTCAGAGTCCATCTCATCGTATAAGGGAAATGTTCAATAGTCTTCTCACAGTGGGAAATAAGCTGTCCTTAAGGCTGGTGTTATGTGCCCTCAGGGTCCTTTATCTTCTACCTGATGGAAGAGGAGAGAAGGGAGAATGACCCTGGTGGATGGGGTCTTTGATTATTCTGCCTGCTTCACCAAGGCAGCGAGAGGTAAAGACAGAGTCCGCAGAGGGGAGACTGGTTTCCGTGACGTACTGGGCTGAGTACACAATCCTTTGCAGTTTCTTGCGGTCCTGGGCAGAACAGTTGCCGTACCAAGCCGTGATTCATCCAGATAGGATGCTTTCTATGGTGCATCGATAAACGTTGGTGAATGTAAAAGGGGACATACCAAATTTGTTTAGCCTCCTGAGGAAGTAGGGGCACTGGTGAGCTTTCTTGGCTGTGGCATCTATATGATTTGACCAGGATAGGCTATTGGTGTTATTCACTCCCAGGAACTTGAAGATCTCAACCCTCTGGACCTCAGCACTGTTTATGTAGACAGATGCATGTGCACCGCCCCCTTTCAATGACCAGCTCTTTTGTTTTGTTGACATTGAGGGAAAGGTTGTTGTCATGACACCACGTCACTAAACTCTCTATCTCCTTCCTGTACCCCGACTCATTGTTATTTGAGATACGGCCCACTACGGTGGTATCATCTGCAAACTTGTAGATGGAGTCAGAGCAGAATCTGGCCACACAGACATGAGTGTATTGGGAGTACAGTAGGGGGCTGAAGACGCAGCCTTGTGGGGGCACCAGTGTTGTGAATAATCGTGCCGGAAGTATTGCTGTCTATCCTCACTGATTGCAGTCTGTTGATCAGAAAGTCAAGGATCCAGGCTACATTTGGATTATCATATGTAATTCTGGTCGCTGCATTACGGGAAGGATGGAGGGGGTATTGGAGAGGGTACAGAAGAGGTTCACTAAGATGCTGATTGGATGAGAGGGTGTGAACTGTTAAGGAGAGGTTGGAGAAAACATGGAGTGGCAGACGCTGAGGGGAGATCTAATAGACGTGTATAAAATTATGACGGGCATAGATAAGGTCGACTCTCAGAGTCTTTTTTCCAGGGTAGAAATGTCAGATACTAGAGGACATAAGGTGAGGGGGGAAAGTGTAAAGGAGATGTGTGGGGAACGTTTATAACACAGTGGTGGATGCCTGGTACGGGCAGCCAGGGGTGGGGGTGGAAGCAGATGTGATGTTGGTGTTTGAGAGGCTTTCAGACAGGCAATGAATGGATGGATATGGATCGTGGCACCATGTTTGGTGGTGGAATGAAGGGCCTGTTCCTCTGCTGTGCTCTGTTTTCTGTCCTGTGACCCATATTGAAATTCACGTGCTGTTTGCCAGCCCAGTTGTGTTAACGTCAATCATTCACAGAATCGAAAAGTTGTCACAGCTGCTCTGTCTCCAGTCAGACTCCAGTTATTCTCCTGGTCTGACCTGCAAATTATTCCCTAGGTGTCTGTCCCCTTTTGATTGATTCGGTTCCGCCATCCTTCCAGCAGCAAGTAATTCCAGATCAGAATCACCCTCACAAAAGAAAAGAGGACGATTTTACATTTGTGCCCCGCTCCTTGAACCTCTGTGTAAATGTACTTTTGGTATGTAAACCTATCGTGACCTTGCATATCACTGTGGAACCTCCTCCCCGCCTTCGTTGCTCCAAGGAGAACAATTCCAGCATCTTCAGTCTTTCAGATTTTATCCCATTTGATCTTTTCTCAGCTTGAGTACCTTCACACTTTGCTGTAAGTGCAGTGAGCAGAATTGAGTGCAGTATTCTGATTTGGACTGTCCTGTTTCCAACTTGTAAATAGTCTGCTGCTATGTATTAATCAGAGGATCCTATCTACTTCACCTTCTCAATGGGCTCTGTTCCTGCATACAGTTTAGAACTCGCCATTCTTGGTTTACTGTATTGTTGCACAGCAGAGAAATTGAGAGTGCAGATACATAGTTCCCTGAAAGTGGTGACACAGGTAGACAGTGTGGTGATGAGGGCGTTTGGCACGCTGGCCTTCATCGGTCAGGGCTTTGAGTCAGCAGTTGGGACTTCATGTTACAGCAAAGATGTGGGTGAGACCACACTTGGAGTATTGTGTGCAGTTCAGGTCACCCAGATATCATTAAGCTGGAAAGGGTGCAGTAGAGGTTCACAAGGATGTTATCAGGACTGGAGGGCTTGAGTTATAAGGAGAGGCTGTAGAGGCTGGGACTCTTTTCCTTGGAGCGAAGGAGGCTGAGGGGTGACCTTACAGAAGCTTATAATATCATGAGGGGTGTGGATAAGGTGGATGGTCATGGTCTTTTCCCCCAGGGTATGAGAGTCTAAAACTAGAGAGCACAGGTTTAAGGTGAGAGGGGAGAGCCTTAAAGAAGACCTGAGGGGCAGGTTGTTCACTCAGGGGGTGGTGGGTGTATGGAACAAGCTGCCGGAGGAAGTGATGGAATTAGGTACAATTACAACGTTTAATTGACATTTGGGCAGGTACCTGGTCAGGAGAGATTTAGAGGGATATGGGCCAAATGCAGATAAATGAGACTAGCTTGGATAGACATCTTGGTTGGTATGGACAGGTTGGGCTGAAGAGCATGTTTCTGTGCTGTATAACTCTCTGACTAGGAACCTATGACCCGGTGAGCCAGGTGCTGAACCATCGTGAGTTCCGAACACGGTTTAGTGGATTAACATAGTTTTACTGATGTACGATCTTGACAAACAATGATTTCAGGAAGCAGATTGGCCCAGTTAATGGTTAGAACTCCCCTCACTTATCAAGTTCGTGCTCCTGATATCCCCCTGGGAAAAGGTTGATCATCTCATGCACAAGACAATGATTCCTATTGCTCTGTGCTGCTTCTTCTTCCAGGATTATGATGCTCGGGTCTCTGTAGAATCCAGCAGTGGAAGGTGGTGAGAGATACATCAGCACGGACCTCTGTGGTTTGGACAAATGCTAAAGCTCCAAGCTTGCACAATGGCCCTTGCACACAGCTCTTATTTAGAGGAGTTTAGTGATGTGCCTTCAGTGGAATGAAATTAACTGGAGGTCAACTGTCTGCCGGGCAGAGACCAGGTGATACCACACCTTTAACGACTCATTTCTATCAGAAACTCTTCCAGAAAAGAGAAACCCAGGACGTTATCAGAGATGTGAGGAAATGTCTTCAGTGGACAGTGAATCTGTGGAACTCCTATAGAGTCCCACTGAGTCCATGCCAACCCTCAAGCACCCACTGGCACTAATCCGACACTAATCTCATATTATTTTCCTTTGGAGACAGAGGTGTGGGAAATGTTTCTTCTCGGAGGGCTATCTGTCTTTGGAGCACTTATCCAGAGTGGCAACAGGTTCTTCAACCCCCAAACTCCACACTGACCTTCAAGCACCCTTTATGCTGTTCCCAAACTCTTCCCATTTTGTGGAGACACAGAACAACCAGCCTGTCATTTTATACCCCTCCTCAGTCCACCAATCAGTTCAGAGTCCTCTCTCACCACTCCCTTTCTCCTCTTTATCTAGGCCGCCTTGCCTCCCCCACCCTCAGTCCTGATGCAGGGTTTTGACCTGAAACGTCAACAATTCCTTTACCCACCCAACAGATGCTGCTCGACCTGCTGATTTCCTCCAGCAGATTGTTTGTTCTTCCCATTTTATCTTTCCCATCAACCCCGCCCCCTCAGAGTCTACCACCTACCTATACACCTGGGCCAACTTAGTCGCCATTTCACCTACAGGCATATCTTTGGGATGTGGGAGGAAACTGGAGCACATGGAGGAAACCCACGCAGTCACAAGGGAGAATGTGTAAACCCCACACACAGCACCAGAGGTGGAGATAGAGCCTGGGTCACTGGCACTGTGAGGCTGCAGTTCTACACACTGCGCCACTGTGGCACTCTATAAGGAAGCAGAGTCTGAATATTTTTAAGGCAAAGGTATATAGATCCTTGATAAGAGGCTGAAAGGTTGCTGGGGTCTGCGGGATGTCGAATTGAGCTATTATCCTATTGAATGGTGAAGCGGGTGGAAAAGCCTGCTCCTGCCCCTGCTCCTAATTCGTATGTTTGAATGTAGATAATCTGATAAAGCACTTCAAATTTCTGACAGGGGCTTTAAAATTTCAATTTGATAGATGTAGAGAAGATGATTACACTTGTGGTCGAGACCAGAACCAGGAAGCTTCCCTGTAAGATGGGCCTCCAATAAATCCAGTCCGAAATAGAAGATAGGAGAGAACATGGAGCAGTACAGCACAGGAACAGGCCCTTCAGCCCACGATGTCTCTGCCGACCATGATGCCAGATGAAACAAATCCCATTAGCCTGCACGCGGTCCGTATCCCTCCATTCCCTGCATGTTCTTGTCTAAGTGTTTTTAAATGTCACGATTGTATCTGATCCCATCATTACCCTTAGGAACGCGTTCCAGGCACCTAAGACTCTCTGTGTAAAAAAAACACAAAACTTGCCCTGCACATTTCCCTTAAACTTTTCCCACCTCATTTTAAAGCTATGCCCTCTAATATTTGACATTTCTACCCTGGGAAAGGCTCTATCTTTTCTATCTATGCCTCATAATTTTATAACCCCCTATCAGGTCTCCCCTCAGCCCCCGCCGCTCCAGAGAAAACAACCCACGTTTGTCCAACCTCTCCTTATATCTCATTTTCCTCTACTCCAAGCAGCATCCTGGTGAACCTCTTCTGTACCCTCTCCAAAGCCTCCATGTCCTTCCTGCAATGGGGTGACCAGAACTGCACACAATACTCCAAATGAAACCTGACCAAAGTTTTACACAGCTGCAATGTGATTCCCTGACTACCGTACTCACTGCCTCGACCGATGAAGGCAAGCATGCCGTACGCCTTCTTTACCAGCCTATCTACTTGTATTGCCACTTTGAGGGAGCTGTAGACTTGGACCCTGAGGATCCCTCCGTACACCAATGCTCTTGTACGCCTGTCATTGAATGTGTACTTTTGCCAAATATTTGACCTCGCAAACTGCAACACCTCAGACATTCCCTGAGTGAACTCCATCTGCCATATTTCAACGCGTATTTGCAACTGATCTAAATCCCGCCGAATCCTTTTACAACCTTTGCTTTCCACAGCTGCCAATTTTTGTGTCGTCTGCAAACTTACAAATCAACCCATCTATATTTTCGTCCAAGTAATTTGTACATGACAAACAACAGATCCCTGTGGAATACCACTGGTCACAGACCTGCAGTCACAATAACATCCAGGAGAAACTTCTTCACAGAAGGGAGGCAGAGTGAATGTGGAATTTGCATCCATTGAGAGTGGCTGATGGGGAATGGTATTGCTGCAGTACTGGGTTAGATTCTGACCACTGGTGCTATCAATGTGGAGTCTTCCCGTTCTCCCTGTGAGAGTGTGGGGTTTCCCCTAGATACCCAGTTTCCTCCCACACCCCAGAGACGTTCAGGTGAGTTAGATGGGTTCTGTGAACTGCTGCTGGTGTGGCTGGGTGATTGGAGACCCGGTGGGGAGTTGATGGACATGCCAGGGAGAATTGGGGAGCAAGGATTGATGGGACAGCTCTGAAAGCTAGCATTGACGATCAGACTGAATGATCTCCTTCCATGGGGAGTTCGATGTGCACATTGAAGATGAAAGCAATAGGTGATAGTAAAGTCAAAGTCGAGTTTATTGTCATATGCATAAGTACATGTACGCACAGGTGCAATGAAAACCTTACGCAGCAGCATCACAGGCACATAGCATTCACAGGAAAAATATAAGCATAACTCTTACAAGAAAGAACACAATTAGAACGAAAAATAACAAAGTCCATTTCCGTACAAAGTGATCAAGGTGGTCATAGTGTTGCTAAACTCCAGTGATTAGAGTTGTGCTGGTCGGTTCAAGAACCGACTTGTTGAAGGAAAGTAGCTGTTCCCAAACCTGGCGGTGTGGGACTTCAGGATTCTGTACTTCCTGCCCGATGGTAGCTGTGAGAAGATGGCCCGGCGCAGATGGTCGGGATCTTTGATGATGGACGTTGCCTCCTGCAGATACTACTGATATCGGGGAGGGATGTGCCCGTGATGTATTGGGCTGAGTCCACTACTCAACGCAGCCTCTTACGATCCTGTGCATTTGAATTGCCATAGCAGATCGTGAAGCAACCAGTTAGGATACTTACAGCAATACATCTGTAGAAATTTGTTGAGCATTTGACGCCAGTGGGTTGATGTGTTGGTGATTGGTTTGTTATTGTCACATGTACTGAAACATAGTGAGAAACTGGTTTGCATGCCATCCATACAGATCATTCCATACATAAGTACGCCGAGGTAGTACAAAGGGAAAAGGAATAACAATATAGTGCAGACAGATAATAAGGTGCAAGGGCCACAATGAGGTAGATTGAAAGCTTAAGAGTGCATCTTTATCATACAAGAAGTCAGTTCAAAAGTCTTATAACAGTGGATAGAAGCTGTCTTTGAGCCCGATGGTATGTGTTCTCAAGCTTTTGTATCTCCAGCCCGATGGGAGAGGGGAGAAGAGAGAATGTCTGTGGTGGGTGGGGTCTCTGATTATGTCGGCTGCTTTACCGAGGCAGTGGGAAGTGTCGAGAGAATCCGTGGAGGGGAGGCTGGTCTTCATGATGGACTGCGCTTTGATCAGGCCACTGAATGGACAGATTGGCCACACAACAGCGGGGGTGACGGACTAACTCCTGTCTGGCTCACCACAAGGCAATTGTTGTCGGTTACCTGAGTGGCTATTCCAGTCCGCTCACATTAACCGTTAACATTCCCACATCATCTGTTTAAGCCGTTTTTTTTTGTCACCTAGTCCCTGTGGTAGTGCAGGAAAAATGGCAGGAGAAGTATGTACAGAAAGCTCCAAAAGCAGAAGTCTGACCTCATTCATGGGCCTGGCTGCGCTGGCTGACTCCCGCTGTGTGATTCCACATTACACAGTGCGGCCACGCAGGAGGTGTCCGGTGTCGTTTGACTGCTGCTGCCTATCTGGCTGTTCAGGGTCATGGGGTGTCTTTTGACCCTACTTAAGATAAGATTGCTTCATTAGTACATCGAAACACACAGTAAAATGCATTTTTTGCGTAGAGTGTTCTGGGGGGCAGCCCGCAAGTGTCACCATGCTGCCGGCGCCAACATAGCATGCCCACAACTTCCTACCCGTACGTCTTTGGAATATGGGAGTCCACCGGAACACCTGGAGGAAACCCACACAGACACTAGGAGGATGTACAAACTCCTTACAGACAGCAGCCGGAATTGAACCCAGCGTTACTCTAACCGCTACTATACCGTGCCTGCCCTTTAGTGGGATAATTTCACAACTCCTACATTCTTTTGTCAACGTGGAGAGAAATGGACAGTCGATTTTTCTAGACTCATCTGCATTGCATCTGGACCTGGTCCAGATGAAGGGTCTTGACCAGAAATGTCGGCCCAGTCCAGGTGGAAGATCTCGACCTCAAACGTTGACTGTCCGTTTCCCTCCATAGATGCTGCCTGACCCACTGAGTTCCTCCAACAGTGTGTGTTTTGCTGCGGATCCCAGTATCTGCAGCCTCTTGTGTCTCCGGGGACTATATGTATCCTTCTCTGTGTTAATTGACCTTTACCATAGAACATAGAACAATAGAACACCACAGCACAGAAAAAACAGGCTATTCGGCCCTTCTAGTCTGTGCCGAAACGTTATTCCGCTAGTCCCATTTACCTGCACCCAGTCCATAACCCTCCAAACCTCTCCCATACATGTATCTATCCAATTTATTCTTAAAACTCAAGAGTGAGCCCGCATTTACTACATCAGATGGCAGCCCGTTCCATACTCCCACCAATCTTTGAGTGAAGAAGTTCTCCCTAATGTTCCCCCAAACCTTTCCCCTTTCACCCTAAAGCCATGTCCTCTCGTACTTATCTTTCCTAATCTAGGTGGAAACAGCCTATTCGCATTAAGTCTGTCTATAACCCCCATAAATTTGTAAACCTCTATCAAATCTCCCCTCATTCTTCTGCCTCCAAAGAATAAAGTCCTAACCTGTTCAATCTTCCCTGTAACTCAAATCCTGAAGACCCGGGAACATTCTAGTAAGTCTCCTCTGCACTCGTTCAATCTTACTGATATCCTTCCTATAGTTAGGTGACCAGAACTTCACACAATACTCCAAATTTGACCTCACCAACGTCTTATACAACCTCTCCATAACATCCCAACTCCTGTACTCAATACTTTAATTTATGAATGTCAGGATGCCAAAAGTCTTTTTTACAACCCTGTCTACCTGTGACGCCACTTTCAGGGAATTATGTATCTGAACTCCCAGATCCTTTTGTTCCTCCGCACTTCTCAGTGCCCTACCATTTACTGTGTATGTCCTACCTTGATTTGTCCTTCCAAAATGCAACACCTCACACTTGTATGCATTAAATTCCATCTGCCATTTTCTGGCCCATTCTTCCATTTGTTTCAGATCCCTTTGCAAGCTTTGAAAGCCTTCCTCGCTGTCCACTACACCTCCAATCTTAGTGTCATCAGCAAACTTGCTGATCCAATTTACTACATTATCATCTAGATCATTGATATTGACAACAAACAACAATGGCCCCAGCACGGATCCCTGAGGCACACCACTAGTCACAGGCCTCCAGTCTGAGAAACAATAGTCCACTACCACTCTCTGTCTTCTCCCACACAGCCAATTTCAAATCCAGTTTACAACCTCTCCATGGATACCTAGTGTCTGAATCTTCTGAACTAAGCTCCCATGTGGGACCTTGTCAAAGGCCTTAGTAAAGTCCATGTAGACAACATCCACAGCCTTTCCTTCATCTACTTTCTTGGTAACCTCCTCGAAAAACTCTACAAAATTCGTTAAACACGATCTACCACGCACAAAGCCATGCTGACTATTCTTAATCAGTCCTTGGTTGTCCAAATACTTGTATATCCGATCTCTCAGAACACCTTCCAATAATTTACCAACTACTGATATCAGGCTCACCGGTCTGTAATTACCTGGCTTAATTTTAGATCCTTTTTAAACAACGGAACAACATGAGCTACCCTCCAATCCTCCGACACCACACCCGTGGCTAAGGACATTTTAAAATTATCTGCCAGGGCCGCTGAAATTTCTACACTAGTGTCCCTCAATGTCCGAGGAAATATCTTATCTGGCCCATGGGATTTATCTACCTTTATTCGCTGTAAGGCAGCAAGCACCTCCTCCTTTTTAATCTCTATATGTTCCACGACTCTATTGCTTGTTTCCCTTCCTTTCATATACACGATGCCAGTTTCCTGAGTAAATACCGATGCAAAAAAACTGTTTAAGACCTCCCCCATCTCCTGAGGCTCCACACATAGACGACCACTCTGATCTTCTAGGGGAGCAATTTTGTCCCTTACTATCCTTTTATTCTTCATATACTTGTAGAAACCCTTCGGATTCAACTTCACGTTATCTGCCATAGCAACTTCATGTCTTCTTTTTTCCTTCCTGATTTCCTTTTTTAGTACTTTCTTACTTTTTCTATACTCTTCAAGTACCTCATTTGTTCCTAGTTGCCTATACCTGCTATACACCTCTCTTTCTCTTAAGCAGATGGCCAATATCCCTTGAAAACCAAGGTTCCCTATGCTTTTTAAACTTTGCCTTTAATCCTGGCAGGAACATGCAAAGTCTGTACTCTCAAAATTTCGTCTTTGAAGGCCTTCCACTTACTGAGAACATCCTTGCCAGACAACAACTCATCTCAATCCACTCTTCCTAGATCCTTGCTCATTTCCACAAAATTGGCCTTTCTCCAATTTAGAACCTTAACTAAAGGTCCAGACCTGTGCTTATCCATAAGTAACTTGAAACTAATGACATTTTGGTCACCGGACCCAAAATTCTCCCCTACACATACTTTTGTCACCTGACCTGTCTAGTTCCCTCATAGGAGATCAAATAATGTATTCTCTCTCGTTGGTACCTCTATATATTGATTTAGAAAACTTTCCTGAACACATTTTTCAAATTCCAAGCCATCCAGCCCTTTCACAGTGTGGGAGTCCCAGTCAATATATGGAAAGTTAAAATCCCCTATCACCGCAACTTTCTGTGTTTTTACATCTGTCTGCTATCTCACTACAGATTTGTTCCTCCAATTCTCTCTGACTATTGGGCGGTCTATAATACAACCTTATTAGTGTAGCCACACCTTTCCTGTTCCTCAGCTCCACCCATATGACCTCTGTAGAGGAGACCTCCGTGCTGTCCTGTCTCTGCACAGCTGTGATATTTTCCCTGACTAGTAATGTCACTGCTCCCACTTTCATCCCTCCCCCTCTATCACGTCTGAAACAATGGAAGCCCGGGACAACAAGCTGCCAGTCCTTCCCCTCCTGCATCCAAGTTTCACTAATAGCAATAATGTCATAATCCCACGTGTCAATCCACCCCCTAAGCTCATCTGCCTTACCTACAATACTCCTTGCATTGAAATAGATGCACCTGAGAACATTTCTATCACGTACAAACCTTTGATTTCTGTTTATACTTGCAGTCCTCACGTGACCTTTTTCCTCCTCCACCTCACTATGTGTTCTAACACTCTGGTTCCCCTCCCCCTGGAAATCTAATTTAAACCCCCTGGAGCACCACTAGCAAACCTACCCGCAAGAATGTTTGTCCCCCTCCAGTTCAGGTGCAAACCATCCCTTTGGAACAGGTCCCACCCTCCCTGGAACAAAACCCAATTGTTGAGAAACATGAAGACCTCCCTCTTGCACCATTTCCTTAGCCACGTGTTTAGCTGCATAATCCTCCTATTTCTAGCCTCACTAGCCCTGGCATGGGCAGCAATCCTGAGACTGCAACCCTGGAGGTCCTGTCCTTCAACATTTTGCACCTAATTCTCTAAACTTTGCAGGACCTCCTCCTTTTTCCTATCCACGTAATTGGTCCCTACGTGGACTACGACATCTGGATGCTCATCCTCCCTCCTGAGAATATCGAGAACTCGATCCGAGATATCGTGGACCCAAGCATCAGGGAGGCAACAGACTTTACGGGATTCTCGATATCTCCCACAGAACCCCCTATCTGTCCCCCATCACTACTGCTCTCTTCTTTTGCCTCCTTCTTTTCTGAGCTGAGGGTCCCGTCTCAGTGCCAGAGACGGAACCACTGCCACTCGTCCCCGGTAGGTCTTCCCCACCAGCAGTATCCAAAACAGCATACTTATTGTTGATGGGAATGGCCACAGGAGTGCTCTGACCTGTCTGTCTATACCCCTTCCCTTTCCTGACAGTCACCCAGTTACCTGTTTCCTGAGTTTTAGAGGTGACTATCTCCCTGAAACTCCTGTTTATTTCTACTTCTGCTTCACGAATGATCCGGAGTTCATCCAGCTCCAGCTCCCTAACTCGGTTAGTCAGGAGCTGCAGCTAGATGCACCTTTTTTACAGGTGCAGTAATCAGGAACAGGCGTGCTGTCCCTGACTTCCCACATACTGCATACAGAGCACACGACTGCCCTAACTGCTGCCATCACTACCTATTCCTAAATTGGTGGGGGTGCAAGCTCATCCTCACTGTCTGCTCGCCAAAGCCTCTTGAGCCAAAGACTCAGAGCTCCACTCCTATCCCTGAGCCAGTCACACACTGGCCCCTCCTCACCGGCCGCTCCTCTTCTATACTCCTTCTTATATTTGTCCCTGCAAATTACCCTTCAGTTGCCCTCCACTTATTAAGCTTTTAAAATGCACCCGGGGACCCGCTGCTCCAACGGCTCCCCCTGCGAAAGAAAAGCCCGCGAAACGCGCAAGCTTTTAAAAGGCACCCAGAGGACCTGAAGGGGACCCGCTGCTCCAACGGCTCCCCCTGCGAAAGAAAAGCTCGTGAAACACACACGCTTTTAAAAGGCACCCAGAGGATCCAAGGGGACCCGCTGCTCCAACAGCTCCCGGGCTCCTTCTGTGAAAGGAATACACCAATTGTGGTGTATGCAAAGCCCTTCTTGCACCTGGCCTCAGTCCTTTTAACACTGTTGTACACTGCCTGCAGTCCTTGAATATATACGCAAACCAAACTACAGAGTCAGTCTAACACTCTATTTCCTAGGTTGTGTCATTCATAAAATCATTTGCTGATCTGATATCGATATATGCCTAAACTTAGGTACAGGTGGAAACCATTCAGCCCACTGACTTTATGTTGGTTTCTAATAGAGCTGTCCCGTATCATTCCCATTGATGTGTGCTTTCCCCATAAACCTGCAGCTTATTTTGTCTCACGTTCCCTTTGAAAGCTCTGTTTGATCCTGTTCCCACTATCCCTACAAGCAGTGAATTCTCAGATCGAAACTACTCTCTGCAAAACAAAGTTTCACCTCCCATTCCCCCTTGTTCATTTTCCCCCTCACCCCCGCCCATCGTCCACATCTATGTTTCCCCTGTCTAAACCCTTCCTGATCCCATGCACCCTTATTAAATCACCCCTGTTGAGGTAGTACAAAGGGAAAAGCAATAACAGAATCAGGTTTATTATCACTGTCTTATGTGATGTGAAATTTGTTGTTTTGCAGCAGCAGTACAGTGCAAATACCTAAAATTACTGTAAATTACAAAGTAAATCAATAGTGCAAAAAAAAAAGGAATAACGAGGTAGTGTTCATAGGGTCATGGACCGTTCAGAAACCTGATGGTGGGAGGGAAGAAGCTGTTCCTGAATCATTGAGTGTGGGTCTTCAGGCTCCTGTACCTCCTCCCCGATGGTAGTAATGAGAAGAGGGCATGGCCAGCATTGTGAGGAACGCAGAATACAGTTAGAGAGAAAGTGCAGTGCAGGTGGATAAATACGGTGCAAGGGTCACTATAAGGTAGACTGTGAGATCAAGTGTTCATCTTTAGCGTACGAGAGGTCCGTTCAAGAGTCTTCTAACAGTGGGATAGAAAATGTCCTGGAGCCTGCCGATGCCATTTTCGCTACAAGCACAAACAAAGTTTTATACAGCTGCAGTGTGACTTCCTCACTTTTATACTCGGCACCCTGACTGATGAAGGGAAGTATACCGTACACCTTTTTTACCACCCAGTCTACCTGTGTTGCCACTTCTAGGGAGCTATGGACTTGAACCGCAAGATCCCTCTGTACATCAATGCTCCTAAGGATTCTGCCATGAACTGTATACTTTCCTCTTACATTTGACCTCCCAAAGTGCAACATCTCACACTTGCCCAGATTGGTATTGGTCTTGGTTTATTATTGTCACTTGTACTGAGGTACAGTGAAAAACATGTCTTGCATACCAATGGTACAGGTCAATTCATTACACCGTGCAGTTACATTGAGTTAGTACAGAGTGCATTGAGGTCGTACAGGTAAAAACAACAACAGTACAGAATAAAGTGTCACAGCTACAGGGAAAGTGCAGTGCAATAAGGTGCAATGTCACAAAAAGGTAGATCGTGAAGTCAGAGTCCATCTCATCGTATAAGGGAAACGTTAAATCGTCTTATCACAGTGGGACGGAAGCTGTCCTTAAGCCTGGTGGCACGTGCCCTCAGGCTCCTGTATCTTCTACCTGATGGAAAAGGAGTGAAGAGAGAATGAACCGGGTGGGTGGGGTCTTTGATTATGCTAGCAGCTTAGCCAAAGCAGCGAGAGGTAAAGACAGAGACCAAGGAGGGGTGGCTGGTTTCCTTGACGCACTGGGCTGTGTCCGCAACTCTTCTACAGTTTCTTGTGGTCCTGGGAAGAGCAGTCCCCATACCAAGCCGTGAAGCATCCAGCCAGGATGCTTTCTATGGTGCGTCGATAATAGTTGGTGTGTGTCAAAGGGGAAATACCAAATGTCTTTAGCCCCCTGAGGAAGTAGAGGTGCTGGTGAGCCTTCTTGGCCGTGGCATGTACGTGATTTGAGCAGGACAGGCTATTGATGATGTTCACTCCCACGAACTTGAAGCTCTCAACCCTCATGAACGACACCGACCATGGTGCCCACCCATCTGGTCCCGATTTCCTGCATTCGGCCCATATCCCTCAAAGACCCGTCCTTGTATGTACCTATTCAAGTGCTTTTTAAATGATACTGTTATACTTGCCTTAACCACTTCCTCTGGCAGCTCGTTTCATGTACTCACCACCCTCTGCAAGAAAAAGTAGACCCTTAAGTCACTTATAAATCCTTCTTCTCTTACCTTAAATCTATACCCCCTGGTTTTTGACTCCGTTAGCTGGGGAAACCTATGAGGTTACCCCTTATTCTCCTATGCCCCAAGGAATAAACACCTAACCTGGCAACCTCTCCTTATCACTTAGGCCCTTTAGTCCTGGCAACATCCTTGTAAATCTTTTCTGCACTCTTTCCAATAACAGCGTGACCAAAACTGCACACTGCACAAAACTGCACTCCATGTGGCCTCACCAACAACTTCTACAACTGCAAGATAATGTCCCGACTCCTATACTCAGTGCCCTGACTGATGAAAACCAGCGTGCTAAATGCCTTTTTCTCACCCTGTATACCTGTGATGCCACTTTCAATGAACTATGCACTTGTACTGGGTCCCTCTGTTCCATTACACTCCTTAGTGCCCTACCACTCATTGTACAAGTCCTACTCTGCTTTGACTTTCCAAAATGCATCACCTCACCCTTATCTGTATTGAAATCCATTTGCCGGTCCTTGACCCACTTCCCTAATTGTTCAAGATCCCACTGTGATCCACGTTAACCTCTTCGATATCAGCAACACCTTCTGTTTTCGTGTCATTGCAAACTTACTGACCAATCCTTGTGTATTTGCATCTGAATCATTTATATAAAAATGAATAACAAGGGTCCCAACACCGACCCCTGCGGCACACCACTAGTCACTGGCCTCCATTACGAGAAACAACCTTTAACCACCACCTTCTGCTTCCTATTTCTGAGCCAATTTTGAATCCAGCTGACAACGGAAAAGTATGAGCCAGCTTCCAGTGTTTGGGAACTTCACAACTGGCTAATGATGAAGCAAATATCTCCGCAAGGACGTCCACAATTTCTCCTCTGGCCTTCCACAAAATCCGAGGATGCACTCTGTCAGGCCCTAGGCATTTATCCACCTTAATGCTCTGTAGGGCTGAAAATACCTCCTCCATGGTAATATGAATGTTCTCCAAAACATCTCCACTTGTTTCCCTCATCTCTTGAGCAACCATGATTTTATTACTCATGGTATTCATTAAAAGTATTTGTTAAAAATTCCACCTAGCTCCTGTGGCTCAAGACGTAGGCAGCCCTGCTGATCTTGAACGGAACTTCCTCTCTCCTGAGCCACTCTTTTACTCTTAATGTTGCTTTGAAACTCTTGGGATTTTGCTTAACCTTACTTGCCAGATCCATCACATCCCCTTTCTTTACCCTCCTGATTTCCCACTTAAGTGCAATCTGTCCCAACTTCCGAAACCCAATGAATGCTTCCTTCTTTTTCTTGGCTAAAGCCTCAATATCTCATGTCAGCCAAAGTTCCCTAAACTTGCTAGGTTTACCCTTCACCTTAACAGGAACATGCTGCTCCTGGATTCTTGATATCACACTCTTAAAAACCTCACACTTGCTAGTCGTTCCTTTCCCCTTAAACAGGCTTATCCAATAGTCCTCTGCTAGATCCTGCCTAACTCCCTGGTATTTAGCCCTGCTGCATTTTAGTACCCTAATCTATGGACCTGCCCTATTCTTTTCCATCACGATCTTAAAACTGAGTTCTGGTCACTGGAGCCAAAGTGCTCTGTGACTGCCAGTTCATTTACCTGCCCTACATCATCCTCCACGAGAAGGTCCAGTATTGCACCGTCACAAGTAGGGCCAACTTCCCTAACTGAAGATCCCCCATATTTCCCTAACATAAGATACCCCAGTCATCTACAATAACCTTCTTCTCCATCAACGACTCCTCCTAATTTAGTGTCATCCACAAACTAACTGATCAAGCCTTGTGCATTCGCATCCAAATCATTTATTATCAATAACGAATAACAAGGGTCCCAACACCGACCCCTGTGGCACACCACTGGTCACCAGCCTCCATTCCAAGAAACAACCTTCAACCACCAGCCTCTGCTGATTACCTCAGCCAATTTTGAATCTACCAAACTAGGTTTCCCTGGTTTCCATGGGATCTAACATTCCAGACCATCCAACCATGTAGGACCTTGTTGAAGTCCTTGCTGAATTCCAAATAGACAACATCCACTGCCCTACCCTTATCTCTCTTCTGGTTACCTCTTCAAATACTCTTGAAGGATCTTCAAGCATGACTTTCCATGTCCAAAACCATGCTGACTCCTCCTCAGACCCTGTCTGTCCAAATGCTGGTAGATCCTGTCCCTCAGACTTACCTCCAGTAACTTCCCCACTACTGATGGCAGGTTCACCAGCCTGTAGTTCTTGCTACCATTCTGAAAAGACGGAACACCATTAACCACCTTCCAGTCTTCAGGAACTTCGCAAGTGACTAACAATGAAGCAAACATCTCTGCAATGGCCTCCACAATTTCTCCTCGAGCCTCCCACAAAATCTGAGGATGCACTCGGTCAGGCCATGGGTATTCATCTACATTAATGCGATGTAAGGCTACAGATACCTCACTCCTGGTAATATGAATATTCTCTAAAATAGCTCTACATATGTCCCTTATCCCTTGAACAACCATCCTTTTCTCCTCGGGTAACAAAAA
Organism: Pristis pectinata; assembly: GCF_009764475.1. NCBI lineage: Eukaryota > Metazoa > Chordata > Chondrichthyes > Rhinopristiformes > Pristidae > Pristis > Pristis pectinata. Next base: position 110,028 of record NC_067431.1, read on the forward strand.
TATTCATTAAAATCCCACTGATATTACTCTGTGTCCCTGCATAAATGAATCGGTTCACACAGGAACACAAGAACTGAAGCGCGTACCCACTTCCAGAGGGAGATTTAAGTCACTGAAATTGGAACGTGAAAAGTAATTGATGTTGGCAATGTGAATGTAGACGAAAGTTATCAGTTCCAGTTGCCACAAGAGGGTGAAGATACCCGAGATACTTAGGAGCCGGACGATAGACTTCCTGCGGCTGTCCATCTCCGGATCGCTCCGTCTCTCACTGTTCCCGCCGCCCTTGAGTCTCCTGCGTATTCTAATGGCCCTTATAATGTGCCTGACGGTGAGGAAATTGAGCAGCAAAATTAGAACGAATGGCAGACAAGGGACTAAAATGCTATCGATCCAGTTATATGCTATCCAGCCATGTGAGATATAAAATTCTGGCTTAACTTTGCACAACGTGGGCTCAGTTTTATGTGGAGGTTCATATGCAAAATAGGGAAATACATTTTTAAACAGCTCAGGGCACTAACCATTCCGATCACCACAGCTGCCGTTCGCTCCGTGCAATATTTAGTTTTCAATTTTTGGCAGCAAATAGCCACAAATCAATCAAAGGTTAACATCACCGTCACCCAGACGGAGCAGTCTCTAACGCCGTAACCCACCACGAGTTTCACACTGCAGACCAGAGTGATGTTCAAAAAACTGAATGGGATAGCTATCAGAACAATCCGGATTAATATCACACCTGTGATAATGACCAGGAGATCCGTTACTACCATGAACAACAAGTAGACAGTGATACATCTGGAGACACCGCATCGTCTGCAGAACATTACCCCAGTCACGGCCAAGTTAGCTGCAATAGAGGAAGAGTGTGCGTGCTTATGTGTGGTGTGTGTTTGGTGTGTGTATTTGTGTGTGGTTGTTGGTGTGCCTTGTATTTTGTGTGTGTGGTGTTTTTTTTGTGGGTGGGGTGTATTTTGTGTGTCTGGCAGATATTTTCATTGAATGTATGTGGTGTGTGGTGTGAGTTTTGTTTTTTGAATGCATGTGTGCCAATGAAGAAAAAAAATTGGAGCTGAGATAAAATTGTAACTGAGAGTATTCAGTGTGACTTCTGTTGCTTTGACACTTGAAACTGAGTTGACAGGCAGTTACTCCACTCAGAATTCTAACCTTTGATTAACTGTGTTGTGATGTTGCAACATACTTCAGTTTAGATCTTACCAGAAACTCTGTCTCTGGAAAAGAACCAGAAAAAAACAATATCTTCCACTGAAAACTTCAACACCAACAATACCACCGCTTTTCATCTTGTCCGTCATATTTTCCATATAATTCTGAGGAAAGCTTCTTTTTCTGTGAGTTTCACCCCATCCAATATTTCACCCTCTGGTACAACAATGCCATCGACCCCTCCTTTTGTGAAGACACCCAGATGGATGTTTGGAACTCACTTCCCAAAAGCGTTAATTTAAACCACATTTGGATGTGTATTTGAAGAGCGCTGTGAACTTGGTGATAAAAAGTGAGATGAGGCTTTTTCCACTGGCACAGAGACAGTGCAACAACTGGTCCAACATTGTAAATCTTCATAACTCAGTTAAATCACAGATCACTGCTGCAAAGCTGCTCTCCCTCGGATGTTCCTTTCACATGTACGTCTTCATCTACCAAACCAATTCTGTATTTCACTCTGCTCCCTCCTCATATGCACCACTAGCCATCTGATTTGTGCAAACCACATGTAGTTTAAGATCACCCACAATTCTCCTTCGCCGAGAATACCAATATCAAGCCCTATTACACCATGCACTCCTCCTCTTGCCTCCACTGATTTGAGCTAAAATCCTATACATCTGTATTCATCAATGACCGATCTTCCACATTGCACTCTCCATAAATTCACTTTCATCACCTCTCTGCAGCCAATACATTGAATCACAAAATCTACAGTTCAAATACCCATCCTGCACTGACTGACTCACTACAGCCTCAGTTCAACTACTTCAATATTCTCATGCTGTTTTCTAAAGACTCCACGTCCTGTTTGAAACACCTGAATGTAAATTTGATGTCAATTTTTTTGAAACTGTTCATACAAGTGCAATAAGAAAAGAAATTGCTTCCATTATAGTTGCGTGTTTACCATCAGAATGAGAAGAGATGATATAATAGGTATCAAAAACACTGAAGATTAGAATCAGCAAAGTAGAGTCTCTCGGGGTAAGTATCTCCAATTGACAGAAAGCAGCAATCCCAGTAAACACAGCAGTGATGCAACATTTCACAACATTTTGCAGATTGATAATTAACAGCAATACTTCACCAGGAATGCAGATAACTGCAATGATGGAATAGCAAATGGCCAACTCCAAGATTCGTGCAACGCCATCCGTTCCTATTGAAAACTTAAGAACAATACTCAGCATTCACAGCCTGTTATATTTATACCCGATGTCAGTCACCAGTGAGAAGATTAGAAAGGCATCTTTTTTTTATGCTAAATTTATTAATTGAAACAAACAACTAAAAGCAGCTGATGCCAGTATTTTGATGAATAAATGTGTGTAATGTGCTTCCATTTCTTCCAAGAAATATAACAAAATAGTTAAAGTGTGGATGTAATTGGTGAAAGCTGTCTTTGGTCCATTGAACACAGCAACCCAAAATAAGATGTTTTCGGCATTAAAACATGAACAGAAACATTACATTTAGTTCATGGAATGATCAAAGTCAAAGTCAAGGTCGAGTTTATTGTCATGTGTACCAGTATATGTGTGCACAAGTGCAATGAAAAACTTGCAGCACCATCACAGGCACATCGCATCAGATAAGCAGCATACACAATAACATAAATTAAACAACATTTTTACATGAAGTAACACAATTAGAACGCAAAAGAACAAGGTCCATTTTAGTGCAAATTGTTGAAAGTGTCATGGTGTTGGTAAACTCCAGTGATGACGGTTGTGTCAGTTAGTTCAAGAATTGAATGGTTGACGGGAACTAGCTGCTCCTGAACCTGGTGATGTGGGACTTCAGGCTTCTGTACCTCCTGCCAGATGGTAGCTGTGAGAAGATGGCATGGGCCGGCTGGTGGGGAACTTTGAAGATGGATGATGCCTCCTTGTGGTAGCACCTCCTGTAGATACTACCAATAGTGGGGAGGGATGTGCCTGTGATGTATTGGGCAGAGTCCATCTCACCCTGCGGATTCTTATGCTGCAGAGCATGATGCAACCAGCAAGGATACTTTCAATAGTACATTTGAAGAAGTTTGTTTGAATTTTCAGTAACAAGCCAAACCTCCTTAACCTCCGAAGAAATTAAAGACACTGGCATTCCTTCCTTGTGATTACATCTATGTCCAGGGCCCAGGACAGATTGTCTGATATTTTGTCGCTCAGAATTTAAAGCTGCTGAATCTCTCTACCGCCGATCACTCAATGTAGATTCGTGCATGTTCACCCACCTTCCCCTTCCTGAAGTCATCAATCAGCTCTTTAGATTTACTGACGTCGAGTGAGAGGTTGTTGTTGCGGCACCACTCAACCAGGTGTCCTATCTCGCTCCGGTAAGCTGACTCATCACCACCTGTGATTTGTCCAACAACAGTGGTGTTGTCGGCGAATTTCTATATGGAGCTGTGCTTAGCCACACAGTCGTGTCTGTATAGAGAGTAGAGCAGGGGGCTAAACACGCAGCCTTGAGGTGCACCTATGTTGATGAGGAGGAGATGCTACCAATCCTCACTGATTGAGGTCTGCCGATGAGAAAGTCGGGTATCCAGTTGCAGAGGGAGTCACAGAAGCCCAGGTCTTAAAGCTTGATGATGAATTTGGATGGGAGAATGTGTTGAACGCCGAGCTGTAGTCGAAGAACAGCAGCCTGATGTATGTGTTCCTCTTGTCCAGATGGTCCAGGGCAGAGTGAAGAGCCAGAGGAATCACATCTGCTTAGATCTGTTCTGGTCAAAGGCAAAATGAGGCGGATCCAGGTCATATCTGAGGCAGGAGTTGAATCGCTTCATGATTAACTTCTCAAAGCACTTCATTATGGTTGATGTAAGCACATCAGACTGCAGTCATTGAGGCAGGTCACCGCACACTTCTTGGGCTCTGGTATGATGCATGACTTTTGTGAAGCAGATGAGAACCCCAGACCGCAGAATCCAGAGGTTGAATATGTCCGTAAACGCTCCAGACAGTCGGTCCACACAGATAGGTACACAGTCTGGACCAGTCTCCTTTCGTGGATTCACCCTCTCGATGGATGCCCTGACTTTGGTCTGAGAGACTGAGATTACAGGGTCATCCGGAGATGTGGGGGCTCGTGTGGATGTGTCATAGTTCTCCCTATCAAAGTGTGCATAAAAGACATTGAGCTCATCCGGGAGTGATGGGTCGTTGCCACTTTTAGAACATGGAACAGTACAGCACGGAACAGGCCCTTTGGCCCACAGTGTTGTGCCGAGATAGCGAATCCCTCCTACTCACAGAATGCCCATATCCCTCCTTTTTTTCCTCATTCATGTGCCCATCCGATCCCCTCTTAAAAGCCGCCAATTGAATTTGCCTTCACCACCCTATCAGGCAACGCATTCCAGGCATCCACCACTCTCTAGCCTCTTCTGAACCTAACCCCTCTCACCTTAAATGCATGCCCTCTGGTATTGGGTCGCTCAATAATGGGAAAAGATATAGCTTGTCCACCCTATATATGACCCTCACTTCCAACAGATCACCCCTCAGCATCCATCACTCCAGAGTAAAGAGCCCAAGTTTGTCCAGCCTCTCCTGATAGCACATGCGCTCTAATCCAGGCAGCATCCTAGTAAACCTCATCTGCACCCTTTCTAAAACCTCGACATCCTTCCTCGAGTGAGGTTACCAGAAATGCACGTAATACTACAAATGTGGCCTCACCAGAGTTCTATAGCGATGCATCATAATTTATTGACTCCTATACTCAATACCCCGATTAATAAATGCACAGCATTCCATAAACCTTCTTAACCACCCTATCTACCTGTGTAGCCACTTTCAATGAGTCATGGACTTGCATCCCAAGGTCTCTCTGCTCTTCAACACTGTTACGGGTCTTTCCCTTCTGATAGTGTACTGCCTCTTGACATTAGACCTACCAAGGTGCAACACCTCACATTTATCTGGGTTAAATCCCACTGCCATTTCTCTGCCCACATCTGCAGCTGATCCGTCGTCAGTCTTCTACACTATTCACAACTCCACCAATCTTGGTATCCTCTGCAAACTTACTTACCCACCCATCAACATATTCACCCAGATCATTTATGTACATCACAAACAGCAGAGGTGCCAGTACAGATCCCTGCAGAACACTACTACCCACAGGCCTCCAGCACGAATAAGTCTCTTCAACCACCACCCTCTGTCTTCTCTGGGCAAGCCAGTTCTGGATCCACACAGCCAATTCTCCACTGACTCTATGCATCCGAACTTTCTTGACTAATCTATTATGTGCGACCTTGTCAAATGCCTTACTGAAGTCCACATAGATGACATACACAGCTCTACCTTCATCAATCTCTCTCGTCACCTTGTCAAAAACTCAACCAGGTTAGTATAACCAGCCCCGCACAAGCCATGCTGGTTTTTCCTAATCAAGCCATTGGATTCCAGATGCTCTATCTCTAAGAATTTTCCCCAGCAATTTCCCTACAACTGACGTGAGATTCACCAGTCTAGAGTTCCCCGGATTTTCCCTTGTTCATTTCTTAAATAGAGTAAAACATTAGCCATTCGCCAGTCCTCCGGGACCTCACCCCTGGTCAAGGAGGACACAAGGATACTTGTCAAGGCCACAGCAATTTCCTTTTCCGTCTCCCTCAGAAACCTGGAGTATATCCAACCGGCCCCAGGAACATCTACCTTGATACTGTTTTGGAGATATGACACTACCTTATCATTGACCTCTAAATGCCCTGACATGTTTACGCCCTCAGTTCCAATTTCTGCGTCCTGCATGAACCTTTCCTGGGTAAATACTGAAGAGGAATGCTCATTCAGAACCTCACCCACATCCTTTGCATCCAAACATAGATTCTCTTCTTTATCCTTAAGTGGTCCTACCCTTACCCTCATTATCTTATTCCTTACGTAAGTATAGGATGCCTTTGGATCCTCCTCAATCCTACCTGCCAAGGACTTTTCATGGCCCCTCCTGGCTTTCCTAATTCCTTTCTTGAGTTCATTTCTAGATTTTCTATAGTCCTCACGTGCTCTGTCTGATCCTAACTTCAAGCTCTACATATTTGTCCTTTTTCTTCTTAACTAAGTTCATCACTTCTCTGGACATCTAAGGTTCCCTTATTTTGCCATAAATGTCCTTCCTTCTAATCGGGACACACCTATCCTGTACACCATGTATTTGATCCTGAAACATTTCCACATGCTCAACGTGGACTTGCCGGCAAAAGGATTTCCCAGTATACTCTACCTATTTCCTGCCTCATGCCTTCATAATTAGCCCTGCTCCAGTTTAAAACTCTCCCACAGGCCCCTTGTCTATAGCTATCCTAAACGTTAATGAGCTGTTTCACTGTTCCACAATTGCTCACCCACTGACAGGTAAGTCACCTGGCCAGGCTCATTACCCAACACCAGGTCCAGAATAGCCTCTCTCCTTGTTGGACTGTCAACAATTGATTTAAGAACCCCTCCTGGATACACCTAACAAATTCTGCCCCATCTAACCCCCTTGCAATAAAAAGGTCCCAATTTATATCAAGGAAGTTGAAGTCTCCCATGACCACAACTGTGTAATTTTTACACATTTCCCTAATCTGTTTGCAACTCCGTTCTTCAATGTCCCGGTGGCTATTGGGAGGTCTATAGCACACCCCAAAGAGAGTGGTTGCACTCTTCCTATTCCTGAGTTCTACCCTCCAGAGGTCGGGACTTCGGACAGATAAGTTTTCCTTCCTTTTTCTAATAGAGTTTTTATTGTACGGTTTAGTTGAGTAAGGTTCTGTTTTGTAAGTTTTTAAATAAGTTTTAATCGGGAATAGTGGGGACTGGACTGCGCAGGCGCGTGACGTCAGCAGGCAAGACGCAGGCTGTTTAAAAAGCGATCCGCCATATCTAACGGGCAGCGTCGGAGCAGGCAGAAGAGTGAGAGGGAGCAGAGTGTTCTGGGCTTTGGCTCAAGGGGCTTCGGCGTAAAGGAGCGAGGAAAAGTAGGTGACTTGAGTTAAGGAGCAGTATGAGTGCGGTTTCCTGTACTAGGTGTAAGATGTGGGAGTTCCCAGAGTCTCCTTGCCTCCGGCAGGGCTACATCTGCACCCGGTGTGTCGAGCTGCAGCTTCTGAGGGACCGTGTTAGGGAACTGGAGATGCAGCTTGATGATCTTCGTCTAGTCAGGGAGAGTGAGGAGGTGATAGGGAAGGGTTGTAGGCAGGTGGTCACGCCGGTGTCACGGGAGTCAGGAAATTGGTTCGCAGTCATCAGGGGGAAGGGGAAGAGTCAGGTACTAGAGAGTACCCCTGTGTCTGTACACCTTGACAAGAAGTACTCCTGCTTGAGTACTGTTGGGGGAGACAGCCGACCTGGGAGAAGCAACAGTGGTAGTGTCTCTGGCACAGAGCCCGACCCTGTGGCTCAGATGGGTAGGGAAGGAGTGAAGAGGGCACTTAGAGATAGGGGACTCTATAGTTAGGTGGGCAGACAAACAATTCTGTAGACGCAAGAAAGAAACTCGGAAGGAAGTTTGCCTCCCTGGTGCCAGGGTCCGGGATGTTTCAGATCGCGTCCAACATATCCTGAAGGAGAACAGCCAGAGGTCGTGGTACATATTGGTACCAACGACATAGGTAGGGAGAGCAATGAGGTCCTGAAAGGAGACTATAGAGAATTTGTAAGAAAGTTGAGAAGCAGAACCTCAAAGATGGTAATTTCCGGATTACTGCCTGTGCTAAGCGACAGTGGTTATAGGAACAGAATGAGGAGGAGTTTAAATGCGTGGTTGAGGGATTGGAGTAAGGAACAGGAATTCAGTTTTCTGGATCATTGGGGCCTCTTTTGGAGCAGGTATGACCTGTTCAAAGAAGACGGGTTGCACTTGAATCCCAGGAGGACCAACATACTGGCGGGGAGGTTTGCTCAGGCTACTGGGGAGAGTTTAAGCTAGAATTGTTGGGAGGTGGGATCCGTACTGGAGAGACTGGGGAAGAGGTGTTTGGCTCTCAAGTAGAGGAGTCTAGGAGTAAGTACCATAGGCAGGTGATAGAGAAGGGACGTGTTCAGACAGGCTTGAGATGTGTCTATTTTAACGCAAGGAGTATTGTGAACAAGGCGCATGAGCTCAGAGCTTGGATCGATACTTGGAACTATGATGTGGTGGCCATTACGGAGACTTGGATGGCTCCAGGGCTGGAATGGTTGATTCAAGTGCCGGGTTTTAGATATTTCAGGAAGGACAGGGAGGGAGGCAAGAGAGGTGGGGGAGTGGCACTGCTGATCAGAGATGGTGTCACGGCTGCGGAAAAGGTGGACGCTGTGGAGGGATTATCTACGGAGTTTCTGTGGGTGGAGGTTAGGAAGAGGAAGGGGTAGATAACTTTACTGGGCGTTTTTTTATAGGCCGCCCAATATTGACAGGGTTATTGAGGATCTTAGAAAGGTGTGAGAATAACAGTTGTTGTGATGGGGAATTTTAATTTCGCAAACATCGACTGGCAATTCCAGACAGTGAGGGTTTTAGATGGGGTGGAGTTTGTTAGCTGTGTTCCGGAAGGGTTCCTGACACAGTATGTAGGTAGACCTACAAGATGAGAGGCTGTGCTTGATTTGATATTGGGAAATGAACCTGGTCAGGTGATAGATCTCAGTGGGTGAACATAATTCTATCTCCTATACGTTAGCACTGGAGAGAGGAACAGACAAACTTGAAACGTGTTTTCTTGGAGGATAGGGAATTATGTGGCTCTCTGGCAGGAAATTGGAAGATTAAATTGGGAACAGATGTTCTCTGGGAAAAGTACAGACGATATGTGGTAATATTCTGGGGGTATTTGCATGGATTTCTGCATAGACATGTTCCGATGAGACAGGGGAGTCACGAGAGGATACAGGAACCGTGGTGTACGAAGGCTATAATCAATCTATTCTAAAGGAAAAGGAAGCATACAAAAGGTACAGAGAGCTAGGTAATGTTAGAGATATGGAGGAGTACAAGGCTAAAAGGAAGGAACTTAAGAAAGAGATTAGGAGAGCCAGAAGGGGGCATGAGAAGACCTTGGCGGGCAGGATTAAGGAAAACCCCAAGCGTTCTACAAGTATGTGAAGAGTAAGAAAATGACATGCGAAAGGATAGGGCCTATCAAGTGAAACAGTGCGAAAGTGTGTATGGATCCGGAAGAAATAGCGGAGATACTTAATGAATACTTTATGTCAGTATTCACTACGGCAAGGATTAGGGGATTTTAGTGGGGACATGCAGCGGCCTGAAAAGCTTGAGCATGTAGATATTAGAAAAGAGGTGGTGCTGAAACTTTTGGAAAGCATCAAGTTAAATAAGTCACCGGGACCGGATGAGTTGTACCCCAGGTTGCTTAGGGAGGCGAAGGAGGAGATTGCAGAGCTTCTTACTATGCCCTTTGCGTCGTCGGTGAAGACGGGAGAGGTTCTGGAAGATTGGAGGGTTGCTGATGTTGTTACCTTATTCAAGAAGGGGAGTAGGGATAGCCCAGAGAATTATAGACCGGTGAGCCTTACCTCAGTGGTTGGTAAGCTGAGGGAGAAGATCCTGAGAAGCAGGATTTATGAACATTTGGAGAGGTATAATATGATTAGGAATAGTCAGCATGGCTTTGTCAAGGGAATGTCCTACCTTACGAGCCTCATTGAATTTTTTGAGGATGTGAATGAGCACATCGATGAAGGGAGAGTAGTAGATGTAGTGTATATGGATTTGAGCAAAACGTTTGATAAGGTACCCCATGCAAGGCTTATGGAGAAGGTGAGGAGACATGGGATCCAAGGGGACATTGCAGTGTGGATCCAGAACTGACTGGCCCACAGAAGGCAAAGAGTGGTTGTTGAAGGGTCGTATTCTGAGTGGAGCTCGGTGACCAGGGGTCTGTACTGGGACCCTTGCTCTTTGTGATTTTTATAAATGACCTGGATGAGGAAGTGGAGGGGTGGATTAGTAAGTTTGCGGATGACACGAAGGTTGGAAGTGTTGTGAATAGTTTGGAGGGCTGTCAGAGGTTATAGAGGGACATAGATAGGATGCAATTTTGTGCTGAGAAGTGGCAGATGCAGTTCAACCCAGGTAAGTGTTAAGTGGTTCATTTTGGTAGGTCAAATATGTTGGCGGAATATAGTATTAATGGTAGGGCTCTTGGCAGTGTGGAGGATCAGAGGGATCTTGGGGTCCGAGTCCATAGGACGCTCAAAGAAGCTGCGCAGATTGACTCTGTGGTTCAGAAGGCATATGGTGTATTGTCCTTCATCATACGGGGAATTGAATTTAGGAGCCGAGAGGTATTGTTGAAGCTATATAGGTCCCTGGTCAGATCCCACTTGGAGTATTGTGCTCAGTTCTGGTATCCTCACTACAGGAAAGATGTGGAAGCCATAGAGAGGATGCAGAGGAGCTTTACAAAGATGCCGCCTGGAATGCAAGCTGAGGGAACTCGACCTTTTCTCCTTGGAGCGACGGAGGATGAGGGCGGACCTAACAGAGGTATATAAGATGATGAGAAGTATTGATAGGGTAGATAGTCAGAGGCTTTTCCCCAGGGCTGAACTGGTGGGCACAAGAGGACATAGTTTTAAGGTGCTGGGGAGTAGATATAGAGGAGATGTCAGGAGTAAGTTTTTGCTCAGAGTGGTGAGTGCGTGGAACGGGCTGCCGGAAATCGTGGTGGAAGCGGATACGAAAGTGTCTTTCAAGAGACTGTTAGATTGGTACATGGAGCTGAATAAAGTAGAGGGTTATGGGTAAGCCTAGTAATTTCTAGGGTATGGACATGTTCGGCACAGCATTGTGGGCCGAAGGGCCTGAATGGTGCTGTAACTTTTCTATGTTCTGTCTCCCCGGAGTGCAGCTCATATATTATTTCTCATTAGTATTGCAACTCCTCTCCCTCTTTCACCCTCCTCTCTGTGCTTCCTAAAACTTTGAAACCCGGGTAGATCGATCACCCATTCCTGTGCCTCCCTCAACCAAGTATCTGTAATGGGCCACAACATCATATTTCCATGTACTGATCCGTGCTCTAAGTTCATCACTCTTGGCCATAATACTCCTGGCATTGAAGTACAAACACTTCAAACCATTCGTCAGATCACATCTGTTGTTAGGGATCTGCCTAATACTACATTCCCTGACATCAGCCCTCCTGCCCGTTCCCTCACTTACTGACCTGTTGTTCTGGTTCCCATCCCCCTGTGAAGCTGGTTTAAACCTTACCCAGTGGCATTAACAAACCTCCCCGCCAGGATGTTGCTTCCCCTCCAGTTCAGGTGCAACCCGTCCCTCTTGTACAGGTCACTCCTTCCCCAGCAAAGGTTCCAATGATCCAAGAACTTGAAACCCTGCTCCCTGCACCATCTCCCCAGCCACTCATTTGTCGGTGCTCTCGTCCTGTTCTTTGCTTCACTAGCTCGTGGCACCGGTAGTTTATCCGGAGATCACTACCCTGGAGGTTCTGCTCTTCATCCTCCTTTCTAATTCCTTAAACACACTGTGCAGGACCTCTACCCCTCTCCTTCCTATTTCATTGGTACCTATATGCACCATGTCTTTTGGCTGCTCACCCTCCCCCTCAAGAATATTCTGCAACTGCTCTGAGACATCCAGGACCCAAGCACTTTGGAGGCAACACACCATCCTGGTGTCTCTTTTGTGGTTGCAGAATCTCCTGTCTGTCCCCCTAACTATCGAGTCACCTGTGACTATCGCTCTGCCTGTCTTTACCCTTCCCTTCTGAGCCTCAGAGCCGAAAACGTTCTACTGGCCTGGCTGCTGATGCCTTTCCCAGATAGGTCATCCTTCTCAGCAGTATCCAAAGGGGTATACTTGTTGCTGAGAGGTATGGCAATATTGGGACCCTGCACTGCCTTCTTTCTGAAACCCGCTTGTTTGTGCTGTAATAGCGTTACTCTAACCACTACACTACCGTGACTGCCCTGTCGACCGATCTTCCACATTGCACTCTCCATAGATTCACTTTCATCACATCTCTGCAAAATCTCCAGTTCAAATCCCCATCCAGCACTTTCTGATGAACTAGAAGCTCAGATCCGCTCTATCAACATTCTCATGCTGTATTCTGAACACACCATTCCGGTTTTAAACTCCTTAAGGTAAATTTCATGTCAAGTTTTGATTGAAACTGTTCTTACAAATTCCATAAGTAAAGAAATAGAAATTTCTTTGATTTTGTTGGGTGTTTACCCTCAGAATGAGAAGTGATGACAGAACAGGTATCAAAACCATTGAACATCCGAATGTGTAAAGAAGAAAATCTGCTGCTAATTGTGATGAAATGCACGATACAGAAATAAAATTTAAAAGTAATAAAATGTTCAATTAAAATGGTACAACAAATGGGAGAAAACAATTAAAGGGTATTTATGATACCGGAAGAAAAGCCAAGGGGTAAAAATCCACAATTGACAGAAAGCACCAATCCCAGTAAACACAGCAGTGATAAACATTTCGCAACATTTTGCAGATTGATAATTAACACCAACACTTTACCAGGAATGCCGATAACTGTCATGATGGAATAGCAAATGGCCACCCCAAGATTTGTGAAACTCCATGCATTGCTGTTGAAAGCTTTCACATTACACTGCCTTCACAGTCTGTTATATTTATACCCGACCTCAGTCACAAGGGAACATATAAGGAAAGCATCTTTGTGTTTTATGCCAATTACATTAATTGAAACAAGCAACTAAAAGCAGCTGATGCCAATAATTGTTTTGATGAATAAATGTGGAAAACGTGTAATCCTGCTTCCATTTCTTCCAAGAAAGGCAAGGAATTAACTCAAGGGTGGAAATAATTGGTGAAAACTATCTTTACCCCACTGAATACAGTAACCTGGAACAAGATATTTTTGGCATTAAAAAATGAACAGACACATTGGATTTTGTTCGTGGAATGATTAAAGTCAAAATCAAATTCAAAGTCAAATTCAAGTGCACACGTGCAATGTAAAACTTACTTGCAGCAGCATCACAGGCACATCGCATCAGATAAGCAGTATTCATAAGAGAAACATGAATTAAACACAATGCTTTTACAAGAAAGAACACAATTAGAACCAAAAAAACAAAGTTCATTTTCGTGCAAAATGATCAAAGTGGTCCCAGTGCTGTGTCACGGACCAACAACAAAAGAAACACACCAAGTCATCTATAAGTGTTAAAAAGTATTTTATTAACAATTGCGGATGATAATGAGAAAAATAAAAGTTAAAATTTTAGAATGTTAGAATTAAAAATGTTAGATCTTAAGCATTAACCCCAAAAACTAAACTCGAATTGTGTGTGTGGCAAATTACCAAACTCCAAGTCCAGGAATAGTTCTCAAAGTTCAGTTGAGCAAGCCGTAAGGTGAAACGTGAACAAAGGCTTTTGCAAAACCACCGTTGAATGAAGTGAAAATGTGGAGAGAAAATAGTGAGTAATTACGAAATCCAAATGTTCCACGATAGAACTCATATGACACCTCAATCACTGATGATCTCCATTCCTTTGTTATGAAGTATCTGCCACCCCAAAAGGCATCCGGGATGTGGCCGTCCACGCAAGTACCTGATTCCTTCTACAGGTTAACGACAAAGTGGACTCCACTGGATTATTCCAAAAATCCATACGTGGATTGTGGTGACAGACACAGTTATTGTTGTCCATCCATGGATACAGAGACCAGCATGCTGCTCTCTATCTCTCTTATCTGACTGACTCTGACTGTCTGACTGCTTCAAACAATGTCATCACGGCCTTATCTCCTGTTAATGTCATAATCACGCGACACACACACACACACACACACACACACACACATACACACACACACACACACACACATACACACACACACACACACACACACACACACACACTACTGTGCAATGTCTGAAAGGGACATTCACCAATAGTAACCTAATGAGTAACAGTTGGTAAAAACCAGTGATGAGGGTTGTGCCGTTTGGTTCAAGAAACGAATGGTTGAAGAGCGAGAGAACCATAGAAAACTACAGCACAGAAAACAGGCCATTTGGCCCTTCTAGTCTGTGCCGAAACATCATTCTACTAGTCCCATTTAATTGGCTGTTCTTGAACCTGGTGCTATGGGACTGCAGACTTCTGTACCTCCTGCCTGATGGTAGCTGCGAGAAGATGGCATTCTCCGGATGGTGGGGATCTTTGATGATAGATGCTGCCTTCTTGAGACAGCGTCTTCTGTAGACACTACCAATGGTGGGGTGGGATGTACCCGTGATGCATTGGGCACAGTCCACTAATCTCTGCAGCTTCTTCCGTTCCTGCACATTCAAATTGCCATTGAGAGCATGATGCAAACAGTCAAGATACTTTCAACAGTACATCTGCATTAGTTTGTTAGAAATGTTCGGTGACTATTCTTGTGATTGCATCCATGTGCAGGGCCCACGACAGCTGATACGATATGTTAACGTCCAGTAATTTAAAGCTGCTGACTCTCCACCGCTGATTCCGCAATGTAGACTGGCGCATATTTATCCTCCTTCCCCTTCCTGAATTCGACAACCAGGTCTTTAGATTTGGTGACGTTGAGTGAGAGGTTGTTGTTGCGGCACCACTCAACCAGGTGTCCAATCTCGCTACGGTAAGCTGACTCATCACCACCTGTGATTCTTCCAACAATGGTGTTGGCGGCAAAGTTTTTATATGGAGCTGTGATTAGCCACACAGTCATGTGTGTACAGAGAGTGGAGAAGGGGCTAAGCACACAGCTTTGAGGTGCACCTGTGTTGATGGTCAGTGAGGAGGAGATGTTGTTACCAATCCTCACTGACTGAGGTCTGCCGATGAGAAAGTCGAGTATCCAGTTACAGAGGGAGGAACAGAGTTTGGACGGGATGATTGTGTTGAATGCCAAGCTGTGCTCGGTAAACAACCGCCTGACGTTCGAATTCCTGTTTCCCAGATAGTCCAGCGCAGATTGAAGAGCCAGAGAAATCATATTGGCTGTTGACCCATTGTGGCTGTAGGGAATCTGAGGCGGATCCAGGTCATCTCTGAGGCAGTTGTTTTCCATCACAAACAACCTCTCGAAGCACTTCATTACAGTTGATATAAACACCACCGAGCTGTTGAAGTGTCAGTGAGGTTGGTCACCGCTCTCTTCTTCGGCACTGGTACTATTGATGCCTCTTTGAAGCAGATGGGAATCCCTGACCACAGAGTCAACAGGTTGAATATGTCCGTAAACACTCCAGCGTGTCAGTCCGCACAAGTTTCTGGTACTCGGCCAGGTACGTCATCTGGACCAGGCGCCTTTCGTGGATTCACCCTCTTGAAGGATGCCCGAACGTGGCACTCAGACACTGAAATCTGTAGTGTGAAAGGTCATGACTGTACGTGACACTATTGAGCACTGGTCGAAAGCGACACCACTGTCAATCAAGGTCTGGCTCCACCCCCCATTAGTACAGTCCTTGACCATTGGCTTCTGCACACACCTTAGTACCTGGCCATGACCAATTGGATCTTCTGAAATACCTGGGCTGGCTCCACCCTGCTCTCCATCACTATAAAGAATGCCACATGTATTGGTTCAGTATCTTTTGATTGCTGCAGAAATCGAACAACGCCGAAGGGACCCTTGGTAAGAGTGTGCACTTCCAAGGGAGTTAGTAGCGTCCTGAGTAGATTCCCGGTAGCGTAGAGCCAAGGCTTGCATTGAGTCAGGGTTCAGTCATTGTATTGTTTCTTACCCTGATTGTATTGTTTCTTACCCAGTCTGTTTTGTGTGTGTGTGTGTGTGTGTGTGTGTGTGTGTTTGTGTGTGTGTGTGTGTGTGTGTATGTGTGTACGCGCACCTCACCCTCATTGCGAATCCCCCACGTTCACGGTCACCTGTGTGTGTGTGTGTGTGTGTGTGTGTGTGTGTGTGTGTGTGCAAGTGTGCATTCGTTCCCGTTCCTTCTGTCCCGTGTTTGTCTTCGTGAATAAATCATTTTAAACTCCAAAGACTGTGTCCAGAGTCCTTGTCCTTTAAGAACTCAAAGAACCTTCCTTACAACAAGATCACAGGTTCATCCGGAGATGTGGGGGCTTGTGTGGGTGTGTCATAGTTATCCCTATCAAAGTGTGCACATCATCCAGGAGCGATGGGTCGTTGCCACATATGCTTCCCGATCTCACCTTGTAGGAAGTTATATTGTGCATTCCTGCCACAGCTGTCGAGCGTCCATCTGTGATTCCAGTTTAATCTGAATTTGGCACTTTGCGCTCGCAATGGCCTTCAAGAGGCCGTACCTGGAACTCTTATATGACTCTGCATCGTTAGCCCTAAATGGCGCATATCTAGCCCTCAGAAGGTTACAAATCTCTTGGTTTATCCAGGGCTTCTGGTTGTGGAAGTCTCGGAATGTTTCTGTGGGTACACACTCGTCCACGCATGTCCTTAGGAAGTCGGTGACGGCAGTGGCAGATTCAGTTAGGTCCGCTGATGTATCCTCGAACATGATCCAGTCCACCGGTTCGAAGCAATCCTGAATTCGCTCCTCCGCCTCTGCCGTCCAACTCTTCATCGTCCTCTTCACCGGTGCCGCGCTCTTCAGTCTCTGTCTGTACGCAGGCAGAAGAAGAACAGCCAGGTGTTCGAATTTACCAAAGTGCGGGTGTGGGATGGAGCGGTTGGCGTTCTTGATGGTGGTATTGCAGTGGTTGAAGTGTTTTGAGTCCTCTAGTACTGCAGGTGATGTGTTGATAGTAATTAGGCAAGACTTCTTCAAACTCGCCTGATTAAAGTCTCCCGCCAATATGTGACAGGCGTCGGGGTACACCCCTTCGTTCTTGTTGATTACAGCACTCAGTTCCTCAAGTGCCAGCTTGATGTCTGCCTGAGGTGAGATGTAGACTGCAGTCAGGATGACGGCGCAGAACTCCCGCGGTAGGTATAACGGTCGGCACTTCATTGCCAGATGTTCCAGGTCGAGGGAGAAGGAATGGAACAAGACCTTCACGTCCGTGCACCACGTCGAGTTTATCATAAAGCAGACACTGCCGCCTTTTCCCTTAACCGACGCTGCCGTCTGGTCCATGTGGTGGATCGAGAAACCCTCGGGCTGGAGCCCTGTGACAGGAGAGTTGGGAGTGAGCCAGGTCTCTGTGAAACAAAGTACACAGCAGTCCCTCATGTCCCTCTGATAAAGTCAACTTACTCTGAGCTCCTCAATCTTGTTTTCTAATGACTGCACATTAGCCTGGAGGATACCAGGCAGGGGGGTGGACATTAGGACACCGCACTTCAGACATGAACTGAGCAAGTATCAAAAGGTAGGGAGAAAGGTGCTAACCATGATAGTGATTCAATATTAGAAGAAAGAATGTAAAAGATGAATCATCGTTGAAGGCTTACATTTTGGAAAACTGGACATTAGAGGGTTAAGGCTGAAACATCAGACGAACAGGAAATGTCATTGCCCAGAATTAGAGGCAACAGTGGGAGCAGTTCAAGCATTCAGATCATTACTTATTGGAATATTTGGGTAACAGATAAATGAAGGAAGCTCAGTTTGTGTAATAAAGAGCATTGAACATCAAAAGTAATGAGAGCTGGTTTAAAACTAAAGAAGGATTAATCGACTGTCAGGGACTGCAGACACTCAGCAGTTTGTGGGTGTTGCAGGTCGAGAGTTTCTGATTCTAAGATGGCAGAACTGTTGGTGTTGACTGTCATTCACCATCAAACTGACGGCAACTTCAGGAGTTAATTCTGTGTGTAGTGAAACGTTGAACAACCAGTGCACCTCCACACATTATGCTGTCTGCAGCCTTCTCCACTGTGATCATAGGAAATAACTTGAACGTCGAGCAGTTGAGCCTCCTTCATTGTAAATTACCCTGCAAATCGTTCACTTTGTTGCATGAGGTGGGGCAGGACAGTAAGTCACATTAATACTCAGCAAACTGTTGGTGGCTCTCTCATTTTCATCTCGTAATTCATTCAGATTTTTTTTGCACTGGATTTTGGAAAAATATGTGAGGGATAATGAAGAACAATACATGTTCATTCTTCCCTGGAACGTAAATATGAGTCCAGCTGATATGCCTTGTCCACCATGAGCAGGGGTGTCATTACAGAGCAGAAAACAAGCCCTTCGGCCCTATTCGTCCATGCTGACCAAGTTATCTACCTGAGCTGATACTATTAGTATATGTTTGGCTCATATCCCTCTAAAACTTCCCTATCTACGTACCTCTCCAAATGTCTTTTAAAGGTAACCACCACTCCCACTCGTTCCACATACAGACCAACATTCCGTGTGAAAATGCTCCCCCTCAAGTCCCTTTTAAACCTTTTCCCTCTCTCTTTAAACCTATGTCCTCTACTTTTGGACTCCCCTACCCTGGGGAACAGACTGCTGCTGTTCACCTCATTTCAGTTCCTCATGAATTTATAAACCTCAGTATGGTCACCCCTCAGCTTCCTCTGCTGCAGGTTTAAAAGTCCTCGCCTATCCCGCCTCTCCTGAAAACTTAAACCTTCCAGTTCTGGCAACACCCTCATAAATCTTTCTTACACCCTTATCAGTTTAATGACGTCCTTCCTGTAGAAGGACAACAGGAACTGTACTCAGTGCTCAAAGGTCTTACCAAAGCCTTACCAATGTCTCACACAGCTGTATTATGATGTCCTGACTCCTGCACTCAATACCCTAACCAATGAAGGCAGGTGTGCCATATGCCTTCTACCTGTGTCGCTACTGTCAAGAACTATGTCCCTCCTCCCTGATAGTAGTGATGTGATGAGGGCGTGTCCCGGAGGGTGATGGTCCTTGGTGATGGATGCTGCCTTCTTGAGGCATAGCCTCTTGAAGATGTCCTCGATGGTTGTGCCCGTGATGGAGCTGGCTGAGTCTACAACCTTCTGCAGCCTCTCTCGATCCTGCAAATTGGAACCTCCATACCAGGAGGTGATGCAACAAGTCAGTATGCTCTCCACAGTAAATGTATGGAAATTTGCAAGAGTTTTTATTGACAAACCAAATCTCCTCAAACTCTCGACCAATTAGAGCTGCTGGCGTGTGCTAGGACTGAGCAGGCTAGATGACAGAAACGAAGATGAGGGCGGTTTGCAACATAAACTTTTGCCAAAGAATAAAAATTGTTTATTTCAGTAATTTATTAATGAGAATCAGTGGATATTTCAGCCCCAGCTTTATCTCGTCCCTGATCTTACTCTGTGTCCCTGCATAAATAAATGGATTCACGCAGGAACACAAGAACTGAAGCGCGTACCAGCTTTCTTGCAGAGGGAAAATTGAGTTACTGAAATTGGAACCTGAAGAGTAAGTGATGCTGGTTATGCGAATTCAGAGGAAAGTTATCAGTTCCAGTAGCCACAAGAGGATGAAGATACCCGAGATACTCAGGAGTAGGATGATAGATTTCCTGTGGCTGTCCATATCCGGATCGCTCTGTCTCTCACTGTTCCCATCGCTCCGGAGTCTCCTGTGGATTCTAATGGCCTTAAATTGTGCCTGACGGCGAGGAAATTCAGCAGCAAAATTCGCAGAAACAGTCATGTGATAACCCGCTGGTCACTGCTTGCCACTGGGAAAAAGACCTCTTTATTCTTCCATTTGTCCCCACTTAATCTCCTACCCCTTGCCTGAGAACTATGCCCTCTGGTTATAGGCACATCTGCTGAGGGAAGCATCATAGAAGGATGAAACTGGAAAGGGTGTGAATCAGAATCAGAAGCAGGTTTATTATCACTGACAAACGTCATGAAAAAGATTGATAAGAATGTTACTGGGACTGGAGAGCTTGATTTGTGAGGAGAGGCCGGATAGGCTGGGACATTTTTCCCTGGAGGACACTGAGAGGTGAACTGATTGAGATTTATAAAATCTTCAGGGACAGAGATAAGGTGAATAGCCACAGCCTTTACCCCAGGGTAGGTCAGTACAAAAGTAGAGTGCACAGGTTTAAAGTGAGAGGGGAAAGCTTAAAAGGCACCAGGGGGTCAACTTTTTCACACAGAGAGTGTTCCATATGGAACAAGCAGCCAGAGGAAGTGGAAGAGTCGGGTACAATTACGACATTTAAAAGACAATTGGAAAGGTAGATGGAGAGATAACGTTTAGAAGGATAATGACCAAATACTGTCAATGGGATTAGTTCAGTTTAGGCAACTTGGTGAGTATGGACAAGTTGGGCCGAAGGGACTGTTTCCATGCTGTGTAACTCTATGACTCTTCACTTAGCAGACGTATCTGTAACCAGAGGGCATAGGTCGAAGTCAAGGGGTAGGAGATTTAAAGGGAACTAAAGGAAGAATAAACAGGTCTTTGTCCAAGTGGCAAGCAGTGACCAGTGGGTTAACACAGTATTTAGTGCTGGGACACCAACTATACACGATATATCTTCATGATTTCAGTTAAAGTTTAAATGCAATATTTGCACATCTACACATGGCACAAAACTAGGTGGGGGTTTGAGCTGTGCAAATGGTGCAGAGAAACTCCAGTGTGACTTACACAGGTTGAGAGGAGGGTGGGTAAATGCATGGATGATGCAGTATAACGATGGGAAATGTGGGGTTACCCACTTTGGTGGCAAACAGGCAAAGGCAGATTTTTATCTGAACAGTGAGAGATTGGGAAAGGTGTAGCGGCAGCAAGGTCTGGATGCACCTGTCACTGGAAGATGCAACAGGGAGTTAAGCAAGCAAATGGTGTGTTGGGCCTCAAAAAGAAGGATTTGAGCACAGGACCAGGGGTACCTTGCTGCAGTTAAACAGGGCTGTGGTGATACCACACCTTGAGTACTCTGTGAAGTTTTGATCTCCTGATCTGAGACAGGACGTACCTGCTATGGAGGGAGAGCAGCGGAAGTTCACCAGGTTGATTCCAGGACCGATGTATAAAGAGAGATTGAGAACGTTGGGCGTATATTCACTGAAGTTTAGAACACAGAGAGTGAATCTCATTGAAACATATAAAACCCTGACAGGACCGTACAGATTAGATGCAGGAAGGATCTTCCCGATAGTAAGGAAGTCCAGAACCGGAAGTCACTTTCTGAGGGTAAGGGACAGGTCACTTAGGGCTGAGCTGAGTAGAAATCTCTTTACCCAGAGGGTGGTGAGCCTGCGCAAATATAAGAAGGCAGCTGACGCTGAATCAGTAAATATATTAGCATCAGCATCAGGAACAGCTACTTTCCTACAACCATCAGTTTCCTGAACCAACTTGCACAAACTTAACCCTACCTCAGCAACGGGAGACTGCGGACCAACTCTTGCGCTACCATGGACTTGTCTCTGTTTGTGGTGTTTTGCACTAATATCTTGATTTACACTGTAGCAGCTAGCTATACCACTATAGAATAAAGACACAGACTCTGTTGCTTGGAGTCAGAAGTCGATTGCTTGACAGGGGCGCAGTGCGTCCTTTAATACTGAAACTTTTCCCACTATTCAGTTCCCGCGCTGAAGTCACGCGAGGGTCACCTGACCATCCTGCGCGCGGGCTTTCCTAGCCCAACGATGGAAAAGAAGGAGGGCCCCGCGCCATCTTGGGGCGGGGCCTACGACGTCGATCTTGATCTCGGTTCGATACTGGTAGGGTGAGTCGCCACAACATAGCATTTTTTTTCGCTGCCTTGTAGAACTTCTGTTCTTTTTGTGGTCTGAATCTACGTGCCTGTGATGCTACTGGAAGCAAGTTTTGCATTGCACCTGTACCTCACCGTATTCGTGCACATGACAATAAACTCGACTTGATATTCAAGCAGGAGTTAGATGTGGTGCTGGAGACACAAGAGAAGGTAGATACTGGAATCTGAAGCAAAAAGTGAGCTGCTGGAGAAACTCGACGACTAAGGCAGCATCTGTGGAGGGAAGTGGAAAGTCGACGCTTTGATTCGAGACCCTTCATCAGGACTGAAAAGAGGGGAGACAGCCGGTATACAGAGGTGAGGGGGATCCTGCACCCAACATATCAAGCCTGGAAACATTCTATGAACTCCTCCCATTCTAATGAGCTCCACAGAATGCAGGACCGGTCCACTCATCAAAAAGCTGCAGATGCTGGAAATCTGAAACAAAAACAGAAAATGCTGGAAACACTCAGCATGTCAGACAGCATCTGTGGAGAGGGAAGGACAGGTAACGTTTCAGGCTGAAGACCATTTCAACTGAGAAAGGGAGAAAGAAAAGTCAGTGAAGTTGCAGAGAAGGTGGGCTGTGGGATGGATGGGACAAAGGGAATATCTGACAGGGTGTGACTCACAGGAAAAACATAAAATTAACATAAATTATGCACAACATTTACAAGAAAGTACAATTAGAATTTTAAAAAAGTCCATTTCAGTGCAAAGTGATAGAAGTGTTCACAGTGTTGCTGAATTGCGGTGACTCGGGGTGTGCCGGTTGGTTCAAGAGCGAATGGTTGAAGGGAAGTTGCTGTTCCTGAACGTGGTGGTGTGGGTCTTCAGGCTTCTGTACCTCCTGTCCAATGACAGCAGTGAGAAGTTGGAACGGCTCAGCTGGTGGGGATCCTTGATGATGGACTTGCCGACTTGAAGAGACTTGAAGACCTCCTGTAGATACTGTTGATAGTTGTGTTATCAGACCGACCCTGCTCCTTCGTATTGCTGAATCTGCCAACAGCTATCACCCTTGTGCCCAGACTTCTAGGTATTGCTAATTCATCTAACTTGTTACAAGTTTGCAGCACAGTGGGACAGCAGGTAGTGCTGTTGCCTCACAGCTCCAAAGACCCAGGTTCGGTTCTGACCTCCGGTGCTGCCTGTGTGGAGTTTGCACGTTCTCTCTGTGACCACATGGGTTTCCTCCCACAGCCGAACGGCGCGCAGGTTGGTGGGTTAACTGGCCGCTCTAAGCTGCCCCCAGTGTGTAGGTGAGTGGTAGAATCTGGGGGGAGATGATTGGAATCTGGGGAATATAAAATAGGGATGAGTGTAAATGGGGGCTTGATGGTCGGCATGGAGTTGCTGGGACGAAGGGCCTGTCACAAACCAGCAACAAAAGAAACACACTGAGCATGATTCAGTGTTAAAAACTATTTTATTAATCACTACTCATGATAATACGTAAAATAAAAGTAAAAATGTTAGTATGTTAGAATTCAAGAATGTTAAACCTCGAACGTTAACCCCAAAACTAAACTCGTCGTGTGTGTGTGTGACAAAGTCCAAAACTCCCAGTTCCTGAATGGTTCTTAAAGAGTTCCGCAAGCCATAAGGTGAAACATGAGCAAGGGCTTCTTCAACAACCACCGTTGTCTGAAGATAAGATGTAGATGTAGAAAAACATAGAGAGAGTACATACGAAATCCAAATGTTCCACGATGGAACCCAAACGACACTTCAGTGTTTACTCGGTAGTGACTTGCTCACCCCGAAAAGCATCCGAACCGTGGTCGTCCACATACAAATACCTGTTTCCTTCTACAGGTCAGCAACAAAGTGAACTCCACCGGATTACTTCCAACTTCTATACATGGATTTCAGTGGCAAACACAGTTATTGTTTCTCATCCATCGATAGAGAAAACAAGCAGGCTGGTGTCTCTCTCCCTTCTCTCTCTCTCCTTCTTCTTCTGCCTTCTTCAACAACGTCATTACGTCCTTTATCTTCTATTGACGTAAGCACGCCCCACACACACATACACTCACACTCTCTATCTTAAAGGGACTTTCACTGAGTCCGTAACACCTCCCACCTAAAAAAAAAATTTTCCCAAGAAAATTTTAACCGCGCATACAGTTAGTAATGTTAATAATTATCATTCTACACAACTACAGACTATCAGATTAGTACAGATACATGTTTCCCATTTAACATCGAGAAAGACAATCAGCAATCACATTATCTTTGCCTTTAATGTGAGTTATCATGAGATCAAACTCTTGCAAAATTAAACTCCAGTTTAATAGCCTTCTGTTCTTGTTTTTGACTCGGCTCAGAAACACCAATGGGTTATGATCGGTATACACAGTCAATGGTTTCTGAGCGGTGCAAACATATACACTGAAATGTTGCAAGGCTAAAACAAGCGACAGTAATTCTTTCTGTATGGTGGAATAATTCTTTTGATGCTCATTAAATTTCTTTGAAAAGTAAGCTACAGGATGGTCAATATCATCAAGGTCACCCTTCTGCAACAACACAGCTCCTGCAGCTTCATCACTGGCATCTACTGCTAATGAAAATGGCTTTTCAAAGTCAGGTGTTCTGAGCACAGGATCGTAGCATAAAATGGCTTTCAGCTTCTCAAATGCTTCTTGACAAGAATCTGTCCAAACAAACTTTACTCCCTTCTTCTGAAGATTAGTTAGGGGAAGAGCAATATCAGCAAAATTTTTACAAAATTTTCGATAATATCCAACCATTCCCAAAAATCTTCTAACAGTCCTCGTACCTGTGGGAATAGGGAACTCAGATATTGCTTGAACTTTTGCCTGAACAGGAGCTTGCTTGCCTTGACCTACAACATAACCAAGATACGTCACAGTGGCATGGCCAAATTCACTTTTAGCCAAGTTAACTGTAAGGTTAGCCTTGGACAGTCTTTCAAACAACCCTTCTAACGCAGAGATGTGATCCTCCCATGTATCATTCCCAGTCACTAAGTCGTCAATGTAGGCATCTGTATGTTTTAACCCATGAATCACTGAATTAATCATTCTTTGAAATGTTGCCGGAGCATTTTTCATTCCAAATGGCAAAACATTGTATTCATACAATCCAGAAGGGGTTACAAAGGCTGAAATTTCCCTTCCTCTATCTGTTAATGGAACACACCAGTACCCTTTTAATAGGTCAATCTTTGTAAGAAATTTTGCCTTTCCCACTCTGTCTATGCAATCATCCACTCTAGGAATAGGGTAAGCATCTGACTTTGTTACAGCATTCACTTTCCTGTAATCTGTGCAAAATCTAACAGTTCCATCAGGTTTAGGCACAATAACACAGGGCGAACTCCAATTTGAAGTAGAATGTCTAATAATATCATTTTCCAACATGTATTTTATTTCCTGATCAACAAGTTTACTTTTTTCCACATTCATTCGATATGGGTGTTGTTTGATTGGTTTTGCATCCCCAACATCAACATCATGGGTAATTATCGATGTTCTGTTTGGAACATCTGGGAACAGATTTTTAAATTTTAAAATTAATTCTCTCATCTGTTGTTTTTGTGAAACTTGTAAATGGTCCAACTTCGTTTCAAGGTTCTCCAGGATATTTTGGTTTTTTAGTTTCGATGGAACAATATTTGGTCTTAATTGGCCTTCCTCAACATCAACATCAGGCATTCTAGAAACAACCTTTACACCATCCACCAAGGCCACAACTGAATCCCTCTCATAATAAGGTTTTAGCATGTTTACATGACAGAGTTGTGTTTTCTTGCGTCTATCTGGTGTTTTGATTATATATGTTAGATCAGTCACTCGAGATTCAATAACATAGGGTCCAGAAAAACGAGCTTGCAAGGGATTATTTTGGCTAGGGAAAAATACCAACACCTTTTGCCCCACTGCGAATGTCCTAGGCCGAGCACGTCTATCAAAATATGTCCTCATTCTTATCTGGCTTGTTTTCAGATTCTCTCTCGCTAGCTGGCAGACTCTCTCCAACCGAGTTTTAAATTTTTGGACATAGTCCAACAGACTCAAGTGAACTTCCTCATTAACCCATTGCTCTCTCAACAACTCCAAAGGTCCTCTCACCCTATGTCCAAACACAAGCTCAAACGGACTAAATCCGATTGACTCCTGGATCGATTCTCTAACGGCAAACAAAAGTAAATGGATACCTTCGTCCCAATCCTTGGTGTTTTCAAAGCAATAAGTCTTCAGCATATTTTTGAGAGTAGAATGAAATCTCTCCAGAGCTCCTTGAGATTCTGCGTGATATGCAGATGATACAATCTGCTTTGCTCCCAGCTCATAGACTATTTGTTGAAAATTTTTTGACATAAAATTACTACCTTGATCAGAGTGGATTTCTTTTGGCAAACCAAACAAGGTAAAAAATTTTACAAGAGCCTTTGACACCGTCTTGGCCTTAATATTTCTAAGGGGTATTGCCTCTGGAAATCTAGAAGTGGCACACATGATGGTTAACAAATACTGATTTCCAGTCTTAGACTTTGGTAAGGGGCCAACACAGTCCACAATCACCTTCGAAAAGGGCTCCCCAAAAGCAGGAATTGGTTTCAAAGGAGCCACAGGGGGTTTTTGATTTGGTTTACCTACCATCTGACATGTGTGGCAGGTTCGACAAAACATCACCACATCTTTTCTCAAACCAGGCCAATAGAATTGTTTCAAGATCTTCCCTACAGTTTTATTCACACCAAAATGACCACCCAAAGGCATACTATGGGCCAGGTTTAAAATCTCATCCCTATAAACTTTTGGAACAACAACCTGATGAATAACTTCCCATTCCTCAGTAACAGGAACATGAGGAGGTCTCCATTTCCTCATTAACACTCCATTTTTGACATAGTATCCAGTTGGCACCTTTTCAATCTCCTCACATGAGAGAGCTTTTTCTTTCAATTCTGTCAACTCAGGATCCTTTGTCTGTTCCACCATAAAATCCTTCCTTGACAAAGACAAATCTTTAAATTCAGGCTCACTATAAGGATGTTGATCCTCCAGTGAAGACAGAAAAGTCTCAGATAAGGCATCATAATTTTCTTCATGTTTAGGACTGTCACAAGGAACTACATCAGACTGCACCGGACTGTCTGTCTTGGCTAATTCTTTAGCTCTAGCTCGAGTCACCGCACATGATGGGTAAACATCTGAATCATCCTCAGACTCATCAATCCTTGGTTTGGTTGTTAACCGTACCACAGGATCACTTTCTCCATTTGCAAGGTCATTTCCCAATAACAAAGAAACTCCTTCCACTGGCAAACTAAGTCTTATCCCTATCTCAACTGGTCCTTCTACGAACTTTGACTTTAAAATCACCCTGTGAAAAGGGACAGACATGGTCTCACCTGTAACGCCTCGTACTAGATTTACTTCACCAGTGTCACTTTCTTCACCAAAATTTAAAACACTGTCCAGCAAGAGAGATTGACTAGCCCCAGTATCTCTAAGAATTTTCACTGGCAACTAGGGTGACTCATCATTCAGTGAAACAAAACCCTCTGATACATACGAACGGAATTCTTTTCTCACCTCCTCCAACTTTTCCGCTTTTCCCTCTTGCAAGGACTGATCTTTAACAGCATCTCCTAAACCTTTTTGATTTTTAATTGCCTGAAAGCAAGCATTGGGCCCAGCTTCCTTCTTTTTCTTCAAAAGGGCACAATTAGATATCACGTGGCCAGGTTTCCTACAGTAATAACAAGTACGCTCAACAGGTTTCTCCAGCCCTGGCTTTTTTTCATCTTTTCCTTTTTGATTACTTCCCAATTTAATCTCTGGTTTACCTGGATTGTCTTTGTAACTCTTTTGAAAGGTTTTAGCTTGTCCCCATTTGGATTTATGGGTTAAAGCATAATCATCTGCCAACCTAGCAGTTTCTTGTAAAGTTTCCACTGCCAGGTAACTGTTTTAACACTTCCTTCTCAAACACCTTCTTTTCCACATAATGGCCAGCTATCAGTCTCTGAATATCTGCCTTCCTCATAAATCGCGTTACTGCCTCAAGATGTAACTCTGCAGCAATTTTCACCAAATCAGGCTTCCTCATCCCCTGCAATCCTCCAGGAGAGGGTTTTTTCAAAAATGTATCCATTGTTTCTGGTTTCCACACACACAAGCCAATTAGAAAGAATTTATCAGACCTCCCTCAAAATCTTTGGATTGGATCCCGGACGAATCTCGTTAACCTTGGGAACTATCCCGGACGAGCCCCCAATTTTGTCACAAACCAGCAAACAAAAGAAACACACTGAGCATGATTCAGTGTTAAAAACTATTTTATTAATCACTACTTATGATAATACGTAAAATAAAAGTAAAAATGTTAGTATGTTAGAATTCAAGAATGTTAAACCTCGAACGTTAACCCCAAAACTAAACTCGTCGTGTGTGTGTGTGACAAAGTCCAAAACTCCCAGTTCCTGAATGGTTCTTAAAGTTCAGTTCCGCAAGCCATAAGGTGAAACATGAGCAAGGGCTTCTTCAACAACCACCGTTGTCTGAAGATAAGATGTAGATGTAGAAAAACATAGAGAGAGTACATACGAAATCCAAATGTTCCACGATGGAACCCAAACGACACTTCAGTGTTTACTCGGTAGTGACTTGCTCACCCCGAAAAGCATCCGAACCGTGGTCGTCCACATACAAATACCTGTTTCCTTCTACAGGTCAGCAACAAAGTGAACTCCACCGGATTACTTCCAACTTCCATACATGGATTTCAGTGGCAAACACAGTTATTGTTTCTCATCCATCGATAGAGAAAACAAGCAGGCTGGTGTCTCTCTCCCTTCTCTCTCTCTCCTTCTTCTTCTGCCTTCTTCAACAACGTCATTACGTCCTTTATCTTCTATTGACGTAAGCACGCCCCACACACACATACACACAGACTCTCTATCTTAAAGGGACTTTCACTGAGTCCGTAACAGGCCTGTCTGCGTGCTGTGCAACTCTGTGATTATATGACTGAGCAGACAAGATGGCAGAGAACAAGATGAACACAATAGAGGAAGGAGCAAGGCACCATCGCAAAGCAGCATGCACCCAACTGTGAGGACAGAGGACAGTGAGTGTGTGGAGCGAGCTGCCAGAGGAAGTGGTAGAGGTGGGAACAACTGTAATGAACTTTAGTTGGCTTGGACGGGTTGGACCGAAGGGCCTGTTTTCATAGGATATTTTTCTGTGACTGAGCAGGTGAGATGACAGAGAACAAGATAAGGGGGATTTGCAACATAAACTATTCCCAAATAATTGTTTTTATTTCAGTAATTTATCGATGAGAGTCAGTGGATATTTCAGCCCCAGCTTCATCTCGTCTCTGATCTTACTCTGTGTCCCTGCATAAATAAATGGGTTCACGCAGGAACACAAGAACTGAAGCACGTACCCACTTTCTTCCAGAGGGAAAATTGAGTCACTGAAATTGGAACCTGTAAAGTAACTGATGCCGGTAATGCGAATGTAGAGGAAAGTTATCAGTTCCAGTAGCCACAAGAAGATGAAGATACCCGAGATACTGAGAAGCAGGACAATAGATTTCCTGCGGCTGTCCGTCTCCGGGTATTTCTGTCTCTCACTGTTCCCACAGCCCTGGAGTCTCCTGCGGATTCTAATGGCCCTTAAAATGTTCCTGACGGTGAGGAAATTGAGAAGAAAAATTAGAATGAATGGCAAGCAAGGGGTTGAAATCCTATCGATCCAGTCATGTGCTGCCCAGCCAAGAGAGGGATAAAATGCTGCCTTAACTTTGCACGGTGTGGGCTAAGTTTTATGTGGAGCTTCATACACAAAGTAACGAATTACATTTTTGAAACAGCTCAGGGCAGTAACCGTTCCGATCACCACAGCCGCCGTTCGCTCCGTGCAATATTTCATTGTCAATTTTTGGCAGCAAATAGCCACAAAGCTATCAAAGGTGAACATCACCGTCACCCAGACGGAGTAGTCTCTCACTCCGTAAGCTACCGCGAGATTCACACTGCAGGCCGGAGCAATGGTCAGGAAATTGAACGGGAAAGTCATGGGTACAATTCGGTTTAGTATCACACCCGTGATAATGACCAGGAGATCCGTCACCGCCATCGACAGCAGGTAGACAGTGATACATCTGGAGAGACCACATCGTCTGCGGAACATCACCCCAATCACGACCAAGTTAGCTGCAATAGAAGAAAACAGATGGAGTCAGTGATTTTGTGCTGTGTGGGTTTTGTGAGTGATATTGTTTGTGAGTGTGTGGTGTGAGAATACTTGCATGTGTATGTGTTTGTGTGTTTATGTGTGATGTGAGTGTGGTGAGTTTTTGTGTGTGGGGGTTGTAGTTTGTGTGTATGGTGTACATTTTCTTTGAAAGTACGAGGTATGTGGTGTATATTTTGGTGTTTGAATGTATGTGTTTGACAAAGTAGTAAAAGAGGGGAACTCAGATAAAATTGTATTTAGAGGTATTCAGGGCGATTTTTATTGCTTTGATACTTGAAACTGAGTTGACAGACATTACACCACTAAGAATTCTGTCATGTGATTAACTGCGCTGTGATGTTGCAACATACTTCAGTTTGGATCTTACCAGAGAGTCTGTCTCTGTGGAAAAATACCAGAGCAAAAACGTTATCTTCCACTGAAAACTTCAACACCACTGATTTCCGTGTCGTTCATCATCTCTTCCATATAACTGCATATCCTGATGAAATCTTTTTCTACAAGTTTCACCCATCGAATATTCTCCCTCTGGTACAACACTGCCATTGACCCCTCGTCCTGTGAAGACACCCAGATGGATGTTTGGAACTCACTTCCCGAAACCGATATATGCATATTTAAAGCATATTTGGATGTGTACTTGAAGGGTGTTATAGACATGGTGCTAAAAAGTGGGAGGGACTTTTCAACTGACACAGAGACAGTGCACCAACTGGACCAACATTGTAAATCTTCATAACTTTCAAATGCACGTCTTCATCCACCAAACGAATTCTGCATTTCAATCTGCTCCCTCCCCACATTCACCACGAGTCATATGGTTTGTCCAATCTACATGTAGTTCAAGACACCCCACAATTTTTCTCCTTCACCAAGAATACCAATATCAAACGCTATTACACCATGCACTCCTCCTCTTACCTCCACTTATTTGAACTAAAATCCCATCCATCTGGATTCATCAATGACCAATCTTCCACATTGCACTCTCCAGAGTTTCACCTTCATCACCTCTCTGCAGCCAGTGCATCGAATCACAAAATCTCCAGTTCAAACTCCCATCCAACGATTAGTGACTTGCTGGATCCTCAGTTACACTATTTCAACATTCTCAAGCTGTTTTCTAAACACTCCACGTCCTATATTAAACTGATTAATGTAAATTTGGGGACAAATTTTGTTTGAAACTGTTCATACAAGTGCCAAAAAGAAATTGCTTCCATTATAGTTGGGTGTTTACCCTCAGAATGAGATAAGATGATGCAACAGGTATCAAAACCATCCAAGATTGGAAGGTGTAAAGAAGAAACTCGACGGCTAAATGTGATAAAATGCACGATGAAGAAATGAAAATTAAAAGGAATAAAATATTCAATTAAACCTACAACCAATGGGAGAAAACAATGAAAGGGTATCAATGCGGGAATAGCAAAGGGGTAAAAATCCACAATTTACAGAAAACAACAATCCCGGTAAACACAGCAGTGATGCAACATTTCACAACATCTTGCAGATTGATAATTAACACCAATACTTTATCAGGAATGCCGATGACTGCAATGATGGAATAGCAAATCGTCAACCCCAGGATTTGTGGACTCCATGCATTGCTATTGATGCTTTAAGCATGCAATACATTGCATGCACAGTCTGTTATATTTATACCTGACATCAGTAACCAGGGAGCAGATTAGGAAGGCATCTTTGATTTTTTTATGCTTATTACATTCATTGAAACAAGCAACTTATGCAGCTGATGCCAACAATTGTTTTGATGAATAAATGTGTAGAATGTGTAATCCTGCTTACATTTCTTCCACGAAAAGTAAGAAAAGTCTTCAAGAGTTGGATGTAATTGCTGAAAGGTGTCTTTGGCACATTAAACACAGCAATCAGGAACAACATGTTTCTCACATGAGAAAATGAACAGACACATTGGATTTAGTTTGTGGAATGATGAAAGTCAAATTCAAATTCCAGTTTATTGTCAAATGCACACGTACATGTGTGCACAGGTGCAATGAAAAACTTACTTGCAGCAGCATCGCAGGCACATAGCATTAATAAGCAGCATTCACAAGAGAAACATAAATTAAACAATTTTTACAAGAAAGAACAATATTAGAACAAACAAATATGATTTTAGTGCAAAGTATTGAAATTGGTCAAAGTTTTCGTAAACCCTAATGATGAAGGTTGTGTCGGTTGGTTCACGAACTGAATATTTGTAGGGAAGTAGCTGTTCTTGAACCTAGTGGTGTGGGACTTCAGGGTTCTCTACCTCCTGCCCAATGGTGGCTGCAAGCAGATGGCGTAGCCCAGATGGTGGATGTTGACTTCTTGAGGCAGCGCCTGATGTGGATAAAACCGATGGTGAGGAGGGATGTGTACCTGATGGATTGGGCAGAGTTCACAACATTCTGTAGATTTTTATGCTCTTGCGTATTTGAGTTTTTTACGTAATTGCGTATTTGGAGTCCAGGACTACAAATGTGGCCGGATCCTGACCTCAAACCTCAACTGCCCACTTCCCTGCAGAGAAGCTATCTGACCCGTGGACTTTATCCAGCATCTTGCTGTTGCTACAGATTCCAGCATCTGCAGTCTCTGGTGTGACCAACATCTTGTACAGCTGTAACATGACATCCCAACTACTGTACTTAGTATCCTGACTGATAAAGGCAATGTGCCAAATGCCTTCTTCACCACTCTATCTACCTGTTTCACCACTTTCAACGAACTATGTACCTGCCCCCCAGGGTTTCTCTGTTCTCCAACACTCCCTAGTGCCCTACCATTTACTGTGGAAGTACTGCTGTGGGGTGGTTTACCAAACTGCAACACCTCGCATTTATCTCATTTAAACTCATTAATCTCATTCAGTCTCTTCTCAATTTAGGAAACGTAACTTTGCTGCACTGGATCAAAATATGATTCCAAAGTTTGCATTGAATCACGTTCTAATTCTAAGGTGCGGAAATAAAATAACTCAGCTTCAAGGTGGTTTTTCCCAGTGTTTGGACAAGGTACCATGAAGTGAATCAAAATGTGATACGGTTCACAATCATTTTGGATTTCTGCAAGTTGAGTAGTTGAGCCTCCTTCATTGTAAATTACCCTGCAAAACGTTCACTTTGTTGCATGAGGTAGGGCAGGACAGTAAGTCATATTAATGCTCAGCAACTGCTGGTGGCTCTCCAATTCATGTCAATGTGAAGTTTATTGTAATAGGTACAATACACATATGCACAGATGTAATGAAAAACCTACTGCAGCAGCATCGCAAGCACTTAACATTATATAAGCAGCATGCACAAGAAAAACATAAATTATACACAATTTTTACAATAAAGAACACAATTTCACAAAAAAAGTCAGTTTTTGTGTAAAGTGATGAAAGTGGTCAGAGTGTTGGTAAACTTTAGTGTTTAGGGTTGTGCTGGTTGGTTCAAGAACAGAAGTTTTAGGGAAGTAGTTGTTCTTGAACCTGGTGGTGTGGGACGAGAGGCTTCTGTACCTCCCACCTGATAGTAGATGTGAGAAGATGCCACGGTCCACCTCATCCTTGTCGATCAAGTTGCCTAACTGAGCTGGTCCCATTTTCCCGTATCCCTCTCAACCTTTCCTGCCCATGAACCTGTCCAAATGTCATGTAAATGTCATACATGAACCTGCCTCTAAAACTTCCTCTGGCAGCTCGTTCCATGCACACTCCATCCTCTGTGTGGAAAAAAGTTGCCCTTTTAGATTTTTCCCCTCTCAATTTGCACCTCTGCTTTCTGGTTTTGGACTCCTCTCCCCTGGTGAAAAGACTGTGGCTAATCACCTTAACTCTGCCCCTGATGATTTTATAAGCCTCTAGAAAGTCGCCCCCCAGCCTCCGACGCTGCAGGAGAAAGTCCCAGCCTATCCAGCCTTTGCTAATAAATAAAACCCTCCTGTCTTGGTAACATCATCGTACATGGTTTTTGCCCCCTTTCCAGTTTAATTACATCCCTCCTATAGCACTGCAAACAGAACTGTGCGCAGTTCTCCAGCTGTGGCCTGCCAACATCTTGTACAGCTGTAGCAAAACGTCCAACTCCTGTTCTCAATATCCTGACGAATAAAGGCAAGTGTGCCCTTTCTTCACCACCCTGTCTGCGTGTGTCTTTGCTTTCATGGAACGATATAGCTGCACCCCTGGGTCACTGTTCTTCAACGCTACCCAGACCCAACTATTTACTGAGTAAGTCCTGCTCTGGTTTGTCTAACCAAAATGTAACACCTTGCATTTACCTGCATTGAATTTATTAATCTGGATAAGAATCCTCTCAATTTAGGAAACGTAACTTTGCTGAACTGGATCAAACTCCGATTCCAACGTTTGCAGTGAATCTCATTCTAATTCTGTGATGTGGGGGAAAAAATCACACAGCTTCAAGGTGGCATTTGCCAGTGTTTGGACAAGGTACCGCAGGTTGTCATGAATTACATTACAATACTAAGACATGAAATTAACCACAGCCAGCTTTGAGAAATACTTTTACAAAAGTTTGTACTGGTTTCCATGAAATCAGTAAGTGGTTTGGTGCTTACAGTTTGTTTAGAATTGGAATATTTTTGTCACATGTACCAAGGTTCAGGTAAAAACTTGTCGTGCATACCGTTCATACATATCAATTTATTCCACAGTGCATCGAGGTAGTACAAGGTAAAACAATAACATAATGCAGAATAACTACAGAGAAAGTGCAGTGCAGGTAGACAATAAGGTGTAAGGTCAAAACGAGGTAGATTGAAATGTCAAAGGTCCATTTTATCATACTGCATATCCGTTCAATAGACTTATTACAACTGTATAGAACCTGTCCTTGAACCTGGTGGCATGTACTTTCAGGCGTTTTTATATTCTATCTTCTGCTCGATGAGAGAGGAGAGCTGAGAGAATGCTCGGGTTGGGTAGGGTCTTTGGTTGTGCTGACTGCTTCACTGAGGCAGTGAGAAGTATAGACAGAGTCCATGGAGGGGTGACTGGTTTCCGTGATGTGCTGAGCAATGTCCACAAATCTCTGCAGTTTCTTACGGTCACAGGCAGAGCAGTTGCCATACCAAGCCGTGATGCATCTGGATAGGTGCTTACAACTATTAGATTCATGCAAATAGAAGTTAAACATTTATAAAAACAATCTAGAAGTAAAATATGGCTTTGATCAGGTCATTGGAAATCTAGTAAGGAACACCAAATACTATGTTGGGGATTAACACACCACCAGAAAAATTTATTATCCACCGGGATAGTAACTTCCTTCCAGTGAATGACTGTTTGACTGTCTTCACTTAGAGTGATAGATCAATACAACATGTATGCAGGCCCTTCGGCCCAACAAGTCCATGCTGACCATGGCACGCACCCATGGAGTCCCAATTACCAGCGTTTTGGCCCATATCCCCCTAAGCCCCGCCCCTGCATGTACCTATTAGAGTACTTCTTCAATGATACTATTGTACCTGCCTCAACCACTTCCAATGGCAGCACGTTCCATGTACTCACCACCCTCTGAATGAAAAAGCTACACCTCAAGTCCCTTCTGAATATTTCCCCTCTCACCCTAAATCTATGACCACCAGTTTTGGACTCCCCTGCCCTGGTAAAAGACTTATCATCCACCTTTTCCCTGCCCCTCATGATTTTGTGAACCTTTTACGGTCACCACTCATTCTCCTACGCTCCAAGGAACAAACACCGAGCCTGCCCAACCTCTCCCTATAACTCAGGCCCTCTCGTCCTGGCAACATCCTCGTAAATCTTTTCTGATCTCTTTCCAGTTTAACGATTTCTCTTCTATTACAGGGTGGCCAAAACTGCACATAGTAGTCCAAATATGGCCTCACGAACGACTTACGCAACTGCAACATAATGTTCCAAGTCCTACACTCAGGGCACTGACTGATGAAGGCCCGCGCGCTAAACGCCTTTTTCACCACCCTGTCTGCCTGTGACACCGCTTTCAATTAACTTTGCACTTGTACTGGGTCCCTCCGTTCCATTACACTCCTTAGTGTCCGACCATTCAGTGTACCAGTCCCACATTGGTTTGACTTTCCAAAATGCATCACCTCTCAGTTATCTGTGTTGAAATCCACTTTCCACTCCTCGGCCCACTTCCCTAATTGACCAAGATCCCTCTGTAATCTACAATAACCTTCTTCACTGTCAACAAGACTTAATTTTGTGCCAACTTCAAACTTAGTGATCAATCCTTGTGCATTCGCACACAAATCATTTATATAAATAATAAACAACAAGTATCCCAACACCAACCCCTGCGGCACACCACTAGTCACCGGCCTCCATTCTGAGAAACAACCTTCAACCACCACCCTCGGCTTCCTACCTCCGAGCCCATTTTGAATCCACCAAACAAGCTCCCCCTGCATTCCATGGGACCCAACCTTCCAGACCAGCCTACCATGTGGTAACTTGTCGAGCCCTTGCTAAACTCCAAATACACAACATCCACTGTTCTACTCTCAGCTACCTTTTAGATTACCTCTTCAAAATGCTCCAGAGGTTTCATCAAGCAGAACTTCCCACGCACAAAGCCATGCGGCCTCCTCCAAATCAGACACTGTCCATCCAAATGCTGGTGGATCAGAATGTCTTCCAGTAACTTCACCACGACTCATGGCAGGCTGACTGGCCTCTAGATCCCTGGCTTGTCCTTGTTGCACTTCTTAAACAACGGAACAACATTAGCCACCTTTCAGTCTTCGGCAACTTCACCACTGGCTAATAATGAAGCCGATATCTCCGCAAAGACCTCCACAATTTTTCCTTTAGACTCCCACAAAATCCGACGATGTACTCGGACAAGATGTGGCGATTTATCCATCCCAATGCGCTGTAAAGTTACAAACACCTCCACCCTGGTAGTGTGAAAGATCTCCAAAACATCTGCACTGGTTTCCCTTAGCTCTTGGGCAACCATGATTTTCTCCTCAGTGAACCTTGAGGACAAATATTCCTTAAAAATACCAACCATCTCCTATGGCTCAAGACAAAGTGGCCCTGCTGATCTCTCAGGGGACATACTCTCTGCCTAGACATCCTTTTACTCTTAATATAGCCATGGAACTGGAACCTCTTGGGATTTTCTTTAACCTTACCTGCCAGATCCATCTCATCCCTTCTGTTTGCCTTCCTGATTTCCCTCTCAAGTGTACTCTTAATCTTTTCATAGTCCGCAAGGTATCCAATCTTCCCCGACCTCCTAACACCAGTGAATTCCTCCTTTTTCTTGACCAGAGCCTCAATCTCTCTTGTCAGCCAAGGTTCCTTAAACTTGCCAGGTTTACCCTTCAACCGGACAGGAACAGGCTGTTCCTGGACTCTTTGTATCACACTCTTGAAGGCTTCCCACTTGTTATTCTTTCCTTTCCCTTAACACAGTCTCACCCAATCGACCTCTGATGGATCCTGCCTAATTCCCCCAAAATTAGACCAGCTCCATTTTAGACCCTATCAGTTTTCATCACGATGTTAAAAGTAATATAATTTTGGTCACTGGAACCAAAGTGCTCCCTGACTGCCACTTCAGTTTCTCATCCTGTCTCTTTCCCCAAGAGAAGGTTCAGAATTGCACCTTCCCTAGTAGGGCCCTTTTGATATTGACTGAAAAGTTTCCTGGACATACTTCCCAAATTCCGCTCATCCAAGTCCTGAACACAGTGAGTTGTCCAGTCAATACCGGGGAAGTTAAAATCTCCCACTTATACAAACCTATGTTTCTTATAACTTTGATAAATTTCTCCACACTTCTGCTCCTCAAGTGCCCAATAGTAAGCAGGAAGTCTCTAATACAGCCCCACTAGACTGACCCTCTCATTCTTCTTTCTAAATTCTACCCTTTATAGCCTCACTTGACGTTCCCCCAAGAATGTCATCTCAAAGTACTTCTGTTATGTCCTCCCTTATCAAAAAGGCAAAACCCCCTCCTCACTTATTTGTACCTCTGTCACGCCGATAGCATCTGTATCCTGGAACATTGAGCTGCCAGTCCTGCCCTTCTCTCAGCCATGTTTCTGAGATGGCTATAGCATCCCAGTCCTCAGAGCCAATCCACTCTCTGAGTTCGTCCATCTTCCCTGTTAAACCTCATGCATTGAAATAAATGCGGCTTAACCGTGTATTCATTTCCCTGCCTTTACTGTGCCCCTTGCTTTCCTGATCACTAAACTTGCTCTCACTGGCTCCTGATTTATCCCATGACTTACTCCACCTCAGTCCCACCCCCTGCCAACATATTTTAAACCGTCCCATGCAGCACTGGCAAATTGCCCTGCAAGGATATTGGTTCCTCTCTGGTTCAATGCAACCTGTCCCTCTTGTACGGTTCACCATTACCCCAGAAGAGATCCCAATGATCCAAGAAGCTGAATCCCTACTCCCTGAATCAGCTCCTCAGCCACAAATTCATCTGACCTCGCTTTCTATTTCTGACTTCGCTGGCTCGTTGCACTGGGAGTAATCCAGAGATCACTACCCTCGAGGTTTTGCTTCTAAGCTCCTTATCTAACTCCTTATTCTGCAGAACCTAATCCCTTGTTCTACCTGTGTACATGTTAGTACAAACAACAACGGCATCTGGCTGTTTGCTCTCCCGCTAGAGAATTTTCTGCAGCTGCTCAGAGACATCCTTGACCCTGGAACCAAGGAGACAACAGACCTTCCTGGTGTCTCTTCTGCAGACAGAATATCCTGTCTGCCCCCCTCACTGTCGAGTCTCCTCTCACTGTCGCCCTGTCTGACTGCTCCCTTTCCTCTGAGCCTCAAGAACTGGTCCCTGTGCCAGAGACGTGAATACAGCTCCTAGCCCCTGAAAGAACATTCCCCACAACAGTATCCCAAGAAGTATAACTGTTAGTGAGGGAAATAGCCACAGCGGAAACCTACACCGAGTGCCTACTCCCCTTACTTTACCCACCTATCTGCAGCCAGCACCTTGGGTCTGACCATCTCAGTAAAAGTCTCATCCATGAAACCTTCAGCATCACGGATGTTCCTGAGTCCATCCAACTCCAGCTCCAGTTCCTTGACCCGGTCTGTCAGGAGTTGCAGCTGGGTCCACTTCCCACAGATGTAGTCATCAGGGAGACCCTGAGGTTCCCTGACTTCCCACATCGTGCAGGAGGGGCATTCCACTGCCCTAACTAACAGCCTGCCTGCACTGAATCAAGGACTAAGGACCAAAAGCAAAATAAAACCTCACCTGTTCTTACCTGTGTCTCCTCACCGAGGCCTTTTTAAACATCCACTCTCACTGCCAACATCTGGGCCACTTTCTCCACCTCCTCACACAGAAGCCTCTTGAGACAAAGCCTCAGCTCCCCACTTCCTCGCGAGCCCACTCTCACAACGACCGCTCCACAATAGTTGCTTTGCTTGACTCAAACTGCTTATTATTGTCTGCTCTTAATTAGCTAATTAGCCAATCATCTATTAACAAACAATTAGCAAACTTGCCTATCTTAATTTCCTGTGAAATGAAGCTCAGAAGCAAGCCCCAAGACCTACCTCTTTGAAACTCTCCCACTCTCGCTCTAACTCCCAAGTCTTCTGAGGTGAAATTCAAAAGGATACATAATGGCATCATTTGAAGTAATCATCGTCATGTAACTGAATTGTTTTATGATTTTTTCACTGTACCTTGGTACAAGTGACACTTGTCTTGCACACCGTTCATACAGATCCATTCATTACACAGTGCATTGAGGTAGTACAAGGTAGACAATGCAGAATGCAGAGAGAAATGACACATCGGCAGAGAAAGTGCAGTGCAGGTAGACAATTAGGTGCAAGGTCATAACAAGGTAGATTGTGAGGTTAAGAATCCATATTATCGTACGAGGGAACCGTTCAACAGTCTTCGAACAGTGGCAGACAAGTTGGCAATAGGGAGCTTACTTGGACTTGTCGTCTATGTGCTTGGACGATGACAGGCTATTGATGATGTTCACTCTTTGGAACTTGAAGCTGTGAACCCTCTCGAACTCAGCACCATTGCTGTAGACAGGTGCATGAGCACCGCATCACCTGCCTGAAAATTATTTAAATTGTTCACAATGTGATATAAAGCAGAGAAAATTATGTACGAAACACACTCATTTTGTTTTTGGTGACTAAAAGAGACCACACACACCACTGTCTCCCTCACGGTGTGACACCACACATTCTGTGACCAAAAGACCATAAGGCAGAATTAGGCCATTTGGCCCATCGACTCTGCTCCACCATTTGATCATGGCTGATTTATTTTTCCCTCTCTACCTCATTTTCCTGCCTTCTCCCCGTAACCTTTGACGACCTCACTGATCAAGAACCTATCAACCTCCACTTTAAATACACCTAATGACTTGCCTTCCACAGCTGTCTGTGCCAATGAATTCCACAGATTCACTATCCTCTGGCTAAAACAATTCCTCCTCATCTCAATTCTAAAGGAACATAGTTTTATTCTGAGGCTTTTCCCTCTGGTCGTGGACTCTCCCACCACTGGAAACATCCTCTCCACGTCCACTCTATCCAGGCTTTTCAATATTTTGCAGCTTACAATGAGATCCTCCCTCATTCATCTAAACTCCAGCGAGTACAGGCCCAGCGTCATCAAATGCTTCTCACATGTTAACCCATTCACCCCTGCGATCAATCTCGTAAACCTCCTCTGGACACTCTCCAACGCCAACAAACTCTTCCTTAGATATGTGGACCAAAACCTCTCGCAATTCTCCAAATATGGTCTGACTAATCCTTATAGAGCCTCAGTATTCTATCCTTGCTTTTATATTCAAGTTTTCTCGAAATGAATGATATCATTGCATTTCCCTTCTTTACTACTGACTAATCCTGTAAGGTACCCTTTAAGGAATCCTGCACTGGGACTTCCAATTCTCAATGCACTACTGCTTTATGATTTCTCTTCCCATTTAGAAAATAGTCTGCACCTTTACTCCTATTAGCAAAGTGCATGACCGCACACTTCCCCACACTATATTCCACGTGCCATTTCTTTGGCCATTCTCCCAACCTGTCTAAGTCCTTCTGCAGACTCCCTGCTTCCTCAACACTACCTGCCCCTCCACCTATCTTTGTATCATCCACAATCTTGGCCACAGAACTATCAATTCCATCACCCAGCTCATTAACACATAACTTGGAAAGTAACGGACTCAACACCGACCCCTGAAGAACACCTTGAGTCACCAGCAGCCAACCAGAACAGGCCCCCTTTTTTACCCTCTTTTTGTCTTCTGCCAGTCAGCCAATCTTCTATACATGCTGGTACCTTTCCTGTAATACCATGGGCTCCTATCTTGTTTAACAGCCTCATGTGCGGCACCTGGTTAAAGGCCTTCTGAAAATCCAAGTAAACTACACCCACTGACTCTCTTGTGTTTGTCCTGCCTGTTACTTCCTCAAAGAATTCCAACAGATATGTCAGACAAGATCTCCCCTGAAGGAAACCATGCTGAATTCAGCCAATTTTATCATGTGCTTCCAAGTACCCCAAATCATCCTTAACAATAGACCTGAACATCTTACCAACCATTGAAGTCAGGCTAACCGACAGATAATTTCTTGTCATTTGCCTCCATTCCTTCTGAAAGAGTGGAGCCACTAAAAGTTTCCTCTCAACTTCTGCACCTCTCCCACCCTCCCAGTAAATTCCACTCCCTCTGGGAGTTCCTGGCCACACTCCCAGCCACACACTCGGTCCCATTCCCAATGCACTCCTTCCCCACATCTCTCCCCGTTCCCAGCGGGACTCTGTTCACACACCTGCACCCGTTTCCTCAAATTAATTAATTTCCAACAAGATTGATTGTAACTTCTTGTACTCACACAGAAAGAAATCACCGCCTTCACTGATCCCTGAGGATCGTCGATGAATTGCTGCCATTTCAGGTTGAGGTAACTCGTGAGTCCAATGTGAGACGGCTGAGTTTCAGAACTTCAGTGGGGATGCCATCTTCTCCTCTGAGGTCTTGTCGGTTCTTTAGTCATCGTGTGGTCTTATCAACAACTTGTCCATCAGGAGCAGAGGCGGAGAGGTAGAGACCACGGAAACAGGCCCTGCAACCCAATTTGTTCATCTCAGATTTTCCCATTTTCACACATTTGGTCCACTTCTCCCTGAAACATGACACTCACCCATTAATTGCCTCCAGTACTGGGGGCAGGTGTGGCCTGGATTGGTTGCAGTGGGATGGAGTCAAGCACCCATCCCGAGACTCCC
Source organism: Pristis pectinata (assembly GCF_009764475.1). Classification (NCBI taxonomy): domain Eukaryota; kingdom Metazoa; phylum Chordata; class Chondrichthyes; order Rhinopristiformes; family Pristidae; genus Pristis; species Pristis pectinata. The sequence goes on from NC_067431.1 coordinate 152,424, forward strand.
ACAGTTCTGACAAAGAGACCTTTGATATAAAACGTGAACTCTTTCACTTCCCACAGACGCTGTCTGACTCGAGTGTTTCCGGCTTTTTCTGCTTTCATTTCAGATTTCCAGAATCTGCAATTTCTTTTTCTTGAGTTTTATTTATCTTAAGTATCCTGCCTCCGATTTCACCTCCAACATAATAGTTCAAGGAACCCGTCTCGCCGGCATTCAATAAACTCACATACTCAAAGTCACATCTGCCAATTTGATTTCCCAGCCAACAAGGAGTTAACACAGGAGACACAAGAGACTGCAGATGCTGGAATGTGGAGCAACACACAAACTGCTGGAGGAATTCTGTGGGTCGAGCAGCATCTATGGAGGGAAATGGACAGTCGACGATGAGCCCATGATGATTGTTTTACCCAAGATTTCAGCCCAAACTTTCTTCTTGATCTGTCCAAAGGTTTTCTTCTATTCTTTCCAATTTCCCCCTAAAACGATTCCACTTACTAATAATTTATGTTCCTTTCTTCCCGGTTGTCCAAATGCCGTTGTGTTATCAGTCCGACCCTGCTCCTTTCTATTGGTGAATCTGCCAACCGATCTGTGACACTAATAAACACTCCGGGATATTCAGCTCTCTTCCTTGTGACCAGACCTCTGTATGTCCAGTAAACCAGCCCCTCCTGGTACTGCTAATTCGTCTAACTTGTTACAAGTGGGCGGCACAGTGGGACAACAGGTCGTGCTGCTGTCTCATGTGTCCAAAGACCCAGGTTCAATCCTGACCTCTGGTGATGTCTGTGTGGAGTTTGCACGTTCTCCCTGTGACCGCATGGGTTTTCTCCCACATCCCAAAGACGTTCATATTGGTAGCTTAATTAACTGATGTAAATTTCCCCGAGTGTGTATCTGAGTGGTAGTATCTGGGGGAGACGATGGGAAAGTGACGAGAATAAAAAAAGTGATTAGTGTAAAGGGTGCGTGATGGTCGGCATGGAGTTGTTGTGCAGAAGGGCCTGTCTCTGTGTTGCGTAACTTTATGACACAATTGTACAATATGAAGCAGGAAGGAGCAAGGCACCATCACAATGCAGCATGGAACCAAGAGTGAGGACAGAGGGTGGTGAGGATGTGGAATGAGCTGCAGAGGGAAGGTACATGGATAGGAAAGGTTGAGAGGGATCTGGGCCGAATGCAGGCAAATGGGACTGTCTCAGTGAAGCAACTTGGTCGGCATGGACAAGTTGGGCTGAAGGGCCTCTGTCCGTGCAGTATAACTCCATAGATTTAGGACTGAGCAGGTGAGATGACAGAGAACAAGATGAGGGCAGTTTGCTATATAAACTGTTCGAAAAAGAATAAAAATTGTTTATTTCAGTAATTTATTAATGAGAGTCAGTGGATATTTCAGCCCCAGCTTTTTCTCATCTCTGATATTACTCTGTGTCCCTGAATAAATAAATAGGTTAACGCAGGAACGCAAGAACTGAAGCGTGTACTCGCTTTCTTCCAGAGGGAAAGCTGAGTCACTGAAATTGGAACCTGTGAAGTAAGTGACGCTGGCAATGCGAATGTAGAGGAAAGTTATCAGTTCCAACAGCCACAAGAGGATGAAGATACCTGAGATACTCAGGAGCAGGACAATAGACTTCCTCGGGCTGTCCATTTCCTGGTCACTGTCTCTCACTTTTCCCACCGCCCTGGAGTCTCCTGCAGATTCTAATGGCCCTTAAAATGTGCCCGACGGTGAGGAAATTGAGCAGTAACATTAGAATGAATGACAGACAAGGGACTAAATTACTATCGAGCCAGCCATATGCTATCCAGCCAGGGGAGGTATAATATGCTGACTTCATTGTGCACGGTGTGGGCTCTGTTTTATGTGGAGGTTCAAATGCAAAATACAGAAATCCAGTTTTGAAACAGCTCAGGGCAGTAAACGTTCCAATCACCACAGCCGCCGTTCGCTCCGTGCTTTATTTCGTTTTCATTTTTTGACAGCAAATAGCCACAAAGCGATCAAAGGTGAACATCACCATCACTCAGCCGGAGCAGTCTCTTACGCCGTAAGCTACAACAACATTCGCAATGCAGGATGGAGCAAAGGTTAGTAAATTAGACGGGAAATTGATGGGAACAATGCGGTTTAATATCACGGCCGTGATAATGACCAGGAGATCCGTCACCGCCATCAACAGCAGGTGGACAGTGATACATCTGGAGAGACTACATCGTCTGCGGAACATTACCCCAATCACAGCCAAGTTAGCAGCAATAGAGGAAGACAGAGGGAGGGAGTGTGTTATTCATTCTGTGTGTCATGTCCATCTGAGTGAGTGTGTGGATGAGAGTAAGAATACATATGTGGTGTGAGTATGGTGTGTACTTTGTTGTGTGTTGTCCGTGTGGCACACTGTATGCTTTGATTGAATGAATGTGGTTTTGGAATGTGTGTGTTTGACAAAGTAGTAAAACAGCAGACCTCAGATAAAACTGTACTTAGTGTGACTTCTATCGTTTTGACACTTTAAATTTGAGTTGACAAACAGTTACCCCATTAAGAATTCTACCATGTGATTAAATGCGGTTTGATGTTGCAAAATACTTCAGTTTGGATCTTACCACAGAGTATGTCTCCCGAAGAAAAAGTCCAGAGCAAGAACGTTATCTTCCACTGAAAATTTCAACACTGTCAACACCACTGATTTTTATGTTGTTTGTCATCTCTTCCATATGACTGGAAATCCTGGAAAAAGCTTTTTCCAGGAGCTCCACGCCATCCAATATTTTTCCCTCTGGTACAACAATGCCATCGATCCCTCCTCTTGTGAAGACACCCAGATGGACGTTTGGAACTCACTTCCCAAGAGCGATATATGCATATTTAAACCACATTTGGATGTGTATTTGAAGAGCGCTATAGACATGGTGCTAAAAAGTGGGATGAGGCATTTTCCACTGGCACAGAGAGAGTGCACCAACTGACCCAACATTGTAAATCTTCATAACTCAGTTAAATCACAGATCACTGCTGCAAAAATGCACTCCCTCGGATGTTCCTTTCACATGCACGTCTTCATCCACCAAATCAATTCTGTATTTCACTCCGCTCCCTGCCCACATGCACCACTAGAGATCTGGTTTGTCCAATCTACATGTAGTTTAAGATGCCCCACAATTTTCCTCTTCCACTACGAATACCGATATCAAGCCCTATTGCCCCATGAACTCTTGCCTCCACTTATCTGATCTAAAGTGCTATCCATCTGTATTCATCAATGACCGATCTCCCACATTGCATTCTCCATAAATTCACTTCCATCACCTCTCTGCAGCCAGTACGTTGAATCACAAAAACCTCCAGTTTAAATACCCCTCTTACTCTGCCTGACTTACTGGATCCTCAGTTCCACCATTTCAATAAAAACCTGCTGTTTTCAAACGTTCCATGTCCTGTTTTAAACTCCTAAACGTAAATTTGGTGTTAAATTTTGTTGAAACCGTTCATACAATTGGCAGAAGAAAATAATTTTTTTCCATTATAGTTGGGTGTTTCCCATCAGAATGAGCAGAGATGATATAATAGGTGTCAACACCAGATCAGAAGATCACAAGCAGACTAGAAGATTAGATTTAGAAAGAAGAAACTTTACCTCTATTTGTGATATAATGCACTCTGAAAATTTAAATATGAAAGGAATAAAATATTCAATTCAAATGGTACAAACAATGGCGTAAACTACAGCAACATTCACACTGCTGCCTGGAGCGATGGTCAAGACACTGGACGGGAAAGTCATGGGAACAATCCGGATGAATATCACAGCCGTGATAATGACCAGAATATCCGTCACCGCTATCGACAGCAGGTAGACAGTGATACATCTGGAGAGACCGCATCATCTGCGGAACTTTACCCCAATCACGGCCAAGTTAGCTGCATTAGAGGAAGACAAAGAGAGTGAGTGTGTGTCAGTGATCGTGTGTGTTTGTATGTGGGTGTCTTAGTGGTGTGAGCGCAGGTTTCTGTGTGGTGTGAGAGTGGTGTGTGTATTTATGAATGCTGAGTGTGTGGCGTGTATTTTGTTTGAATGTGTGCGGTGTGTGCTGTATATTTTGTTTTTTGAATGTGAGTGTAAAACAACGAAAGAAAAACAGTGGAACTCGGCTAAGATTGTACTTGACTGTGTTCAGTGTGACTTTTATTGCTTTGACTCATGAACCTGAGTTGACAGACAGTTACCGCACTATGAATTCTATCATGTGATTAACTGAACTGTGATGTTGCAACACACTTCAGTTTGCTTCTTATCAGACCACTGGTTAGATTTTTTTCTTGAGTTTGGATCTATATTCAGTTTGGATCTTATCAACACCACTGATTTTCGTGTTGTTTATCGTCAATTCAATATAAATAAAAATACTGAAAAAAGCTTCTTTTTCTACTCGTTTCACCGTATCCAATATTTCTCCCTCTGGTACAACAATGCCATCGACCCCTTCTCTTGTGAAGACACCCAGATGGATATTCGGAACATATATGCATATTTAAACCACATTTGGATGTGTATTTGAAGAGCGCTACAGACATGGTGCTGAAAAGTGGGATGAGGCTTTTTCCACTGGCACAGAGAGAGTGCACCAACTGACCCAACATTGTAAATCTTCATAACTCAGTTAAATCACAGATCACTGCTGCAAATCTAAGCCCCCTCGGATATCCCTTTCACATGCACGTCTTCATCCACCAAACCATTTCTGTATTTCACTCCGCTCCCTCCCCACTTGCTCCTGGTTAATCCAATCTACATGCAGTTTAAGAGAACCCACAATTTCCCTCCCCCACCAAGAATACTAGTATCAAGACCTATTGCACCATGAACATGTGACCACTTATTTAATCTAAAGTGCTATCCATCTGCATTCATCAATGACCGATCTCCCACATTACACTCTCCATAAATCACTTTCATCACCTCTCTGCAGCCAGTACATTGAATCACAAAATTTCGAGTCCAAATACCCATCCTACACTTACTGCTCACTGGATCCTCAGTTCCGCTATTTCAATAAAATCCCACTGTTTTCAAACACTCCAGGTCCTGTTTTAAACTTCTAAATGTAAATTTGGTGTCAAATTTTGTTTGATCCTGTTCATGCAATTGTCCAAAAGAAAATAAGTTACTTCGATTATAGTTGGGTTTAAAACCATCAGAATGAGAAGAGATGATATAATAAGTGTCAAAACAAGATCAGAAGATCACAAGCAGGTACAGTGGAAAGCTTCTCTTACAAACCGATAGTACAGGTCAATTCATTACTCAGTGCAGTCACATTGAGTTAGTACAGAGTGCATTGATGTAGTACAGGTAAAAAAAAACAATAACCGTATAGAGTAAAGTGTCGCAGCTACAGAGAAAGTGCAGTGCGAAAGGTGCAAGGTCACAACAACGTAGATAGTGAGGTCATAGTCCATCTCATTGTATAGGTTAGATTTACAAAGAAGAAAATCTACATCTATTTGTGATAAAATGCACTCTGAAAAATTAAATTTACAAGGAATTAAATATTCGGTTAAACTGGTTAAACGGAAGAAAACAATGAAAGGGTATTAATGACACCGGGAGAATAGCAAAGGGGTAAAAATCTACAACTGACATAAAGCACCAATCCCAGTAAACACAGCAGTGATGCAACATTTCGCAACATTTTGTAGATTGATAATTAACACTGATACTTTACCAGGAATGCCAATAACTGCAATTATGGAATAGCAGATGACCAACGCCAAGATTTTTGGAACTCCATGCATTGCTATAGAAAGCTTTAAGCACACAATACACTGCATGTACAGTCTGTTATATTTATACCCGACATCAGTCACCAGGGAGCAGATCAAGAAGGCATTTTTGTTTTTTTATGCTAATTAAATGTTTTGAAACAAGCAGATTAATACAGCTAGTGCCAATAATTCGAAAAGAAATTGTTGAAAGGAAGTAACTGTTCTTGAACCTGGTGATGTGAGACTGAAGACTTTTGAACCTGCAGCCCGATGGTAGCTGTGAGAAGATGTCATGGCCCGGATCGTGGGGATCGTTGATGATAGATGTTGCCTTCTTGAGGCAGCACTTCCTGTAGATACAACCAATGGTGGGAGGGATGTGCCCGTGATGTATTGGGCAGAGTCCACTACTATCTGCAGATACTTATGTTCTTGCGCATTTGAATTGCTGTTCAGACCATGATGCAACCAGTCAGGATACTTTCAACAGAACCTCTGCTGAAGTTTGTTGGTGTCTTTAACGACATGTTGAACCCCCTTCACCTCCTTAGAAAGTAAAGAAGCTTCCGCGCCTTCCTTGTGCTTGCATCTATATGCAGACCCCAGGACAGCTCATCCAATATTTATAGCTATTGACTCCCTCCAACACAGATCCCCTAATGTTTGCCCTCCTTCCCCTTTCTGAAGTCAACAATCAGTTCTTTCGCCTTACTGATGCTGAGTGAGAGGTTGTTGTTGCGACACCACTCAATGACATCCTATCTGGTGTCCCATCTTGCTCGAGAAGGCTGACTCATCACCACTTGTGATTCATCCAACAACAATTCTGCTGTCGACAAATTTGTAGATGGAGCTGTGCTTATCCACCCAGTCATGTGTGTACAGACAGTGGAGCAGGGGGCTAAGCACGCAGCCTTGAGGTGCAACTGTGAGGAGGAGATTTTTATTAAATTTTATTTACAGCGTGGTAGCAGGCCCTTCCGGCCCAGCGAGTCCGCGCCGCCCTTTTTAACCCCAATTTAACGTACCCGTAGGTCTTTGGAATGTGGAAGGAAACCGGAGCACACGGAGGAAACCCACGACGACACGGGAGAACGTACAAACTCCTTACAGACAGCGACGGGAATCGAAACCCGATCGCTGGCGCTGTAACAGCGTCGCGCTAACCGATACGCTACCGTGCCACCCACTTTTGTTTATTGTGTTTATCAATAAATTATTGTTGTTACCAATCCTCACTGACTGAAGTCTGCCTATGAGAAAGTCGAGTATCCAGTTGCAGAGAGAGGCACAGAGGCCCAGGTCTTGAAGCTTGATATTGAGTTTGGATGGGAGGATTGTGTTGAACGCCAAGCTGTAGTCAATGAACAGCAGCCTGACGTATGTGTTCCTGTTGTCCAGATGGTGCAGAGCAGAGTGAAGAGCCAGAGAAATCGCATCTGCAGTCGACCTGTTGTGGCGGTCGGCAAATTGAAGTGGATCCAGGTCATCTCTGAAGCAGGAGTTGATTTGCACCAGAAACAACCTCTCGAAGCACCTCATTACGGTTGATATAAGCTTCACCGGACTGTAGTCATTGAGGCAGGTCACCACGCTCTTCCTGGGCGCCGGTAGAATGGATGCCTCTGTGAAGCAAATGGAAACCTCAGACCACAGAAGTGAGAGCTTGAATATGTCCGTAAACAATCAACCACTGCCCAAGAGAAGGGTAGACGATAATTACCTGGCAGAGGAGAGAACGTAATCAGAAAGGCGGTTTTTCCCAGGATTCGCGGTGGATCTCTGCAGACACCAACACTGAAGGAAAGACATTGAGGACGTTTGTGATCAGGCGGCTGCCTGAAGAGAGCTTAACCTGCTGACACAGAGGTGGATCCTAATGCTGATTTGGAAACCAGTCTATCTCCTCTGTTCAACAAACGACTACATCAGGATGGTGGCAGCGACGAGCACCTCGGGGGGAGGTGTCGTCCCGAAATCAATTTTCCCTTTCCGTCCGCTGTAAATAACACAGTGCCACAAGGTCGATTCGAACAAGTACCTTCATTAGCAGTGCACCGCTAGGAGAATTCTCTACAGCACTCACTAAGAGTCGCTTCCCGAGTTCTCTCCTAACAAAGAGCAGACAGACATTTATACAGGAATTGTCACGCACATCCCATGCAAACGGCGCCGCGAGTTTCGGTCCCCTGCATAGGTACCGTAAAGTGAACAGAAACGGTCACAAAAGTCTGGGCCGTCCTCACCTTGTTTCAGTCGGCATTCTAAAACTTCAGTTATGTCAATAGGCTGTTGGAGGTTTTTACGAAGGGCAGTTCTAATAGTGGCCACCTGGTCCTGAGGCCAGACGGCTGCCTGAAAGGCTGTCCAGTCAGCATAGTTCCCCAGGTGTTCTTTCCACTCTGCCACTTCATTAGTCGTAAGGGCCATGCAACAAAGAATGAAAAGGTTTTCGGGGGCGGCCTGATACATCTGAATTGTTCCAATCACATAATCTATGAAATCCTCCGGGTTGGTTTTACGGTTGGGCGCCTGACTCATGATTAAGCACATCTCCTGAGGCTTCCAAGGGGTGTAAATTTGGATTGTAGGATTAGCGTTGGCTTGGGCTGGACCAGGATTGAGAACACTCCTGTTGGGGAATTGTTTCTTAACCTTGGCTCCCTTACACCCGTTCAACATGGTTGGTAGGCTGGGATCTGTAGGGTCGCCATAATCAGTGGTAGAATCAGAGTCGGTCTCCGTCTGAGAATCTATTGAAGGACGGTCCCTTGCCAAAAAGCTTCGTCGTTTGTCTGTGGCCTTAGAGCCACCTGTCTGTGGGCTTTCCCTTCGACTAAACCGCATCCTGGTTCGGGACGCAATAGGGCCATGGACTTGTCCTGTGGTCGGGACTTGGCTAGCAGTCGCTGGTGGTAAGGGCGGGACGGCTGGCGGGCCAGCTGCATTATATGGGGGCGGCAATGAAACCGGGGGGTAGGTAGGGGCTGTGGGTCGGACTATCCAATCCTCCTCCTCCTCGTCCGTATCATTACTTTGGAACAACAGGGGCACGCCAGACATGTCGGGAGGTACCTCCACTTTATCCTTACTACTTTTATTTTTATTTCTGCTCTTCTGCTTATACACTTCATTTACCTCTTCTCTCTCCCTTCTGCTCCTTTCAGCATCGTGGTCTCCGCACTGAGACCTCAGGACTTCCCAACTCTTAGGATTTCCCTGTTCATCACACACACTAATTCCCCTTCTGCGCGCATTATGTTCCCAGCTAGCCTACTTAGATTTATTTGTTAGGCCTTCGGCCGTTTTTCTCCAAGTGGACATTAATAATTTCCATTTTTCCCCTGTATTCCGTTCCCAAATTGCCTTTTCTGCCTTTAGGTATTTATCTACGTCCCAAGTTCCCCCCAATGGCCATATTTCGTTTCCCAATTTCTTATTGAGGCATGCTGATAATTTACGGAAGTTACTCTCGTTTTTCGGATCGTCTTCACATAACTTAGATAGTGGGGTACTGGACCCAGACTTATCGAGAGTTTGTCCCATTTTTGTATTCTACCCGATCGGACTGTACGAATCGCTGCCATTACCTATAAGATCGGTCTCTTTCCTTCACCCACTTCAGGTTCCTGACCTTACCGTGGGGGATTTCCCCTCTTAAGAACAGGTCTAAGACAGGGTGGTAGTACCGTAGAACCGATCTCAGAACTTAGAGTTCAAAACCTTGAAATACACAACTTAAAATCCCAAACCCAAAACTGGGGACTCGAACCCCGAACAGAACTTAAGTTAACTTAATTTAACTGGGGACTTGAGCCCCGAACAGAACTTAACTTAACTGGGGACTCGAACCCCAAACAGAACTTAACTTAACTGGGGACTCGAACCCCGAACAGAACTTAACTTAACTGGAGACTCGAACTCCGAACAGAAATTAATTTGACTGGGGACTCGAACCCCTCCTTACCTGTGGCACTCGGAACAGGTTCGCGAGGTGTCCGTCAGAGGATTTTCGGTAAGCGAAGGGATCGATCAGGTGTCCGACTGCCTGAGAAGGATCAAGGTGAATCGTACCTTGTGGGCCCTTCCGTCTCAGGTGGCCGTTATCCCCGTCGGTCGCTCACGCCGCTTCCGAAACCTCGTCTTGGACTCCTGGCTGGTTCGTCAAATTGTCGTCCCGAAATCAATTTTCCCTTTCCGTCCGCTGTAAATAACACAGTGCCACAAGGTCGATTCGAACAAGTACCTTTATTAGCAGTGCACCACTAGGAGAATTCTCTTCAGCACTCACTAACAGTCGCTTCCCGAGTTCTCCCCGAACAAAGGGCAGACAGACATTTATACAGGAATTCTCACGTACATCCCATGCAAACGGCGCCGGGAGTTTCGGTCAAGCTATAGAGATCCCGAGACAGCTATCACACCTTTTGTCTTAGTATAATTGGGTTATAATCAAGGCTTCAAAGGCAGGTATCACCCTTCATTGTTCAGACCAAGTCTTCACCTCGATGTTAATTACAATCAGTATCGCCACCGTCTGACATATCGGAATGGTTCGTTACCCGAATCAAAGGCAGTTAACATACTTAACATTCCAACCTAACTAGTGGGTCAGCAGCTTGCTAGTCCTTGCTAAAGAAATATAAATGCATATATATATATATATATATATAAAAATTGTTTGCCAGTTATAGGTATGGTTGCAATTCTTAACCCTTCACTTCCTCAGAGGGATCCGCAATGCCGTAAGAGTGACGGTGAAGGATCTCAGCGAAGGGAACCCTTTCACACAAGACCTTTACATCAGAAAGTTCTTGCTGGATACGTGCAAGTTTGAGGCGAAGGACATCTGCTGCCTTCAGGACATCACGGGTAACAGATACTTCGACATCCCCTTCAAGCACCCGGTGAGATGGCAGAAGCTGCTGCAGGACTTTCGGGAGAAGAACGGTGCTTCACTGTCACTGCTGAAGGTGCATCCTCTCTTCACCCTTCCCACCCAGAAGGAATGTGTGGTAACGGTGCACATGCTTAACCCACATGTGCCCGTGGTAGATGTCCTCACCTTCCTGGCTCGTTACGTCGAGGGAGCGGGAAGTTGCGTCGACATCAAGGAGCTGTTCGGTATCTGGACCAGCAAGCACCAGGTGAAGGTCAAGTTGACACCGGACGCAAATTGATCCATCAGCAACCACCCCGCCCCCCCCCCCTCAGCGTTTGCCATCGGAGAGAGCCGTGGATACATGATGTACACGGGACAACCCAGAGTGTGTCGCAACTACAACAAACCCGGACACGTGGCAGCCCAGTGCAGCACAGTCATCTGCAAGAACTGCAAGCAGAAAGGTCACCACACAAAGGATAGTCAAGACAGCAAATGTTGCACCCTGTGTGGGTAAGCAGGCCACTTCTACAAGGTCTGCCCAAAACGGGCCAGTACCTACGCACAGGGAATAAGAGGGGGTGCCAGCACCAACAACACCCCGAGGAACACCGATACACCCCCAACAAGCACAGGGTCCTCAGAAGAGAGCAAAACCAGGAGGGGTGAGGACAGCCCGACCGCCTCGAGTCCCAACCCCCAGCCATGGACCCCCAGCCCCCTCCCCAAGAGGAGGAGTCAATGGAAGAGGGAGTGGGCGAGGGACAAGGAAGTAAATTGCAGGTGGGTAAGAGGAAGAAGGCGCAACAGACACCACCCAAGAGACAACGGGCCAAAAAAACAAGGGGACTGGAAAGAAAAGAGCAATGCAGCAGATGGACACCAGCAACCTCTCCTTGTCAGAGGACGAAAGCAGCAGCGGAAGCCGGCGACGGAGGCAGAAGAAGCGGCAACATGGAAGAGAGAAAACCGAAGAGCAACAACAGACAGGAAGAAGCGAGGGAAGAACCCTGCCTGTCACCCCCAGCTCCGGGTCACCGGGAGCAGCACACAGGCTGTCGCCTCCCCAGTTCCGGGAGACCAGGAGCAGCTCAGAGGCTGTCGCCACCCTCCTCCTCTCACCAACCACCCCCCCCGGCTCCAGGAGACTGGGAGCAGCACAGAGACCATCGCCCCCCCAGCTCCAGGTAACCGGGAGCAGCACAGAGGCCATCGTCCCCCAGCTCCGGGAGACCGGGAGCAACACCGCATCCGATGCACCCCAGCACCGGGAGATGAAAGAAACTTGACCACCATAGAAAAGGACAGGGGCACAGGCAGACCATCCCCCAGAGACACCATCAGCCTCGCAACAAGGGACCCCATACCCAGGGGGAGACCACTCCCAATATCTGAGCCCGGAATCCGTGAGGCAGTTCACCAAAGCTGTGGGCATGAGGGCTCAGACCAAATGAACATGGACTGTGTGAGTGGTACTGAACTCCAAAAGAGCCATGGAGATAAAACTGGCATCTGTAAACGCGCGAAGTGTGAAGAGTACCGCGCAATGTGTTAACGCATTGCAGTTCCTCGCCAAGGTCGAGGCGGATGTGACTTTCCTGCAAGAGTGCGGGCTGCCACACCTCCGTACCTATCGGAGGTGGTCGCGCTGGTGGTCCCACGCATTGTCGGTGTGGTCGGGGGTCAATGATTGTTGTACTTCCGGCCTGGGGATTCTGATGCGGTGGGGGCAACTTCTCAATCACCGAGGTTAGAGAGGTGGTTGGTGGGGGGGGTGGGGGCGGCTCCTCGTGGTAGATGTGATGTACCGAAACTCTCCGCTCTGGTTAATTAATGTGTACGCCTCGCCCGTGTGGAGCGAGTGGCTGGCCATCCTCCAGGAGCTCCCACCGCTGCTGGCGACGTCCCAGCCGGAAATCCTGGCCGGTGACTTGAACTGCATCATCGATGCGGCTGGACGATCTAGTAGTGCCAACAGCAGACTGGGCGGCACCTCCAGACTCCTGTGGAAACGGTTAAAGATGCCGAGTTGCGCAACGCTTTAATCACCCCTGCAGGCGGAGCACAGCCACAATACCTGGTCGAGATCGAAAGGCTCAGCCTGGTCCCGGATCGACTTCCTCTTCGTGTTGGAGCCAGTCACGGTCAGATCCACTGACGTCACGCCGGTGTTCTTCTCTGACCAGCGTCACCTTTGGGCCTCCTGTCACCTACAGGAGGACCAGAAAGCAGGAAGGGGGACGTGGAAGTTGAACGTCAATCTGCTGACCCCAGAGAGCATTGAGGAACTAAAGAGGGATTACGCAGGTTGGAGAACCGTGACTCCCCTGTGCACTGGTGGGAAGCTACATAGGAGAACATCAAAAGGTTGTTCATCTATAGAGGAGTCCAGAAAGAAGACAGAGTCAGAGGGAACTGTGTCAACTCCAGAAGGACCTTCCGCAACTCTTCCTTCTGCAGTCGAGGGAGGTGGACGTGAGGGAGGAACTCCAAGAGGGGAAGAGCCGGCAAGCCCAGCTCCATGGCTCCGAATCCTCCAAGATTATCTTCCGATCCAGGGTCTGCTCCATGGAGCCGGATGAGACGTGCTCACGGTTCTTCTTCCAAAAAGGTGCACAGGGGGAGCTCTGTGATCCACAGCATTAAGGAAGAGGAAGGCTCAGTAACATCCTCGCAGATGGACATATTAAGGATCTGAAGATACTTCTATGCCAGTATGTACAACAAAAAGGCCACAGACAGCACAGCCTCCCAGAACATCCTGTCCTCTATCACGGAGGTCTTAGATGACAGCAAGCGGGAGAGTCTGGACCAACCACTGACCCTGGAGGAGCTGACTGGCTCCGTCCGTTCCCTTGATTCAAATAAAACTCCTGGAAGCGACGGCTTACTGGCAGAGATATATTCGGCTCTGTGGGACTGGATGGGCCTGGACGTGTTGGAAGTGTACAACACTATGCTTCTGGCTGGTAGCATGTCAGAAGCCATGAGGAAGGGCACCATTACCCTTTTTCACAAGCAGAAGGGGGAGATGGAAGACATCAGAAATTGGAGACCCATCTCACTGTTGAATGTGGATTATAAGATCCTGTCCAAAACCATCGCCAACAGGGTCAAGTCGGCTCTGGGACAGGTGATCCACCCGGACCAGACCTGTGCTGCACCTGGCAGGAAGATCTTTGACAGCCTTGTGCTGCTCAGAGATACCATCACCTACATGCAGCACAGACGGATGGACACCTGCCTGGTCAGTTTGGACCAGCAGAAGGCCTTCTACAGGGTATCACACACGTACATGTTGGACGTGCTCTCCAAAAAGGCCTTTGGGGAGGAAATCAGGAATTGGATCCAACTGCTCTACACAGACATCTGCAGCGCAGTCTAAATCAATGGGTGGGAAACACACAGCTTCCCCATCAAGTCAGGAGTCAGGCAAAGCTGCCCTCTCTCCCCTATCTTTTTCATATGCTGTATAGAACCCTTTTGCGAATCCATCAGAAAGGATGAGAGCACCAGAGGAGTGACGTTGCCAGGCAGTGCGGGCACCCAGGTGAAAACCTCCCTGTACATGGATGACGTCGCCGTCTTCTGCTCGAACCCAAGGTCAGTTCGCAGACTGATCAGCATCTGCAACCAGTTTGAGTTGGCATCAGGGGCCAGAGTTAACCGCGCGAAGAACGAGGTCCTGCTCTTCGGCAACTCTCCCGGCCGATCCAACGTCCCCTTCACCGTCAGGCCTGACTACCTGAGGAGCTGGTCTGACTACTCCGGATGAGCTGGGGCATGCAACAAAAATGGGCGGGGGTGGATTGGGAAGGTGAAGTAGAAACTGGGACTCTGAGAACGGTGCTCCCTATCGATAACTGGGAAGAACTTGGTCATCAGGTGTGAGGTGCTCTCAGGGTTGCTGTACTTGGCACAGGTTTGGCCTGTTCCTTGATCCTCCGGCTTGGGAATCACCCGTGCCGTCTTCCGGTTCATCTGGGGATCCAACATGGAGCAGGTCCGACGGGTCGCCATGCACAAGTCCCTGGATAATGGGGCCAAAAGTGTTCCCAATGTCGCCTTCATCCTGATGACCACCTTTGTCCGTGCCTGCATCAGGATGTGCGTGGGCGCCAAGAGTCACTACTTGTCGAGGTTTTACCTGTCCCCGGTGTTGCGAAGGATGGGCCTGGTCCCATTGCCGCACAACGTCCCAGTCAGTTGGACGTTGCCGCACTACCTGTCTTTCGTGGAAAAGTTCTTCCAGACCAACACCTTTGACCACAAGTCCATCAGGCAGTGGTCAGCACGGAACATTCTGCAGCCACTGCAGGAGAAGGACTCGATGGATACTGTGGGGTGGTTCCCTGAGCAGATTGTCCAGACCATCTGGCAGAATGATTCATCGCCAGAACTCACCAACAAGCACCAAGACCTCGCTTGGCTGGCGGTGAGAGGGGCCGTCACAGTTAGATCCTTCCTGCATGGTCGGAACATCAGTCCCAGCGCGTGCTGCCCCGGGAGGACTGCGCTGGAGACCTGATGGTCGCCCACCTCTTTGCAGGCTGTGGGTTTGCGAGGAGGGTGTGGCGAAAGATGCGAGGGTCCTTGTAACGGTTCATCCCCAGCAGCTGCGTAACAGAGGATTCTCTGATCAACGGGCTGTTCCCGGGGACACACACAGAGACGGACATCAACTGCTGCTGGAAGGTCATCAACTTGGTGAAAGATGCCCTTTGGTCTGTCCGAAACATGTTGGTCTCCCAGCACTGTGAGATGTCCGTAGGGGAATTCTGCCGATTGAGGGACGCATTGAAGCTGGGTGCAGCCAACATAAGGCCTCGGTGGAGAAGAATTACAGTTTAGGGTTCTTCTACCACAGGGGAGGGAGTGGTGCGGTCAGGCGAGGAAGCCTCTTAAATATTGTAAATATGGGATTGGGGTATCACCCCAGGGAGCCACATGGGTGGCATCGGTGTTGTGGTTTGTATAAACAATAACAATAATGATTGATCTGTACAGGAATGTAAAGGTTTGCACTGTTTTATTATTGTTTTATTATTCGCATGACAAGAAAATGGGATGTTCGAATTGCAGTTCTGTGATATTCTGAAGCAGGAGAGTGAACAGGCAGCAGTCGTTGTACATGTTGGTACCAGTGACGTAGATAGAAAAAGTGCTGAAGTCCCCCAGTATGGACTTAAGAAGTTCGGAGCTAAGTTAAAAGGCAGGACCCAGAGTCCAGGTAGTTCTGCTGCAACATGTGTATCCATAACATGAATTGGTTATAACGCAATTGATGGATTCGGGAACACAATTTGCATTATGAAGGCCACATTGGTAAAAGCGCGATCAGGAAAACCTGTTTAAATCTGTACTTTGAAGGCATCTACAGCCTGTTCTGCTGTAACGTGACTTTCTATATCCCGAGGTTTCTTCCGAACTTCACCATTGTGCTACAGCAGAACTTCTTGTAATCTCAGGATTACTTGCTGTGCCACTCGCTACTGAGTCTGTAGGAACAAGGGAAGAGATGGGATAAGTGTATGGCTGGAGAGATTCCATGAAGGAAGCATTTCGATTCCTGGGACATTGGGATTGGATGTGGGAGAGGTGGGATCTGTCCAAGTGGAACGGGTTACACCCATGCAGGAGGACAATGTACTCGCGGGATACTTGTTCGTGCTGTTGGAGAGTGTTAAAGCTGGAATGGAAGGGGGAATGGAAACCTGGGTAGGGAGGTGGAAAGGAGGATTGAAACAGAGGACCGGAAGCAAAGTGAAAGGCAGAGGAATCAAGGGTGATAAACAAATCGTCAGGGTGGAAAATAATGCAAGGATGTCCCAGAAAGTTTAAAAAGTCAACCCTAGACACGGTGTCTCAATGCACAGTAAGTAGGAACATTCATCACACAAATAGATGTAAACGGATATGACGCGATTGAGATTTTGGAGATATGGCTACAGGGTGACCATAGATGTGTACCAAACATCCAGCGGCATTTGATGTTCAGGAAGGAGAGGCAAAAAGGGAAGGGAGCTGTCGGAATGTCAGTAAAAGAGGAAATCAGTTCAATATTCAGGAAAGACATCAGCTCGGAGAATCCTGATGTGAAATATGTGTGGGTGGAGACAAGGAACACAGAGAGGAGTTAAATGTTGGTGGGGGTTGTGTATACAAGTGGTGATGTAGGGGCTGGCATTAAACACAAAATTAGACAGGTATAATAAAAGTAAAACTGGAATAATAGAGACTTTAACTTTAAATTAGATTGGGCAAAATAAATGAGCAAAAATACTGTGGTGAAGAATCCTGATCGTTGTTTTTTTTTGGACCAATACATTGCAGAACCTACTGGAGAAAAAGCCATCCCAGGACCTAACCTGTAACCAGAAAGGATTAATTGACAATTTTATTGTGCCAAGTTCCTTAGGAAAGAGTGAAAACAATACAAAATTCTTCATTCAGGTGGAGGGTGAGAAAGTTGATTCCCAGATAAGGGTCCTGAGTCCAAATGATGAAAATCATGAAGGTATGAGGTGCAAGTTGTCTGTGATACTTTCCTGTATCCAGGGACGTTAAATTAACTACTTTACGTTCACAAGAGCTTAGATAAATTCAGAGGAGAATCCAATTGCAACTTACAAAATTCTGACGGGTTAGATGGTGCTGAATATTTCTCCGGGCTGAAATGTTCAGAGAGAGAGAGACCACAGCCTCAGGATAGAGGGCAAGATGTTTTGGACAGGGGAGGAGAAATTCCTGCACCCAACTTTTGGTGAACCTGTGGCATTTGTGAGCGCAAATAGGCAATTTCAGTTTAACTGGGATCACAGATGGACGCTCGACAGCTGTGGCAGGGCTTGCATAATATAACTTCCTACAAGGCGAGACCGGGAAGCATAAGTGAAAACGACCCATCACTCCCGGATGAGCTCTATGTCTTTTATGCACGCTTTGTTAGGGAGAACTGTGACACACCCACATGTATCACCACATCTCCGGATGAGCCTGAAATCTCAGTCTCTGAGGCCGACATACGGGCATCCTTTAAGAAGATGAATCCACGAAAGGCGTCTGGTTCAGACAGGGAAACTGGCCGAGTACCAGACACCTGCGCAGACCAACTGGCTGGAGTGTTTACGGACATATTCAACCTGTGGCCTGAGGTTCCCATCTGGTTCAAATAATTACCAATTATACCAGTGCCCAAGAAGAGCGTGGTGACCCGCCTCAATGACTACAGTCTGGTAACGCTTACATCGACATGAATGCAATGCTTCTGGAGGTTGTTTGCAGCGCAAACCAACGCCCACCTCAGAGATGACCTGGGTAGGCTTCATTTTGCCAACCGCCAGAACATGTTGACAGCAGATGTGATTTCTCTGGCTCTTCACTCTGCTCTGGACCATCTGGACAACACGAACACATACGTTAGGCTGCTGTTCATCGACTAGTAGTGTGAGGGTGGTTTGATGGACGGCACAACATGGTGGGCCGAAGGGCCTGTTTTGTGCTGTATGGTTCTTTGGTTCTATGGTTCATTCAAACTCATCATCAAGCTTCAAGCTCTGAGCCTCTGTGCCTCCCTCTGCAACTGGATACCCGACTTTCTCATCGCGAGACCTCAGTCAGTGAGGATTGGTGACAACATCTCCTCCTCGCGGACCACCAACACAGGTGCACCTCAAGGCTGCATGACTGTGTGGCTCAGCACAGCTCCACGTAGAAATTCGCCAACGACTCCACTGTTGTTGGACGAATCACAGGTGGTGATGACTCAGTTACCGGAGCGAGATAGGACACCTGGTTGAGTGGAGACAAAACAATGACCTCTCACTCATCGTCAGTAATTCTAAAGAGCTGGTTGATGACTTCAAGATGGGGAAGGAGAGTGAACATGCACCAGTCTACACTGTGGGATTGGCGATGGAGAGAGTCAGCAGCTTTAAATTTCTGAGGGTCAAAATATCGGATGAGCTGGCCTGGGCCCTGAACATAGATGCAATCACTAGGAAGGTATGCCAATGTCTTTACTTTCTTCAGAAGATAAAGAGGTTCAGCTTGTCACCAAAGATTCAATCACATTTCTTCATATGCACTGTTGAAATTATCCTTACTGGATGCATCGTGGTCTGGCAATTCAACTGCACAGCAGCATAAATATCTGTAGACAGTAGTGGACTCTGCTAAATACTTTACAAGCACAGCGCTCCCCACCATCGTTGGTATCTACTGGAGGTGCTGCCTCAAGAAGGCATCAACCACCTTCAAAGTTCCCCACCATCCGGGCCATACCATCTTCTCGCAGATATAATTGAGCAAGAGATTCAGAAGCCTGAAGTCACACATCACCAGGTTCAAGAACATCTACTTACCATCACCACTCTATTGTTTAAACAACCTATGCAACTTTCATCACTGGAGTTTACCAACATCATGACACCTTCATCAATTTGCACTAAAATAAACTTTGTTTTTATTTGTTCTCATTGTGTTGCTTCTTGCAATAATTGTCTTTAATTTATGTTTCTCTTGTGAATGCTGCTGATCTGATGCGATGTGCCTGTGATGCTGCTGCAAGTAAGTTTTTCATTGCACCTGTGCACACGTGTACTTGTGCATATGACAATAAACTCGACCTTGCTTTTGACTTCAATCATTTCAGAAACTAAATCCAAAGTGTCATTTCATTTTTAATGCAAAAACATCTTTTTTCTGGGTTGCGGTGTTCAATGGGCCAAAGGTACCTTTCACCCTTCAAGAATTTTGTTATATCTCTTGGAAAAAATGGAAGCAGGATTACACGTTACACACATTTATTTATCAAAACAATTATCGACATTAGCTGCTTTATTTGCTTGTTTCAATTAATGAAATTAGCATAAGAACAAAGATTCTTTCGTCATCTTCTCCCTGGTGACTAACGTCGGGTATAAATATAACAGGCTGTGAATGCAGAGTATTGTGTGCTTCAAGTTTTTAATAGAAATGGATGGAGTTATTCACATCTTGGAGTTGTCCATTTGCTATTCCATCATGGCAGTTATCGGCATCCCTGGTAAAGTATTGGTGTTAATTGTCAATCTGTTAAATGTTGTGAAATGTTGCATCATTGCTGTGTTTACTGACATTGTTGCTTTCTGTCAATTGTGGATGTTTTCCCCTTGCTATTCTCCCAGTATCATTGATATCTTTAGTTATTTTTTTCCAATTGGTCATACAATTTGAATTGAATATTTTATTCCCTTTAATTTTTTTTCTTCACCGTGCATTTCATCAGAATTAGCAGTCCAATTTCTTATTTTCAATTTTTATGTTGAATGGTTTTGTTGCCAATTAGATAATCTTCTCTCATTCTGATGGTAAACACCCATATATAACGGAAGCAATTTCTTTCCTTATGGCACTTTATTAACAGTTTCAAACAAAATTTGACACCAAATTTATATTCAGGAGTTTCAAGCGACGCGGAGTGTTTAGAAAACAGCATGAGAATGTTGAAATAGCGGAACAGAGGATCCAGTAAGTCAGTGAGTGCAAGATGGGTATTTGAACTGGAGGTTTTGTGATCCAATGCACTGGCTGCAGAGAGGTGATGAAAGTGAATATATGGAGAGAGCAATGTGGAAGATCAGCCATTTATGAATCCAAATAGACAAGATTTTACCGCAAACAAGTGGAGGCAAGAGGTGGAGTGAATGGCATAACAAGGGTTGATGTTGGTATTCTTGGTGAAAGAGAAAAATTGTGGGGTACCTTAAACTACATGCAGATTGGAGAAACAAGATTAATGATGGTGCATGTCGGGAGGGAGAGGACTGAAATACAGAATTTGTTTGGTGGCTAAAGACGTGCATGTGAAAGGGACATCCGAGGGAGCGCAGCTTTGCAGCAGTGATCTTTGATTTAAATGAGTTGTGAAGATTTACAGTGTTGGGCTAGTTGGTGCACTGTCTCTGTGCCAGTGGAAAATGCCTCATCCCACTTCTTAGCATCATGTCTGTAGCGCTCTTCAAATACACATCCATATGTGGATTAAATATGCATATATCGCTTTCGGGAAGTAAGTTCCAAACATCCATCTGGGTGTCCTCACAAGAGGAGGCGTCGATGGCATTGTTGTACCAGAGGGAGATATATTGAATGGGTTGAAACTCGGAAAAGGAAGAAGCTTCCCTCAGAATTTTAAGTCATGTAGAAGAGATGACAAACACCTTGAAGATCAGTGGTGTTGATGGTGTTGAAGTTTTCAGTGGAAGATAAAGTTCTTCTTCTGGTTCTTTTCCAGAGAAAGAGTCTCTGGTAACATCCAAACTGAAGTATGTTGCAACATCACAGTGCAGTTGATCACGAGATATAATTATCAATGAAGTAACTGTCTGTCAACTCAGTATGAAGCCTCAAAGCAATAAAATTCACACTGTATAACGTCAAGTACAATTTTATCTGAGTTCCTATTTTTTCTTTGATGTCACACACGCACATCCAAAAAACAAAAAATACACCAGACACCACATGCATTCAATGAAAATATCTGCCACACACACAAAATACACACCACCAACAAAAAGCACACCACACACACAAAATACAAAACACACCAACAACCACACATAAATATACACACCACACGCTCCACACATAAGCACGCACACACACATATATTCTCACACCACAATAAAAAACACACATGCACTCCCTCTGTCTTCCTTTTTTGTAGCTAACTTAGTCGTGATTGGGGTAATATTACGCAGACGATGTGGTCTCTCCAGATGTATCACTGTCTACCTACTGTCGATGGCGGTGACGGATCTCCTGGGCATGATCGTGGTTGTGACATTAATCCGAATTGTTCCGATCGCTTTCCCATCCAGTTTCTTGAACATTGCTCCGGCCTGCAGTGTGAAACTCGTGGTAGGTTACGGTGTAAGAGACTGCTCCGTCTGGGTGACAGTGATGTTCACCTTTGATCGTTTTGTGGCTATTTGCTGCAAAAAATTGAAAACAAAATATTGCACGGAGCGAACGGCGGCTGTGGTGATTGGAACGGTTACTGCCCTGAGCTGTTTCAAAAATGGATTTCACTATTTTGCATATGAACTTCCTCATAAAACTGAACCCACCCCGTGCAAAGTTAAGTCAGAATATTACACCTCGCCTATTTGGGCAGCAGATGACTAGATCGATAGCATTTTAGTCCCTTGTCTACCATTCGTTTTAATTTTGCTGCTCAATATCCTAACCGTCAGGCACATTATCAGGACCATTAGAATCCGCAGGCGACTCCAGGGCGGTGGGAATAGTGAGAGACAAAGCGACCCGGAGACAGACAGCCGCAGAAAGTCCATCATCCTGCTCCTCAGTATCTCGTGTATCTTCATCCTCTTGTGGCTACCGGGACTGATAACTTTCCTCTACATTCGCAAGACCGACATCACTTACTTTACAGGTTCCAATTTCAGTGACTCTATTTTCCCTCTGGAAGAAAGCGGGTACGCACTTCAGTTCTTGTGCTCCAGCGTGAACCCATTTATGCAGGGGCACAGAGTAAGATCAGAAACGAGATAAAACTGGGGCTGAAATATCCACTGACCCTTATTAATAAATTACTGAAATAAATAATTTTTATTCTTTGGGAACAGTTTATGTTGCAAACCACCTTCATCTTGTTCTCTATCATTGCACAACTTCAGTCCTATATTTATAGAGCTATAGAGCATGGAGCAGGCCCTTCGGCCCAACTCTCACATGCCGACCCAGTTGCCTCACTGAGCCAGTCCCATTTGCCTGCATTTGGCCCATATGTCTCTCAACCTTTCCTATACATGTACCTGTCCAAATGTCTTGTAAACATTGCGATTGTTCCCACCTTGACCACTTCCTCTGGTTTCGTTCCATACACTCACCTCCGTCTTTCATCATTCTTGCATCCATGCTGCATTATGATGATGCCAAGCTCTTTCCTGCTTCATGTTGGACATCAGAGTTACATAGTAGAGAAGGCCTTCGGCCCACCAACCCCATGCCGACCATCAACCACCCATTTACACGAATCCCCTTTTTCTTGCCCCAATTACCATCATCTCCCCAGATTCTACCACTCACCTGCACACTCGGGGCAATTTAAAGCAGCCAATGGAAGTCCTAATCTTTATGCTTTTTGGATGTGAGAGGAAACCCATGTGGTCACAGGGAGAACATCCAAACACCACACAGACAGCACCAGAAGTCAGGATCGAACCTGAGTCTTTGGAGCCATGAAGCAACAGCACTACCTGCTGTCCCACTGTGCTGCCCACTTGGAACAAGTTAGATGAATTAGCAGTACCAAAAGGGGCTGATTTACTGGACATTCCAGAGGTCTGGTCACAAGGAAGAGAGCTGAATTTCTCGGAGTGTTTATTAGTGTCACAGAGCGGTTGGCAGATTGACCAACAGGAAGGAGCAGGGTTGGTCTGATACCACAACGGCATTAGGACACTGGTAAGATAGGAAAATGAAGTATGAGTAAGTGGAATTGTTTTGGGGGTAATTGGAAAGGACAGTAGAAAACATTTTAATCCACCTGTTGGACAGATCAAGAAAATATAGGGGCTGAAAACTTGGGTAAAGCAATCATCATGGGCTCATCGTCGACTGTCCATTTTCCTCCACAGATGCTGCTCGACCCACAGATTTTCCTCCAGCTCCACATTCCAGCAACTGCAGTCTCTTGTGCCTCCTGTGATAACTCCTTGTGGGCTGGGAAATCAAATTGGTAGATGTGGGCTTGAAGATGTAAGTTCATTGAATGTTGGTGAGACTGGTTCCTTGAACATTATGTTGGAGGTGCAATCAGAGGCAGGATACTTAAATATAAACAAAACTCAAAATAAAGAAACCGCAGTTGCTGGAAATAGGAAATAAAATCAGAAAATGCCGGAAAACTCGGGTCAGACAGCGTCTGTGGGAAGTGAAAGAGTTCACGTTTTATATCAAAGGTCTCTTTTTCAGAACTGTGGGAGGGTGGGGATGGGTGCTTGACTCCATCCCACTGCAACCAATCCAGGCCAGTCTTGCCCCGACTACTGGAGGGAAGTCACGGGTTAGTGTCAGGTTTCAGGGAGAAGTGGGCCAAATGTGTGAAAATGGGAAAAGCTTAGATGAAGAAATTGGGCTGTAGGCCCTGTTTCCGTGCTCTCCGCCTCTTTGCCTCTCCTCCTGATGGACAATTAGTTGAAAAGACGACACGATGACTGAAAAACTGAGAAGATCTCATGGGATAAAGCAGTAGCCAGCAAGAGCAAGTTCAGTGATCATGATAGCAAGGGACACAGTAAATGTAGGGAAAGTAATACCCAGTTGAACTGGTTTGTTTCAATGCACGTGGTTTAATAGGTAAGGCGGAGAAACTCAGAGCATGGATTGGCTCTGAGGACTGGGATGTTATAGCCATAACAGAAACATGGCTGAGAGAAGGGCAGGACTGTCAGCTCAATATTCCAGAATGCAGATGCTACCGACATGACAGAGGTCCAGGTAAGTGAGGAGGTGGTGTTGCCTTTTTGATAAGGGAGGACATAACAACAGTACTTAGAGATGACATTTTTGTGAGATCATTCAGTGAGGCTATAAATGATAGAATTTAGAAACAGGAGGGGAGGGTCAATCTAGTGGGGCTGAATAAGAGACTGCCCAATAGTCAAGCAGGAACTTGAGGAGCAGAAGTGTAGAGAAATTGATCAAAGTTATAAGAATAATAGGTTTGTACAAGTAGGAGATGTTAGCTTCCCCAGTATTGACTGGACCCCGCCCCCCCCCCCCCCCAAGTGTGTTCAACGCTTGGATGGAGTGGAATTTGGGGAATTATTCTGAGTCAATATATAGAGCGCCTGACTAGGGAAGGTGCAATTCTAGAGAACGACACAAGGTGGGAAACTGAAGTGGCAGTCAGGGGACATTTTGGCTCCAGTGATCAAAATTCTGCTACTTTTAATATCGTGATGGAAAAGGATAAGGTTTCTAAAATGGAGCAGGGCTAATTTTGGGGGAATTAGGCAGGATCCATCAGAAGTTGATTGGGTGAGCCTGTTTGAAGGGAAAGAATAACAAGTGGGAAGCTTTCAAGAGTGTGATACAAAGAGTCCAGGGACAGCCTGTTCCTGTCATGGTGAAGGGTAAACCTGGCAAGTTTAGGGAACCTTGGCTGACGAGAGAGATTGAGGCTCAGGTCAAGGAAAAGAAGGAGGTATTCATTGGGTTTATGAGGTCATGGAAGAGTGAATCCCTTGCGGACCATAAAAAGTTTAAGAGTACACTTGAGAGGGAAAACAGGAAGGCAAATAGAAGGGATGAGGTGTATATGGCAGGTAAGGTTAAAGAAAATACCAAGAGGTTCCCTGAGAGATCAACAGGGCCACCTATGTCTTGAGCCACATGATGGTTGGTATTTTTAATGAATATTTCTCCTCAGTAAATTTTAGTGTTTACGAGGAGAAAGTCATGGTTACTCAAGAGATAAGGGGAACCAGTGGAGATGTTTTGGAGATCATTCACACTACCAGGGCGGAGGTATTTGCAACTTTACAACGCATTGAGATGGATAAATCCTCATAGCCTGTCCAAGTACATTTTCGGATTTCGTGGGAGGCTAGAGGAGAAATTGTGGAGGCCCTTGCGGAGATATCGGCTTAATTAGTAGCCAGTGGTGAAGTTCCCGAAGACTGAAAGGTGGATAATGTTGTTCCGTTACTTAAGAAGTGCAGCAAGGACAAGACAGGGAACTAGAGGCCAGTCAGCCTGCCATCAGTCGTGGGGAAGTTACTGGAAGACATTATGATCCACCAGCATTTGGATGGACAGAGTCTGATTAGGAAGAGTCAACATGGCTTTGTGCGTGGGAAGTTCTGCTTGTCGAAAATTCTGGAGCATTTTGAAGAGGTAACCAAAAAGGTAGATGAGGGGAGGGAAGTGGATGTTGACTATTTGGAATTTAGCAAGGGCTTCCACAAGATCCCACAACGTCAGCTGGTCTGGAAAGTCGGGTCCATGGAATGCAGGGAGAGCTTGTTTGGTGGATTCAAAATTGGATCGGAGGTAGGAAGTCGAGGGTGGTGGTTCTATGTTTTTTTTTCAGAATGGAGGCCGGTGACTAGTGGTGTGCCGCAGGGGTTGGCGTTGGGACACTTGTTGTTCATTATTTATATAAAAGATTTGTATGCGAATGCGCAAGGTTTGATCACTAAGTTTGTGGATGGCACGAAATTAGGAGGTGTTGTTGACAGTGAAGAAGGTTATTGTAGATTACAGAGGGATCTTGGTCAGTTAGGGAAGTGGGCCGAGGAGTGGCAAATGGATTTCAACACAGATAAGTGAGAGGTGATTCATTTTGAAAAAGCAAACCAGTGTGGGGCTGGTGCAATGAATAGTTGGGCACTCACAAATTTAATGGAACAGCCGGACCCAGTGAAAGTGCAAAGTTCATTGAAAGCGGTGTCACAGGCAGACAGGGTGGTGAAAAATGTGTTTAGCACTCTGGCCTTCATCAGTCAGGGCTCTGAGTACAGCACATGGAACATTACAGTATGTTGCGGTTGTACAAGTCGTTGGTAAGGCCACACTTGGACGACTGTGTGCAGTTTTGGCCACCCTGTAATAGGAAAGATATCGGTAAACTGGAAAGAGATCAGAAAAGATTTACGAAGATGTTGCCAGGACGAGAGGGCCTGAGTTGTAGGGAGAGATTGGGCAGGCTCCGTGTTTGTTCCTTGGAGCGTAGGAGAATGAGTGATGACCATAAAGAGGTTTACAAAATCATGAGGAGCATGGTAAAGGTGGATGATAACAGTCTTTTCCCCAGGGTAGGGGGGTCAAAAACTAGTGGCCATAGATTTAGAGTGAGAGGGGAAAGATTTAGAATGACTTGAGGAGTAACTTTTTCACGCAGAGGGTGGTGAGTGCATGGAACGTGCTGCCATTGGAAGTGGTTGAGGCAGGTACAATACTATCATTGAAGAAGTACTTGAATATATACATCCAGGGGCGGGGTTTAGAGGGATATGGGCCAAACGCTGGTAATTGGGACTCGATGGGTGCGTACCATGTCAGCATGGACTTGTTGGGCTGTAGGGCCTGTACACATGGTATATTGCTCTGACTCCACGTGAAGACAGTCAGACAGTCATTCACTGGAAGGAAGATACTACCCTGGTGGTTAAAATTTTTTTCTGGTGGTGTGTTAGTCCCCAACATAGAATTTGGTGTTCCATACTAGATTTACAATGACCTGATAAAAGTCATATTTTTACTTTGAGGTTGTGTTTGAAATTTTTAACTTCCATTTGCATGAATCTAAAAGAGTTTTAAGCAACTACCCAGATGCATCACGGCTTGGTGTGGCAACTGCTCTGCCTGTGACCGTAAGAAACCACAGAGAGTTGTGGACACTGCTCAGCACATCACAGAAACCAGCCTCCCCTCCATGGACTTGGTCTATACTTCTCACTACCTCAGTAAAGCAGTCAGCACAATCAATGTTCTCACCTAACCCGAGCATTCTCTATTCTCCCCTCTCCCATTGGGCAGAAGATACAAAAGCCTGAAAGCACGTACCACCAGGCTCAAGGACAGCTTCTATCAAGCTGTAAGAAGACTATTGAACGGATCTGCAGAATGATAAGATGGACCTTTGACCTCTCAGTCTACCTCGTTTTGACCTTGCACCTTATTGTCTACCTTCACTGCCCTTTCTCTGTGGCCATTACACTTTATTCTGCATTCTGTTATTGTTTTAGCTTGTACTACCTCGATGCACTGTGGAATGAATTGATCTGTATGAACGGTATGCAGGACAAGCTTTTCACTGTACCTTGGTACGTGTGACAAAAATAAACCAAATCCAATTCTAAACAAGCTGTAAGCACCATGTCACTTAGTGATTTCATGGAAAATCTTACAAACTTTGGAGAAAGTATTTCTCAAAGCTGACTGTGGTTAATTTCATGTCTTAGTGTCTTAATGTAATTCACGACAACCTTCGGTACCTTATCCAAACACTGGGAAATACCATTTTGAAGCTGAGTGTCTTTTTGGAACAAACTGCTAGAGGATGTTGTGGGGGCAGGTATATTTATGACATTTAAAAGACAATCGGACAGGTCCATGAACAGGAACGGCTGAGAGGGATACAGTCAAAACTCCAGTAAATGGGACCAGTTCCATTCGGCCAACTTGACCAGTGTGGACAAGTTAGGTCGTGGCATCTTCTCACAGCTACCATCAGGCAGGAGGTACAGAAGCCTCAAGTCCCACACCACCAGGTTCAAGAACAGCTACTTCCCTTCAACCATTCTGTTCTTGAACCAATTGGCACAACCCTAATCGCTAGAGTTTGCCAACACTATGACCACTTTGATCACTTTGCACGCAAATTGACTTTTTTTGTTCCAATCGTGTTCTTTCTTGTAAAAATTGGGTACAATTCATATTTATTTTGTTTTTCTCGTGAATGTTTCTTATATAATGCTGTGTGCTGCTGCAAGTAAGTTTGTCATTGCATCTGTGCTTATATGTATTGTACATATGACAATAAACTCGACATTGACATAAACTAGAGAGCCACCAACAGTTTGCTGAGCATTAATATGACTTACTGTCCTGCCTGACCTCATGCAACAAAGTGAACATTTTGCAGGGTAATTTACAATGAAGGAGGCTCAACTAATCAACTTGCAGAAATCCAAGATGATTGTGAACCATCTCACATTCTGATTCACTTCATGACACCTTGTCCAAACACTGGGAAATACCGCCTTGAAGCTGAGAGATTTTTTCCCCCACACCTCGGAATTAGAATGTGATTCACTGCAAACTTTGGAATCAGAGTTTGATCCACTTCAGCAAAGTTACGTTTCCTAAATTGAGAGGATATTGAATCAGATTAATGAGTTTGAAATAAATGCGAGGTTTTCCAGTTTGTAAACCACACCACAGCAGTACTTCCACAGTAAAATGGTAGGGCACTGGGGAGTGTTGGAGAACAGAGAGACCCAGGGGGGCAGGTACATAGTTCCTTGTAAATGGCAACACAGGTAGACAGGATGGAGAAGAAGGCAATTGGCGCACTTGCCTTCATCAGTCAAGATAATGAGTACAGGAGTTGGGATGTCATGTTACAGCTGTACAAGATGTTAGTCACACCAGAGACTGCAGATGCTGGAATCTGTAGCAACGAAGAAGATGCTGCAGAAAGTTCACGGGTCAGATAACATCTGTGGAGGGAAGTGGGCAGTTGACGTTTCTGGTCAGGTTCCGGCCACATGTGGAGTTCTGCGGACAGTTCTTGTCTCCCTGTTATAGGATGGAGATTGGTAAACTGGAAAGGTTATAAAAAAGATTTCTGAGGATGTTACCAGGACTGGAGGGTTTGAGTTAGAAGGAGAGGATGGATACGCTGAGCCTTTTTGTTCTGTGGAAGGTAGGAGGATGAGAGGTGACCTTTGTCAGGTTTATAAAATCATGAGGAGCAGGATAAGGTGAGTTGCATCTATATTTCTCCAGTGTAGGTGAGTTCCTGATCTCACTTTCTGCCTCATTTTGACGTTGAATCTTATTGTCTACCTGCACTGCCCTTCCTCTGTAGCTTTCACACTGTATTCAGCATTCTGTAATTCTGTAAATGCACTGTGTAATGAATTGATCTTCAAGAACAGTATGCAGGATAAGATTAAACCAACTCAGTTCCAATTACAACTCTAAATTCCATTGAATTCACATCCACTTTCCAGGAAAGAATCAACATGTATTTTTCCTCTTTATCCCTCATCAATTTTCCTTATGGTCCGACACACATTAGTTATTCTCCGATCTCCACAGTACTCAGTGACAAGGTGTCAGCCTCACATCTGATGTCAATATCAGCTGCCCTGAAAGATCGATAAATCTCTCTGGAGGGTACTCCAGTGTTCTCCACTCTAAGTTCAAGTAGATCCCCACCATCCAGAAGCTCCAATGTCATCAAGTTGGTTGACCAATGAACGTCGAAGAAATTCTGAAGAGAAACAAATCATGATGGAAGAACGAACTTAAAACACAAGAGGCATTCGGAGGATACTTGATCATTGGAATTATCCCTTTCCAGAGGTAATTGTCTGCTGGTTAACCAGACTCTTGCTCTTGTAGTGACAGTATATATTTCACAGAGGATAAGGCTGCAGTTAGCACAATGTGTGGAGGTGCACTTGTTGTTCCACGTTTCGCTACATACAGAAACAACTCCTGAAGTTGCCGTAAGTTTCATGGTGAATGAAAGTCAACACCAACAGTTCTGCCATCTTAGAATCAGAAAATCTCGACCTGCAGCACTCACTACCTGCTGAGTCTCCACATTCCCTGACAGTCCATTACTCCGTCTTCAGTTTTACACCAGCTGAAATTTCTCTTGGTGACCAACTGTGGAAGAAAATTTAAAGCATTATTAAAAAGGGTCAAAGCCATTTCTGCCATGACAGCTATCTGTCCTTATTGGACTGCCAACTAGCTGACCGTGCCTAGCTACTATATAAGTAACTGACTCCCATGCTTGTTTGTATTATAGGAAGGATGTGGGAACCTGTTTTTCTTTGGAATCATTGTTCTATAATCTATCCTAACGCTGCAGGCAGAGTAACTTCTGAGCTGATAGCTGCTTCGGGTTATCACCTAGAACATGCTGTGAAGCTTTTGTATTTGTGTAAATGTTTTGTGTAAATGCTCTTTGTTACGTATATTTTAACTATAAAAACGAGTGTAATCCTTTGCTGAGC
Source organism: Pristis pectinata (assembly GCF_009764475.1). Lineage (NCBI taxonomy): Eukaryota > Metazoa > Chordata > Chondrichthyes > Rhinopristiformes > Pristidae > Pristis > Pristis pectinata. The sequence continues at coordinate 182,845 of NC_067431.1, forward strand.
AGAGTTTTGGTACTCTGCTTTTAGGAGTCTGAGCTCTCCATGATATCATGCTACAATAAAGGCTTTCTGAAGGAGACGCCCTCCGGGCCAGTGTAACCTCTTTTCCGCGACAGATTGGCGACGAGGGTGGGATCCTGCTAGTGTCCTAACACCTTTCAAGCTGGGGACGAACTAATGGACGGTCCCTGAGAAGAACCCAAGCGGAAAAAGGTACTCTCCAAGTTCGGAGAGTTGGCATCCTAGCTGAAACGGGGATGGCCAGAGGCGTCCTAGCTGAAAGGGGGGGGGGCGGCCTAACACCTCTCAAGTTGGAGAGGAAAGGTAACTACTGTTAAAAGACGTCCTAGCCGAAAGGGGGACGGCCTACTGTTAATAAAGGAACGGAGGAACTGCTGAGGAAACCCTAAACACTGGTGAGCGCTGTAGATAAGCTTTTGGGGGAAATAATTGAGCCCGCAGCGTAACTGTGTTCTTTTTCAGACAATGGCAAGTGTCAGCAGTCGAGCGGTTTCTGCTGCTCCTGTGGCCCTGTCCCGAGATCGCAAGAGGCCTTGAAAGTAAGTAAGAAAACGGAGAAACAGATGAGAACTGTGAAGAAAGCACAGCAGAAGGTAGGAGATCCTCTGGTGCCTCCAGGGTCACCAGCAGACACGGTAATTCGGGAAACAGGTGATGACAGACAGACCTGGTGGGATGAGGTAGTGAATGGGAATGGGGACCCAAAGTGGGATTTTAAATATATGATGGGATGTTTTGAGAAATGGACGGAGGTGGCAAAGAGACACCAAACCCCAAAACAAAAAGGAAAGAAAATGAGGAGGAGCCTCCTGTCACACCAGGCCCCAACGTGAAGCAAGGCCCTGCATAACTAATCGCCCCGCCACCCTATCCCACGACACCGGCCTCCGTAGCATTATACCCCCAGATACCTCAAATTGTATCTCAAAAAAAGGGGGAAAGATCATAGTCCTAATATCGGACCAGATGGAATGATTGACGACGTAATAGAGATGGTAGCTGCCTGGGATCAGCAAAATAGCCGCACTTTAGGACAATCGGTGCCTTTAGCTCCTGCCGGAAGAGCTGATGAACCCAAACAAGGAGCGAGGGTAGGGGAAGACGGAGACGCAGAACTGGGGGAAGGGGTACAAACCAGAACTATGGCTCAACGAACTGCCGCTGACTTCTCTACCTCTCCGACAGTTCGGGCTCCAAAGATAGTGATAGGAGAAACTGCAATATTAAAGCCGTGGACTCCTACAGAAGAACAAGCCATGGTGGCTGAAGCCCCTAATCCTGTAAAAAGACCAGCAGCATTCCTCAATTGGTTGGAACAAATGTGAGAAAATTATAAACCTCCCCCAGGTTATTTGCAAACCTTGTTAACATATGCCTATGGAAGTTCCTGGATGGCTCTGAGAGATACATTTCAGGTTCCGCCCGGGGAAAATGGGAATTGGCGTACAAATGATGACTGGCTCAACAAGATAACGAATCCCAGGGTCATTGGCAGGCCTATAGAGAGAAGGAGGTCATTATGAGGGCAGCACAACAGCATGGGGACTTAGGAGAAGTGACTAGATGCCTACAGAGGAAGGATGAAGGTGCCCCTGATTTTATAACGGTTTAGAAATACATGGGAGGAATATGCAGGGGTCCTGTTGGAAGGAAATGGGCCATTGGCCATTCAGACACTGTTTAATTGCATGCTGCCCCAACAGGCACATACCTTTAAAATGAGAAATCTGGATTGGCAAGCTATGAACTGGAATCAGATGGTGACCACCTTGGTAAATGTGGATGGAGAAGGACTCTTTGTTGGTCCTCAAGATGGCCCTAAGACTGGCTAAACACAATTTTACCGGTAAGAGCAAGGAAGGGGAAATGGAAAATGGGGACAGCCTCGGGGACAAAGAAGGGACAGATCCCAAGATATATATTGAAATTGCAGAAATAAGGGACATTGGGCCAAGAAATGTCGAGGCACCCCTTGCAGAGAACCTGTAAAGCCGATTAAACAGAATGAAAGAGGAGGCGCCTCTTTCACCTGCAACAGCCCTTTTCCACAAGAATGGTGGTGGGGGGGGGCGGGGGATGGTGGTGCAGGGACCGTTTATATCACGTTCCCAAGACTCCAAAAGGCAACCCATGGTAACCCTTAGAATAGGAGACACTCATTTGCGAGCCTTAGAGGACACTGGCACTACCCTTTCCTCTGTACCCCCTTCCCTGAGATTACCCCTAAGTCAGAAGGAATTCCCCAGACAGAACCCCTATCAGAGAGAGTCAGTACCTCAGTTGACCCTTGCCATGCGGCTCCTCATCAGGCGAAACAGATAGGCCCTATAATTAAATGGTTACAGTCTGTCCCCATTATCGACAACATTGGGAATTTTGAATGGTACGGACCTTAAGAAGGAAGCGTATATCTTCCGGGAATTTCCCGCCAGCTGGAGGACCCCAAACTAAGTTCCAACGATAGCAACTGCCTGAATCGCCAGGCTCTACAGGCCCCTTAGCATTGGAAATAGTAAATGCAGACTTGTGGGCCCCTTCACAAGGCACACGGAGGCTGAGTACTTAGTGCGAATGACCACTGTGTCAAGCTAAAAAAGAATGCTGTGTTACCATTTGTCAGACAGTATCGACTGACCGCCGAGGCAGAAGAAGGCATAGCCCCGGTAATAGACCCTCTGCTCCAACAAGGGGTTCTCAAGCCTACTGCCAGCCCCTGTAACACACCAATACTGCCTATACCCAAATTTGGACGGCCTAATGAGTGGTGTTTTGTGCAGGATCTAAGAGCTGTAAACAACATTGTAATTCCCAAAGCCTCGGTGGTACCTGACGTTAATATGATTCTTTCATCCATTCCATCTCACGCTTCTGTCTACACCATGGTCGACCTGCGTTCCGCCTTCTTTTCTATTCCCCTCCACCCAGATAGCCAGTATCTGTTCACCTTCACGTACAAGGGGCAGCATTATACCTGGACTCGACTGCCCCAGGTGTATACTGAAAGTCCAGCAGTGTACGCCACTGCTGTTAAACTGGACTTAGATGAGTACCACCTGGGAGGAAATTCCATATTGACAAAATACACCGACAACCTTTTGGTGGCGTTGCCTACCCTAGCAGACTGTGTAAAAGACTCAGTGACCCTACTACAGTTCCTAGCCGCCGGGGTCATAGAGTGGCTAGATCTACGCTACAAATTTTTCAGCCACAAGTACAGTACCTTGGATTTGCTTTGAAGGCTGGGACTCGAGAAATAGGACCGGACCGAATACAGGCCATCCTACAGGTACCACCGCCTAAAACAAAGAAAGAGGTTCTTTTCTTCCTGAGTATGGTCAGCTATTGCCGGCAGTGGATACACGATTACCGTCTACATGATGCAGTCTTCCGCACCACCACTGCAAAGGAAGCACCCGCGCAGGTAGAGTGGATTCCGGAGCAAGAAACTGTGTTCCACGTTCTCAAGGCAGCTGTAACAACAGACCCAGCCTTGGGACTCCCCAGCTATAAACGCTCTTTCAGTTGCATGCCTGTGAAAAAGGAGGGTTCGCTACCGGACTACTCACCCAGAATCATGGGGGATGGGAAAAGACCAGTTGCTTACTATTCTACGGCCCTCCCAACAGTGGTGTTGGGAATGCCTGCTTGTCTCCGCGCAGTGGCAGCAACAGCCATCATGTTCGAAAAGTCTTTGCCACTTTTTCTCGACCACCCTGTGAAGTGCGAGTGCCTCGCCCGCAGTCAATCCTGCTACTTTTGTTCCGGAGCCCTCCGAGGAAGACGAGTATGACTGAATTGCTGTGGTACAGCACTCCACTTACCCCAGAGCGGATCTGCAGATGGATCCTTTGCCAATCCAGACTTGATCCTTTTTACTGACGGGTCTTCACCTAGGCCAAGAGATGACCTACTCCTTGTCGGCTGTGCCGTGGCGGATCCACTCCAGGTAGTGGAGGTCTATGGGCTGCCTCAGGGCACTTCAGCACAGGCGGCAGAACTTTTTGCCCTAACCCGAGCTTGTATACTGGCTAAGGATCAGACAGCCAATATATATACAGACTCTTGCTATGACTTTGGCATCGTTCATGACTTTAGCCAAATATGGAAGAATAGATCCTCTGGAAAGTCCATCAAACATTCCCAGCTAGTGTTAAACTTCCTCGAGGCAATTCAGTTGCCCAAGCAACTAGCGATGATTACGTGCGAAGCACATACCAATGCAACAGACAAAATTTCCCCAGAGGAATGCCCGCGCTGATCAGGCAGCCAAAAAGGTGGCAGTCGCACAGAAACCAGTTCTGCAAGCTCTCCGTGCCTCAAGTAATCCTCCCATCCCTGTTTCAGAGTCTTCTGAATTTCAGGCAGCATAGCAAAACTCTAGTCCACAGGAACAACGGACATAGGAGAAGGTACAATGCCACTATAACGATGGATTTTGGTTTCACCCAGATGGGCGGATGTTATGTCCAAGAAACCTGCTTTTGCCCGTGTCGCTTAGTGCATGCACAGGCACACATGGGCAAAAGAGGGATGCAACAAGCAATTGATCAACAATGGTTCGCACCCGGCATAACCGCAACCATACAGAAAAATCACTCCATACTGTCTGATTTGTCAGCAAAATAAACAAGGACCGGGGGAAGCCAAGTGTGATCACCTTCCGATGCCTAAAATGCCCTTTGAAAATTTGCAATTTGATTTTGTACATATGCCCCCAGCCTTGGGATATAGTTAAGATCTTTATTAGTCACATGTATATCGAAACAGTGAAATACATCTTTTGCGTAGTGATTTTTTTTGGGGGGGGCAGCCCGCAAGTGTCGCCATGCTTCCGGCGCCAACATAACATGCCCAGAACTTCCTAACCTGTACGTCTTTGGAATGTGGGAGGAAACTGGAGCACCCGGAGGAAACCCACAGAGACACGGGGAGAACGTACAAATTCCTTACAGACAGTGGCCGGATTTGTACCCAGGTCGCTGGCGCTGTAAAGAATTGTGCGAAGCACTATTTCACCAGATGGGTGGAAGCCTACCCCACGTGAAAAGATGATGCTCGAATGGTGGTAACAATATCGTGTAAGGAAATAACACCTAAATATGGAATACCCATGGGAAAAAAAAACAGTGACAGAGGTACTCGCTTTACCGGCAGGATAGTGAAACATTTAGTGCAGGCCATGGGGTTTCAATGGAAATTGCATATTCCCTACCAGCCTCAGTCCTCAGGGATAGTAGAAAGGGTGAATGGGGAATTGAAGGATGTCCTATCCAACGTGCGTCAGGACAATAGCTTGCTATGGCCAGAAGCTCTCCCGAAAGTGTTGTACGCTATGCGAAATAGGAAGAAAGAGCTACAGGAGTGACGCCTCATGAAACCCTCATGGGACGCTCAATGACCACAGGGGCCAGACCTCCAGTATGTGCCGAAACGTTGGCCCTAATATGGAATGATGAGCAAACTATGGCCTCTGCACAGGCCATATGTAAAACAGCAGCTGAACTACACGAGAGGATGAGACAAGCGCAGGCGCACTCTGGAGATGCTCCAATTCACGCATTCCAACCAGGAGATCAGGTATATGTAAAAAAATCTTAATAAAGATTTTCCCCAGGCTGCTTCGAGAGGCGAGGGAGGACCGCTGGTAAGGATCTTTGAGTCCTCGTTGTCCACGGGGATGGTGCCGGAGGATTGGAGGGTTGCGAATGTTGTCCTCTTGTTCAAAACAGTTAGTAGGGATAGTCCAGGGAATTATAGACCGGTGAGCCTTACGTTTGTGGGGGGTAAGCTGTTAGAAAGGATTCTAAGGGATATGATCTATAAATACCTGGAGAATCATGGACGGATTAGGGACAGCCAGCATGGCTCTGTGAATGGAAGATATTGCCTCACAAGCCTGATAGAGTTCTTTGAGGAGGTGACGACGAAGATTGATGAGGGTAGTGCGGTGGATGTGGTCTATATGGATTTTAGTAAGGCGTTTGATAAGGTAAGTCATGGTAGGCTTCTTCAGTAGGTCAGAGGCCAAGGGATCCAGGGAAGTTTGGCTGTGTGAATTAGGAATTGGCTTGCCTGTAGAAAGCAGAGGGTTGTGGTTGAAGGAGTGCCCTCGGATTGGAAGGCAGTGACTAGTGGTGTCCCGCAGGGATCGGTTCTGGGACCTCTACTTTTTGTGATATTTATATATGACTTAGATGAGGGGGTGGACGGCTGGGTTAGTAAGTTTGCGGATGACACTAAGAACGGCCGGTGTTGTGAATAGTGTGGAGGGCTGTCGGAGCTTGCAGAGGGATATTGATAGGATGCAGATCTGGACTTACAAGTGGCAAATGGAGTTCAATCCGGAGAGGTGTGAGGTGGTACACTTTGGAAGGACAAACTCCAGGGCAGAGTACAAGGTAAATGGCAAAGTACTTGGCAGTGTAGAGGAGCAGAGGGATCTGGGGGTTCATATTCACAGTTCACTGAAAGTTGCCTCACAGGTGGATAGAGCAGTTAAGAAGGCCTATGGGATGTTAGCTTTCATAAATCGTGGGATTGAGTTTAAGAGCCGCGAAGTGATGATGCAACTTTACAAAACTCTAGTTAGACCACACTTAGAGTACTGTGTTCAGTTTTGGTCTCCGCATTATAGGAAGTATGTTGAGGCGTTGGAGAGGGTGCAGAGGAGATTTACCGGGATACTGCTTGGATTAGCGTATGGAATATGAGCAGAGGCTTAAGGTGCTAGGGCTTCATTCACTGGAAAGGAGGAGGATGAGAGGAGACATGATAGAGGTATATAAAATACTGAGAGGAATAAATAGAGTCGACAGCCAGCCTCTCCTTACCAGGGCACCATTACTCAAGACGAGAGGGCATGGCTTTAAGGTTATGGGTGGGAGGTTCAGGAGAGATGTCGGGGGAGGCTTTTCACCCAGAGAGTGGTTGGTGCATGGAATGCACTGCCTGGGATGGTGGTGGAGGCAGATACATTGGACAGGTTCAAGAATTTGTTGGATAGGCACATGGAGGAATGTGAGATAGAGGGATATGCGGGAGGAAAGGGTTAGATAGTGTGAGGGTGGTTTGATGGACGGCACAACATGGTGGGCCGAAGGGCCTGTTTTGTGCTGTATGGTTCTATGGTCCTATAGATTCCCTCTCTCCTAGGTGGAAGCGACTCTAAACTGTGCTGTTAACTACCTGAACGGCTCTGAATGTCGACGGCAAAGATGATTGGATTCACGCCGCTATATGCAAAAAGCAACACCCATCGAACACTGACTGACATTTTACACAATAATTGTGGAAAATGTTGGAAAAGATGCAGTGGTTAGGAGGGCTGGTGATAATAGGAGGACTGGTTTCGGTCACAAGCAGCAGTCATTCCAAAACTTTCTTGTCCCTATGTCATACATATGCTAGACAGATGAGGCAGGTAGCCTGTTGGATACGTGCGGGGGTTCCCCAACATGGTAAAAAGAGGATACCAATGTCAGTGAGACCCCTCACCCAGAACGAGACGCGATCCATTAGATGGCTCACCAGAAACAAAAATGGCACCAGAAAAGATGCCAACTGCACCCAGGACCATGGCAGGGATCAGTGCTTCCCTTGTTGCTTTGAAGGGTGGTTCCTTCGGCCTCCCCCCAAGGATTCCTCTAAATTAACAAAGAGTATTAAGATAGATCCTCCCCCTGCGCCGGTGAACACCACCTGCTATTGTAATGACAAATTCAGTGCCCCGCACCAGCTGCGGAATTGTACTTGCACTAAATTGGCTAATACCACACAAACGGTTGCAGGAACCACCTGGATTTGGGGAGGAGGACTTAGACCGATAGCTTGAATTTATCGGATAGGTGGGAATAGGGCTGACCCATGGTTTCCTGGAGAGCTGCCCGACTCCGGGGGTGACGGCAGGACAATCACACCCAAGCATAATAAGGGATGGAGCAGATGTTGCTATTTAGCCTATTTAGTACCCCCATTGGACTGGAACCCGTAGTGGAATATCCAAAGCCGAACGATTTGGCATGATAATGTTCCCCATGTATGGAATGGGTCGAACCACTGCTGAATTAATTAAAGTAGCTGCTGCTTTGGAGGAACTGGCTAATGATACTACTGAAGTGTTTGAAGAAACCCAATCCAAAGGATTGGGATTTAGAGGATACCATTATTGGGCTATAAGGCAGATTTACATAATTTATATTAGCTGAGAAAGGAGGCACCTGTGCTATGATAGGAAAGGAGTGTTGTACTTACATTCCTGATGCTTCTGAAAATATAGCAGATCTAGGACAGTAGATAACGGAAAAGGTAAAGGAGATTAGGAAGGTGGGAGAACAGCTGGAAAACTTTAGTAGTGGAGGATCTTGGTGGGAAGGAATATGGGGATGGTTTTACAGATGGGGAAGCTGGATCACAGATGGGAATATAATAGTGGCCATGATATGTGGTTTAGGCGGTTGCGCATTTGGAGCATTGAGGTAGTGCTGTAGTCAGTTAATGAATAAATTTTCATCTTTTAACCCGAAGGGCCGTGGTACCCCAAAGGGCAAGAGGTAAATCTAGCAAGGAACAGGTGAAGATGTGTACCCAAAGAAAGAAAGACCCTTCACCTCTGGATACAACCCCCTTACGAAGAAGAGGAGGAAATACCATATGAGGAATGTTGATCTGAAAGATCCACAAGGAAGGAACTGTGGAAGAAAATTTAAAGCATTATTAAAAAGGGTCAAATTCTGGACTTACTGGACTGCCAACTAGCTGACCGTGCCTAGCTACAGTATAAGTAACTGTCTCCCATGCTTGCTTGTACTATAAGAAGGATGTGGGAACCTGTTTTTCTTTGGAATCATTGTTCCATAATCTATCCTAACGCTGCAGGCAGAGTAACTTCTAAGCTGATAGCTGCTTCGGGTTATCACCTAGAACATGCTGTGAAACTTTTGTATTTGTGTAAATGTTCTTTGTCGCGTATATTTTAACTATAAAAATGAGTGTAATCCTTTGCTGAGCAGAGTTTTGGAACTCCACATTTAGGAGTTTGAACTCTCTATGATATCATGCTACAATAAAGGCTTTCTGAAGGAGACGCCCTCCGGGTCCGTGTAACCTCTTTTCCGCGACACTATGCCTCTCAGAATTTTATAAACCTCTATCAGGTCTCCCCTCAGCCTCTGATGCTCCACAGAAAACAACACGTTTATCCGACCTCTCTTTATAACTCATACTCTCTAATCCAGACAGCATCCTGGTGAACCTCTCCTATACCCTTTCCAAAGCCTCCACATTCTTCGTAAAATGGGGCATCCAGAACAGCACACAATGTATTTTCAGCATTTTATGGTTTTGCTGTTTTATGGAACAGAGCCCATTTTACATTTCCAACACAAGGGAGGATAATAATCTATCCCCAGAAGGCAATTGTTTCCCCTCCCTCTTTAGGCACAGTGTCATACAACACAGAAATGGAAACTTGGCCGACCTTGTCCATGTTAACTATCAAGTACCCATCTACAGTAAACTCATTGACCAGCACTTGGTCTGTAGCCTTCTATATCTTGGTGATTCAAGTACTCACCGAGATACGTTTTAAACATGACAGTACCTCCTACCTCCACCACCTTCTCAGGAAACAAGTTCCAGACTGCGACCTTATGTGTGAAAATCATATTCCTCAGATCCCCTCTTAACTCTTCTCCTTAAACCTCTGCCCACTGGTTTTATATGTCTGCGTTATAGGACAATATTCATCACCACCCACCCTCTCTATGTACCTCATAATTTTATAAATAGGGTAGAACTAGGTGAGAGCTTCAAGCTTCTCGGTGTAAATGTCACCAACAATGCCCTGGTCCAGACATGTTGATGCTACAGCCAAGAAATCACACCAGCGCCTCTACTTTCTCAGAAAGTTAAGGAAATTCAGCATGCCCCCGATGACTCTCACCAATTTTTACAGATGGACCATAGAAAACATCCTATCAAGAAGAATCACAGCTTGATATGCCCAAAGTTATAAGAAATTACAGAGAGTTGTGAACGCAGCCCTGTCCTTCACAGAAACCAGCCTCCCTGCCATTGACTCTGTCTACATTTCCCACTGTCTTGGGAAAGCAGCCAACATAATCAAGGACCCCTCCCATTCTGGTCATTCTCTCTTCTCCCCTTTCCTGTCGGGCGGATAATAATAAAAGCTTAAGAGCACGTACCACTAGGCTCAAGGACAGCTTGTATCCCGCTGTTAGACTCTTGAATAGACCCTTCAGATGCTAAAAGGTGTATCTTGATCTCCCACTCTACCTCGTCGTGGCTCTTGCACTTTATTTGTCTGTCTGCACTGCACTCTCGCTGTAACTGGAATACTATACTCTACGTCTTGTTTTCTTATTACTCCCTCGATGTATGGAATGAATTCCTGGATGGTACACAGAACAACAGCTTTTCACTGTTTCTCGGTACATGCGACAATGATAAAAAAATACCAATAAGCCTTTGTCAGTTCATTCATTCGTCAAAGGAGATTTACTGGGCAATTACTTCAAACACATTTGAACAACAGGTAAAGTATGTTTAATATTGAAATTGCTTAGGATAATGATACATTTGTAATGAATTGTTTACGGTAAAAATTAAAATGCAATTACAAAGCATCTACGCAACTCTTCAAGTGCCAGCAACCTTTAGGTCCTTCCACAGCCGACGCTGCAGTGTTTTTCGGATGTTTGCCTTCGAGGTTTTAAAGTGCATTGAGGTGAGTTTGAAGAAACCCACGATGGGCAGAGGGTCAGGTTTGGACACTCTCCCGTCCCTTGACTGATTGGAAACCTTTATTTCGGTCCACTGCTGGTGTCGGGGGAGGGAGAGGCGCGAGAAAAGTTTCCAGGCTTAGGCAGCATATGCTCCTTCGGCCTGGCACGTAGAAGTGACAGAGACGTTCAGTACCCTTTGGATCTGAAAGGGGCAGGGCTTCCATCCCTTCGGGAAAGCCCTGGGGATTTCCGTCAGGGAACTCGCCGTTAACCGGGAGTGCCCGCGACTCGGCTAACAACGGGCTACCATCCCCTGCCTTGCTTGCGTCGCTGTTAGTGGACGTGGAGGCCACCTCACCTCCGGGATTTTTGAAACTACCGGCTCCAGTGTCCGGATATGATTCCTCAGCCTCATCTGGGGCCTCGGCAGTGGTGACGGAAGGACTCACGGCCGCGTCAGCCAGCTCTTTCCTGGTGCTTGAGAAGCCATCGCTGGCGGCGGTAGGAGGATGGACTAGCTCCACCTTTCCCGGAGCGGCATCCACCCCTGCTTTGGGTGCTGCCAGAACGTATGGATGCCTTTCTTCCCTGTCTCCTGCGTCCTCAAGGCATTCAGGAGCTTGGGAATTAACCTGGAAGGCGGCTTCTGTGGGGAAAGGCGTCATCTGCTCGCAATGCCGTAACCCGCGATCTGATTTGCAGGCACGGCTGCAAGGCACAGAGGCTCTCTCATGGAGTTCCTCCCTCTCGGTCAGACTCGCAGCTGCCAGATAGGTCCCCTTTTCGCCTTCAGAATGAATTAGAAGTTCATTTACTTCCATCTGCTTGGTGGGAAGAACCATCTTCCCAACTCCTAGCCCCACACTCTTGGATACAAAGCCTCCACCTCAACCTCACACTGGTACGGACTTTCCTGCACCTCATCTTCACAAGATCAGGGCTTGCTTTCCACTAGAGTAAGGGGATTGTAATCTGGCGGTCCAATTAATTTCTCATGGCGGTCCAATTAATTTCTCAATCCACGTTGATACAATTATCTCTCGACAGTGAAGGGGAAAAGGGACAGATACGGTTGGCGGAGTGACAGGTAAAGAAAATGCTCATACAGAAGTGCTGAGCGGCCTCCCAGAAGAGACCAACAAGGCAACAAGGAACAAAGTGCGTCTGGTAGATTGGGTAACTAGGGAGGCAAGAAACTCAAAATTGCATCAACAGATTGCATAGATACCTTGACGACACCAGACAATGTCACAATGGCTTCACAGCGGACAGCATGGCCTCATCAAAATTCCTGAGGGGGGGGGGTTCTTCCCCAAAACAAAAACACGAGATTGTGGCCAACGACCAGCGGGCAGAACCCCCTCAGAAGAAGAGGGGCGGGAATTACTGAAGCATCCTTCCGAAACTCAGGATATCTCAGTGGGCCCAAAGAAACATTTATTGAAGAGTCACGGTTGGAATACGAAAACACTTTTGCAACGCAGCTAAGTTGCAAGCAATAAGACAGGAGATCAGATAACCTGACACCAGAGGTTATAAGCAAAAGGACAGATCCACTCTCCATTCCTTCTGATGGAGAACCCCAACTCTAATCCCAAACCCCGTGGCTGACCCAAACCTGACATGATAAAACCTTAATCTCTAACCTGTCCCTCTCCCAGACCTCAAACTATAACCATCACCCTAATCCTCAAGAACAAACTCTGTCCCTGAATAAAACTTCTAACACTAAACCAAATCCCCAACTCAGTTCCTGACCCAAACCTGATTTTATAAATTTAACTCTAATCCCCAACCCTAAACCCTGACCCAAACCCCAATTTATAACACTGCCAGATTCCAGACCCTAAATGCTAACCCAAACTCCGTTATAACTCTAACACCCATTCCCAATCCTAAACCCTGAATCAAAGCCCAAATGACAACACTGACCCTAAATCCTGACCCAAACCCCAATTTATAACACAACCCTAATCCCTAACTCCTAACCCGAACACCAATTTATAACAGTAAACCCTAGCCTAACACAAACCCCATTTATAACACTAACACTAGTCCTCAACCTGAAACCCTGACTCACACCCCAATTTACAACACTAACCCAAACGCCAATTTAGAACATTAATACTAATCCCAAACCCTGACTCAAATCCCAATTTATAACAATAATCCTAAACGAAAACCCTAAATCAGACTCCAATTTATAACACAAACCCCAATCCCAAACCTTAACCCGAATCCGAACCAATTTATAATACAAACCCAAAGCCCTAACACCTATTCCAAACCCCACTTTATAACAGTAACTCCTATCCCCAACTCAAACCTCATTTATAATACTAACACTAATCCCCAACCCTAAATCCTGACCCAAACTCCATTTTATAACACAAACCCTAATACCAAACCCTAAGCTCAACCCCAATTTATTACAATAACCCTACCCCAAAACTGAGTACGATTACAGGGAAAGAGCAGAGCAGACCTGTCAGCAGGCATTTCCAGCAACACGGGATCCACCACCACCTCCCCTAGCCGCTTCCCCTAAACCTAACATTACAGAAGCCTAGCCAACACCCCGACTAACCCAACCCAACAGCCCGACTAACCCTTACCAACACCTCCACTAGGCAAAACCCTCCACATCACAATTTCCAACCCTATTAAGATATGGATTCTGCAATAAGGCACAGATCGTAATAAAGGAGAGTGGAACCAGACCAAGATCATGAACCCGTGAGCCAATCAAAGTGGCAGGGTACAGTGAGACTGAATCTCCAGTAACGAGATCAATGAACACAAGAGGGATAATTTTCCCACTGCCCGCTAACTCACAACCCAATTTATAACATTAACCCTATCCCAAACCCCTAACCTAAACCAAAACCCTATTTATAACAGTAACACTAATCCCCAACCTTAAATACTGACCCAACCCCCAATTTACAACACTAACAGTAATCTCCAACCCTAAATACTGAACCAAACTCCCTCATCCCACACCCTCCCAATGTTAACAGTAACCCATATCCCTGACCAACCCCCATTTACACCACTAACCCTAATCCCTAATACTGAGCCAGAGCCCATCCGGTCCCTGACCTTGCTCCCAGCTCCAACCCTCACGCTGCTCCTTCCGACCAAACCCAAGGTCCATCAGTGAGCACAACTGATCCCCACACAGCTTTCTTCGCAGCGCCCCAGGCCGAGGGGAGGCCGGACGGAGGTTCAGGAGAGACACGGAGAGGAGAAAACCGATCCCTTCCCCCGGGGTGGGAACGGCAGATTCTGGAGGGGGGGAGGTTTGTGTGGCGGCGGTGAAGGGGGTCGGACGGGGCCGATGAGACGGTGGGAGGGGAGTGTGTGTGGGGGGGAGAAGCCATCGCCTGTAAACCCCAGAGAGAGCTCAGCGAACGCTGAGGCGAATGGACACATCCGCGCATGCGTAATGCCATAGCGGAGGGGGGGTGATGGGTGCCGAGGCTGCAGACGCACTGCTTGTGCGCGGAGAAACTGGCAGGAGGGTGCGACCGGTAAAGAGGCTGAGGGGGTGATCGACCCAATGCGCGTGCGCGAAGCGATGGCCGGGAAGGGGGGGGGGAGGCGGACGGAAATTTCACTGCGCCTGCGTGGAGCTGTGAGGCTGGCAGATAGCCGCCGCAGTGCGCCTGCGCGGTCGGCTGAAGGCGGGAAAGGGGGCGGGGAGAGCGTGAGGCGCCTTCAACCGCCAGCGGACGCCCGGGCCCCACGGCGGAGCTCCGAGCTGGGACCAAGGAGGGAGGCGCCTGCGACCCGCGGACTTGCAGTGGTGAGTGCAGCCCGGCCGCTCGCCTTCCCTCCCCAGGGCCCGGACACCCCACCCACCTCCTCCACCGCTTCCGCTTCCCACCTCCGGACGCCTCTACCCCTTCCCCCAGACGCTCCCCTCAAAGGCCGTTCACCTGCCCCTCAGGTTGTCGCTGCCTACTCGCCGCCTGACCACTCTCTGGGGTTTAGAGGCGACGGCTTTGCCCCCCCTCCCCTGCCACAGCCTTGATTCCGTGGGAATCGGTGCTGGGTGTCGATCAATGATTTGGATGAAGACCTGGATGGGTGGGTCAGCAGCTTCGGCCGATGGCACCAAGACCGGCGGAGTTGTGGGTGGCGGAAAGGACGGTCAAAGAATACGGCGGGATATAGAGCAGTTGAGGATCTGGGCAGAGAAGTGGAAGGTGCAGTTTAAAGAGGGCAAGTGTGAGGTGTTGCACTTTGGAAGGTCAAATGGAAGGAGAAAGTCTGCAGTTAATGGCAGGATCCTTCATAGCATTGAGGTGCGGAGGGATCTTGGGGTCCATAATTCACTGACAGTGGCTACGCCAATGGAAAAGGCGGTAAAGATGGCGTACGGCGTACTTGCCGTCGTTGGTAGGGAGCTCAAAGTATAGAAGTTGGAATGTTATGTTGCAGTTTTACAATCAGAATCAGATTTATCATTCACTGATGACATGAACTTTGTTTTTGCGACAGCAAAGACAATAATCTATGAACCACAAATATAAATAATTTGTGCCAAGTCTTCATGGGCTCACAGACCGTTCAGAAACCTGATGGCGGAGGGAAAGAAGCTGTTCCTAATTCACTAAATGCGAAGCTTCAGTCTCCGTCCGTCCTACCTGACGATAGCAACGAGAAGAGGGCAGGGGGCAAGACGTTAGTGTGGCTGCACTTGGAGTATCGTGTTCAGTTTTGGTCGCCTTGTTACAGGAAAGGTGCCATGAAGCGGGAAGATATAACGAGGGTTCTGCCAGAACTTGAGGGAGATCAAATGTAAAGAGACAGTAAGCTGTTAATGACAAGACTCTCAACAGTGCTGATGTGCTGAGGGACCTTGGAGTCCAAGCGCACAGCTCCCTAGCTGTACCGGTTGATAGGGTGGTAACGAAGACATCCGGCATGCTTGCCATCATTGGTGGGGGTGGGGGATTGAGCATAAGAATAAGGAAGTCATGCTGCAGCTGTATAAAACTTTAGTCACACTGCACTCTGAGTATTGTGTGAAGTTCTGGTCTCGCTGTTACAGGAAGGGTGTGGCGACTGTGGAAAAGGTGCTGATGACGTTTACCAGGATGCTACCTGGATTAGAGAGTATGAGGTATAAAGAGAAGTTGGATAAACTTAGGTTGTTCTCTGGAGAGCGTCGTAGGCTGAGGGGAGAGCTGAGAGCTTTGATCCCAAACTCAGCCACGGTCCGTGTTTGGCGGTTGTGTGGGTTTTCCCCGGGTGCTCCGGTTTCCCCCACATCCCAGCAACGGGTCGGAGGGTGACCCAACCCCCAGTGACCTGCGACTCTTTAAATCACTATTGTTCCCAGTGAAACTGGAATTGTTTTATCATTGTCACATGTACCGAGATGCGGTGAAAAGCTTTTGTTTGCGTGCCATCCAGAACAGATCATTCCATGCATATTACATCGAGGTGATGAAAAGGAAAACTGATTGCAGAATATAGTGTTACAGAGAAAGTGCAGTGCAGCTAGACAAATAAAGTGCAAATCCACGAAGAGGTGGATTGTCAGATCAAGAGTTCAGGATAGAAGCTGTCATCGGGCCTGGTGGTACTGGCTGAGTCCCACCACTCTCTGCAGCCTCTTCTGTGTCTGTGCATTGCAGTTTGAACACCAGACCGTGATTCAACCAGTCAGAAGTTTGTCAGAGTTTTCGCTGACCTGCCGAATATCCTTAAACTTCGAAGGAAGTAAAGCCGTTGGCATGCCTTCTTCGGGGTTGCGTCCATGTGCTGGGCCCAGGACATATCCTCCGAGATGTTGACACCCAGGAACTTGAAGCTGCTCACCCTTTCCACCGCCGACCCTCCCATAAGGACTGGTGTGTGTTCGCCTGAATTCTCCTTCCTAAAGTCCACCATTAGTTCCTTGGTTTTGCTGACGTTGTTCGCAAGGTTATCGATCTCTCTCCACTCAACCAGCTGACCGGTCTCACTCCTGTAAATCCAATTGTAAGTTAAATCCATGTATACAGATAACAATCTGTAATTTGTCTTTTAAAGAAGACCCTCTTTTGCAATAATCCTGAATATACTGAATTGTCATTGAGATACTTTTGGTTCTCTGATGTTCTTCAGGGGAGGGAATCTGTCATCCTTACTGTAAAAGTCGAGTTTATTGTCATATGCACAAGTACGTGTGTGCAGAGGTAAATTGGTTTATTATTGTCACATATCCTGAGGTACAGTGAAAACTTGTCTTGTATACTGTTCATACAGATCAATTTATTACAACATGTCATGAAGGTAGAACGCGGGAAAACAACAACAGAGTGCAGAATAAAGTGTTACAGTTACAGAGAAAGTGCGGTGCAGGTAAGTAATAACGTGCAAGGTGATAACGAGGTAGATGGTGAAGTGAAGGTTCCATCTATAGTACTGGGGACCATTCAATAGGCTTATAACAGCGGGATAGAAGCTGTCCGTGAGCCTGGGGTACGTTCTTTCAGGATGTTGTATCTTCTGCCCAATGGGAGAGGGGAGAAGAGAGAATGGGGGTGAGGTTTTTGATGATGCTGGCTGCTTTACCAAGGCAGCAAGAAGTGTAGTCAGAGTCCACGGAATGGAAGCTGGTTTGTGTGACATGCTGAGCTGTGTCCACAACTCTAGTTTCTTGCAGTCATGGGCAGAGCAGTTGCCATACCAAGCTGCGATGCATCCAGATAGAATGCTTTCTGTTGTGCATTGATAAAAATTGGTGAGGGTTAAAGGAGGCATGCCAAATTTCTTTAGCTTCCTGAGGAAGCAGAGGCACTGGTGAGCTTTCTTCTCCGTGGCATCTACGTGGTTGGATCAGGACAAGCTATTGGTGATGTTCACTCCCAGGAACTTGAAGCTCTCAACCCTCTCCACCTCAGCACCATTGATATAGAAAGAAGCATGTGCATTGACCCCCCTTCCTGAAGTAAATGACTGGTTCTTTTGTTTTGCTGACATTGAGGGAAAGGTTGTTGTCATGATACCATGTCACTGGGCTCTCTATATCCTTCCTGTACTCCGACATATTGTTATTTGAGCTGCGGCCCAGTACGGCCTAGAAGTTCTAGAAGTTTGGAGATGAATTTGCTTGGAATTATATATTGAAGGCAGAGCTCTAGTCAATAAACAATAGTCTAACGAAGGTGTTAGATGCTCCAGAGATGAGTGTAGGGCCAGGGAGATGGCGTCTGTCATGGACCTGTTTTGGCAGTAGGTGAATGGCAGTGGGTCAAGTTCGTCTGAGAGGCTGGAGTTAATGCATGCCATGACAATGAAAAACTTGCTTGCTGCAGCTTCACGGGCACATACCATCAGATACAGAACATTCACAAGAAAAACATAAATCAGGCATAAATTAAACAAAATTTTCAAAAGAAGAAAGTGCAATTGGAACACAAAATATTTCATTTTGGTGCAAAGTGATGAAAGTGGTCAGTGTTGCCAAACGGTTGTGTAGGTTGGTTCAAGAACCGAACGGTTGAAGGGAAGTCGCTGTCCCTGAACCTGGTGGTGTGGGACTTCAGGCTTCTGTACCTCCTTCCCGATGGTAGCTGTGAGAAGATGGCACGGCCCGGATGGTGGGGGATCTTTGATGATGGATGTTGCCTTCTTGAGGCAGCTCCTCCTGTAGATCCTACCGATGGCTGGGAGGGATGGGCTGGTGATGTATTGGTCTGAGTCCTCTACTCTCTGCAGCTTCACGGTAGCATAGCAGGTAGCATAACGGTAAGACAGTGCCAGCGACCCGGGTTCTACGCAAAAGATGTTTCGATGCACATCTGATTAATAAAGAAGTCTTATCTTATTCGTGTATTTCTGCACATATGAATTGCTGTACTAGACCATGATGCGACCAGTCAGGATACTTTCAACAGTATATCTGTAGAAGTTTGTTAGAGTGTTCAGTGACCAGCCGAACCTCCTTAACCTCCTGGGAAAGATGCTGGCACCCCTTCCTTGTGGTTACATCTACGTATCTGCTGGGCCCAGGATAGGTAGTGTGATATGTTAACACCCAGGAATTTACAGCTGCTAGTATTGGTATTGGTTTATTATTGTCACTTGTACCGAGGTACAGTGAAAAGCTTGTCTTACAAACCGATCATACCGGTCAATTCATTACACAGTGCAGTTACATTGTGTTAGTACAGAGTGCATTGATGTAGTACAGGTAAAAACAATAACAGTACAGAGTAAAGTGTCACAGCTACAGAGAGAGTGCAGTGAAATAAGGTGCAAGGTCACAACAAGGTAGATAGTGAGGTCATAGTCCAACTCATTGTATGGAGGAACAGTTCAATAGTCTTATAAGAGTGGGGTAGAAGCTGTCCTTAAGTCTGGTGGTACATGCCCTCAGGCTCCTGCATCTTATACCTGATGGAAAAGGAGAGAAAAGAGAATGTCCTTGGTGGGTGGGGTCTTTGATTATGCTGGCTGCTACACCAAGACAATGAGAGGTAAAGACAGAGTCCAAGGAGGGGAGGCTGGTGTCCGTAATGCGCTGGGCTGTGTCCACAACTCTCTGCAGCTTCTTGTGGTCTTGGGCAGAGCAGTTGCCGTACCAAGCCGTGATACATCCTGATAGGATGCTTTCTATGGTGCATCGATAAAAGTTGGTGAGAGTCAAAGGGGACAAACCAAATTTCTTTATCCTCCTGAGGAAGTAGAGGCGCTGGTGAGCTTTCTTGGCCGTGACATCTACGTGGCTTGTCCAGTACAGGTTGTTGGTGATGTTCACTCTCAGGAACTTGAAACTGTAAACTCTCTCGACCTCAGCACCATTGACGTAGACAAGTGCATGTACACCACCCCCTTTCCTGAAGTCAATGACCAGCTCTTTAGTTTTGTTGACATTGAGGGAAAGGTTGTTCTCATGACACCATTCCATTAAACTCTCTATCTCCTTCCTGTACTCCGACTCATCGCTGTTTGAGATACAGCATTCAATGGTAGTATCATCTGCAAACTTGTAGATGGAGTTAGAGCAGAATCTTGCCACACGGTCGTGAGTGTATAGGGAGTAGAGTAGAAGGCTGAGTACGGAGCCTTGTGGGGCACCAGTGTTCAGAATAATCGTGCCGGAGGTATTGCTGCCTATCCTCACTGATTGCGGTCTGTTTGTTAGAAAGTCAAGGATCCAGTTACAGAGGGAGGGGTTGAGTCCTAGGTCTTGGAGTTTGGTGACAAGCTTGCTTGGAATTATTGCACTGAAGGCAGAGCTGTAGTCAATAAACAATAGTCTAACATATGTGTCTTTACTGTCCAGATGATCCAGAGCTGAATGAAAGGCCAGGGAGATGGCATCCTCTGTGGACCTGTTTCGCCGATAGGCGAATTACAATGGGTCTAGGTTGTCTGGTAGGCTGGGGTTGATATGTGCCATAACCAACCTCTCAAAGGACTTCATGATGGTGGATGTCAGGGCCTTGCTTTTCTCTGGTACCGGGATGATAGTGGTCTTCTTAAAACAGGAGGGAACCTGAGATTGAAGCAGGGAGTGGTTGAATTTTTCCGCAAATACTACTGCCAGCTGATCAGCACAAGATCTGAGCACGCAACTCGGGACACCATCTGGGCCAGGTGATTTCCTCGTGTTCACTCTTCGGAAGACTAATCTTACATCCTCCACTGTGATCACAGGTTCCATCTGCTCTGGGACCTGATCCACCTGTCCCAGGACACTGGCTCCTCAGCAGCGTTTCTCTCCCTTGTCCAGGAGAAGGCGTTTGACCGGGTAGATCACAGTGTCCTGGTGCGCAGTCTGCAGGCGATTGGGCTCGGACCGCACTTTGTGGCCCGGGTCCGGCTCTGAGAACCATGGAAATAACCATTGAAGTTCTTTATCTCCACAGCCGTATCTGTCTCTCTCTGTAATTTATCTCCTTTACTCTGCACCCAACCCCTCCGCAGATTCACCATCCTGTTTCTTCACTGTACTTAGTCATTGCGAAACAACACCACTGGATGCCAGTGTTGCCCACAAATCAGGAGCGCTTGTTATTGGGAATTTGTTTATCATTGTCACACACACCGAGGTACAGTGAGAAACCTTTCCTTTGAATGTGATCCAGACAGCGAGAAAGGAAAAAAGAATGCAGAATTTAGCATTACAGTCACAAAGTGCCGTGCAGGCAGGCAATAAGGCGCAAGGGAAAAAAAGAATTAAAAAAAGGAGAAAAGAGTCAATTGCGGAGAATTACGGGACTGAACGGGATATACCCCAGGTTCGTTTGGGAAGCGTGGGAAGAGATTACTAGGGCAATGACAATGATATTTGGGTCCTCCCTGGCCACAGGAGTTGTACCAGAGGATTGGAGGATGGCAAATGTTATTCCGTTCTTCAAGAAAGGTCATAGTGTAGCGGCTGCTACAGCGATGCGATAATAAAGACACGAGTCTGCAAGTTGTGGAACAAGACTGATTTATTTACCCGCCTTGCGCGGGCCTTTTAAGCAGCGTGGTTCCCGCCCTCCGAAATCTAAAATGATGTATGTGCTACGTAATCAAAACTTTCGCGTGCATGGGTTCTCCCCTGTCGCTCGGGGAAGATGAAGGCCCAGCGCCATCTTGGGCCCCGCCGCTCCGATGACGCGCGTCCCGACCGCCGAACTAGTTCGCTTGAGCAGACAGTGAGTTGCCACACAACCACCACCTCCCCCCCCCCAGAACCGGCGATACGGTCCCCAAAGTTCGTGAGATGTGCTAGCCGTTGCTTAGGTGGTCGGCCTCTGCATCGCGGTGTTGGGACCTCGATTGGTTGTTGTCGGTCTAAATGGGCTGGTCTGAGGCGGTTTGTCGTGAAGACTTCTTCCTTGCCCCCATGTCCAAAATAAAGGTGGACCCATTACTTCTGACGACCCGGAACGGCCCCTCGTATGGTCATTGCAACGGTGCCCGGGGTGTGCCCCTGTGAACAAAAACGAACTTACAGTCTCGTAGTTTTTTGGGCTCACAGGATGGGGACTGACCATGCCGCGAAGTGGGAATTGGTGCCAAGCTGCCGAGCCTCTCGCGTAGTCTTTCTAGGACTGCCGCGGGTTGTTCCTGCTGCCCCCTAATGGGGGGGGTATGAACTCCCCTGGGACGACCAGAGGTGCCCCGTACACGAGTTCAGCTGACGATGCATGGAGATCCTCCTTGGGGACAATGCGTATTCCAAGAAGGACACAAGGAAGTTCGTCGACCCAGTTAGGACCTTTCAGGCGGGCCATCCGTTTTCATTTCGAAAGGCGGTGGAAACGTTCTACCAACCCGTTTGACTGATGGTAGTATGTCATGGTGGTGTGCAGCTGCGTTCCTAGCATGTTCGCTAATGCAGACCATAGGCTGGAGGTAAACTCGGCGCCTCTGTCTAAAGTGATGTGGGCCAGAACACCGAAACGCAAGACCCAAGTTGTGAGCAGCGGCCGGGCGCAAGAATCGGTCGTGATGTCTGAGAGAGGGGTTGCCTCTGGCCACCTCGTGAACCGGTCCACGATGGTAAGGATGTATCGCGCTCCTCTGAAACTGGCAGGGGACCAACGAGGTCGACGTGAATGTGGTCGAACCTTCTACAGGTAGGCTCGACCTGCTGCGGAGGGACCTTAGTGTGGTGTTGGATTTTTGATATCTGGCAGTACGGTCAAGTCTTGGTCCACTCACTGACCTGTTTGCGCAGGCCGTGCCAGACGAACTTGCTAGCGACTAGTCAGACAGTCGATCTGATAGACGGGTGCACCAACCCGTGTACCGAGTTGAAAACGCGTTTCCTCCAGGCTGCAGGAACTATAGGGCGGGGCTGACCTGTTGCGACGTCGCACAGGAGGGTCCGCTGACCTGGGCCAACTACGAAATCTTGGCCTGATACTGCTGTTCTGTATCTGGTCAGCTTGTCATCAGCTTGCTGTGCGTCAGCCAGGGCCGCGTAGTCTACACCCAAAGACAGGCTGCAGATGGTCGGTCTGGACAGCGTTTCAGCAACGACATTGTCCTTCCGTAGACGTGTTGGATATCCGTTGTGAACTCGGAAATGTAGGACAAATGTCACTGCTAGCAGGCTGACCAGGGATCGGAGACCTTACAGAAGGTGAAAGACAATGGCTTGTGGTCAGAGAAAGCGGTGAAAGACCTGCCTTCTAAAAAGTACCGGAAATGCCGGATGGCCAGGTACAGCGCTAGAAGTTCTCGATCAAAAGCGCTGTATTTAAGTTGCCTACTGAAAAATGCCAAGGGTTGCCAATGGCCTTCCATTAGTTGTTCCAGTACCCCACCGACCGCGGTGTTGGATGTGTCCACGGTGAGGGCGGTTGGGACGCCTGTCCTGGGGTGTACCAGCATCGCGGCGTCTGATAGGTCTTCTTTGTCCTTAACGAAGGCAACCACGGCCTCATCGTCCCAGGTGATGTACTTGCCCTTGCCAGACATCAGCGAGAACAAAGAGCGCATGATACAGGCTGCTGCAGGGATGAAACGATGGTAAATGTTGACCAACCCAACGAACTCCTGCAGGCCTTTGACCGTGTTGGGACGGGCAAAATGGCGGATAGCGTCTACCTTGGCCGGTAGGGGTGTTACTCCCTCTCTGGTGATTCTGTGGCCGAGGAAATCGATAGAGTGGAGGCCAAATTGGCACTTGGCCGGGTTGATAGTGAGGCCGAAATCATTGAGGCGGGAGTACAGTCGGCGGAGTTGGGAAAGGTGTTCTTGGCGGTTATGGCTGGCGATGAGTATGTCATCTAAATAAATGAACACAAAGTCCAGATCGCGGCCTACCGCGTCCATTAGCCACTGGAAGGTCTTCGTGACGTTCTTAAGGCCGAACGGCATTCGAAGGAATTCAAAGAGGCCGAACGGAGTGATGAGCTCAGTCTTGGGAATGTCGTCAGGATGGACCGGGATTTGGTTGTATCTCTGGACAAGGTCCACCTTGGGTCCCGTGTAGGTTTGCCGCGAAGTCCTGGATATGAGGGACGGGGTAGCGGTCTGGGGTGGTGGCATCGTTCAGCCTGCGGTAGTCTCCACAGGGCCTCCATCCGCCGGTGGCTTTGGGGACCATGTGTAGGGGGAGGCCCAAGGGCTTTGTCAGACCTGCGAACGATCCCTAGCTCCTCCATGCGGCGGAACTCCTCCCTTGCCAGGCAGAGCTTGTCTGGAGGTAGCCGTCATGCTCGGGCATGAAGGGGTGGTCTTGCCATAGTGATGTGGTGCCGCACCCCGTGTTTGGGCATCGAATTCGTGAACTGAGGTGCCAGAACCAATGGGAACTCAGCTAGGAGCTTGGAGAACTCGTAGCCAGACAGGGAAACGGAGTCCAGGTGCAGGGCTGGTAGGCTGGCTTCTCCCAGAGAGAAAGTTCGGAAGGTTCTGGAGTGCATTAGCCGTTTCCCTCGCAGGTCGACTAACAGGCTGTGGGCCCAGAGGAAGTCGGCTCCCAGGAGTGGCTGGGCGACAGCGGCAAGGGTAAAGTTCCAGGTAAAACGGTTGTTATCGAATTATAAGTGGACTATACGGGTACCGAAAGTCCGTATCGTTGCGCAGTTTGCGGCTTTGAGGGCGAGTCCCTGTTGCCTTCTACGAATGTCTCGGCCGGTCGGGGGTAAAACACTGACCATTACTCCAGTATCGACGAGGAAACAAATCGACAAATTTCTTTCTTCCATTCGTTGTACTATTTTCATTGAATATATTATTCGTTTTAAATTTTATTTTTTTTTCGTGCATGTCATCACGATTAGCTGTAGAGTTTCTTCTTCACAACTTCGAATTAACTAATCTGGTTTTGATACCTATTATGTCGTCTCTTCTCATCTGAGTGTAAACACCCAAATATAATGGAAGCAATTTCTTTTCTTATGGCCTTTTTTGAACAGTTTGAAACAAAATTTGACACCAAATTTATATTAAGAGGTCTAAAACACAATGTGGAGTGTTTAGAAAACAGCAAGAGAATGTTGAAATACATGAACTGAGGATCCAGTAAGTCAGTAAGTGGTACTTGAACTGGAGATTTTGTACTGGCTGCAGAGAGTTGATGAAAGTGAATTTATGGTGAGTGCGATGTGGAAGATCGGTCATTGATGAATCCAGATGGATGGGATTTTAGCTCAAATAAGTGGAAGCAAGAGGAGGAGTGCATTGTGTAACAGGGCTTGACATTGGTATTCTTGGTGAAGGAGAAAAATTGCAGGGTACCTTAAACTTCATGTGGATTTGGACATACCAGAATACTAGTGGTGCATGTGGGGAGGGAGCGGAGTGAAATACAGAATTTATTTGGTCAATGACGATATGCATGTGAAAGGGACATCCGAGGGAGCGCAGCTTTGCAGCAGTGATCTATTATTTAACTGAGTTTTGAAGATTTACAATGTTGGGCCAGTTGGTGCACTGTCTCTGTGCCAGTGGAAAAAGCCTCATCCCACTTTTTAGCACCACGTCTGTAGCGCTCTTCAAATACACATTCAAATATTGTTTAAATATGCAGATATCGATTTTGGGAAGTGAGTTCCAAGCATCCATCTGGTTATCTTCCCAATAGGAGGGTTCAATCGTACTGTTGTACAAGAGGTAGAAATATTGGATGGGAAATGAGAAGATAAAAGCTATTTTCAGGATTTTCAGTTGTATGGAAGAATTGATGATCAACAGGAAAATCGCTGGTGTTGACAGTGTTGAAGTTTTCGGTGGAAGATAATGTTCTTGCTCCAGATTTTTTCCACAGCAACAGACTCTTTGGTAAGATCAAATGAAGTGTGTTGCAACATCGCAGTGCAGTTAATCACATGACAGCATGCTGAGTGGGGTAACTGTTTGTCATCTCAGGTTGAAGTGTCAAAGAATAAAAGTACCACTGAACACCATTAAATGCAATTTTATCGAGTTCCACTGTTTTACTTTGTCACACACACACAATCAAAAAATGAAATTAACACCACATACTAGGTACATTAAAACAAAATATACGTCACACACAAATATACACACCACCCACAAAAAACACACCGCACACTCACCAAACACAAAAATGCACATGACACGCTCACACCACACACGAGTACACAAACCACACTCACACCACACACACACATTCTCACACCACACATTCTCACACAATCTCACTCACAGCACTCGCACTCCACACGCACCTTCACCACGTACAATCACCAACACACATTCTGTCTTCCTCTATTGCAGCTAACTTGGCCATGATTGGGGTAATGTTCCGCAGATGATGCGGTCTCTCCAGCTGTATCACTGTCTACTGGCTGTCGATAGCGGTGACGGATCTCCTGGTCATTATCATGGGCGTGATATTCATCTGGATTGTTCACATTACTTTCCCATCCAGTTTCTTGACCATCGCTCCAGCCTGCAATGTGAATCTCGCGTTAGCTTACAGCATAAGAGACTGCTCTGTCTGGGTGACAGTGATGTTCACCTTTGATCGCTTTGTGGCTATTTGCTGCCAAAAATTGAAAACAAAATATTGCACGGTGCGAACGGCGGCTGTGGTGATCGGAATGATTACTGCCCTGAGCTGTTTCAAAAATGTATTTTTGTATTTTGCATTTGAACATCCACAAAAAACTGAGCCCAAACTATGCAAATTTAAGTCAGAATATTATACCTCACCTGGCTGGAATGATAACATTTTAGTCCCTTGTCTGCCATTTGTTCTAATTTTGGAGCTCAATTTCCTAACCGTCAGGCACATTTTAAGGGCCATTAGAATCCGCAGTAGACTCCAGGGCGGCGGGAACAGTGAGAAACAGAGAGACCCGGAGATGTACAGCCGCAGGAAGTCTATCATCCTGTTCCTCAGTATCTCGGGTATTTTCATCCTCTTGTGGCTATTGGACCTGATAAGTTTCCTCTACGTTCACATTGCCGATGTCTCTTATTTTCACGTTCCAATTTCACTCACTCAATTTTCCCACTGGAAGAAAGTGGGTACGTGCTTTAGTTCTTGTGTTCCTGCGTGAACCCATTTATTCACGCAGGGACACAGAGTAAGATAAGAGATGAGATAAATCTGGGACTGAAATATCCACTGACTCTCATTAATAAATTCCTTAAATAAACTATATTTACTTTATGGGAACGGTTTATGTTGCAAACCACCCTCATCTTGTTCTCTATCTCCGGCCACTCAGTCATAATGTCAAAATAAAAGTCAAAGTCGAGTTTATTGTCTTATACACAAGTACATGTCTGCACAGGTGCAATGAAAGACTGACGTGCAGCAGCATCACAGGCACATCGCATCAGTTGCTCAATTGGTTTATTATTGTCACTTGTACTTTGTTTTTCATGCCCTCCATACAGATCATTCCATTACAACAGTGCATTGAGGTAGTACAAGGGAACACAATAACAGAATGCAGAATAATGTGTTACACTGACAGAGAAAGTGCACTGCAGTTTGATAAATGTAGTGCAGGGGTCACGACGAGGTAGATTGTGGATCAAGAGTTCATCTTTAGAATAAAGGAGGACTGATGAAGAGTCTGATAACAATGGGATAGAAGCTGTCCTTGAGCCTGGCAGTTCGTGTTATCAGGCGTTTGTATCTTCTGCCTGATGGTAAGAGGGAGAAGAGAGAATGTCCACTTTGTGTGGGGTCTTTGATTATGTTGTCTGCTTTACCGAGGCAGCAAGAAGTGTAGACATATTCCCTGGAGAGGAGGATGGTTTCCGTGATGTGCTGAGCTGTGTCCACAACTCTCTGTAGTTTCTTGTGGATTCTGGCAGAGCAGTTGCCATATCAAATCATGCTTCATTCGGATGGGATGTTTTCGATGGTGCATTGATTAAAATTAGTGAGGGGAAAATAGTACTCGCCAAATGTCTTCAGTCTCCTGGGGAAGTAGAGAAACTGGTGAGCTTTCTTGGCTGTGGCATCTACATGGTTGCACCAGGAAAGGCTATTGGTGATGTTCAGTCCTTGGAACTCAGGTTACTTTCCCTTAATGTCGTAGGTTACACATATACACACTGTTCACAAGAGAAACATAAATTATCAACATAAATGATGCAAAATTATACCTGTAAAACACATTTAGAATAAAAAAGGAAACAAAAACCATTCTTGTGCAATGTGGTCAATGTTGTCACATTGTTGCTATCCTGAGGTACTGATTGGGGTTCTGCAGGTTGGTTCAAGAACCGAATGGTTGCAGGAAAGCAACTGTTCTTGAAGCTGGTGATGCGGGACTTCAGGCTTCTGTATCTCCTGCCCGATCGTAGCTGCGAGAAGATGGCGTGGCCCGGATTGAGAATGTGCATAAGGTAAAATGAAAGGTTAGGAGAGTAGAATATTGTGAGCCCTGAAAAGAGAATTTACGGTTACATCACTATGGCTGTAATAGACTGCTTTAAATAGCTGTGCTTCGCTTTGAGATTTTGCTTGCTTCAGCTAGTTTTCTTCAGCCTTCAGATATGATTATACAGTACAATCAGTTCTTGTCTCAGCAAGTCGGCAGACTTGACTCTTTCTCCACTAAACTGACCCTGAGTCCACTATGAGAAACCTTATGTATACAGAAATAATTGGTGGACCAAGATGGTCCGAAAAGATTAAGGAACTATAGTTTTAGTAACTTGTTTTTTAAATAAATTCCTTTGTCTGTAACAAATCACGATGTAGAAAATAAGTGCCATGTTACCTGACTAATGCATGATCATTCCCTGTATGGTACTTGTTTGCACCTCTGAGAAAGTATAAGAATGTATGTAGTTCAACGTATCTCAGAGACCACCCGGTCCGGAGCGTAGTTGCCTAGCTTGGCGCTCTCTCCTCGGATCAAGTAATAAAGAGATTGAAGGAGAACAGTGGTCTTTTGAGTCTTCTCTCCGACCGAATTCGACAATTTTGACGAGCCAGCTAGGAGTCCAAACGGCACCCAGCTGTTAATCGGTGTAAGTGGAAGAGGCAGAAACTCGCGATTGGAGACAAGACGGGCCCACAGGGCGATTTGACCCTGGTCTCCTCTCAGCCGCGATTCTGTAGCTCTCCCCCTTCGATCCTCGACGGGAGTGACCTAAGGACTCCTCGAACCGGAGGAGGGGAAATCAGTCGGTAAGACCTATTTATTTAAGTTTTATTAATCTGGCTAGGCGCAGAGCGGGGTAACCAGGCCCTGCCTTCTGACAAAGGTTTGAACAATCTGGCTAGGCGCAGAGCGGGGTAACCAGGCCTCACCGGCTGACGATTAGTGAGACAAGGAGAACCAGAGGGGGAAATCGGGCCCCGATAAGACCCGGTAAAGAGTTGAAGGTAAGAGATTGTGAGCGCTCGGGGAAAAGAGAAGGGGGTGGGGTGGAGATAAGAGTTACCGAAACAGCATCCTGCCTTAGACCGGTTGTTAGGAGGGGAAATCCCCCACGCGAAGGTCAGGACCTGAAGTAGATCACGGAGTAGTGACAAAATGGGTCAAACTTTAGACAAAGGGGATGTTAAAACACCCTTGGGAAAATTGTATAAAGAAAATCCAGATCTATAATTGGTCATTGGGAGTGGGGGGGGGGGGACTTTGGATTTAGAAAAATGTACGCGCGCTGAAACAGATGTTTGGAAAACAAATTGTTTGCAAAATTGGAAGGATCTCATTACTAAATGGAAAGAGGTGGCAGAGAAATTGAATGAGAAATCTAAACAGACCTCTTGGGAAGTAAACGCCAAAAGGAGGGATATCTCTATTACAGATGACCAGGGTATACCCCGTCTATATATAGTCCTTAAAGCCTTGTGTGAATTGTATGATAAAAAAGGAATTAAAGCAAAGGGGGAAACTGGTAAACAAATGGCGCCTTTGGACGTGTCTGCACTTCAACTACTTTTTGAGAGTGGGGAAGACACCGATATGGAAGAGTTAATTGCCTCCTCCTCTCCCTTACCCTAACTGGTCGCTGCTGTTCCCCCATTGTATCCCCAAGTTCCCTCCCGACTTCCCACCTACTCAGAATCAGAGGAACAGGGAGCTGAGGAAAACCGACCTAGCAGGGAGGATGTTTTCGGACCCCATCCCTTGTCGCACTAGGTCTAGTGGTGGTAAGGTAAACCTTCAAGCTCCCCTGGAGGTAATCTAAGGGCTATGAAAATAACGAATCCCCAGGGTACGAAGCTCAAGACTATGGGAGCCCATCATCAGACCTTGGCACCAAAAATCAGGCAGGCCCATAGCAAACCCACAAGGCAGGGAATGCATTTAAATCGCCGAGGGAGCGGGCGAAATAGCAACCCCGAAGATACAGATTCAGATACAGACGAGGATCATTCCAGGAGGGATCGACCAGAACAATTTTATAATAGGTGTTACCCAAAAGATGACCGTCCCTCAAAGACCCATGGTAGACTACAACTTCCCATGCTTAGGGCACCGAATCACCTGGCAGGACAAGAAGGACAGAGAAAGACTGTTGAAGTGTATTCTCCCTGAAAACCCCAGGAGATGTACATGATCATGAATGGAGCCCCAGACAAGAAAACAGCACCTGTAGAAATCCTTTTAAAACCTGATATACAGCTTCCCCAAGTCAAACAATATCCTCTGAAGACCGAGGCAGTACGCCCCCTTATTGCATCGCTCCTCCAACAAGGGGTTTTATTCCCCTGTCAGTCTCCTTGTAATACTCCGATTCTAGCAGTCCCGAAGCCGGGACGCCCTGAGTGGCGCCTTGTTCGGGATCTACGAGCTGTTAACACCATCGCGGTCCCACTTCATGCTGTGGTGCCTAACCCTGCAACGATTCTCAGTTTAATTCCAGCATCGGCCAAATGGTTCACTATTATTGATTTACAACATGCCTTCTTTTCAATTCCTTTGCACGAGAACTCTCAGTACCTTTTTGCCTTCACTTTTGAGGATAGACAGTATACCTGGACCCGCTTGCCCCAGGAATTCATCCACTCCTTCACTATATTTTCACAGACCCTCTGCGGCCATCTGCGTGATATTCGTTTTCCAGGGCAGTCCGCGCTCATAGATGATCTGCTACTGGCCAATGACACCCAGGACAGCAGTTTTACCGATACTAACTATTTATTGAATGCTCTTCACTCACACGGCTATGTTGTCCGACCAACCAAGGTCAAACGGGGCCAGTCCCAGGTTAAGTTTCTTGGGGTCCTGATTAGTGCCGAGGGTAGAATGCTAACACCTGATAGAACCACCTCTACAGTGCAAGCTCCCCCTCCCACTACTCCTAAGGGAATGCGGAAGTTCCTGGGCTTGGTTAATTTTTGTCGTCAGTGGATCCTTAACGCAGCATGTTATACCGGTCTGCTAAGTCCCCATGTTTCTCCAAAGGCTCCTGCCACATTTAGTTTAACATCTGAACAGCTCCAAGCTTTTCAAGAACTAAAACAACAGCTCTCCTTTGCTCCTACTTTGGGGAGGCCCCTTTATTATCGTCCTTTCCAGCTGCACATTGCCATTATAGAAGACTGTGCCACAGCTGTGCTTACGCAGTTTCACGGTGACAGACGCCGTCCGGTTGACTATTTTTCCACCCGCCTTGATGCAGTAGCACAGGGTTACCCCACCCCCACCCCCGTACGCAAGCCATCCCTGCCGTCTACACTAGGGTCACAGCCGCTGCCAATATTACCTTACAACAGCCCGTTACTCTTTCTACTTCCCATATGATTGCCTCCCTCTTGACTACTAACTTTACACAGCACCTTACACAGGCTAGACTTAGCCACTACGAGATTGCTCTTCTTCAGAACCCCCTTTTGACTTTTGCTTTTTGTTCCACAGTTAACCCGGCAACCTTTGTCACCAGCCCACCAGACGAGTTGCCCAAAGCCCCTCACACCTGTCCCGAAGTGAATTATTTCTTAACTTCCCCCAGACAGCACCTGACTGACAAAGATCTACCCCTCCCTGACAAAGCCCTTTTTGTGGATGGCTCCTCATCCGTTTCGGACATAGGGGAAAAGCAGGCTGTTTATGCCATCACTACTACTTCGGAAGTCCTAGAAGCAGGGAAACTGATATCTGCTGTTTCAGCTCAGAAAGCTGAACTTTTCGCCCTTATACGAGCATGCATCCTCGCTGCGGGAGAACGAGCAAATACTTACACTGATTCACGTTATGCTTTTGGGGTGGCCCACGACTTCGCGGCTCTGTGGGCCCAAAGGGGCTTTCTCACCTCCACAGGCCAATCCATCTCGAACGTACCTTATATAGAGAATTTACTGCAGGAAATTCAGTTGCCCTCTGCATTGGCCGTAATTAAGTGTGCCGCACATAGGGATGATAACACTCCCATTTCCATACATAATGCCAAAGCTGATGCAGTGGCAAAGGCTGCAGCAGCAGGACATGGGTGGGAGGTTAGCACAGAAACACGCGCCTTATTACTGCGTGATACTCCTCGAAGTCCAGACATCTCCAACATTTTGAAGCTTCAGAGGGACACCGCTGTTTCTGAAATCCAATTGTGGCAACAGCACAATTGCCGCCCTCACCCTGTGACGCATGTCTGGACAACGCCGGCGGGCTAGATATGTGCACCTGATGCTTTGTTACCCCTCCTTATTGATAAACTCCACACTGATACTCATCTCGGTAAGGAGGGAATGTGTATTGTTTTGCTTAAAACATGGTGGAATCCAAATATGGAAGAGGTAGCTAGAAACAAAGCTATGAGTTGTGTGACTTGCCAAAAAGTAAATCAGGGAAAGTCAATTAATTGTGAAAGAGGAAGGAATCCCCTCCTTGGGGGACCATTTGAGACATTACAAATAGACTTTATTGAATTACCACGGGTACATTGTTATAAGTACTGCTTAGTCATCCTTAGTATGTTTAGTAAATGGACTGAGGCTTTTCTGACGGTCAACAACAAAGCAAGTAAGGTAGTGAAAATTCCCTGATTTGGGATACCACGGCAACTATCGTCCGACAATGGGCCTCATTTTATTGGAAAAATTAATAAAAAGCTGTGCACAGTCCTAGGCATTGATCAACAATTACATTCTCTCATCACCCTACTGCAGCAGGTGCCGTAGAAAGAGCCAATGGAACTTTAAAAGACAAACTGACTAAATTGACTTTAGAGACAGGACAGAATTGGTTAAAGGTACTCCCATTGGTATTATACCA
This sequence comes from Pristis pectinata, assembly GCF_009764475.1. NCBI lineage: Eukaryota > Metazoa > Chordata > Chondrichthyes > Rhinopristiformes > Pristidae > Pristis > Pristis pectinata. The sequence goes on from NC_067431.1 coordinate 215,714, forward strand.
TATGCGAGTCACTCCGCAGAGTAGTACCGGACTGACTGCAGCCGAGATAGTATACGGACGACCTGTCCTAACCCCCGGGACAGTGACAACCCCCACTCCCCCTTTTATGGACTTACAGATGATGGGACAGGAATTACAGGACTATTGTGAGCAATTGACCCTTTCTCTTAGATCCTTCCATTCACAGGTGAAAGAGGCTTATCGGAAAGATACTAAGGGAGATTGGCCTGCTCCTGGACCAGGTGACCGGGTCCTAATCCGTGATTGGGCAAGACCAAAGCTAGGACCTCGTTGGAAGGGACTGTTCCAGGTGCTGTTACAGACACCATCAGCCGTCAAAGTGAAGGGGAACAAGAAATGGATACATTTCTAATTGGTGGATGGAATATTCAACTTCAAATCCAGTAGAAAATCCCTAATAGCTATGTGCTCGTTTTAGGGAAAGGAGTCAGGAGTAGAGGGAGCAGAGGCAGGATAAGAGGAAGGATAAAATAAGGAGGAAGATAAAAACAAGAATGGGAGGTTTTGAAATTGGAACTATTATGGTATTAGGATATATAGGGGCAGTAGAATCAGTGATGGAAAATCATAATTCCTATTTATCACTATGCCATGTTTATGCTGGGCAAGAAAACAAGACAGGATGCTGGGTATGTGCAGCGATCCCTCACCATGAGGGCCTTTCAATAATACACCTTACTCAGAACTAGACCAGATCTATCCGATTATGGCGAGGGACGGAACTCTAGAGGAAGAAAATTGTAAACCAGGGGGTTATCCGTCTCTCGACCGAAATGCCTGTTGTCCCTGCTGTTATAAAGGTTGGCGCCTTAGGCCTCTTCCACTTAGTTATACCCTGTTGGGACCGGGGCTGGTCGTTACTCCTCCTGCTTCCCCAGTGGATGCCATCTGTTACTGTAACTATAATGGAAGTGCCCTCTATCTGTTGGGGAATAGTACCTGCACCTGAACAAGCGCGGAAGGATTGCGCCCAGTGAATGGTACCCATTGGATGTGCGGGAACAAGGATTATCCTTGGTTACCTGCGGAAAGACCAAATCCCAGAAGGAAGGACTTGGGTTTCATGTATACACCTGCCTCACGTAAAGGGTGGAGTGGGTGCTGTTACCTTGCTTATATTGCCCCTCATTTGCGTATTTTGAACCACCCCGGGAACACCCAGACTGGTTAATGCCGCAAGGTGACAGAGACAGATCGATTTTTCTGGACTCTGTTCCCACCATACGGTACTGCCAGAACAGGGGTGGAGATTCAAAAATTAGCAGCAGCTCTGGAAGAACTTGCTAACAATTCGGCCGACGCTTTAGGGGACACTCAATCGCAGGTAAACACCATAACAACAGAGATGATAGCCATCCGCCTGATAGTATTGCAGAATAGGATGGCATTGGACTTTATCCTGGCAGAGAAGGGGGGAATTTGCACCATGATAGGGAAGGAATACTGTACATTTATACCTGATGTTTCTTTCAATATCACTGATCTGTCCAAGTACATTCAAAAGCACATCTCCAATATTAAGGAGGCAGAGAATAGGTGGAGGAAGGAAACTGGATGGGAGTGGGGAAGCTGGAAGATATCGGGATGGAGCAGTTGTTTAGCTAATCTGGAAATTTATGCTTTAATAATCATCGTGGGTCTATTTGTTGCCGAGCCATATTAAAATGTATTCTGCACCGGATGATGAACTCGAGCGAGGGATTAATACCCGTGCAAGAGGTGCTGGTCGCACGTTCACCCCGAGGCCAGGATCACTAGGAACTTCTGAGACCACTATCATCAGAGGAGTATTATCATGATATGATAAAAGGAGGGAATGAGAATGTGTATAAGGTATAATGAAAGGTTAGGAGAGTAGAAGATTGTGAGCCCTGAAAAGAGAATTTAAGCGTACATCACTATGGCTGTAATAGACTGCTTGAAATAGCTGTGCTTCACTTTTAAATGCCTTGTTTCAGAGATTTTGCTTGCTTCAGCTAGTTTTCTTCAGCCTTGAGATATGATCATACAGTACAATCAGTTCCTGTCTCAGCAAGTCTGCAGACTTGACTCTTGCCCCACTAAACTGACCCTGAGTCCACCATGAGAAACCTTATGTATGCAAAGATAATTGGTGGACCAAGATGGTCTGAAAAGATTAAGGAACTATAGTTTTAGTAACTTTTTTTAAAGTAAATTCCTTTGTCTGTAACCAATCACGATGTAGAAAATAAGTGCCATGCTGCCTGACTAATCCATTCCTTGAATGGTAATTGTTTCCACCTCTGAAAAGTATAAGAATGTATGTAGATCAATGTGTCTCAGAGACCACCCGGTCCGTGACGTAGGTGCCTGGCTTGGTGCTCTCTCCTCGGATCAAGTAATAAAGAGATTGAACAGGAATAGTGGTCCTTTGAGTCTTCTCTCCAACCGAATTCGACAGGATGGTGGGAATCTTTCATGATAGATGTTGCCTCCTTGAGACAGTGCTTCAAATAGATACTTCCGATAGTGGGCTGAGTCTACTACTCTTGACAGCTTCTTAACTTCCGGCGCTTTCAAATATCAGACCAGATTCACCAATAGGAAGGGGCAGGGTTAGTCTGATAACACATAGAACATAGAAAAACTACAGCACAATTCAGGCCCTTCAGCTGTGCCGAACATGTCCCTACCCTAGTAATTACTAGGTTTACCCATAGCCTTCTATTTTACTCAGCTCCATGTATCTATCTAACAGTCTCTTGAAAGACCTTATCGTATCAGCCTCCACAGTCGTTTCCGGCATCCCATTCCATGCACTCACCACTCTCTGAGTAAAAAACTTACCCATGACATCTCCTCTATATCTACTCGCCAGCACTTCAAACCTAAGTCCTCTTGTGGCCAACAATTTAGCCCTGGGGAAAAGCCTCTGACTATTGTTAAGACAACAGTGGGTTAATGAGGAAGTGCATTTAAATTTGTTGGATTATGTCCAAAAAAATAAAACTCGATTAGAAAGGGTCTGCCAGCTAGCAGGAGAATTTGAAAACCAGCCAGATGAGAATGAAGACATATTTTGCTAGACATGCTCGGCCAAGGACATTTGCAGTGGGGCAAAAGGTGTTAGTATTTTTCTCTAGCCAGAACAATCCATTGCAATATCGTTTAACTGGGCCATTTGTTATTGAATCCAAGTTAAAAGAAGTAAATAATGTTGTCAAGACACCAGATAGACGCAAGAAAACACAACTCTGTCATGTAAACATGCCTTATTATGAGAGAGGTTTAGTTGTGGCCATGGTAGATGGTATGAAGGTTATTTCTAGAATGCCTGATGTTGATATTGGGTAAGGCCAATGTAGACCAAATATTGTTCCATCAAAACTAAAACAAAATATCCTGGAGAACCTTGAAATGAAATTGGACCATTTACAAGTTTCACAAAAGCAACAGATGAGAGAATTAATTTTAAAATTTAAAAATCTGTACCCAGATGTTCTAAACAGAACGTCAATAATTACTCATGATGTTGACGTGGGGGATGCAAAACCAATCAACCAACACCCATATCGAATGAATGTGGAAAAGAGTAAACTTGTTGACCAGGAGATAGAATATATGTTAGGAAATGGTATCATTAGACGTTCCACTTCAGACTGGAGTTCGCCCTATGTTATTGTGCCTAAGCCTGATAGAACTATTCGAATTTGCACAGATTACAGAAAAGTGAATGCTGTAACTAAGTCAGATGCTTACCTTATTCCTAGGGTGGATGATTGCATAGATAGAGTGGGAAAGGCCAAATTACTTACAAATATTGACCTATAAAAAGGGAACTGGTGTGTTCCATTGACAGATAGAGGAAGGGAGATTTCTGCCTTTGCGACACCTTCTGGATTGTATGAATATAATGTTTTGCCATTTGGAATGAAAAGTGTTCCGGCAACATTTCAAAGAATGATTAATTCGGTGATTCATGGGTTAAACCATACAGATGCCTACATTGACGACTTAGTTACAGGGAGTGATACATGGGAGGATCATATCTCTGCGTTAGAAAGGTTGTTTGAAAGACTTACCTTACAGTTAACTGGGCTAAATGTGAATTTGGCCATGCCACTGTGACATATCTTGGTTATATTGTAGGTCAAGACACGTTAGCTCCTGTTCAGACAAAAGTTCAAGCAATATCTGAGTTCCCTGTTCCTACGGGTACGAGGAATGTTAGAAGATTTTTGGGAATGGTTGGATATTATCGCAAATTTTGTAAAAATTTGCTGATATTGTTCTTCCCCTAACTAATCTTCTGAAGAAGGGGGTGAAGTTTGTTTGGACAGATCCTTGCAAGAAGCATTTGAGAAACTGAAAGCCATTTTATGCTACCATCAGGTGCTCAAATCACCTGATGTTGAAAAGCAATTTTCATTAGCCGTAGACGCCGGTGATGAAGCTGCAAGAGCTGTGATTTTACAGAAGGGTGACCTTGATGATATTGACCATCCTGTAGCTTACTTTCCAAAGAAATTTAATGAGCATCAAAAGAATTATTCCACCATAGTTAAAGAATTACTGTCGCTTGTTTTAGCCTTGCAACATTTCAGTGTATATGTTTGCACCGCTCAGAAACCACTGACTGTGTATACAGATCATAACCCATTGGTGTTTCTGAGCCGAGTCAAAAACAACAACAGAAGGCTGTTCAGCTGGAGTTTCATTTTGCAAGAGTTTGATCTCATGATAATTCACATTAGAGGCAAAGATAACGTGATCTCTTATTGTCTTACCCGATGTTAAATGGGAAACATGTATCTTTACTAATCTTATATTCTGTAATTGTGTAGCATGATAATTATTAGCATTACTAACTGTATGCACGGTTAATTTTTTTCTTGAAAATAATTCTTTTTAGGTGGGAGGTGTTACGGACTAGGTGAATGTTCCTTTAAGATAGAGCATAGTTTTGTGTGTGTGTGTGTGTGTGTGTGTGTGTGTGTGTGTGTGTGTGTGTGTGTGTGTGTGTGGTGCTTACATCAACAGAAGTAAAAGGACGTAATAACGTTGTTGAAGAAGTCAGTTCAAGTCAGTCAGATGAGAGGGAGAGAAAAGAGAGAGAGGGAGAGAGACCAGCCTGCTAGTCTCTCTATCAATGGTTGAGAAACAATAACTGTGTCTGTCACTGCAATCCACGTACGGAAATTGGGAGTAATCCGGTGGAGTTCACTTTGTTACTGACCTGTAGAGGGAAACAGGTATTTGTGTGGACGGCCACGATTCGGATGCCTTTCAGGATGAGGAAGTCACTACCGAGTAAACACTGAGGTGTCGTTTGGGATCCATCGTGGAACATTTGGATTTCATGATTACTCTCTATGTTCTCTCTACATCTCCAACTTATCTTCAGACAACGGTGGTTGTTGAAAAAGCCTTTGCTCATGTTTCACCTTATGGCTTGTTGATCTGAACTTTAAGAACCATTCCTTGACTTGGAGTTTGGGAATTTACCACACACACACACGAAGAGTTTAGTTTTGGGGTTAATGTTCAAGGTTTAACATTTTTACTTCGAACATTTTTACTTCTATTTTTCTTATTATCATAAGTAGTTATTAATAAAGTAGTTCTTAACACTGAATCATCACTCATCATATTTATTTTGTTGCTGGTTTGTAACATGTGATTAACTGCGCTGTGATGTTGAAACATAATTCATTTTGGATCTTACCAGAGAGCCTGTCTCTGTGGAAAAATCCAGAGCAAGGACGTTATCTTCATTGGAAACTTCAACTCAATCAACACCACTGATTTTCATGTTGTGCATCATCTCATCCATATAACTGAAAATCCTGAAAAGGCTTCTTTTTATATAAGCTTCACCCGATCCAATATTTCACCTGTGGGACAATTTTTTAAAGAACTATGAGTCGGAGTACAGGAAGGAGATAGAGTGCTGACTAACATGATGTTATGACAACAACCTTTCCCTCGATGACAGCAAAACAAAAGAGTGTGCCATTGACTTCAGGAAGGGGTCAGTGCACATGCTCCTGTCTGCATCAGCGGTTCTGATGTCGAAAGGCTTGACAGCTTCAAGCTCCTGGGAGTGAACATCACCAATAGGCTGTCCTTGTCCAACCACGGAGACGTCATGGCCAAGAAAGCTCACCAGCGCCTCTACTGCCTCAGGAGGCTTCATAAATTTGGCACGTCCCCGTTAACTCTTAGCGACTTTTACCGATACACCATAGAAAGCATTCTATCTGGATGCATCACGGCTTGGTATGACAACTGCCCTGCCTATGACTGCAAAAACCTGCAAAGAGTTGTGGACACTGCTCAACACATCATTGAAACCAACTCCCTTCTATGGACTGTCTATACTACTCGCTGCCTCAAGTTATACTTCGTTCTGTTACTGTTTTAACTTGTACTACCTCAATGCATTGTGTAATGAATTGGTTTGTATGAATGGTATAGAAGACAAGCTTTTTACTGTGCCTCGATACATGTGACAATAATAAACCAATTCCAAATCCCACTGGTAAAACAATGCCATCGACCCCTCCTCTACTGAAGACACACAGATGGATGTTCGGAACTCACTTCCCGAAAACGATATATGTATATTTAAAACACATGTAAATGTGTATTTGAAGAGCGCTATAGACATGGTGCTAAAACGTGGGATGAGGCTGTTCCCACTGGCACAGAGACAGTGCACCAACTGGCCCAACACTGTAAATCTTCATAACTCAGTTAAATCACAGATCATTACTGCAAAGCTGCACTCCCTCGGATGTCCCTTTCACATGCACATCTTCAACCACCACAGATTCTGTATTTTACTCCACTTCCCCCACTCCACCCAACATGCACAATTAGTAATAAGGTTTGTACAATCTACATATGGTTTCAGATACCCCACAACTTTTATCCTTCTCCAAGAGTACCAATTTCAAGGCCTATTACACCATGCACTCCTCCTCTTGCCTCCAGTTATTTGACATAAAATCCTTTCCATCTGGATTCATCAATGACCGATCTTCCACATTGCACTCTCCATAAATTCACTTTCATCACCTCTCTGCAGCCAGTACATTGAATCACAAAATGTCCAGTTCAAATACCCATCCTGCACTTACAGGATCCTCAGCTCCTCTATTTCAATATTGTCATGTTGTTTTCTAAACACTCCATGTCCTGTTTTAAAATCCTTCATGTAAATTTGGGGACAAATTTTGTTTGAAATAGTTCATACAAGTGCAAAGAAATTGCTTCCACTACAGTTGGCTGTTTAGCATCATAATGGGAAGAGATGACATAATAGGCATCAAAACCACTGAACATTAGAAGATGGAAGGAAGAAACTTCTCCACAAATTATGATGAAATGCACTGTAAGGAAGTAAAATTTAAAAAGAATGAAATATTCACTAAACTGGTACAACCAATGGGAGAAAACAATGAAAGGGTATTAATGATACTGGGGGAACAGCACAGAGGTAAAAAAATCTCCAGTTGACAGAAAGCAACAATCCCAGTAAACACAGCAGTGATGCAACATTTCACAACAGTTTGCAGGTCGATAATTAACACCAATACTTTGCCAGGAATGCTGATAACCCCAATATTTGTGGAACTCCATGCATTGTCATTGAAAGCTTTAATCATACAATTCACTGTCTGTTATATTTACTGTATACCCATCACCAGGGTGCATATTAGGATGGCATTTTTTTATGCTAAATACATTAATTGAAACCGTCAACTTTTGCAGTGATGCAAATAATTGTTTTGCTGAATAATTGTGTATAATGTGTAATCCTGCTTACAAGAAAATTTAGGACCATCTTAAAGGGTGTATGTAATTGGTGAAAGCTATCTTTAGCCCATTGAGCTCAGCAACCAGTAATAAGAAGTTTTTCAAATAAAAAAAAAGAACAGAAATGTTGGATTTAGTCGGTAGAAGTCAAAGTTGAGTTTATTGTCATATGCACAAGTACATTTATGCACAGGTGCAATGTAAACTTACTTGCAGCAGCACCACAGGCACATCGCCTCAGATAAACAGCATTCACAACATAAACTAAATACATTTTTGACAAGAAAGAACACAATCAGAACAAAAAAACACGAAGTCCATTTCACTGGAAAGAGATAGAAGTGGTCGTGGTGCTGGGAAACTCATGATATGAGCTGTTCCGGTTGGTTCAAGAACCAAACTGTTGAAGGGAATTAGCTGTTCCTGAACCTGGTGGTGTGGGACTTCAGGCTTCTGTACCTCCTGCCCGATGGGAGCTGAAGAAGATGGCATGGTCCAGATTCTGGGGATCTTTGATGATGGATGCTGCCTTCTTGAGACAGCGCCTCCTTTAAATATGACCGTTGGCGGAGAGGAAAGTGCCCGTGATGTATTGGGCAGATATTTGTTTGTGTTATTTACAGATTTGGAGGAAACAGTAAGATATGGGTAGAACATAAAAACTCCTCATACAGCTGCATAATTGAACCCGGGTCACTGGCACTGTAATAACATTACGCTGATTACTACACCTCCTTATGTTCCTGCGCATTCGAATTGCGATACCAGACAATGATGCAACCAGTCAGGATACTTTCAAGAGTACATCTGCAGAAGTTTCTCAGAGTGTTCAGTGACAACAAACCTCCTTACTCTCCTTGAGGAGGTGTAGGATTAATAAACTATAACTGTATTTATATCTTAAGTCGGATGAGAATTATGGCTGCTCGAAATACTGATTTAAAAAGTGTCCTTCAGGCCAGAACAGCCACACCACTGCTTACCTGGCCTGGGTGCTGTGTGGTAATTGCTGTGTCTGGAACTTAATTGGATTCCCATTATGCTTGACTATGGAGATGATGGTCAATCTTAACGGGAAATGGGAAGGCTGTCTCAAACAATGAAGGTGATACCTGCCTTTGTCTCAACCGATTGCAAAATGATTAGCTGAACCTGTGGTGTGAGGCTGCTCTTTGTCCATCTGCAGTAGCCCTTTGTCCGTTTCCTGCTCAATCAAGAACTCCGGCACCTGACTCATTAAAGTCTGCGTGACAATACCTGTATAAATCTCTGTCTACCCCTTTGTACTGGAAGAACTCGGGAAGCGACTCTTAGTGAGTGCTGAAGAGAATTCTCCTAGCGGTGCACTGCTAATAAAGGTATTTCTTCGAATCAACCTCGTGGCACTGTGTTATTTACAGCTGACGGAAAGGGAAATTGATTTCGGGACGACATCCTGAGAAAGTAAAGACGCAGGCACGACTTCCTTATGATTGCATCTCTGTGCAGGACAGATCATCCAACATGTTAACCAGGAATTTAAAGCTGTTGATGCTCTCCACTGCCAATCTCCCAGTGTAGACTGGTGCATGTTCGCCTTCCTTCCCTTCCTGAAGTCAAGAATTAGCTCTTTAGTTTTACTGACATTGTGCGAGACGTTGTTTTTGCGGCACCACTCAACCAGGTGTCCTATCTTGCTCCGGTAAGCTGACTCATCATCACCTGTGATTCTTCCAACAACAGTGGTGTACACAGAGAACTTGAAGATAAAATTGGAGCTGTGCTTAGCCACACAGTCATGTGTGCACAAAGAGTAGAGCGGAGGCTAAGCACGAGCCTTGAGGTGCACCTGTGTTGATGGTCAGCGAGGAGGAGATGTTGTTACCAATCCTCACTGATTCAGGTCTTGGTCACCATCAGACGGTTCCCTCTGTAAAGGGATGGTCCCAATCATTAAATGTCTTCTACTCCTCTGCCTCAGAGCAGCTCATGGAAAATAAATAAAGACGGGCACAATGGTTGATTTTTAAAATTACCTTTTGCATCCTGATTTGTTTCTCATCAGATTTCCTTAGCCTTTCATTGGTCAACCAACTTAATAATGTCGGAGCTTCTGGGTGGTGGGGAGCTGCTTGAACTGAGAGTGGACAACACTGGAGCACCCTCCATAGAGATGCTCAATCTTTCAGATGTGACATCAGATGTGAGGCTGATGCTCTGTCGCTGAGTACTTTGGAGATTGGAGAATAACTATTGCATGTTGGACCATGAGAGAAAATATGCAAGGGATAAGGAGGAAAAATACATGTTGATTCTTCCCTGGAATGTAAATGTGAGTCCAACTGATGCGCCTTGTCCACCATGAGCAGGAGTGTCACAGAGTTATACAGCACAGAAACAGGCCCTTAGGCTCAACTCATCCATGCCGAAAAAGTTGCCTAGCTGAGCTGGTCCCATTTGCTGGGGTTTGGCCCATGTCCTTCTCAACCTTTCCAAATGTCTTTTAAATGTCATGTATATACCTGCCTCTACAACTTCCTCTGGCAGATCGTTCCATACACACAACTTCATCTGTGTGGGAAAAAGTTGCACCTCGGGTCCCTGGATTCCATGGGACATAACCTTCCAGACTTGTCTACCGTACAGGACCTTATGAAAGTACTTGCTAAAGTCCAGACAGACAACAACCACTGCCCTACCCTTATCTACCTATTCGGATTCCTCTTCTAAAAGCTACAAAAGGTTCATCAATCACAACTTTCCAGGCACAAATCCATGCCGACTCCTCCTCAGACTCTGTCTATCCAAATGCTGGTAGATCCTGTCCCTCAGAATTCCCTCGAGTAACTTCCCCATTACTGATGGCAGGCTGACCGGCCTGCAGTTCCCTGGCTTTTCCTTGTTACCCTTCTTAAACAACGGAACAACATTAGCTACCTTACGGTCTTCGGGAACTTCACCACTGGCTAACAATGAAGCCAATATTTCCGTAAAGGCCTCCGCAATTTCTCTTCCAGCTTCTCGAGGCACGAAAATCCGAGGATGCACTCTGTCAGGCTCTGGGGATTTATCTACCTTAATGCGTCGTAAGGCTTCAAGTAGCTCCTGCCCAGTAATATAACAGTTTTCCAAAACATCACCACTAGTTTTCCTTATCTCCTGTGCAACCACAATTTTCTCCTTCGTAAACACTGAGGAGAAATATTAAAAATCAAACCCATCTCCTGTGGTTCAAGTCATAGGCAGTCATACTGATCTCTAAGGAGACCTACTCTCTCCATAGCCACCCTTTTACTCTCATTATAGCTACGGATCCTCTTGGGAACTTACTTAACCTTACCTGCCAGATCCAACTCTTACCCTCTCTTTGCCCTCCTGCTTTCCTTAATAATTTTACTCTTAATCTTGTTATGGTCATTAAGGAATTCACTCTTCCCTGACTTCCTCCTTTTTCTTGACCAGATCCTCAATATCTCTCGTCAGCCAAGGTTCCCTAAACTTGCTAGGTTTACCCTTCACCCTGACAGAAACAGGCTGCTCCCGGACTCTTGATATCACACTCTTAAAAGCCTCCTACTTGCTATTTGTTCCTTTCCCTTCAAACAGGCTCATCCAATTGACGTCTGATGCATCCTGCCTAATTCCCCCAAAATTAGCCCTCCTCCATTTCAGTACCCTAACCTGTCGCCTGTCCTGTCCTTTTCCATCACTATCTTTAGATTAATAGAATTATGGTCACAAGACACAAAGTGCCCCAACAGCCACTTCAAGTTACCTGCCCTGCCTCGTTCCCCAAGAGAAGGTCCAGTGTTGCACCCTACCGAGTCGGCCCTCTATATATTGACTCAGGGAACTTCCCCGGTCACATTTCACAAATTCCACCCCATCTAGGCCCTGAACACTCCAGCCAATAACAGGGCAATTAAATTCTCACACTGAAACAAACTTACTATTCTTAAAACCATGAGCAATTTCTCTGCACATCTGCTCCTACAAGATCCTGCTGACTATTAGGGGGTCTATAATACAGCCCCACTGGATTTACCCTCCCCTTATTGTTTCTAAGTTCCACATGTATGGTCTCACTGGACAATCCCCAAAGAATGTCATCTCTAAGTACTGCTGTTATGTCCTCCCTTATTAAAAAGGCAAAACCCCCTCCTCACTTACCTGTACCTTTGTCACGCCGATAACATCTGTATCCTGGAACATTGATCTGCCAGTCCTGCCCTTCTCTCAACCATGTTTCTGTTATGGTTATAACATCACAGTCCTCAGAGCCAATCCATGTTCTGAGTTCGTCCGCCTTCCCTGTTAAACCTCGTGCATTGAATTAAATGCAGTTTAACTGTGTATTCCTTTCCCTGTCTTTACTGTGCCCCTTGTTATCCTGATAACTAAACTTACTCTCACTGGCTACTACTTTATCCCAGGACTTGCTCCTCCTCAGAGTCCCACCCCACCCCCCCCTCGGAAAAATCTAGTTTAAACCCTTCCGTGTTGCACTGGCAAATTTTCCTGCAAGGATATTTGTTCCTCTCTGGTTCAAGTGCAAACTGTCCTTCTTGTACAGGTCGCCTTTACTCCAGAAGAGATCCCAATGGTACAAGAACATGAATCCCTGCCCCGTGCACCAGCTTCTCAGCCACAGATTCATCTGGCCTCTCTTTCTATTTCTGACCTCACTGGCACGTGGTACTGAGAGTAATCCGGAGATCACTGCCCTCAAGGTTCTGCTTCTTAACTTCTTACCCAACTGCCTGTGTTCATTCTGCAGAACCTCATGCCTTGTTCTACCTGTGTTGTTTGTACCAACATGTACAACGACCTCTGGTTATTTGCTCTCCCACTCGAGAATTTTCTGCGGCTGCTCAGATACATCCTTGACCCTGGCACCCAGGAGACAACACACCTTCCTGGTGTCTCTTCTGCGGACACAGAATCTCCTGTCCGTCCCCCTTACTATCAAGCCTCCTGTCACTATCGCCCTGTCTGACTGCACCCTTTCCCTCTGAGCCTGAAAGCCGGTCCCAGTGCCAGAGACCTGACTACTGCTGCTAGCCCCCCAAATAACATCCTCCTCTTGATATTGAGGTACAACTGTTAGTGAGAGGAATGACCACAGGGGAAACCTGCACTGACTGCCTACTCCCCTTACTTTCCCACTTATCTGAAGCCTGCACCTTGGGCGTGACGACCTCAGTAAAAGTCTCATCCATGAAGACTTTAGCATCCCGGATGATCCTGAGTCCATCCAACTCCGGCTCCAGTTCCTTGACTCGGTCTGTCAGAAGCTGCAGCTGGGTGCACTTCCCACAGATGTAGTCATCATGGAGACCCTGAGGTTCCCTGAATTCCCACATCTTGCAGGCGGGGCATTCCACTGTCATAACTGCCATCCTGCCTGCACTGAATCAAGGACTAAGGATCAACAGCAAAATAAAACCTCACCTATTATCACCTGTGCCTCTTCATCCAGGACCTTTTAAAGACCCGGTCTCACTCCCAACACTGGGCCACTTTCTTTGCCTCCTCACACCAAAGCCTCTTGAAACAAAGCCTCAGCTCCGCACTTCCACACGAGCCCACTCTCAAAAAAGCCGCACTTCACTGACAGATGTTCCAGGTTGGGGGAGCAGGAATGGGACAAGACCGCCACGTCCGTGCACGATGCCGAGTTTATCATAAAGCAGACACTTCCGCCTTTTCCCTTACCCAACGCTGCCGTCTGGTTCATGCGGTGGATCGAAAAACCCTCGGGCTGGAGCCCTGTGACAGGAGAGTTGAGAGTGAGCCATGTCTCTGTGAAACAAAGTACACAGCAGTCCCTCACGTCCCTCTGATAAAGCAATCTTGCTCTGAGCTCCTCAATCTTGTTTTCTAATGACTGCATATTAGCCAGGAAGATGTCTGGGAGAGGGGGTGTCTTATGAAATCAGGGTTTCTCCGGTTTCCATGGGATCTAACCTTCCAGACCAGCCAACCATGTGGGACCCTGTCGAAGCCCTTGCTAAATTCCAAATAGATAACATCCGCTGCCCTACCCTTATCTCTCTTCTGGTTACCTCTTCAAATACTCTTGAAGGATTTTCAAGTATGATTTTCATTGTCAAAGCCATGCTGACTCCTCCTCAGACTCTGTCTGTCCAAATGCTGGTAGATCTTGTCCCTCAGACTTCGCTCTTGTAACTTCCCCACCACTGATGGCAGATTGACCGGCCTGTAGTTCTTGATACCCTTATGAAACAACGGAACAGCATTAACCACCTTCCAGTCTTCGGGAACTTCACAAGCGACTAACAATGAAGCAAAGTGAAGCAAATATCCCCACAATGGCCTCCACAATTTTTCCTCTAGCTTCCCACAGAGTCTGAGGATGCACTTGGCCAGGCCCTGTGGTTTTTATCCACCTTAATGCGCTGCAAGGCTGCAAATACCTCCCTCCCGGTAGTGTGAATGATCTCCAAAACATCTCCACTGGTTTCCCTTATCTCTTGAGCAACCATGTTTTTCTCCTCCGTACACACCCAGGCAACTGTTTTAACACCTCCACCTTAAACACCTTCCTTTCCACATAATGGCCAGCTATCAGTCTCTGAATATCTGTGTTTCTCATAAATCACGTTACTGCCTCAAGATGTAGCTCTGCAGCAATTTTCACCAAATCGGGCTTCCTCATCCCCTGAAATCCTCCAGGAGTTGTTTCTTTCAAAAACGTATCCATTGTTACTAGTTTCCACACACACAAACCAATTTAAAAGAATTTTATCAGACCGACCACAATCAGACATCCACTACGACCCTAATTTGTTCAAACCCAGACCTCCAATACCAGTCTTGAGTTCGATTTCAGACCACCCTCGTCAATCTTTGGATTCGATCCCGGATGAGCCCCCAATTTTGTTACGTACCAGCAACAAAAGAAACACACCGAGTCATGTATAAGTGTTAGAAACAAATTTATTAAGAACTACTGATGATAATAAGAAAACATAAAAGTAAAATTGTTAGTATGTTAGAAGTAAAAATGTTAGATCTTAAGCATTAACTCCAAAAACTAAACTCGAAGTGTGTGTGTGGCAAATTCCCAAACTCCAAGTCCAGGAATAGATCTCAAAGTCGTAAGGTGAAACGTGAGCAAAGGCTCCTGCAAAACCACCGTTGACTGAAGAGAAAATGTAGAGAGAATAGAGACATTACAAAATCCCAATTTTCCACGATGGAACTCTCACGACACCTCAATCACTGATGATCTTGTTCCGAATTACCTGCCACCCCGAAATGCATTCAAGACGTGACCATCCACACAAGTACCTGTTTCCTTCTACAGGTTAACGACAAACTGGACTCCACTGGATTATTCCAAAAATCCATACGTGTATTGTAGTGACAGACACAGTCATTGTTTTTCATCCATCGAAACAGAGACTAGCAGCCTGGAGTCTCTCTCTCTTCGACTGACTCCGACTGTCTGACTGCTCCAAAAATGTCGTCACATCCTTTACTCCTGTTGTAGTAATCATGCCCCACACACACACACACACACACACACACACACACACACACACACACACACTACTGTGCTATGTCCTAAAGGGACATTCACCAATAGTAACCTAATCCGTAACAACGGAAACAGGCCCTTGGGCCCAACTGTCCCATCTTACTTCCCATTGACCCTGTCTGACCCGAGTGTTTCCAGCATTTTCTGCTTTTATTTCAGATTTCCAGCATCTGCAGTTTCTTTATTTTGAGTTTTGTTTATCTTTCAGTATCCTGCCTCAGTTGCACCTCCAGCATAATGTTCAAGGAACCCGTCTCGCCGGCATTCAATGAACTTACATTCTCAAGGTCACATCTGCCAATTTGATTTCCCAGCCAACAAGGAGTTAGCACAGGAGACACAAGAGACTGCAGATGCTGGAATATGAAGCAACACACAAACTGCTGGAGGAATTCTGTGGGTGGAGCAGCATCTGTGGAGGGAAATGGACAGTCGACGATGAGCCCGTGATGATTGCTTTACACTTATTTTAAGCCCCTATTTTCTTCTTGATCTGTCTAACAGGGGGACTGACAGTTTTCTTCAGTCACTTTCAAATTACCCCTGGAAACGATTCCACTTACTGATACTTCAATTTCTTTTCTTACCAGTGTCCTAATGCCATTGTGTTTTCAGACCGACCCTGCTCCTTCCTGTTGGTGAATCTTACAACCGCTCTGTGACACTGGTAAACAGTCCAGGATATTCAGCTCTCTTCCTTGTGACCAGACCTCTGTAATGTTCCGTAGTCCAGCCCGTCTTGGTACTGGTAATACATCGAACTTGTTGCAAGTGGGCAGCACAGTGGGACAGCAGGCAGTACCGCTGCCTCATGGCTCCAATGACCCAGGTTCGATCCTGACCTCCGATGCTGTCTGTGTGGTTTGCACATCCTCCCTGGCCGCTAATTGGCCGCTGTAGGTTGCCTCTGGTGTTTCGGTGAGCAGTAGAATCTGGGGGGAGATGATGGGAATGTGGGGAGAATAAAATAAGGATGAGTTTAAACGGTGCTTGATGGTCGGCATGGAATTGGTGGGCTGAAGGATCTGTTTCCATTCTGTGTAACTCAATGACTGAGCAGGTGAGATGGTAGAGTACAAGATGAACAATAAGCAGGAAGGTACAAGGTACAATCACAATGCAGCATGGACCCAGAAGCGAGGACAGAGGGTGGTGAGTGTATGGAACCAGCTGCCAGAGGAAGTGGTAGAGGTCTGCAATTTGAACAGGTACATGGATGGGAAAGGTTGAGAGGGAGATGGGCCAAAATCGACTGGCTCAGTTCAGCACTTTTTTCAACATGGTGAGTTGGAATGAAGGACCAGAGTTCCGTGCTCTATCAGAATCAGATTTATTATCACTGTCTTATATGATGTGAAATTTGTTGTTTTATGGCAGCAGTACAGTACAAAAGGAATCCTCTGCAGCTTCTTGCGATCTTGTTTTTGGAGCCTCCATACCAGGCAGTGATGCTCTCCATTGTATATCCATAGAAATATGCAAGAGTCCAATTGCAAAGCCGCTGATGAGACTCATTGAGCAGGCGAGACAATAGAAAAGATGAGGAGGGTGGTTTGCAACACAAACTGTTCCCCAGCAATGAAAACTGTTTATTTCAGTAAATTATTGACGAGAGTCAGTAGATATTTCAGCCCGAGCTTTATATCATCTTTGATGTTGGTGTATCCCTGCATAAATAAATGGGTTCGCTCAGGAACACAAGAACTGAAGCACGTATCCGCTCTTCCAGAGGGAAAATTGAGTCACTGAAATTGGAACCTGAAAAGTGACGGCAGCAATGCGAACGTAGAGGAAAGTTATCAGTCTCAGTAGCCACAAGAGGATGAAGATACCCAAGCGACTGAGGAGCAGGATGATAGACTTCCTGCGGCTGTCCGCCTCCAGGTCGCTCTGTCTGTCACTGTTCCCGCTGCCCTGGGGTCTCCTGCAGATTCTAATGGCCCTTAAAATGTGCCTGACGGTGAGGAAATTGAGCAGCAAAATTAGAATGAATGGCAAAGAAAGGGTCAGAATGCTATTGATCCAGCCATGTGCTACCCAGCCAGGTGAGGTGTAATTTTGTATGGTGTAGGCTCATTTTTATGTGGAGGTTCATATATAAAATAGAAAAAAATATATTTCTCAAAAAGATCAGGGCAGTAATCATTCCAATCAGCACAGTCACTGTTCGCTCCGTGCAATATTTCGTTTTAAATTTTTGGCAGCAAATAGCCACAAAGCAATCAAGGTGAACATCACCGTCACCCAGACGGAGCAGTATCTTACACCAGAAGTTACCGCGAGATTCGCACTGCAGGCCGGAGCGATAGTCAAGAAATTGGACGGGACAGTGATGGGAACAATCCGGATTAGTACCACACCCATGATAATGACCCGGAGATCCGTCACCACCATCAACAACAGGTAGACAGTGATACATCTGGAGAGACCACATCATCTGCGGAACATTACCCCAATCACGGTCAAGTTAGCTGCAATAGTGGAAGACAGAATAAGTCTGTGTGTGTTTGTGATTGTGTGTGTGTGGTGCGAGTGAGTGTGGATAAGAATAATCAGAACATAAGAAATGAAAGCAGCAGTCAACCATCTGGTCTGTCAAGCTTCTTCCTTCATTCAATAAGATCATGGCTGATCTGGCCGAGGACTCAGATCCACCTACCTGCCTTTTCCCCATAACCCTTAATTCTCCAACAGTGCAAAATTCTATCCGACTGTGTCTTAAATATATTTAATGAGGTAGCATCTACTGATTCCTTGGGCAGAGAATCCCACAGATTCACTACTGTCTGGGATAAGCCCTTTCTCATCTCCGTCCTAAATCTATTCCCCTGAATCTTGATGCTACATTTCCTAGTTCTATTCTCACCTACCAGTGGAAACAACCTTCCTGCCTCGACCTTATCTGGCCCTTTCAACATTTTATATGTTTATACAAGATCCCTTCTCCTGAATTCCTGCGAATGTGTTCCCAGTGACTAAATCCCTCCTCATAGGTTTACCTCCTCATCTCCAGAATCAACCTGGTGAACCTCCTCTACACTGCCTCCGAAGCCAGGATATCCTTCCTGAAGTAAGAAGACCAGAACTGCACGCAGTACTCCAGGAGTGGCCTCATAAGTACTCTGTACATTTGCAGTATAAAATCCCTGTTCTTAAATTCAATCCCTCCAGCAATGAAGGTCAACATTCCATTTGCCTTCTTGATAACCTGTTGTACCTGCAAACCAATCTTTTGTGATTCATGCACAAAGACTCCCAAGTTCCTCTGCACAACAACATGCTGCAATTTTTCACCATTTAAATAAAAATCTGATCTATTTTTCCTTCCAAAGAGGATGACCTCGCATTTATCAGCATTGTAATCCATCTGCCAGACCCTTGCCTAGTCAGTTAACCTATCTAAATCTCTCTGCAGACATTCTGCACAATATGCGTTTCCACTCAATTTAGTGTCATCAGCAAATCAGACATGCTACACTTGGATCCCTCTTCCAAATTGTTAATGTACATCGTGAACAGTTGTGAACCCAGCACCGACCCCTGAGGCACCCCGCTCACCACTGATTGCCAACCAGAGAAACTCATTTATCCCAGCTCTACCTTCTATTGGTTAACTTACCCTACATCCACACCTTACCCCCAACTCCACGCATCCTTATCTTACGATGTATTTTATGCAGCACCTTATCAAACATCTTCTGGAAATCCAAGTATACAACACCCGCATGTTCCCCTCTATCCACGCTGCTCATTATATCCTCAAAGAACTCCAGCAAGTTTGTCAAACAGAATCTGCCTTCCTGAATCCATGCTGTGTCTTCCCGATCGAACTACTACCAGGTGTCTCACCATTTCTTCCTTCATGATAGCTTCAAGTATATACACAACTGCAAGACGTTAAGCTAACTGGCCAAAAGGCCTACTGGCCTTTTGCTTACATTCTTTTTTTTTAAATAGTGGTGTGACATTCGCTGCCTTCCAATCCGCTGGGACTTGCCCAGATTCCAGTGTATTTTTGTAAATTATCACAAATACCTCTACTGTAATTTCTGCCATTTCTTACAGTGCCCTGCGATGTATTCCATCAGGAATAAGGGGCTTGTCTACCTTCAGGCCCACTAGTTTGCACATTAATACCTCTTCAGTGAGGGTGAATGTATTGAGGTTCTCACCTCCTATCGCATACAAATATCTCTTTGTCACGTGAGACATGTCATCCACCGTGAAGACTGACACAAAATAGTCGTTCAAATGTCGGTCATTTCCACATTACTCAATATTAATTCGCCTTTCTCATCTTCCAAGGGACCTACATTCACTTTACCACCTTTTCTGCTTTATATAATTGTAAAAGCTTTTACGATCTGTTTTTATATTTTGTGCCAGTTTACATTCATAATCTCTCTTCTCTTTACTTATTGCTTACTTAGTGGTTCTTTGTTGCTTTTTAACATTTTCCCAATCTTCCAGTTTCCCACTGCTCTTGGTGACTTTGTGTGCGTGAGGTTTTAGCTTGATGATGTCTTTTACTTCTTTAATTATCCAAGGCTGGCTCTCTCCACCCTTTCCGTCCTTGCTTTTAACTGAATATACTTCTGTTGAGCACCATGAAAAATCTTTGAAAGTCTTCCACTGTTCCTCAACTGACCCAGCATACAACCTGTGTTCCCAGTCTACACTGGCAAGCTCCTCCCTCATCCCATTGTAGTCGCCCTTGTTTAGGCATAAGACATTGGCTTTAGATTGAACTATTGCACCCTCCATTTGTCTGAGAACCGGTTTCAATGCCCCAGGAATCTAAAACCCTCCCTTCTGCACCACTGCTGAAGCCACATATTCCTCCTAACTATGCCGCTATTCCTACTCTGACTAGCATGTGGCACAGGTAGTAATCCTGAGATTATTACCTTTGAGGTCCAACATTTTAATCCATCTCCTGGCTCCCTAAATTCAGCTTGTAGGCCCTCATCCCACTTTTTTCCAAATATCGTTGGTATATTCATGCACCACAACAACTGGCTGTTCACCCTCCCCTTCCAGATTACCCTTCAGCCATTGAGACATCCTTGACCTTTGCACCTTGGCGGCGACACCAACCAGGGGTCCTGTTTGCAGCCACAGAAGCCCCTGTATTTTCCCCTTCCCATGGATTCCCCGACCACTATAGCTCTGCCACTCTTTCCTGCCCTCCTGTGTAGCAGAGCCACTCACTGTGCCATGATCCTGGCTACAGCTGCCTTCCCCTGTTGAGTCTTCTCCCCAAAAGTATCCAAAGCGGTATATCTGTTTTGGAGGGAGATGACCGCAGGGGACTCCTGCACTACATTCCTGCTGCAGCTCTGCTTGATCAATCATTCATTCCCTATCTTTCCTTCAGTCTTTAAACTGTGGTGTGGCCAACTCTCTGAATGTGCTATCCACAACTTTCTCAGCATCACAGATGCTCCAAAGTGAATCCATGTGCAGCTTATGCAGTCTGTCAGGAGCTGAAGCTGGACACACTTCCTGCACATGTAGTCATGAGGGACACTGGCAGCCTCCCTGAGTTCCCACGTTGTACAGGAGGAGCATGACACTGGTCTGAGCTCACCTGCAATATCTAAAAAGTTTTGATGGAAAATGAGACAGATAAAATGAATGAGAACCTACTGTCACCTGACCTTAGTGTTGCCCACACTCCTCACTGAAGCCCGGTATTCACAGGTTGGTATTCTCTCAAAATGGCTGCTCCAAAATGGCCGCTCCAAAATGACGAATTGGCTTGACATGAACTTTTTATTCACTGCTGATAGGTGGTTGGCTAACTAGCTAATTAACAATTAGCTGACTTACCTCTTAAATCCCTGCAGTGAAACTCACAAGCAGGCAAGGAGTCTCACTTGTTACGTACCAGCAACAACAGAAACCCAACGAGCCATGTTTAAATGTTAGAATCTATTTATTACTAACTACTTTTAATAATGAGAGAAATAAAAAACATTAGATATCAGATATTCAACCCAAAGTAAACCCGAAGTGTGTGTGTGGCAAGTTCCCAAACCACAAGTCTAGGAACAGTTCTCAAAGTTCACTTCAGTGAGTCATGAAACAATACGATGAGCAAAGGCTTCTGAAAACCACAGTAGATATGGGGACAGTATAATGGATTATAATGGATAACAAAGAGATGGCAGAGGAACTAAATGAGTATCTTGCATCGGTCTTCACTGTGGAAGACATCAGCAATACACCTGATAGTCAGGGGTCTCAGCGGATAGAACTGAGTTCAGTCAAGATTACTAGAGAGAGGTGCTCAGGAAGCTAAATGGACTAATGACAGATAATTCTCCAAGACCGGATTAAGTGCACCCTTGGGTTCTGAAGGAGGTGGGCTTAGAGATTGCGGAGGCATTGGTGGTAATTTACCAGGTATCAATAGACTCCGGCATGGTTCCAGAGTACTGGAAGGTCGCAAATGTAGTTCTGCTGTATACGAAAGGTGGGAGGCAGCATAAAGGAAATTACAGACCTATTAGTTTGACATCAGTGGTTGCAAAGTGATTGGAATCGATCCTCAAGGATGAGGTTATGGAATACCTAGAGGTTCAAAACAAGATAGGTCCAAGCCAGCATGGTTTCATGAAGGGAAGATCCTTCCTGACCAATCTATTGAAGTTTTGTTTGAGGAAATCTCAGGTAGGGTGGATAAGGGAGAGGCTGTGGATGTTGTGTATTTAGATTTTCAAAAGGCCTTCAACAAGGGTGAGAATAAAGGGATCATGTTCTGGTTGGCTGCAGGCTACCAATGGTGTTCCACAAGGGTCAGTGTGGGGCGGCTTCTTTTTACATTGTACATCAATGTTATAGATTATGGCGTAAATGGTAAATGTGGCTGAGATTGTAGACAACACCAAGACAGGTGGAGAAGTAGGGAGTATTGAAGAAAACAGGAAGTTTGCAGAGAGACTTAGATAGTTTAGGAGAATGGGCAAGGAAATGGCAGATGAGATTCAAGGTTGAGAAGTGTGCCGTTGTACACTTTGGAAAAAGAAATAAATGGGCAGATTATTATCTAGATGGGGAGAAAATTCAAAGTACAGAAGTACAAAGGGACTTGGTGGTCCTCATACAGGATACCCTAAAGTTTAACCACCGGGTCGGATCAGCAGTAAAAAGCAAATGCCATGTTGGCATTCATTTTGAGGTATAATTTATAAAAGTAGGGAAGTGCTGATGAGGCTCTATGGGGTACTAGTGAGACCTCATTTGGAATACTGTGCACAGTTTTGGACCCCTCATCTTAGGAAAGATGTGCTGATGTTGGTGAGGTTTCAGAGAAGATTTATGAGGATGTTTCCCAGAATGAAAGGGTTCACATACACTGAGTTTGTCAGCTCTTGGACTGTACTCACTGGAGTACAGAAGAATAAGAGGGGACCTCAGAAACATTTCGAATGTTGAAAGGACTGGACACGGTAGATGTGGTTAAGCTGCTTCCCTTGGTGGGTAAGTCCAGGACTAGAGGGCAGTCTTAGAATTAGAGGGTACCCATGTAGAACAGATGAGGAGAAATTTCCTGAGCCAAAGGGTCATAGATTTATGGAATTCTTTGCCACATACAGCTGTGGAGGCCCGATCATTGGGGGTGTTTAACGAAGAGATTGATAGGTATCTAATTAGTCAACGTTTCAAGGGATATGGGGAAAAGGCCGGGATTGGGGCAAGATAGGAATAGTTTAGTTCAGCTCAAGGAGCAGACTCGATGGGCCAAATGGCCTACTTCTACTCCTTTGTCTTGTGATTTTGTGAATTTAGAGAGAAGGAGTTTACGAATTCCACAAGTTCCACGATGGAGCCCATATGACGCCTCAATCACTGAAGAATTATGTTTTTTTTTCCAACGTATCTGCCACACCGAGGGCACTCAAAACGTGGCTGCCCACAGACATACCTGCTTTCTGGTACATGTTAATGACAAAGTGGACTTCACAGATTGCTCCAAAAATCCATACATGGACAGTCGCTGCTATTGTTCTTCATACACAGATACAGAGACCGGCAGTCAGTGCCACCAACCCTCACTCTCCCCCTCTCTGCAACTGCCAGTACGCTCCAGTTATAGTTTTCCCCCCACTCGCAGTAGTCAGATAAAGCCACACACACCACTACACTACTGTCCAGGTACCTTAAAGGGACACTCACCAAGTAGCAACCTGGCTCGTAACACCTCCCCCTAAAGGAAATTTGATCTGCAAGAGCAAAATTTTCAGCTGCGTGTACAATTAAAGCAATGCATTACAACTATCATATTACATGATTATAGACAAGGAAAAAATTACACTAGTAAAGATACATTTCCAACTTAACATCTGGAAAAGCAATTGCCCGACTGCCTTCAATGTGAGCTATCATGTGATCACACGCCAATTTATCCATGCTCTGACATATACTCAACCTCTTGGTCAACAAGTTTACTCTTTTCTACATTCATTCGATATGGGTGCTGCTTTATCGGTTCTGCATCTCCAACATCAACATCATGATAAGCTATAGTGTTCTCTTTGGAACATCAGGGAATAAATCTCGAAATTTTAAAATTAACTGCTTCACTTGTTGTTTTTGCTGAAGTTGTAAATGACCCAACTTTCTCTCAAGGATTTTCAACATATCTTCATTCGACAGTCTCGTTGACAGAATATTTAGTTAAAGTGACCTTCGCCAGAATCAGTTCAGGAGTGACCGGACAATTTAGTGTCAACAACCATTAACACATCTGTGGATTTTTCATAAGGTTTAAACATGTTTACATGACAAAGCTGTGTCTGCCCTCTTCTATCAGGTGTTTTAATTACATAATCCGTTTCACTAACCTTAGATTCAACTTCTTAAGGACAATAAAATCTCGCTTGTAAAGGATTTGTCTGAGTAGGGAAAAACACCAAGACCTTATCTCCCGGCTTGAAAGTCCTTGAGCAGGTGTGTTTATCATACCATGTTTCATCTTACTCTGAGTAGCTCTTAAATTTTGCTTGCTAACTGGCAAGCCCCTTTCAATCAGTTTTTAAATTTCAGAACATAATCCAACGAATTTAAATGCATGTCTTCATTAACCCACTGTTCCTTTAATAATACTAAAGGTCCTCTAACCTGATGTCCAAATACAAGTTCAAAGAGACTGAACCCTAAGGATTCTTGCACTGACTTCCTTACTGCAAACAAAAGCGAATGAACTTCTTCATCCTAATCCTTTATGTTTTTGAAATAAAAACACTTGTGTATTTTTGAGAGTGGAATGGAATCTTTCTAAAGTCCCTTGAGATTCTGGATGGTACGCAGACGATACAATCTGCCTAGCTCCCAGCTCTAACTGTTTAAATAGCTCTGACATAAAATTACTTCCCTGACTCGATTGAATTTCTTCAGGCAAAGCAACCAAGGTAAAATAAAAATTAAAAGAGCTTTTGACATATTCTTGGCCTTAATATTTCTGAGTGGTATTGCCTCTGGAAATCTAGAGGTTGGACACATGATGGTTAACAAATACTGATTCCCAGCCTTAGACTTCGGCAAGGGGCCAACACAGTCCACGATCACTTTTGAAAAGGACTAACCAAATACAGGCATAGGCTGCAAAGGAGCCACAGGGGGGACTGATTAGGTTTACCTACTATCTGACATGTGTGACAAGTCCTACAAAATATCACATCCTTTCTCACACCAGGCCAAAAGAATTGTTTCAAAACTTTTCTTACAGTTTTATTCACACCAAGATGACCACCTAAGGGCATACTATGGGCCAGGATTAAAATCTCATTCCTATAAATTTTAGGAACCACAAACTGGTGAACAACTGCCCATTCCTCACTAGCAGGAATATCAGGAGGTCACCACTTCCTCACCAACACTCCATTTTTAAAATAATATCCAACTGGCACTTTCTCAATCTCATCACTTGAGAGTGCTTTTTTCCTCAAGTCAGTAAGCTCAGGGTCTTAATCTGCTCCATTATAATTTTTTTTTTTCTGAACAGAAATCTTTGCACTTGGACACTACACAAGGATTTTGATCCCCAAGTGAAGATAGAAAAGTCTCTGACAAGTCAAAACTTGAATCCCGTTTTAGGCTCTCACAGAACAAAATCAGGCTGCACAGGACTATCTGCATTGCCCAATTCCTTAGCCGTAGCTTGAGTCACTGCACAGGATGGATAAACATCTAAATCGTTGTTTGACTCATCAATAATTGGTTTGGTCGTTAGCTGTACCTCAGGGACAATTTTACCACCTGAAAGGTCGTTCCCTAATAACAAATAAACTCCTTCCACTGGTAAACTATGTCGTAGTCCTATCTTCACAGGTCCTTCTACTAACTGACTTCAAAATTACCCTGTGCAGAGGTACAGACACTGTCGCCTCGCACTAGATTCACCCCACCAGTGGCGGTCTCCTCATAAAACTGTCAAACACTGTCTAACAAGATGGACTGGGAAGCCACTATATCTCGAAGGATTTTCACGGGCACCTGGGGTGACCCAACGTTTACTGGGACAAAACCCTCCAACACAAAAGAACTTAATTCACCCCTAACTCCATCCAACATCTCAGCATTTACCTTTGGAAAAGACTGAGCTTTATCAGCATGTCCAGAACCCTTCTGATTTCTAGTTGTTTCCACTATCTGTAAACAAGCATTTGGCACTGCCTCCTTTTCTTTCTTCTCCTTCAGGAGGGAACAATTAGCTGTCACATGGCCAGGCTTCTTACAATAACATCAAATACGTTCAGCAGGTTTCTCCGGCACTTGCTTCCAATCATACTTCCCCGTTATACTACTTCCCAGTTTACCTGGATTATCCCAATAACTCCTTTGGAAGGCCTTAGTTTGTCCCCGCTTAGACTTATGGGTTAAAGCAAACTCATCTGCTAGCCTAGCATTTCCTTGCGAAGTTTCCACCTCCTTCTCATTTAAATATGTTTTAAGTCACCCGGGACACATCTTTTAAAGTCTTCCACTAAAATCAATTCTTTAAGTCTGTTATAATCTTCATCTATATTTCTAGACGTGCACCATCGTTCAAAACACGCTTTTCATTAGCAAATTCCATGCAAGTCTGCTCCACAGATTTCCTCAGATCCCTAAACTTCTGACTATAAGCTTCAGGAACCAATTAATAGGTTTTAAGCACAGCCTGTTCTACTTTCCTATAGTCAGCTGCTTCAGTAACAGCTAGGGCAAAATAAGCTTGTTGAGCTTTACCTTTAATCACACTTTGTAGCATAAGAGGCCAGCCGCCGCTTGGCCACTTTGAACTCTAAGCAACTTTTTCAGAATGTTGAAGCTACGGATCAACCTGATCCTCCTCAAAAGGAGGGACTAATCGAACCTCCTGACTGACCATAAAGCTACCACCAAGACCAGAAACAGAACACCAACGATTCATTTCTAACTCACGCTCCGCTGTTTCTCCTTTTCCACTGCCTCTAGCCTCTTTAGTTCTCTCTCAGCATTTATCTTCCTTTGTTGTCCTTCCATCTCCATCTCTAGCTTCTATTCTTTGAACCACATCTGTGCCAGTTGTACCTGGGCATCAGCGATCTCTGGCTTACTCTCAGGAAACGGTTCTAACTCACTCACCTCAAACGCCCCATTATCCATATATTCATTCTAGGAATATCTGCTTTTTCCATAGACTACATTACTGCTTCAAGGTTTAGCTGTTCAGCAATGTTCAACAACTCTTCTTTTGTCGCCCCCCGCAATTCCTCAAAGTTTGGGGATTCCAAAAATGCATCAATATCCATTGTTACTGGTTTCCACACCCACAAACCAATCGAAAAGATATTTATCAGGCCTATCAACAATCAGTCGTCCAATAAGACCCAAATTGTTTCAAACCCAGATCTCTCGTACCAGCCTTGAGTTTGATACCAGACCACTCTCGTCAATCTTGAGATCGATTCCAGACGAGCCCCAAAATTTGTTACGTAGTAGCAACAATAGGCTGCTCTGAAATGGCCACTCCATTTGACCCAAACTTTTTATTCACTGTTGATAATTAGTTAAAAAGCCAACCACCTTTTCGCTAACAATTAGCTGACTTACCTCTTAAATCCCTGCAAGTGAAACTCACAAGCAGGCAAGGAATCTCACTTGTTACATACCAGCAACAACAGAAACCCAACGAGCCATCTTTAAATGTTAGAATCTATTTATTAATAACTACTTTTAATAATGAGAGAAATAAAAACATTAGATATCAGATATTCACCCCAAAATAAACCCGAACTGTGTGTGTGGCAAGTTCCCAAACCACAAGTCCAGGAACAGTTCTCCAAGTTCAGTTCAGCAAATCATGAAGCAAAACGATGAGCAAAGGCTTCTGAGACCCACAGGAGAATGGAGAGAGAATATAGAGAGAAGGAGTTTAAAAATTCCACAAGTTCCACGATGGAACCCGTACAACACCTGAATCACCGAAGAACTCTGTTGCTTTGTTCTGAAGTTTCTGCCACACCGAGGGCACTCGATACATAACCGGCCACAGATATAACTGCTTTCCAGTACAAGTTAACGACAAAGTGGACTCCACAGATTGCTCCAAAAATCCATACATGAATTATATAATGACAGTCACAACCATTGTTCTTCATCCATTGATGGAGAGATCAGCAGTCAGTACCACCAACTCTCTCCCCCTTCATCTCTGTGCAACTGCCAGTACACTCCAGTTATAGTTTTTTTCCACTCACAGTCATCAGATAAAGCAACACACATACTGCTGTCCAGGTGCCTTTAGGGGGAACTCATCAAGTAGCAATCTGGCTCATAACAAATCTCCTGATCTCAATCCAAGTCACCAACTCCTTAGCCCCCGCCTCTTCTCACTGAAACCTCTTGAGCAAAAGCCTCAGCTCCCCAATCCACCCCGGCACACTCACTCAATGGTCACTCCAAAATGGCTGCTCTGTTTGACCCTTAATTCTTTTTATTGGCTACTGTTAACTAGACAATGAGCCAATCAACTATCAATAACTTGCAAATGTGCCTTATTTAGACTCCTGCCAGGTGAAACTCCCAAGCACAAGCACACAGACTCACATCTTTTCAAATCTCCCGCTCCAACTCTCGGTTCAAGCCCCAATTCCTGCAAGGGGAAAAAAGTGTGTGGTGTGAAAATAAAGTGAGTGTGTATTCATGTGAGGTGTGTGTGATAGTGATGTGTATATTTGTGTGGGATGAGGGTGTGTGGTGTATATTTTGTGTTTTGTGTTTGTTATGTTCTTTTCATTTAAATGTATGTGGTGTGTGGGTATACTTTATTTGAGTGCGTGTGTTTGACAGAGAAGAAAAATATCAGAACTCAGATGAAATTGTAGTTCACGGTATTCAGTGTGACTTTTATTGCTTTGATTCTTGAAAATGAGTTGACAGACAGTTACCCCACCAAGAATTCTATCATCTGATTCACTGCGCTAGGATGTTGCAACACAGTTCAGTTTGCATCTTACAAGGGAGTTTGGCTCTGTTGAAAATACTCCAGAGCAAGAACATTATCTTCCACAGAAAACATCAACATTATCAACAACACGGATTTTCATATTGTTCGTCTGCTCATCCATATGACTGAAAATCCTAGAAAAGCTTCCTTTTTTACCAGTTTCACCCCATCCAATATTTTTCCCTCTAGTACAATAATGCCATCGACCGCTCGTCTTGTGAACACACCCAGATGGATGTTTGGAACTCATTTCCCGAAAGCGATATATGTATATTTAAACCACATATGGATGTGTATTTGAAGAGAAGTATAGACATGGTGCTAAAAAGTGGGATGAAGCTTTTTTCCACTGGCACAGAGACAGTTCACCAACTGGCCCAACATTGTAAATCTTCATAACTCAGTTAAATCACAGATCACTGCTGCAAATCTGCTCTCCCTCGGATGTCCCTTTCCACATGCACTTCTTCATCCACCAAACCAATTCTGTATTTCAATCTGCTCCCTCCCCACATTCACCGCTAGTAATCTGGTTTGTCCAATCTACATGTCGTTTAAGATACCCCACAATTTTCCTCCTTCGCCAAGAATACCAATATCAAGCCCTATTACACCATGCACTCCTCCTCTGCCTCCACTTATTTGAACTAAAATCCCATCCATCTGGATTCATCAATGACCGATCTTCCACATTGCACTCTCCAGAAATTCACTTTCATCAGCTCTCTGCAGCCAGTACATTAGATCACAAAATCTCCAGTTCAAATACCCATCCTACACTGACTGACTGACTGAATCCCTGTTTCTGCTGTTTCAATATTCCCATGCTGCTTTCTGAAAACTCCACGTCCTGTTTTAAACTCCTCAATGTAAATTTAGTGTCAAATTTTGTTTGAAACTGTTCATACAAATGCCATAAGAAATGAAATTGGGTGTTACCATCAGAATGAGAATAGATGATGATAATAGGAATCAAAAGCAGTGGAGATAAGAAGTTGTAAAGAAGAAACTCCACCGCTAATTGTGATGAAATGCACAACAAAAAAATAAAATTAAAAAGGAACAAAATATTCAAGTAAAATAGTACAAACAATGGGAGAACATCTTTGAAGGGTATTAATGATACTGGGAGGACAGCAAAGGGGTAAAAATCTCCAATTGACAGAAGGCAACAATCCCAGTAAACACAGCAGTGATGCTACATTTCACAACGTTTTGCAAATTGATAATTAACACCAATACTTTACCAGGAATGCCAATAACGGCCATGATGGAATAGCAAATGGCCAACCCCAGGATTTTTGGAAGTCCATGCATTGCTGTTGAAAGCTTCAAGCACACAATACACTGCACTGTCTGGTATATTTATACCCAACATCAGTCACCAGGGAGCATATCAGGAAGGCATCTTTGTTTTGATGAATAATTGTGTATAATGTGTAAACCATTATGGAGACCAGTGGCTCTGCTTTGTTTGGAGTTTAAGTGGATTTGGTACGTCACCGAGGATTCTTGCAACTTTCTATACACGTACGGTGGAGAGCATTCTGACTGGTTGCATCACAGCCTGGCGTGGAGGCTCCAATTCACAGGATAGAGGGCTGGATAGCAGGATAGAGCTCTGCAGACTCAGTCAGATCCATCACGGGCATTATACTCCCTACCCTTGATGACATCCTCAAGAGTGGTGCCTCAAGAAGGCAGCCTCCATCATTAATGTCCCTGCAATCCGGAACATGCCTTCTGAGCATTACTACCATCAGGGAGAAAGTAGAAGTTTCAGAAGACCCACACTCAAAACAGCTTCTTCCCGTCCGCCATCACATTTCTCGACAGTCCATGAACACGACATCATTATTCCTTTCTTTTTGCACTACCGATGTATTTTGTAATTTATCACAATTTTTATGTCTTGCACTGCACCGCTGCCACAAAACAACACATTTCACGTCATGTAAGACAGGGATAATAAACCTGATGCTGATTCTGATTCTGATTTCTTCCAAGAAATGTAAGGACAGTCTTAATGGGCAGATGTAATTGGTGAAAGCTGTCTTTTGGCCAATTAACACAGCAACATGGAACAAGATGTTTTGCCATTAAAATATGAACAGACACATTAGATTTAGTTTGTGGAATGATCAAAGTCAAAGTAAAATTGAGT
Organism: Pristis pectinata; assembly: GCF_009764475.1. Classification (NCBI taxonomy): domain Eukaryota; kingdom Metazoa; phylum Chordata; class Chondrichthyes; order Rhinopristiformes; family Pristidae; genus Pristis; species Pristis pectinata. The sequence continues at coordinate 246,701 of NC_067431.1, forward strand.
TTATTGTCCTGTGCACAAGAACATGTCTGCGCAGGTGCAATAAAGACTTACATTGCATCAGATAAGCAGCATTCACAAGAAAAATATAAATTAAAAACAATTTCTACAAGAAAGAACTCCATCAGAACAAAACTAAACAACCAATTTTAGTGCAAAGTGATCAAAGTTGTCCTAGTGTTGGTAAACTGAACAGAATAGGGTTGTGAAATTTGGTTCAAGAACTGAATGTTCGAAGGGCAGTTGTTGTTCTTGAACCTGGTGGTGTGGGAATTCAAGCTTCTGTACCTCCTGCCCGATGGATCTGGAAGAAGATGGCATGGCCTGGATGGTGGGGATATTTGATGATAAATGCTGCCTTCTTGAGGCAGCAACTCCTGTAAATACTACTGATGGTGGGGAGGGATGTGTCTATGATGTATTGGGCAGAGTCCACTACCCTCTGCAGAATTCCTGCGCATTCGAATTGCCATTCAGACCATGAGGGAACCGGTCAGGACTCTTATCCACAGGAGCAGTAACTTCCATCCAGTAAATGATTTTCTGGGCAGAATGCTTATCAACTGCTTCACTTGAAGCAATGAGCAAATTTAGTTTTAAACTCACTAATTGCTTTGGGGACTAAAAGAGACTCACGACTTCTGACCAGCTTCATCTCAGTATTAGTGATAAATTCACGCAGGTGAATCAGTGACGTTGGAAGATGTCTGTTGTTTCCCGTCAAGTACAAAGCAGCACTGCATTGGTGAGAACTTTTAATACCTCTCTCAGACACACACACTTGCTTTTCATGTCTCCTTGCCTCACTCTCTTCTTATCTAATGCCTATTTTCTCTCGTTTCTCTGTCCATTCAGGATGTGTGTGTGTGTGTGTGTGTGTGTGTGTGTGTACAATTCCATTTGTCTGATTTCCTGTTTCGCTGTTGCTGTATGTTTGCCCTCACTCTCCAACACTGTCTCGCTCAGAGTGTGTTGCCCCCTCTCTGCCTGCCAATAATGTGGTGGGGCTGTGTATCCGTTTTTGCACATTCCAGCGCTCTCCTTCTCCATAGTTTCTGCAAAAATCTTTCTGTTTGGTGCCTGCCCTCTGTCATATTCTCTCTGCTTCTACTTTCTCTCTCGGTGTCTTTCACTTCATCTGTGACTGCTGGTCTCCTTCACGTTTGCTTCCTTCCATCTTTATCACACCTCTCCACCTGATCTTTGTCCCTCTGTGTCCCATTCGCTGATTTTGCTTCTCACACTTCCTCTCTCTCTCTCCCTCCCTCCCTCCCTCCCATCCGCACTTTCCCCCTCACTCATTTTCTTTCTGTATTTCCTGCTCCGACTCCCTGTATCAGCTTTGGCAAATATTCAACCACACGATTCATGATTTAATAAATATTACTCTGGAATGAATTGGGACAGGAGACACAGTGTGACCGGAGATAACAAAAGTGAAAAGGAGACTGAAAGAAGACATTGATTATTGATTAAAAACAGCAGTAAGCTTGAGAATATGGAGGATTCTGGAAACATGTGAGGGAATTGATGGAGAGAGAAGGTAAAATATGACAGTAAACCACAGAATGAGGAAAACAAATTGTCCAACAGGTGTGTAAAATGTAGAGATCAGCAACAGTAAATGTGGGTCCCGTACAGGCAGATATGAGAATTATAAATGGAAGATGGAAATGATCAAGAAATTAAGCAAATGCTTTGTAATTATTACCATAGAACAATACGGTGCAATATCGTCCCTTCGGCCCACCATGTTGTACCGCCCTTAAAACCACACCTAGGACGATATAACCCCTTCCTCCCAAATATCCCTCTAACTTAAATTCCTCCATATGCTGATCTAACAATCTCCTGAACTTGTCCAATGTATCAGCCTCCACCACCACCCAGGTAGCGCATTCCATGTATATTATTGCAACGATAGAAGACACAAAAAAATGTTGGAAAGTGTGGGGAACCACGGATCAATTTCATAGTGAGGGATTTTAAGAAATTGGGTTTTTAAAATATAAAGACAAGAACAGTTGGAATGAAATTCGGTGAATCTGCTGGACGTGATGGACATGATAGAGAAGGGATCTGTTCATACAGGCTTGAGATGTGTCTATTTTAACGCAAGGAGTGTTATGAACAAGGCGGATGAGGTTAGAGCTTGGATCGATACTTGGAGCTATGATGCGGTGGCCATTACGGAGACTTGGATGGCTCCGGGGCTGGAATGGTTGATTCAAGTGCCGGGTTTTAGATGTTTCAGGAAGGACAGGGAGGGAGGCAAGAGAGGTGGGGGAGTGGGACTGTTGATCAGAGATAGTGTCACGGCTGCGGAAAAGGGGGACGTTGTGGAGGGTTTGTCTACAGAGTCTCTGTGGGTGGAGGTTAGGCAAAGGAAGGGGTGCATAACAGTGCTGGGTGTTTTTTATAGGCTGCCCAATAGTGACATGGTTATTGAGGAGCAGATAGGGAAGCAGATCCCAGAAAGTTGTGAGAATAACAGAGTTGCTGTGATAGGGGATTTTAATTTCCCAAACATCGATTGGCATCGCCAGACAGTGAGGGGTTTAGATGGGGTAGAGTTAGTTTTGTGTGTTCAGGAAGGGTTCAGAAAGGTTCAGGAAGGGCATAGATGGGATGCAGATTTGGGCTGAGAAGTGGCAGATGCAGTTCAACACAGATAAGTGTGAAGTGGTTCATTTTGGTAGGTCAAATATGTTGGCGAAATATGTATTATTAATAGTAGGACTCTTGGCAGTGTGGAGGATTAGAGGGATATTGGGGTCCGAGTCCATAGGACGCTCAAAGTGGCTACGCAGGTTGACTCTGTGGTTAAGAAGGCATATGGTGTATTGTCCTTCATCAATCGGGGAATTGAATTTCGGAGCTGGGAGGTATTGTTGCAGCTATATAGGTCCCTGTTCAGACCCCACTTGAAGTATCGTGCTCAGTTCTTGTCGCCTCACTACAGGAAAGATGTGGAAGCCATAGAAAAGGTGCAGAGGAGATTTACAAGGATGCTGCCTGGAATGCGGTGCATGCCTTATGAAAGCAGGTTGAGGGAACTCGGCCTTTTCTCCTTGGAGAGACAGAGGATGAGATGGGACCTGATAGAGGTGTATAAGATGATGAGAGGTATTGACAGGGTAGATAGTCAGAGGCTTTTCCCCAGGGCTGAATTGGCGGCCACAAGAGGACATAGGTTTAAGGTGCTGGGCTGTAGATATAGAGCAGATGTCAGGGGTAAGTTTTTTACTCAGAGAGTGGTGAGTTTGTCTAATGGTCTGCGGGAAAAGGTGGTGGAGGCTGATACGATAGGGCCTTTCAAGAGTCTGTTAGATAGGTATATGGAGCTGAGTGAAATAGAGGGCTCTGGGTAAGCCTAGTAAATGCTAGGGTAGGGACATGATCGGCACAGCTTTGTGGGCCGAAGGGCCTGAATTGTGCCTTAATTGTTCTATATTCTATGTTCTATATTATCTAATATCCCTGACACTATAACAAAATGTCCATTAGTATCAGATATTACCTTGTGTTGAACAAATTAAACTGTATTATCTATAAAAATTGAACTCCACCCCCCCCCCCAGATTTACTGGGAAAGAGGAATGAAATCGCAACCCTCTCCATCGACTAAAACAGCGCGAGTTATCACAGTTACGTACATGAGTTCCTTGTAAAAAATAATTGGAACTTTAGTTTCTTAATATAGGCAAAAATCTTATTTCGTTTCACAGGGTGATTTCACCCTTTCACAATAAAACTAAGTGCATTAATAATTTGATTAGTTTTAAGTGCAATTAAAAAGATAGGTTAACAAACGGACCATACTCTCCTGTAAATTCAAACCAAACAACGAGCTTTCAGATAAGGTAACTAAGCAACAGACTTGGCTGAGAGCCCAAAACAGCTTCCAAAGAAGGAACCCATCCCCCTCCCACCACCCAAGGACAGTAAGCCAACCAATAGACAGCCGGCAGATAAATATACAGACAACGTCCCTCCCAAAACAAAGTCCTGCTCCCTGTGTTTCAAGGTAAGGTAATTCCAACTCAGTCAAAACAGCGAATTGAAAAATAAACAGAGTTTCAAAATAATAAAATGATAAGTATCCATACTAAGCCTTGTTAATAAAGGCAAAACCTCAAAAAAACATGTATAAAGTAAAATATCAAAAAAAAGATCAATAATCAAAATACATGGAAATTCATGGTATTAGCTCTTTAAGACGTTATTCTCTTAGTCAGACACTAAAAGATTCAAAAACAGCGTTAGCTACAAGGGTTTACCAAGAGTAAAAGCGATAAATGTTATGCAGAAAAGTTCGGAGTCATTAATCTTGAGAATCCAAAAAACCTTGAGCCTCTTCGACCGAACGAAACCACTTCTGCGAGCCATTTTTCAGAATAATTCTAAGCCACGCAGGTTAACGAACAGAAGGCTTGAAGCCTTTGTTAAAAAGTTCTGATATGCCCTTTTTAAATTTAACATGTTCATTCATAACCTCAGGTTAAAAGTCTTCAACAATTGTGATCTTGTAATCTTGGTAATCAATCATTCCTCTTCGATGGGAATCACGAATTAGAAGGTCTTTAATTTGCAAGTCATGTAAATAGATTATAACTGATCTAGGTCTCCCTCCCACAGCAAGTTTACGCAGCAGCGACCTGTGTGCTCGGTCGACCTTAGGCGGAGATGAAAAAATGTTAAGAAATATTTGAGCCAAAAGGGCTGCAAAGAGTTAAACAGGCTGGTCACCTTAGATCGATTCTTTACGACCCAGAATATATAGAAAATTTCTTCTGCTTCTGTTTTCCAAGTCGATCAGCTTCTGGATTAATGTTTTCATTATGCTTTGATTGTTTTTTATAAAGCTTTTATAAATCATCTATTTTCCATTCCAAAATCGAAAGAGTCGTTTCATTCACTTCTATTCGTTTAACATGATTTTTTGGATAGAGTCCAGCTTGGAGTTAAGCTGTTGAAACCGCTCAGAAAAATCATCTGTGTGCTTTCAAAGCAATTGTAAAATAGATTCCAAAGATGCAGGAAGATCATCTTCCTTGGTAGTTTTAGTACCTTTGGCACTCCTTGAAGTCATAGTAAAGTGATATCATATCAACTGGGTTGAAAAAGTTAGATAAAGTAGGAGCAATGACAAATAGATGTTACTCCATTAACGACCAGCAGGCTTCTTCCAAGGATTCAAATAATTATTTATTGGAATACTTGGGTAACAGGTAAATGAAGAACCATAGAACCATAGAACCATACAGCACAAAACAGGCCCTTCGGCCCACCATGTTGTGCCGTCCATCAAACCACCCTCACACTATCTAACCCTTTCCTCCCGCATATCCCTCTATCTCACATTCCTCCATATGCTTATCCAACAAACTCTTGAACCTGTCTAATATATCCGCCTCCACTACCACCCCAGGCAGAACATTCCATGCACCAACCATTATCTGGGTGAAAAACCTCCCCCTGACATCTCCCCTGAACCTCCCACCCATAACCTTAAAGATATGCCCTCTTGTCTTGAGCATTGGTGCCCTGTAAGGGGGGCGCTGACTGTCTACTCTATCTATTCCTCTCAATATTTTATATACCTTTATCATGTCTCCTCTCATCTTCCTCCTTTCCAGTGAATAAAGCCCCAGCACCTTAAGCCTCTCCTCATATTCCATATGCTCTAATCCAGGCAGCATCCTGGTAAATCTCCTCTGCACCCTGTCCAACGCCTCCACATCCTTCCTATAATGAGGCGACCAGAACTGAACACAGTACTCCAAGTGTGGACGAACTAGAGTTTTGTAAAGCTGCATCATCACCTCGCGGTTCTTAAACTCAATCCCACGATTTATGAAAACCAACATCCATTGGCCTTCTTAGCTGCTCTTTCCACCTGTGAGGCAACTTTCAGTGAACTGTGAATATGAACCCCCAGATCCCTCTGCTCCTCTACACTGCAAAGTACCTTGCCATTTACCCTGCACTCTGCCCTGTAGTTTGTCCTTCCAAAGTTTACCACCTCACACTTCTCCGGATTGAACTCCATCTGCCACTTGTCAGCACAGCTCTGCATCCTATGAATATCCCTCTGTAAGCTCCGACAGCCCTCCACACTATCCACAACACGCCGATCTTAGTGTCGTACGCAAACTTACTAACCCAGCCTTCCACCCCCTCATCTAAGTCATCTATAAATATCACAAAAAGTAGAGGTCCCAGAACCGATCCTTGTGGGACACCACTAGTCACTGCCCTCGAATTGCAGGGCACTCCTTCCACCACAACCCTCTGCTTTCTACAGGCAAGCCAATTCCTAATCCTCACAGCCAAGCTCCCTGGATCCCTTGGCCTCTGAACTTCTGAAGAAGCCTACCATGAGGAACCTTATCAAACGCCTTACTAAAATCCATATAGACCACATCCACCGCACTACCCTCATCAATCTTCCTCGTCACCACCTCAAAGAACTCTATCAGGCTTTTGAGGCAAGATCTTCCCTTCACAAAGCCATGCTGGCTATCCTATAGCCTCCTAGTTCGCCCTTCCCCAACTAAAAATCTTCTTGTCCTCTCTGCACCTGTCCCTGTCCATGACAATTTTAAAGGTTATGGAGCAATGGTCACTGTCCCCCAAATGCTCACCCACCAATAGATCCTTCACCTGTCCCGGTTCATTTCCTAAAACTAGATCTAGCCATGGCATTCCCTCTAGTTGGCCTGCGGACATACTGCGTCAGGAATCCCTCCTGGACACATTTAACAAATTTCGTCCCATCTAAACCTTTGGCACTAAGCAGGTTCCAGTCTATATTTAGGAAGTTGAAGTCTCCCATTATAACAACCCTGTTAGTTTTGCTTCTCTCGAAACACTGCCTGCCAATCTGCTCCTCTATATCTCTGCGGCTACCGGGGGGCCTATAGAATACTCCTAGTAGTGTAACTGCTCCTTTCTTTTTCCTTACTTCCACCCATACAGACTATAGAGATGATCCTTGTACAACATCCATCCTTTCCACAGCCGTAAGTGTCCCTGACCAGTATCGACATCCCTCCTCCTCATCTCCCCCCTTCTCTATCCCACCTTAAAACACCGAAAACCAGGGATATTCAATATCCACTCCTGCCCTGACGTCAGCCACGTCTTAGTAATAGCCACAATATCATAGTCCCCCATGCTTACCCAAGCGCTCAGTTCATTTCCCTTATTCCTGACGCTTCTTACATTCAACTAAACACACTTCAGTTTGTGAAATAAAGAGCGTTGGTCACCAAGAGAAATAGGAGCTGGTGTAAAACTAAAGAAGGATTAAGCAACTGTCAGGGACTGTGGAGACTCAGCAGAGTGAGTGTTGCAGGTCGAGACTTTCTGATTCGAAGTTGGCAGAACTGTTGGTCTTGACTTTCATTCACCATGACTCTGACGGCAACTTCAAGAGTTAATTCTGTGTGTAGCGAAACGTGGAACAACCAGTGCACCTCAACACATTGTGCTGCCTGCAGCCTTCTCCACTGTGGTCAAAGGAAATCACTTGAACGTTGAGTAGTTGAGCCTCCTTCATTTTAAGTTACCCTGAAAATCTTTCACTTTGTTGCATGAGGTCGGGCAGGACAGTAAATCACATTAATGCTCAGCCATCTGTTGGTGGCTCTCTCATTTATGTCTCGTAATTCATTCAGATATATTTTTTCATTGGAGTTTGGAAAATGTGCGAGGGATAAAGAGGAACAATACATGTTGATTCTTGCCTGGAATGTAGTTGTGAGCCCAAATGATGTGCCTTATCCACCATGAGCAAGAGATTCATTGAGAAATACAGCAGGGAAATCAGACCCTTCGGCCCAACTCATCCATGCTGACCAAGTTGCCTACTTTAGCTAATACTTTGATCAGGTCATGGGAAACACTAACTTCTAGACTGGGAAACTGACTAACTAACTTAGTCAGTCTAGACTGACTAACTTCTACACCAGCAAAACATAATATCCAAGGGGTAGTAACTTTCCCCCAGTGAATGGTTTTCTGATCAGAATGTTTATTAACTGCTTCACTTAAAACAGTAAATAATGGAACAGCTTAAAGGATTCATCATCATGTAAGATATTGTTTTGGTTAAAGAGTGCATTTATTATGAAACTCACTAATTTCTGTGGGAACTAAAAGAGACTCACGACCTCTGACCAGCTTAATCTCAGTCTGAGTTAGAACTTCATGCAGGTGAATCAGTGACACTGGAAGATGTCGGTTGTTTCCCTTCAAGTACAAAGCAGCAGTACATTTACGAGAGCTTGTTCTCTCTCTCTCTCTCAAACACACACACTTGCTTTTCATTATTCATTGACTCACTCTCTCCTTATCTGTGACTCTTTTTCCTTTTTTCTGCCCTGTGCGTGTGTGTGTGTGTATGTATGTGTGTGTGTGTGTGTGTGTGTGTGTCTGTCTGTCTGTCTGTGTGTGAGGGTTTGTGTGTGTGTGCACGCGCGCGAGCATTTCCAGTGTCTGATTTCCTATTTCTCTGTTGCTGTGTGTTTATCCCTCACTCTGCAACACTTTGTCACTCAGAGTGTATTTTCCCCCTCTGTGCCTGCCTGCAATGTGTTGGTGGGGGGGGGGGGGTGTGTGCATCAGTTTTTCCACATTCTCTCTTTCTTTCTCCATCATGTCTGTAAAAATCTTTGTTTTGGTGCCTGCCCTCTGTCATATTCTCTCTGCTTCTACTTTCTCTCTCGGTGCCTTTCTCTTCATCTATGACTGCTGGTCTCCATCACGTTTGCTTCGTTCCATCTCTATCACACCTCTCCACCTGCTCTTTCTCCCTCTGTGTCCCATTCTTTTATTTTGCTTCTCTCATTTCATCTCACTCTCTCATGCGCTCTTTTATCCCCCTCGCTCACTTTCCCTCAGCATTTCCTGCTCTGACTACCTGTATCAGCATTGGCAGACGTTCAGCCACACGATTCATAATCTAATAAAGATCACTCTGGAATGAATTGGGACAGGACACATCGTGTGACCGGAGATAACAAAAGTGAAAGGAGGACTGAAAGATGACATTGATTAATGATTAAAAGCAGCAGTGACCTTGAGAATTCGGAGGATTCTGGAAACGTGTGAGGGAATTGATGGAGAGAGAAAGTAAAATATGAGAGTAAACCACAGAGTGAGGAAAACAAGTTGTCCAATAGGTGTTTAAAATGTAGAGATCAGCAACAGTAAATGTGGGTCCCGTACAGGCAGATATGAGAATTATAAAAGGAAGATGGAAATGGTCAAGAAATTAAGCAAAGGCTTTGTAATTATTACAATGATAGAAATCACAAAAAAACATTTTGGAAAGTGTGGGGAACCACGGATCGGTTTCAGAGTGAGGGATTTTAAGTAATTGTTTTTTTGAAATGTGAAGATAAGAACATCAATGAATCTGCTGGACTTGATGGCCAATATCCCGAGAATTCAAAGAGATCTCTACAGAGACGACGTTTGAGATAGTTAATAGCCGCGAGGTAACGCTGCAGCTCTATAAAACCCTGGTTAGACCACAGTTGGAGTATTGTGTTCAGTTCTGGTCACCTCATTATAGGAAGGATGTGGAAGCTTTAGAGAGGGTGCAGAGGAGATTTACCAGGATGTTGCCTGAGTTGGAGAGAATGTCTTATGAGGATAGGTTGAATGAGCTAAGACTTTTCTCTTTGGAGAGAAGAAGGGTGAGAGGTGACCTGATAGAGGTGTACAAGATGATAAGAGGCATAGATCAAGTGGATAACCAGAGACGTGTTAGCCATTTCCACCCTGGGAAAACAAGGGGGCATAATTTTAAGGTGATTGGGGAAAGGTATAGGGGGGATGTCAGAGGTAAGTTTTTCACTCAAAGAATGGTGGGTGCGTGGAACGCAATACCGGCACAGGTTGTGGAGGCAGTTACATTTGGGACATTTAAGAGACTCTTCGATGGGCACGTGGATGATAGAAAAATGGAGCGTATATAGGAGGGAAGGGTTAGATTAATCTTAGAGTAGATTAAAAGGTCAGCACAACAACATCAGCCGAAGAGCCTGTACTGTGCTGTAGTGTTCTATGTTCTCTCCTATGTTCTTTAAACCTTCCACAGACTGTAGAAGACTCTCCTCAGACTGAAAGGTGACAGACGCATCTCTGTTATTGAAGAAAATAGAGAAAGGAAAAGGAAGTTGTTCACAGTTAGTCTGACTTCAGTGTGAGGGGAAAATTATGGAGCCTCCTGCTACAAATTGGGTCTGCAGGGTATGTGTAAAATCAACATATGATTGGGATAAACCAAAACACATTTTAAAAGGGGAAATTGTGTTTGCCAAGTCTATTGGAATATTTTGAAGCTGTAATTGGCTGTAGACAGTGGGTTTACAAAACACTGCAATTTAAGGGTTTTTTATTCAAAATTTGGGTTCCTGGGATTTGTGAGTTAGAGGAACAGGAAAGCAGAGTGGAAATAAAACGGGTAATTTTCAGGATAGTAGATTGAAATCTGTGTCGTTGTGCACGTGTCTGAGAGAGGTAGTAAAACACACACACACACACACACACACACACACAGAGTCTCCCTCACTATCTGACACTATCCATTCTGTGGCTTAGAGTTTCCTCTTCGCTGCTGCACCTCTCCCACCCTCCCACACATCCCACTCACTCTGGAAATTCCTGCCCACACTCCCAGCCACACAGTCGGCCCCATTCCTAATGCAATACATCCCCACATCCCTCCCTGTTCCCAGCCGGAATCTGTTCACATACCTGCTCCCATTCCCTCTGCACACCTGGCCCGTTCCAATCCATGGGTTCCGGCACATCCGATTCTTTTCCCAGTCAGACTCCACACACCTGGACCCATTCTCAAACCGCTCTGTCCACACACCTGGGTCGCATCCTTGTTACCTTCTGTCTGCAGATCTGCCCCTGTTTCCAATCTTTCCTCAGAACTAAAGTTCTCCAATCCGGGCAAAATCCTGGACAGGCTGGGAGTAGAGGTGGCCGAAGGATGACCTGACAGGGGGATATCAGATAATGGGAGGCGTCGATGGGGTCAGAGTCAAAATTTTTTCCTTATGGGAGGGGGAGAATAATCAAAAGGACATTATAACAAGGCAAGAGGCGGAAGATTTAAATGAGAGCTTAAGGGGAATTTTCCGCTCTTGTTTTTACACAAGGAGTGTAGATATCTGGAAGGTGCTGCCAGAGGAGGTGCTGGAATCAGACGCAGTCACTGCGTTAAAGAGGCATTTGGACAGAGACTTAAATAATTGCAGTGAGAACAAGAAGATTACACAATTTTCAAACATTCTCCAATATTATTTTCCTTAAAGGAGATGGGGCCAGTTATGAAGTCACAGAGTAGTGCAGCATAGAGAGGCCCTTCGGCCCAACTCGTCCATGCCGACCATGGTGCCCACCAAGCTAGTCCCATTTGCCTGCCTTTGGCCCAGATCACTCTGAACCCCACCTATCCATGGAATTACCCAAATGATTTTTCAATGTTGCTATTGCACTTGTCCCAACCACTTCCTCTGGCACTCGTTCCATAGACACACCACCCTCTGTGTGAAGAAGATGCCATAAGGTCCCTTTTAAATCTTTCACCTTTCACCTTAAACTTCTGCGCTCTAGTTTTTAGTTCCGTTACCCTGGGGAAAAGACTGTGTGTGTTCACCCTATCGATACCCCTCATGATTTTATACACCTCTGTAAGTTTATCTCTCAATCTCCTGCATTGTCTAATTCCACTTTATAGCTTGAGTAATAATCAAAGGGTTTGGCTGATTGGGCCAACTTATGTTGTACTTTAATGCGGTCAAATGCATATCACTGTAATCTTAACTAAAGACTGATTTCATATATTTTTCTTTCTTTTTGACAGCAGTTTTGAGGAACCGATAGAGGAACAGCATAAATGCCCAAACCACACAGTTTCACCCAGTATCGAGTTGGTCTCTTCAGCTCAATCCCCTCAACGTGACGGTAATTCCTCATCTTCCAAAGTCAGTTATTCAGAAATTATAAAAGAATCAGATTCTCCTGTGGAGGAGATCAGTTGTTACAATGCCAGGAATCACATTTCAAATTAATCGCTTTACATCTCAATGTTCTGCAAGGATTTCAGTTAATAGCAGTACCTGTTGAATATGTTTCTGCTGATAAATAAAACAAGCATTGGATCTTCTCAGAAGGTTCATGTATGTAAAGAAGATTAAAACTGAACGATGTGATTGTCATTTTTTTCATAAAATATGTTGATGGGTGGGGATATTTCTCATATTCATTCTCATTAAATCATACTCAATCTGAACATTTTGAGTTAAATCCACAAATGCGTGGAACTGGAAAACAAAAGGCAACACAAGCCCCAACAAACTGCCAATGTACTGGATCGGAAAGACCAGCTTAGCCTGGGTCCTTCACATTCAACACACGATTCCAGCCAGCAGCTGAATGGATTCATGAACAGAATGAAACTGAACTGTATTTTGACAGAACGTCTTCACAAGTCCACTCACAAGAAGCAACTGCAATTTTTCAACATCCGTGCAAATTATAAAATTAAAAACATAAGTTGCTCAGGTTCAAGATGAAGTAATTATTTCACCACCAAATGTGAATCCAAACATTCAATACCATGGCTCCAGTTTTTAAGTCAAACACAATCTCTTATCCTCATTTCTTCTTTCCAAAGAGACTGAATCTTCACTCGCTCCCCCGTTGCGGATTTTCTTCATGGGTAGAGGAGGTAGTAGGAGGGATCTGGCCGCTTTGACGAGCGATTTCTGCATGTTCTGTGACGGCTGTGGAAATAGCCTTGATCCAATCGTTCATCTCTTCCTCCAAATAGATCACAGTTTGGAGGGTTGCAACATTGAAATACTGTTCTTAGAGCCATCAGATAACAACTAGCTTCTTATGCAATTAATAAATGAGCCGTCTGCTGTGTAATTGCTCAGGAATTGCCCAGTGGGTCCAGAATAATCAATGAGTGAAGTCCAACACTCTAATTTTATCTCCTAATTTTCTACCAGTGTTTACTTTCTGTTCCGTCCCCTTCTCTTTTCACAGTGAACATACATTTAGCAGTTATGATCAGTAACGTATACGATAGAATGGTGGTGGAGGAGAGTGGGGGACCTTCTCCCTGCCTCATACCCAGATTTCACTGGGTAATTGTAGCTACAGTCAGACTTGTTTGAGACAAAGATAATTCACTCAGTGATCTTCGAGAGAACCCAGGAGACGACATTTTCTGCCAGTTGACACCAAAGCCCTTCGACAAACCCTTGAACATGGGATTGGACCCATTCGCAGTGGGGCTGCACCACTGATGATATTTATTTCACACATTGGAAGAATGAGCAGAGAAATGGCAGCAAAACGCCAACTGCTGGAAGAACTCAGTGGGTCAGGCAGCAACTGTGGAGGCATAGGGACAGTCGACGTTTCAGGTCGAGACCCTGCATCAATCCTGGTCTCGACCCGAGACGTTGACCATCCCTTTGGTCGACCATTCCTCCTGAAGTTTGCGTTTTGCTCCAACTTCCAGCATCTGCAGTTTCTCTTGTGTCTCCAGAGAAATGGCAGATAGAATTTAATCCTGAAAAGTGCAAGGGGAGGTATTTTGGGAAGACTAATAAGGCCAGGATATGCATAAGGAATGGTAAGACCCTCGGAGGTACTGAGGAGAGAGGGACCGTGGGACCTGTAGGTCAGTATCTGTCGATCCATGAACCCGCTAATAATCACCGTCTCGGAGACTGTGGCCCTGTGAGCTTCGGTGTCTGTGAGGCCTGTACCCAACAGAGAGTTGTTAGATCTTCATCAGAGAGGGGGAGAGTGGATGTAATCAATTGCCCAAGGATGGTGTCTGTCGGAAGCTATGATTCGTACCGTCACAGATGGGATGAGAATTTGTGGTGGTGTTGACAGTGAAGAGAGTCGCCTTCAGCTGCAGAACGACATGGAGGAGATGATGAGGAGGGCAGAGAAACGGCTGACGTAATTTAATCTTGAAAAGTGTGCAGTTTTACAATTTGAGAGGCCAGTGAGTCTACAACATACATGATGAGTGAGAAGTACTGAGGAATAGAAGGATTTCGGGGTAATTGTCCAAGTATCCTCAAAGGCAGCAGCACAGGTGGGTGAGATGGCAACAAATGCACATCGGATCCCTGTCTTCACTGGTCATGACACATAATATAACAGATGAGTGGTCACGGTGCAGCTTTATAAATCACTGGTTAGGCCCTAGCTGGAGAACTGTGTGCAGTTCTGGTCATCACACTGCAGGAAGGATGTGATTGCACTGGAGAGGGTGCTGAGGAGATTCACCAGGATGTTGCCTAGAATGGAGCGTTTCAGCTGTGGGTAGAGACGGTATGGGCTGAGTTTGTTTACTTGGAGCAGAGAAGGGTGAGGGGGAACTGACAGAAGTATACAAAATTATAAGGGGTGAAGTGTGGTAAATTGTGAGAATCTTGAACTTGGTCAACTGGGCCAGTGGGCCAAGGAATTGCAAATGGAATTTAATTCAGATAAATGTGAAGTGTTGTACTTTGCTAAGACAAACCAGGGCAGGACTTCAACAGTAAATGGTGGGGCCCGGGGAGAGATGTAGAACAGAGAGACCGAGGGGTGCAGTTACATAGTTCCTTGAAATTAGCGACACAGGTAGACTGGGTGGTGAAGGTAGCATTTGACACACTTGCCTTCATCAGTCAGGATACTGAGTACAGGAATTGGGACGTCATGTTACAGCTGTACAAGTCGTCGGTAAGGCCACATCCGGAGTAGTGCGTACAGTTCTGGTCGCTCTGCTCTACGAAGGGTGTCATTAAACTAGAAAGGGTGTAAAAAAATTATGAGGCTGTTACTGGGACTGGAGGGTATGAGGTATAAGGAGAGGCCGGATAGGCTCAGACATTTTCCCTGTAGGACACCGAGAGGTCACCTTATGGAGATTTATAAACTCTTGGGAGACACAGATTAGGTGAAGATCCAGTCTTTGCCCCAGGGTCGGGCTCTCCAAAACTGGAATGTGCAGGTTTAAAGTGAGAGGGGAAAGATTTAAAAGGCACTCGAGGGGTAACTTTCACACAGATGGTGATTCATATGCAACAAGCTGCGAGACGGAGTGGTGGAGGTGGGTACAATTATGATACTTAAAAGACATTTGGACAGGTAGATGGACAGACAATGTTTTGATGGGCCAACTGCAGGAAAATGCAATAGAGAACTTAGTCAGTATGGACAAGTTGGGCCTTAGGGCTTGTTTCCATGCTGTGTAGATCTGTGACTTAGCAGACGTGTCTGTAACCAGAGGGCATAGGTTTAAGGGAAGGGGTAGGAGATTTAGAGGGAACGAAACGAAGAATAAATAGGTCCTTTTACAGTGACAAGCAGTGACAAGTGGGTTATCACAGGATTCAGTGCTAGGACACCGACTATTCACAATAAATCTTCATAATTTAAATGGAAGTTTAAATGCAATATCTGCACATTTGCACATGACACAGAACTGGGTGTGAGTTTGAGCTGTGAAGCTGGTGCAGAGAAACTCCAGTGTGAGTTACACAGGTTGAGAGGGTGGGTAAATGAATGGCTGATGCAGTATAACGTGGGGAAATGTGGGGCTACCCACTTTGGTGGCAAAAACACAAAGGCAGATGATTATTTGAACAGTGAGAGATTGGGAGGCGTGTAGAGGCAGCAGGGTCTTATTGTACCAGTCACTGGAAGATGCAACAGGCAGATAAGAAGGCAAATGGTATGTTGGGCTTCAAAAAGAAGGATTTGAGCACAGGACCATGGATGTCTTGCTGCAATTATGCAAGGCTGTGGTGAGACCACATCTTGAGTACTGTGTGAAGTTTTGGTCTCCTGATCTGAGGCAGGACATACTTGCTATGGAGGAAGTGCAGTGGAGGTTCACCAGGTTGATTCCAGGACTGATGTATGAAGAGAGATTGAGAAAGTTGGGCGTATATTCACTGAAGTTTAGATCGCTGAGAGTGAAACTCATTGAGGCATATAAAACCCTGACAGGACCAGACAGATGAGATGCGGGGAAGATGTTCCCGATAGTGAGCAAGTCCAGAAGCAGAGGTCACTGCCTAAGGGTAAGGGACAGATCACTTAGGATTGAGCTGAGTAGAAATCCCTTTACCCAGAGGGTGGTGAGTCTGTGGAATTATAAGAAGGCAGCTGAGGCTGAATCAGTAAATATATTAAACCACATCACCAGGTTCAGGAACAGCTACTTTCCTACAACCATCAGGTTCTTCAACCGACCTGCACACCCTAACCCTACGGAACACTGTGGACCACCTCTTGCACTACCATGGACCTGTCTCTGATTGTGGTGTTTCGCACTAATGTCTTGCTTTGCACAGTCTTTTTCCTTCACTGTATTGTACAATTTCTTTTCGATGTGTTGTCTGACTCTATGTGCCTGCGATGCTGCTGCAAGCAAGTTTTTCATTGTACCTGTACCTCACCGTACTCGTGCACATGACAATAAACTCGACTTAACTTGCAGGAGTTATATGTGGTGCTGGAGACACAAGAGACGGCAGATACTGGAATCTCAAGCAAAATGTGAGCTGCTGGAGAAACTCAGCGACTCAGGCAGCATCTGTGGAGGGAAGTGGAAAGTCGACGCTTTGACTCGGGACCCTTCATCTGGACTAAAAAGAGAGGAGACAGCCAATATACAGAATTGAGGGGGATCCTGCATCCAACATGTCAAGCCTGGAAGCATTCTGTAGGCTGTAATGCAGTGTGAACTCCTCCCATTCTAATGAGCTCCACAGAATACAGGACCGGTCCACTCATCAAAATTTTCTGCAGATGCTGGAAATCTGAAACAAAAACAGAAAATACTGGAAAAACTCGGCAGGTCAGACACAATCTGTGGAGAGGGAAGGACAGGTAACGTTTCAGGCTGAAGACCCTTTCAACTGGGAAAGAGAGAAAGAAAAGTCAGTGAAGTTGCAGAGAAGGTGGGCTGTGGGATGGATGGGACAAAGGGAATATCTGACAGGTTGTGACCAAATGGGTTCATGTCAACGTCAAAGTCGAGTTTATTGTCAAATGCAAAAATACACGTGTGCACAGGTGCAATGAAAACCTTTCTCGCAGCAGCATCGCAGGCACACAACATCATAAAAGCAGCATTCCAAGAAAAAAAACATAAAATTAACATAAATTATGAGGAGCATTTACAAGAAAGTACAATTAGAATAAAGAATACGAAGTCCATTTCAGTGAAAAGTGTTCAAAGTGTTCACAGTGTTGACCAGGGGTGTGCAGGTTGGTTCAAGAAGCGAATGGTTGAAGGGAAGCAGCTGTTCTTGAACCTGGTGGTGTGGGACTTCAGGCTTCTGTACCTCCTGCCTGATGACAACAGCGAGAAGCTGGCATGGCCTGGATGGTGGGGATCATTGAAGATGGATGTTGCCTTCTTGAAGCAGTGCCTCATTTAGATACTGTCGATAGTTGTGTTATCAGACCGACACTGCTCCTTCCTGTTGGTGAATCTGCCAACAGCTCTCATCCTTGTGACTAGACCTCTGTAATGTCCAGCAGACCAGCCCCTCTTGGCACTGCTAATTCATCTAAATTGTTGCAAGTGGGCGGCACAGTGAGACAGCTGGTAGTCCTGCTGCCTCACGGTTCCGAAGACCCAGGTTCGATCCTGACCCTTGGTGCTGTCTGTGTGGAGTCTGCACTTTCTTCCTGTGACAACATGGATTTCAGCCCACAGTCCAAGGACATGCAAGTTGGTTATTTAACTGGCCACTATAAGTTGCCTTTCATGCGTAGGTAAGAATTAGAATGTGGGGGGAGATGATGTGAATGTGGGGAGCATAAAACAAGGATGAGAGTAAATGGGGGCTTGATGGTCGGTATGGAGTTGGTGGGCCGAAGGGCCTGTTTCCGTGTTGTGTAACTCTGTGACTATATGACTGAGCAGGCGAGATAGTGGAGAACAAGTTGAACATAAAGAAGGAAGGAGCAAGGCACCATCACAATGCAGAGTGGACCCAAGTGTGAGGACAGAGGGCGGTGAATGCATGGAACGAGCTGCCAGAGGAAGTGGTAGAGGTGGGAACAACTGCAACGAACTTAGTCGGCATGGACGAGTTGGGCCGAAGGGCCTGTTTTCGTACTGTGTAGCTCTATGACTGAGGAGGTGAGATGACAGAGAACAAGATGAGTGCGGTTTGCAACATAAACTGTCCCGAACGAATAAACATTGTTTATTTCAGTAATTTATTAATGAGAGTCAGTGGATATTTCAGCCCCAGCTTTATGTCGTCTCTGATCTTACTCTGTGACCCTGCATAAATAAATGGGTTCATGCAGGTACACAAGAATTGAAGCACGTACCCGCTTTCTTCCAGAGGGAAAATTGAGTCACTGTAATTAGAACCTGAAAAGTAACTGATGCCGGTAATGCGTACGTAGAGGAAAGTTATCAGTACCAGTAGCCACAAGAGGATGAAACCACCCGAGATACGGAGGAGCAGGACGATAGACTTCCTGCGGCTGTCCGTCTCCGGGTCGCTCTGTCTCTCACTGTTCCCACCGCCCTGGAGTCTCCTGAGGATTCCAATGGCCCTTAAAATGTGCCTGACGGTGAGGAAATTGAGCAGCAAAATTAGAAGAAATGGCAGACAAGGGGTTAAAATGCTGTCGATCCAGTCATATGCTATCCAGCCAGGCGAGATATAATATTCTGACTTAATTTTGCACAGTGTGGGCTCATTTTTATGTGGTGGTTCGTATTTAAAATAGTTGAATGCATTTTTGAAACAGCTCAGGGCAGTAACCGTTCCGATCACCACAGCCGCCGTTCGCTCTGTGCAATATTTCATTTTCAGTGTTTGGCAGCAAATAGCCACAAAACGATCAAAGGTGAACATCACCGTCACCCAGACGGAGCAGTCTCTTACGGCGTAAGTGACCACGGCATTCACTATGCAGGCAGGAACGATGGTCAGGAAATTGGACAGGAAAGTCATTGGTACAATCCGGTTTAGTATCACGCCCATGATAATGACCAGGAGATCCGTGACCGCCATCGACACCAGGTAGACAGTGATACATCTAGTGAGACCGCATTGTCTGCGGAACATTACCCAAATCACGGCCAGGTTAGCTGAAATAGAGGAAGACAGGAGTGAGCGTGTGTTAGTGATTGTGTGTGTGTGTGTCTGTCTGTCTGTCTATGTGTGAGAGAGATAATCCGGATTTGTGTGTTTGTGTTTTTGTATGATGTGAGAATGACTTGTGTATTTGGAGGTGTGGTGAGTGTGCAGTGTGCTTTTTGCGCATTGTGTATATTTTGTGAATGTGATGCACGTTATGTTGCAATGTATATGCTGTGCAGTGCAATCTTATATGAATGTGTGTGTTTGACAAAGAAGATAAACATTTAACAGAGATAAAATTGTACTTGACTGGATTCAGTGCGACTTCTATTGCTTTGACACCTGAAATTTAGTTGGCAGACGAAGAATTTTGTTATATGAGTAACTGCGTTGTGATTTTACAACGTATTTCAGTTTGGATCTCACCAGAGAATCTGTCTCTGTGGAAAATACACAAAGCAAGAATAAAGCAAGCACAAAGTTTTCCACTGAAAATTTCAACACTATCAACACCACTGATTTTTCTGTTGTTCGTTCTCTCTGCCAAATCATGAAAAGGTTTCTTTTTCCACTATTTTCTCCCCATCCAACATTTCTCCCTCTTGTACAGCAATGACATCTACCTCATGAAGATACCCAGATGAAACTCACTTCCCAAAAGCGATATATGCATATTTAAACTACATTTGGACGTGTATTTGAAGAGCGCTATAGACATGGTGCTAAAAAGTGGGATGAGTTTTTTTCCACTGGCACAGAGACATGCACTAATGGGCATAATATTGTAAATCTTCGTAGCTCAGTTCAATCACAGATCACCGCTGCAAAGCTTCGCTCCCTCGGATGTCCCTTTCACATGCACGTCTTTATCCAGCAAACCAATTCTGTATTTCACTCTGCTCTCTCCCCACATGCACCACCAGTGATCTGGTTTGTCCAATCTACATGTAGTTTAAGGTAACCCAAATTTTCCCTCCTTCAACAAGAATACCAATATCAAGCCCTATTACACCATGCACTCCTCTTCTTGCCTCCACTCATTTGAGCTAAAATCCCATCCATCTGGATTCATCAATGACCGATCTTCCACATTGCATTCTCCATAAATTCACTTCCATCAGCTCTCTGCAGCCAGTGTATTGCATCACAAAATCTCCAGTTCAAATACCCATCCGACACTCACTGACTGACTGGATCCTCAGTTCCACTATGACACCATGATCATGCTGGCTTCTAAACATTCCGATCCTGTTTTAAACCCTTCCATGTACATTTGGTGTCAAATTTTGTTTGAAATTGTTCATACAAGCGCCATAAGAAAATAAATTGCTTCCATTATACTTGGGTGATTACGATCAGAATGAGCAGAGATGATATAATAGGTGTCAAAACCACTGAAGATTAGAAGTTGCAAAGAAGAAATTACACCACGAATTGTGATGAAATGCACTGCAACGAAACAAGAATTAAAAGGAATAAAATATTCAATTAAACTTGTACTACCAAACGGTATCAATGATACTGGGAGAACAGCAAAGTGGCAATAATCCACAATTGACAGAAAGCACCAATCCCAGTAAACACAGCAGTGATGCAACATTTCACAACATTTTGCAGATTAATAATTAACACCAATACTTTACCAGGAATGCCGATAACTGCAATGATGGAATAACAAATGGCCAACTCCAAGATTTGTGCAACTCCATGCACTGCTATTGAAAGTTCGAAGCATACAACACACCTCATTCACAGTCTGTTGCATTTATACCCGAAATCAGTCAGCAAGGAACATACCAGGAAGGCATCTTTGTTTTTATGCTAATTACATTCATTGAAACAAACAATTTCAAGAAGCTAATGCCACTAATTGTTCTGATGAATAATTGTGAATGACGCGTAATCCTGCTTCCATTTCTTCCATGAAAAGAAAGGAAAGTCGTAAAAGTTGGATGTAATTGGCGAAAGCTCTCTTTTGCCCATTCAACTCTGCAACCTGGAAAAAGATGCTTTTGGCATTGAAAAATGAACAGACACATTGGATTTAGTTTGTGGAATGATCAAAGTCAAACAGTTGCAATGAAAAAGTTACAGCAGCATCATAGACACATCGCATCAGATAAGCAGCATTCACAAGAAAAAACGTGAATTCAAATCATTTTTACAAGAAAGAACACAACTGGAACAAAAGAAAAGTCCACTTAAGTGCAAATTGATGAAAGTGGTCATAGTGTTGGGAAACTCTGGTGATGAGGGTTGGTTCAAGAACCGAATGGTGGAAAGGAAGCAGTTGTTCTTGAACTTGAACATAGAACTTCAGACTTCTGTACCTCCTGCCTCATGGTAGCTGCGAGAAGATGGCTTGTCTCGGATGGCGGTGATCTTTGATGATGGATGTTTTCTTCCGGAGGCAGCTCTCCTGCAGATACTACTGATGATGGGGAGGGATGTGCCCGCGATGTACTGGGCAGAGTCCACGACTCCCTGAGGATTCTTATTATGCTGCAAATTTGAATTGTCGTTCAGACCATGGTGCAACCAGTCAGGATATTTTCAACAGTTCATCTACAGAAGTTTATTCGAGTGTTTAGTGACAAGCTGAACCTCCTCAGAAAGTAAAGACGCTAGCACGTCTTCCTTGTGATTGCATCTCTGTGCAGAGCCCAGGACAGTTCATTCTATAAGTTAACACTCAGGAATTTAAAGCTGCTGACATTCTCCACTGCCGATCCCCCAATGTAGACTGGTGCATGTTCACCCTCTTTCCCCTTCCTGAAGTCAACAATTAGTTCTTTTGTTCTGATGGAATTGAGTGAGAGGTAGTTGTTGCGGCACCACTCAACCAGGTGTTCTATCTCGCTCCGAGAAGCTGACTTATCACCACCTGCGATTCATCCAACAACAGTGGTGTCGTCAGTGAATTTGTATATGGAGCTGTGCTTATCCACACAGTCATGTGTGTACAGAGAGTAGAGCAGGGGGATAAGCACGCAGCCTTGAGGTTCACCTGTGTTGATGGTCTGTGCGGAGGAGAATTTTTTTACCAATCCTCACAGACTGAGGTCTGCTGATGAGACAGACGAGTATCCAGTTGCAGAGGGAGGCACAGAGGCCCAGGCTTTTAAGCTTGATGATGAGTTTGGATGGGATGATCGTGTTGAACGTTGAGCTGTAGTCGATGAACAGCAGCCTGACGTATGTGTTCCTGTTGTCCAGATGGTCCAGAGCAGAGCGAAGAGCCAGAGAAAGTGCATCTTCTGTCAACAGGTTCTGGCGGTCGGCAAATTGAAGCAGACCCAGTTCACCTCTGAGTGAGGAATGATTTGCGCACAACCTCTTGAAACATTTCATTACGGTTGGTGTAAGTGCTACCGGACTGTTGTCATTGGGGCTGGTCACGTCCATTCTTGGGCACTGGTAAAATAGATGCCTCTCTGAAGCAGATGGAAACCTCAGACAAGAGCAATATGTCTGTAAAGACACCAGCCAGTTGGTCCACACAGATCTTTAGTCCTCGGCCAGGTACGCCGTCTGGACCAGGCGCCTTTCATGGATTCATCCTCTAGAAGGATGCTCTGACGTCTGACTCAGAGACTGAGGTTACAGAGTCATCCGGAGATGTGGGGGCTCATGTGGGTATGTCATAGTTCTCCCTATCAAAGTGTGCATAAAAGGCATTGAGCTCATCCGGGAGTGATGGGTGGTTGCCATTTCTGCTACCCGATCTCGCCTTGTAGGAAGTTATATTGTACAAGCCCTGCCACAGCTGTCGAGCATTCATCTGTGATTCTAGTTTAGTCCAAAATTGGTTCTTTGCACTCACAATGGTCGACCAGAGGTCGTACCTGGACATCTTATATGACTCTGGATCGCCAGCCCTAAATGTTACAGATCTAGACCCCAGCAGATTACGAATATCCTGGTTCATCCAGGGCTTCTGGTTGGGGAAGACTGGGAATATTTTTGTGGGTAAACACTCGTCCACGCATGTCCTTATGAAGTCAGTTATGACCGTGGTAGATTCATTTAGATCCGCTGATGAATCTTCGAACATGGTCCTGTCCACCGACTCGAAGCAATCAAGAATTCGCTTCTCCGCCTCTGCCGTCCAGCTCGTCATTGTCCTCTTCACTGGTGCCGCGCTCTTTAGTCTCTGTCTGTACGCAGGCAGAAGAAGCACAGCCAGGTGGTCGGACTTACCAAAGTGAGGGCGAGGGATGGAGCGGTCGGTGTTCTTCATGGTGGTATAGCAGTGGTCGAGTGTGTTGATTCCTCTAGTATTGCGGGTGATGAGTAGTTAGGCAGAGACTTTTTCAAGCTCGCCTGATTAAAGTCTCAAGCCACGATGTGACAGGAATCGGGGTATGCCCCTTTGTTCTTGTTGATTACGGCACTCAGTTCCTCAAGTGCCAGCTTGATGTCTGCCTGAGGTGAGATGTAGACTGCAGTCAAGATGACGGCGGAGAACTCCTGAGGTAGGTAGAAGGGTCAGCACTTCACTGCCAGATGTTCCAGATCGGGGGAGCAGGAATGGGACAAGACCGCCACGTCCGTGTACCACGACGAGTTTATCACAAAGCAGACACTGCCGCCTTTTCCCTTACCCGACGCTGCCGTCTGGTCCATACGGTGGATCGAGAAACCCTCGGGCTGGAGCGCTGTGTCAGGAGAGTTGGGAGTGAGCCATGTCTCTGTGAAACAAAGTACACAACAGTCCCTCATGTCCCTCTGATAAAGCAACCTTGCTCTGAGCTCCTCAACCTTGTTTTGTCTTGACTGCACATTAGCCAGGAGGATGTCAGGGAGAGGGGGCCTTCGGACCCTGCGCTTCAGACTTGAACCGAAAAAGTATCAAAAGGTATGGAGAAATGTGCTGACCATGAGAGTGATTCAATTTTAGAAGAAAAACGGAAAAAGGTGAATGGGCACCGTTCAAGATTCAAATTTTGGAAAACCGTACATCAGAGGGTTAAGTCTGAAACATCTGACTAACAAGAACTATCATTACACAGAATTAGAGACAACAGTGGAAGCAGTTGAAGGATTCAAGTAATTATTAATTGGAATACTTGGGTACTAATAAATGAAGGAAGATCATTTTCTGTAATAAAGAGATTGATCACCAAGAGTAATGGAAGCTGCTGTAAAACCAAAGAAGGATTGATCGTCTGTCAGGGACAGTAGAAACTCAGCAGATAGTGAGTGTTGCAGGTCAAGATTTTCTGATTCCAAGATTGCGGAACTGTTGGTGTTCACTTTCATTCACCATCAAACTGACTGCAACTTCAGGAGTTAATTCTGTGTGTAGCTAAACGTGGAATAACCAGTGCACCTCCACACATAGTGCTGTCTGCAGCCTTCTCCACTGTGAAATATATACTGTCACTTGAAGAGCAAGAGGCTATTTAACCAGCAGACTATTCTTTCTGGAAAAGGGATTGCAAAGAGGTTCAAAGGATCAAATATCTTCCACTTTTCAGTGCAGCTCATGGAAGACAAAGTACGACAGGAATCCTCGAGTTTTCAAATGTTCTTTGCATCATGATTTTTTTCTCCCATCAGAATTCCTTTGAGGTTCGTTGTTCGACCAACTTGATGACGTCAGAGCTTCTGGATGGTGGGGATCTGCTTAAACTGAGAACACTGGAGCACCCTCCATAGAGATTGCTCGATCTTTCAGGGCAGCTGATATTGACATCAGATGTGAGGCTGATGCTTTGCCACTGAGTACTTTGGCAAGTAACCAATGTGTGTCGGATCATGAGGAAAATTGATGAGGGATAAAGAAGAAAAATACATGTTGATTCTTTCCTGGAATGTAGATGTGAATCCAATGGAATTTGAAGTTGTAATTGGAACTGGAATTGGTTTATCATTGTCTCATGTACTGAGGTACAGTGAAAAGCTTATCTTGCATACTGTTCTTGAAGATCAATTGATTACATCAAAGTCGTACTAGGCAAAACAATAACAGAATGCATAATACGTGTAAAAGCTTCAGAAAAAAATGCAGTGCAGGTAGAAAATAAGCTGTAAGTCAAAACGAGGCAGTTTGTGTGGTCAGGAGTCCATCTTTATTGCACAAAGTCTTATAAATGTTGAGTAGAAGCTGTCCTTGAGGCTGATTGTACATGCTTCCAGGCTTTTGTACCTTCTGCCGGATGGAACAGGGAAAAGTAAGGATATCGGGGATGTGTGAGGTCTTTGATTACACTGGCTGTTTTACTGAGGCAGCAAGGAGTATTGACAGAGTCCATGGATCTTATGTGCCTTGTCCACTATGAGCAGAAGTGTCATAGAGTTACAGCGCTGTTGTGTGAAATCGTTCTTTACTGTCTTAAGGATCAAGGACTCTGGACAGGAGGTTTGGATGTCAAAACTAGTTTAATCACAAAGGCAAACGCGGGAAAGAATGGATTGGAACAGACACACACTCACTCACAAGCAGGATACCGTGAACACGAGAGGGGATCGCAACTGGGGTAAGGTACACTTACACACACACACACTAATACACACGAGCACACAATAACAATGTACAACTTCAGGATATAACCCTTCAATGCCTGACCCACACTTGCATTGGCTCTAATACTACCTGGAGTCTGAGTGGAACGCTCCCAGACCATGTGGTGATGTAGTCTTACCAGTGATCTCTGCAGCGTTGTCTCACTACTTCTGGGGTCATCAAAAGAGTAATGGCTAGGGGATGCAGCCCTTCTTATTGTGCTAGGAGTCTGGGTGGAGCCTCACTGTAGTGAATTAAACGAACCAATGGTGTGGGGGTTAAATACAAAGTGTCCTGCCACAGCCAATGGTCAGGCAGGTTCAGAGACAAAGGGTACTGGTTAGGCAAGTTCAGAGTGGTCAGCCAAGTTAAGAGGCAAAAGGTACTCTCACACCTGAGGGGTGGGTGGAGCCACACCTTTATTAACAGTGGTATCACTTCCGATCCGAGGAGCAATGCTGTCCTCCGGTCAGTGGGGGTCATTGTCGTTACGGTCACGTAACAGTCATGTGGATTTGTCACAACAACAGCACGGAAACAGGCCCTTCGGCCTGGCTTTGTGAAGGGAAGATCATGTCTCACAAGCCTGATAGGGTTCTTTGAGGAGGTGACCAGGAAGGTTGATGAGGGTAGTGCAGTAGATGTGGTCTTAATGGATTTTAGTAAGGCATTTGACAGGGTCCCACATGGTAGGCTACTTCAGAAGGTCAGAGGGCATGGGATCCAGGGAGGTTTGGCCCTGTGGATTCAGAATTGGCTTGCCTGTAGAAATCAGAGGGTTGTGGTGGAGGGAGTACATTCAGATTGGAGGGCTGTGACTAGTGGTGTCCCACAAGGATCGGTTCGGGACCTCTACTTTTCATGATATTTATTAATGACTTGGATGAGGGGGTAGAAGTTGGGGGGGGGGGTAGCAAGTTTTCAGACGACACAAAGGTTGGTGGTGTTGTGGGTAGTGTGGAGGACTGTCGAAGATTGCAGAAGGACATTGATGTAATGCAGATCTGGTCTGACAAGTGGCAGATGGAGTTCAATCCGGAGAAGTGTGAGGTGGTACACAATGGAAGGACAAACTCCAAAGCAGAGTACAAGGTTAATGGCAGGATTCTGGGATTGTGGAGGAGCAGAGGGATCCGGGGGTACATATCCACAGGTCACTGAAAGTTGCCTCGCAGGTGGATAGAGCAGTTAAGAAAGCTTATGGGATGTTAGCTTTCATAAGTCGTGGGATCGAGTTTAAAAGCTGCGAGGTAATGATGCAGCTCTACAAAAATCTGGTCAGACCACACTTAGAGTACTGTATCCAGTTCTGGTCGCCTCATTATACGAAGGATGTGGAGGCGTTGGAAAGGGAACAGAGGAGATTTACCAGGATGCTGCCCGGTTTAGAGAGTATGCATTATGAGGAGAGACTAAGGGAGTTAGGGTTGTTCTCATTGGAGAGGAGGCCGATGAGGGGAGACGTGATAGATGTATACAAAACGTTAAGAGGAATAGATAGAGTACACAGCCAGCGCCTCTTTCCCAGGGCACCAATGCTCAATACAAGAGGGCATGGGTGTACTGTAATGGGTGGTAAGTTCAAGGGAGATGTCAGAGAAAGGTTTTTTACCCAGAGAGTGGTTGGTGCATGGAATGTGCTGCCTGGGGTGGTGGTGGAGGCTGATACGTTGTTCAAATTCAAGAGATTGTTAGATAAGCATATGGAGGAATTTAAAGTAGGGGGATATGTGGGAGGAAGGGGTTAGATAGTCTTAGGCATGGTTTAAAGTTCGGCCTAACTCATCCATGCTCACCAAGTTGCCTTACTGAGCTACTACCACTGGTCTGTGTTTGGCTCACATCCCTTGAAAACATTCCTATCCACGTCCCTGTCGAAGTGTCTTTCAACTGTCGTAAGTGTTCCCACCTCTACCACTTCCTCTGGTTCCTCGTTCCATATCCCAACCATCCTCTATGTAACAAAGTTTCCCCTCACGTTCCTTTTAAATCATCCCCCTCTCACTGTAAATATATGCCCTCTGATATTGAGCTCCCTGCCCTGGGTAAAATGTAGCAGCTATTCACCTTATCCTGCTCCTCATGATTTTTATAAACCTCAATAAGGTCACCCATCAGCCTCCAACACTCCAGAGATAAGTCTCCTTATAACTCAGACTCTCCAGTCCCGGTAACATCCTTACAAATCTTACTTGCAACCTTTCCAGTTTAAAGCCATCCTTCCTGCAACAGGGACACCAGAACTTTTCGCAGGACTCCAAATGTGGCCGGATGCTGACCCGAAACCTCAACTGTCCACTTCCCTCCACAGATGCTATCTGACCCATGGACCTTCTCTAGTATCTTGTTTGTTGCTACGGATTCCAGCATCTGCAGTCTCTGGTGTGACCAACATCTTGTACAACTGTAACATGACATCTCAACTCCTGTACACAGTATCCTGACTGATCAAGGCAAGTGTACCAAACACCTTCACCACCCTGTCCACCTGTGTCACCACTTTCAAGGAACTATGTATCTGCCCCCCCCCCCCGGATCTTTCTGTTCTACAACACTCCCCAGTGCCCTACTATTTACTGTGGAAGTCCTGCTCTGGTTTGGTTTACAAAACAGAAACACTTCACATTTGTCTCAATTAAACTCATTAATCTGATTCAGTATCCTTTCAATTTAGGAAATGCAACTTTGCTGAAGTGGATCAAACTCTGATTCCAAAGTTTGCAGTGAATCACATTCTAATTCTGAGCTATGGAAATAAAATCACTCAGCGTCAAGACAATATTTCCCAGCGTTTGGACAAGGTAACATGAAGTGAATCAAAATGTGAGACGGTTCACAATCACCTTGGATTTCTGCAAGTTGAGTAGTTGACCCTCCTTCATTGTAAATTACCCTGAAAAAGTTCACTTTGTTGCATGAGGTCGGGCAGGACAGTCAGTCACATTAATGCTAAGCAAACTGTTGGTGTCTCTCTAGTTCATGTCAATGTCAAGTTTAGTGTCAGATAGACAATACACATGCACAAATACATTGAAAAACCTACTTGCAGCAGCATCACAGGCACGTAAAATTATCAGCAGCATTCACAAGACAAACAAATTAAACAATTTTTACAAGAAAGAACACATTTGGAACTAAAGTCCACTTTCGTGTAAAGTGATGATAGTGGTCATAGTGTTGGTAAATTCTAGTGATTAGGGTTGTGCCGGTTGGTTCAAGAGCAGAATAGTTTAAGAGCAGTAGGTGTTCTTGAATCTGGTGGTGTGGGACTTGAGGCTTCTGTACCTCCCACCTGATGGTAGCTGTGAGAAGATGCTACGGCCCATCTCGTCCATGTCGATCAAGTTGCCGACCTGAGCTGGTCCCATTTGCTGGGGTTTGGTCAACATCCCTCAAACTTTCCTGCCCACGTACCCGTCTAAATGTCTTTTAAAATCATATGTACCTGCCTCTACAACTTCCTCTGGCAGCTCGCTCCATACATACAGCATCCTCTGTGTGGAAAGGTTGCCCCTCAGGTCCCTTTGAAATTTTTCCACTGTCACTTTAAACCTCTGCCTTCTGGTTTGGGACTCCTCTCCCCTGGGGAAAAGACTGTGGCCATTCACCTTAACTCTGCCCCTCATGATTTTATAAACCTCTATAAAGTCACCCCTCAGCCTCCTACACTGCAGGAGAAAGTCCCAGCCTATCCAGCCTCTGCTTATAAATAAAACACTCCTGTCCTGGTAACATCCTCGTAAATGGTTTTTGCACCCTTTCTTGTTTAATTACATCCCTCTTATCGCAGGACCACCAGAACTGAACATGGTTCTTCAAATTTGGCTTTACCAATGTCTTGTACGGCTGAAAGATGTGCCAACTCTTGTTCTCAGTATCCTGACCGATAACGGTAAGTATGTCACTTTCTTCACCACACTGTCTACGTTTGTCTTCACTTTCATGGAACTATGTACCAGCACCTCTGGGTTTCTGTTGTACAACACTCCCCATACCCCAAGCATTTACTGTGTTTGTCTTATCAAAAAGCAACACCTTGCATTTACCTGCACTGAACTTATTAATCTGAACAAAAATCCTCTCACTTTAGGAAATGAAACCTTGCTGAACTGGATCATACTGATTCCAAAGTTTGCAGTGAATCACATTCTAATTCCGTAGTGTGGGAAATAAAAAAAATCCACTCAGCTTCAAGGTGGTATTTCCCAGGTTGTCATGAATTACATTGCAATAATAAGACATGAAATTAGCCATAGCCAGATTTGAGAAATACTTTCGCCGAAGTTTGTATGAGTTTCTATGAAATCAGTAAGTGATGTGGTGCGTACAAGTTATTCAGAATTGGAATTGGTTTATTTTTGTCACTTGTACCAAGATACAGTGAAAAACTTGTCATGCATACTGTTCATACAGATCAATTCATTCCACAGTGCATCAAGGTAGTATAAGGTAAAACAACAGAATGCATAATAAGGTCTAATGGCTGCAGAGAAAGTGCAGTGCAGGTTGACAATAAGGTGTAAGGTCAAAACAAGATAGACAGAGTGGTCAAGAGTCTATCTTCTACTGCAGAACCAATCAAGTCTTACAGCGTTTAGGAGCTGTCCTGTAGCCTAGTGGTACATGCTTTCAGGCTTTTGTTCTGCCTGATGGGAGAGGGGAGAAGAGAGAATGCCCAGGGTGAATGGGGTCTTTGATTATGCTGACTGATTTACTGAGGCAGTGAGAAGTATAGACAGAGTCCATGGAGGGGAGGCTGGCTTCCGTGATGTGCTGAGTGGTGTCCGCAACTCCCTGAGTTTTTTGCAGGGACAGGCCAAGCAGTTGCCATGCCAAGCTGTGATGCATCTGGTAAGGTGCTTACAACTCTTAGATTCATGCAAATGGAAGTTCAACATCTAGAAAAAACACAATCTCAAAGTAAAATGTGGCTTTGGTCAGGTCATTGGAAATCTAGTATGGAACAACAACTTAGAACATAGAAAAACTACAGCACAATTCAGGCCCTTCGGCCCACAAATCTGTGCCAAACATGTCCCTACCCTAGAAATCACTAGGCTTAAAAATAGCCCTATATTTTACTCAGCTCCATGTACCTAACAGTCTCTTGAAAGACCCTATCGTATCAGCATCCACCACTGTTTCCGGCAGCCCATTCCATGCACCCGCCACTGAGTAAAAAACTCACCCTTGACATCTCCTCTATATCTACTCCCCAGCACCTTAAACCTATGTCCTCTTGTGACCACCTATTCAGCCCTAGGGAAAAGCCTCTGACTATCTACCCGATCAATGCCTCTCATCATCTTATACACCTCTATCAGGTCCCGCCTCATCCTCCGTCTCTCCAGGGACGGAAGGCTGAGTTCCCTCAACCTGCTTTCATAGGCATGCTCCGCATTCCAGGCAGCATCCTTGTAAATCTCCACTGCACCCTCTCTATGGCTTCCACATCATTCCTGTAGTGAGGCGACAAGAACTGAGCACAATACTCCAAGTGGGGTCTGACTAGGGACCTATATAGCTGCAACAATACCTCCCAGCTCCTAAATTCAATTCCCCGATTGATGAAGGACAATACAGCATATGCCTTCTTAACAATAGAGTCAATCTGCGCAGTTGCTTTGAACGTCCTATGGACTCAGACCCCAAGATCCCTCTGATCCTCCACACTGCCAAGAGTCCTACCATTAATACTATATTCTGCCAACATATTTAATCTACCAAAATGAACCACTTCACACTTATCTGGGTTGAACTGCATCTGCCACTTCTCAGCCCAACTCAGTCCCACTGTAACCTCTGACAGGCCTCTAAACTATCCACAACACCCTCAACCTTTGTGTCATCTGCAGACTTACTAACCTACCCTTCCACTTCCTCATCCAGGTGGTTTATAAAAGTTACAAAGAGTAAGGGTCTCAGTACAGATCCCTGAGGTACACCACGGGTCACCGACCTCCACTCAGAATACGACCCTTCAACAATCACTTTGCCTTCAAGGACTAGACAGTCAGCGCCTCCTTAGCAGGGCACCAATGCTCAAGACAAGAGGGCATGGCTTTAAGGTTATGGGCGGGAGGTTCAGGGGAGATGTCAGCGGGAGGTTTTTGAACCAGAGAGTGGTTGGTGCATGGAATGTACTGCCTTGGGTGGTGGTGGAGGCAGATACATTGGACAGGTTCAAGAGTTTGCTGGATAGGCATATGGAGGAATGTGAGATAGAGGAGTATGCGGGAGGAAAGGGTTAGATAGTGTGAGGGTGGCTTGATGGTCGGCACAACATGGTGGGCCGAAGGTCTTGTTTTTGTGCTGTATGGTTCTATGGTTCTACGAATCTGTGTGCCAGCCAGTTCTGGATCCACACTGCAATGTTTCTTTGGATCCCATGTCTCCTCACCTTCTCCATAAGCCTCGCATGGGGTATCTTATCAAACACCCTGCTGAAATCTAAAAAACACTACATCTACTACTCTCCCTTCATCAATGTGCTTAGTCACATCCTCAAAAAATTCAATCAGGCTCCTACGGCAGGACCTGCCCTTGACAAAGCTATGCTGACTATTTCTAATGATAGTACCCCTCTCTAAATGTTCATAAATTCTGCCTCTCAAGATCTTCTCCATCAGCTTACCAACCACTGAGGTAACACTCACCGATCTATAATATCCTGGGCTATCCCTACTCCCCTTCTTGAATAAGGGAACAACATCCACAACCTCTCCCATCTCCATGGAGGAAGCAAAGATCATAGTCAGTGGCTCCGCAATCTCCTCCCCCGCCTCCCACAGCAACCTGGGGTGCATCTCATCCGGTCCCGGCAACTTATCTAACTTGATGCTTTCCAAAAGTTTAAGCACCACTTCTTTTCTAATATCTACATGCTCAAGCTTTTCAGGCCGCTGCAAGTCCCCACTAGAATCCCCCAGATCTTTTGCCGTGGTGAATACTGACGTAAAGTATTCATTAAGTACCTCCGCTATTTCTTCCGGATCCATACACACTTTCCCACTGCTGTACTTGATAGGCCCTATCCTTTCGCATCTCATCCTCTTACTCTTTATATACATGTAGAACACCTTGGGGTTTTCCTTAATCCTGCCTGCCAAGGCTTTCTTATGTCCCCTTCTGGCTCTCCTAATCTCTTTCTTAAGTTCCTTCCTTTTAGCCTTGTACTCCTCCAGATCTCTAACATTACCGAGCTCTCTGTACCTTTTGTATGTTCTTTTTTCCTTTTGCCCAGATTTATTATAGGGCAGTGACCATTCCGATCATAACAACTGCCGTTTGCTCCGTGCAATATTTTGTTTTCAATTTTTAGCAGCAAATAGCCACAAAGCGATCAAAGGTGAACATCACCGTCACCCAGACGGAGCAATTTATTACGGTGTAAGCTACCTAGAAATTCCCAATGCAGGCTGGTTGGATGGTCGAGAAATTGGACAGAAAATTCATGGGAACAATCCGGTTTAATATCATGCCCGTGATAATGACCAGTAGATCAGTCACGGCCATCAACAGCGGGTAGACAGTGATACATCTGGAGAGACCTCATCGTCTGCGCAACATTACCCCCATCACGGCCAAGATAGCTGCAATAGAGGAAGACAGAGGGAGTGTGTGTGTGTGGGTGTGTGCGTGTGTGTGTGTTGGTGGTGGTGTGGGAATGGTGTGTGGATGTATTCGTGTGTGGTGTGTGTGACAAAGAAGTGAAACAGTGTAACTCACAGACAAACCTTGTACTTGATTGTATACAGTGTGACTTTTATTGCTTTAATACTGGAAACTGAGTTGACAGTTTTCCCGCTTAAGAATTCTATTATGCTGCAACTTACCAGAGAGTCTGTCTTTGTGGAAAAAATCCAGAGCAAGAACATTACGTGGCACCGTGAACTTTTCACTCAGTTAATACCATGGTGCTTTCATTTCTTGTTTGAATGGCTGAGTTTTTCCAGAACTTGAGGTGGAAGGTACTGGGACAATTGTCACATCACTGAATTTAGACCAACTGCTCTGCAATTATATGGTTTAACACTCCCACTCTATTTAAGCAATGGAAGCAGTTCTCCATTCTCCTGACCACCACCCTGTGGCCTGGGATGATTGGAAAATGACCGTCAGAGCCTCCACAATTTGTGTCCTTTCTTCCTTTGACTACCTCCTATCCGGAAACATCACAGGTCGGCATGGCAACTGCCCTGCCCAATACCACAAAGAATTGCAGAGAGTTATGGGCACAGTCTAGTCCATCCGACAAACCAGCCTCCCCTCCATTGACTCTGTCTACACTTCTCACTGACTCGGAGAAGCAGCCTGTGGGGCAGAAGATACAAAAGCTTGAGAGCACATTCCGTCAGACTCAAGGTCAACTTCTATCAAGCTGTTATCAGACTCTTGAATGGGTCTCTCATACGCTAAAAGATAAAGTCCTTATCTCCCAGTCCATCTCACCGTGACCATTGCATCCTAACACCTGAACCACTTAGAGTTGTACAGGATGTACTCTGGCAATTCAGCCCACCGTGTCCATGCTGACCAACAGGGACCCATCGACACTATTCCCAGCACCGTCTGTAGACTTCTATATCTTGGCGATTCAAATGCCCAACCAGATATTTGTTAAATGCTGTGAGAGTGCCTGACTCCCCCCACCCGCTCAGGTTGTGTGTTACAGATTCCAACCACCCTCACGGTGAACATGATCTTCCTCAGATCTATTCCAAACCTCTTATCCTTTCCCCTACACCTGCGCCCTCCGGTTTTAGCTGCCTCTGCTGTGGGTAGAGAGTGAGCAGCTTCAAGTTCCTGGGTGTCAATGTCTCGGATCATCTATCATGTACGTCCGCAATGCCAGCGTCACTTACTTTTCAAGTTACAATTTCAGTGACTCACTTTTCCCTCTGGAAGAAAGTGGGTACGCGCTTCAGTTCTTGTGTTCCTGCGTGAACCCACTTATTTATGCAGGGACACAGAGTAAGATCAGAGACGAGATGAAGCTGGGGCTGAAATATCCACTGACTCTGAATAATAAATTACTGAAATAAACATTGTTTTCATTCATTGGGAACAGTTTATGTTGCGAACCGCCCTCATCTTGTTCTCTGTCGTCTCACCTGCTGAGTCCTATATTCATAGATTTATACAGCACGGAAACAGGCCCTTCGGCCCAACTCTCCATGCTGAAGTTGCCTCACTGAGCTGGTCCCATTTGTTTGCATTTCGTCCATATCCCTCTCAGCCTTTCCTCTCCATATACCTGTCCAAATGTCTCTTAAACATTGCAATTTTCCCACCTCTACTACTTCCTCTGGCAGCTCGATCCACACACTCACCACCCTCTGTCCTTGCTCTTGGATCCACGTTGCATTGTGATGGTGCCTTGCTCCTTCCTGCTTTATGCTCATCTTGTTCTCCGCCATCTCGCCTGCTCAGTCATATAGTCACAGAGTTACACAGCACGGGACACAGGCCCTTCGGCCCACCAACTCCATGACGACCATCAAGCTCCCATTTACACTAATCCCTTTTTTATACTCCCCACATTCCCATCACCTCCTTTCCACATTCTACCACTCACCTACACACTGAGGGCAATTTACAGCAGCCAATTTCCATTGCAATTTTCAATTCTTTGGGTTGTGGAAGGAAACCCATGTGGTCACAGGGAGAACGTGGAAACTTCACGCAGACAGTACCAGAGGTCAGGATCAAAACTGGGTCTTTGGAGCCATGGGGCAGCAGCACTACCTGCTGTCCTACTGTGCAACAAGTTAGATGAATTAGCAGCAGCAAGAGGGGCTGGTCTACTGGACATTCCAGAGGTCTGGTCACAAGGAAGAGAGCTGAATATCTTGGTGTGTTTATTAGTGTCACAGAGCAGTTGGCAGATTCACCAAAAGGAAGGAGCAGGATGGTTCTGATAACACAACAGGATCAGGACACTGGTAAGAAAGGAACATGAAGTATGAGTAAGTGGAATCGTTTTGGGGTAATTGGAAAGGACAGAGGAAACATTTTACTCCCCCTGTTGGACAGATCAAGAAGAAAATAGGGGCTGAAAATTTGGATAAAGCAATTATCATGGGCTCATCGTCGACTGTCCATTTCCCTCCACAGATGCTGCTCAAACCACAGAAATCCTCCAGCAGTTTGTGTGTTGCTCCACATTCCAGCATCTGCAGTCTCTTGTGTCTCCTGTGTTAAGTCATTGTTGGCTGGGAAATCAAATTGGGAGATGTGGCCTTGAGGATGTAAGTTCATTGAATCCCGGAGAGAGGGGTTTTTTGAACATTATTTTGGAGGTGCAATCGGAGGCAGGATACTGAAAGATAAACACCACTCAAAATAAAGAAACTGCAGATGCTGGAAATCTAAAACAAAAGCAGAAAATGCCGGAAACACTCGGGTCAGACTGCATCTGTGGAAAGTGAAAGAGTTCACGTTTTACATCAAAGGTCTCTTTGTCAGAATTGTGGGAGTGTGGGGATGGGTGCTTGACTCCATCCCACTGCAACCAGTCCAGGCCAGACTTGCCCCCACTACTGGAGGCAATTTAAGGTTTACGATTATGGTTACAGAGGGATATTGGCCAAACATGGGCAAATGAGACACACTTACATGGTCGTCTTGGTTAGCATGGACGAGTTGGGCTGACGAGCCTGTCTTTCGTGCTGTATTTTTCGACAACAGCGCTGATCATGGTGAAAGAGGAACATCAGCTGGATTCACATTTACATTCCAAGAAAGAATCAACATGTATTTTTCTTAATTATCCCTCGTACATTGCTTCAAATGCATTGAAAAAATATTAGATTGAATTACGATACATAAACTAAAGAGCCACCAGCAGTTGCTGAGCATTAATGTGACTTACTGTCCTGTCCGACCTCATGCAACAAAGTGAAAGTTTTTCAGGGTAATTTACAATGAAGTAGGCTCAACTACTCAACGTTCAAGTGATTTCCTTTCACCACTGTGGAGAAGGCTGCAGGCAGCACAATGTGTGGAGGGGCACTGGTTGTTCCACGTTTCACTACACACAGAATTAACTCCTGAAGTTGCCGTCAGTTTGATGGTGAATGAAAGCCATCTTCGGATCAGAAAATCTCGACCTGCAACACTCACTATCTGCTGAGTCTCCACAGTCCCTGACCGTCAATTAATCATCTTTTAGTTTTATACCAGCTCCTATTTCTCTTCATGATCAACGTTCTTTATTAAACAAACTGAACTTCCGTCATTTATCAGTTACACAACTAGTTACACTAGCTCCCATCTCTTTTGGTGATTCACGCTCTTCATGTCAAAAACTGATTTTCCTTCATTTATCGGTTAACAAGTACTCCAAGAAATAGTTATCTGAATCCTTGAACTGCTCCCACTGTTGTCTCTCATTCTGTGCAATGATTGTTCTTGTTGGTCGGTTATTTCAGCCTTAACCATTCTTCACCTGTCCCGGTTCATTTCCTAAAACTAGATCTAACATGGCATTCCCTCTAGTCGGCCTGTAAACATACTGCGTCAGGAATCCCTCCAGGACACGGTTAACAAATTCCGTCCCATCTAAACCTTTGGCACTAAGCAGGTTCCAGTCTATATTTGGGAAGTTGAAGTCTCCCATTATAACAACCCTGTTATTTCTGCTTCTCTCCAAACACTGCCTGCCAATCTGCTCCTCTATATCGCTACTGCTACCGGGGGGCCTATAGAATACTCCTAGTAGAGAAACTGCTCCTTTCTTGTTCCTTAATTCCACCCGTACGGACTCTAGAGATGATCCTTCTACAGCATCCATCTTTTCCACGGACGTAACAGTGTCCCTGACCAGTATCGCCACCCCTCCACCTCTTCTCCACCCTTCCCTATCCCTCTTAAAACACCGATAACCAGGAATATTCAATATCCACTCCTCTCCTGACGTCAGCCACGTCTCAATCATAGCCACGATATCATAGTCCCCCATACTTATCCAAGCCCTCAGTTCATCCCCCTTATTCCAAACACTTCTTGCATTTAATTAAACACACTTCAGTCCATCTACCTTACTACTTTTACAGCCTGTATTCTGCTTCTCCTTCTCCAAAGCCTCTCTACCTGTTTGATCTAACTTTTCCCCATTCCCTTCTTCCTCTGACCTACTCCTCCGGTTCCCTTCCCCCTCACAAACTAGTTTAAACCCTCTCGAACCACCCTAGCAAATCTCGCCGCAAGGATATTGTCCCCCTTCTGAGTCGGGTGTAACCCGTCCTCTCTGTACAGGTCCCACCTTCCCGAGAAGAGATCCCAATGATCCAGAAATCTAAAACCCTCCCTCCTGCACCAGCTTCTCAGCCACGCATTTATCTGCCACCTCCTCCTATTCCTACCTTCACTATCACGTGGCACTGGCAGCAATCCCGAGATTGCTACCCTTGAGGTCCTGTTACTCCATTTTCTGCCTAGCTCCCTGAACTCACTCTTCAGGACCTCATCTCCCTTCCTACCTATGTCATTGGTGCCAATATGGACCACAACTTCTGGCTGCTCTCCCTCCCACTCAAGAATTCTGTGGACCCGATCAGTGACATCCCGGTCCCTGGCACCTGGGAGGCAACATACCATCCGGGATTCATGCTCACTGCCACAGAACCTCCTATGTTTCCCTGACTATCGAGTCCCATATCACTGCCGCATGTCTCTATCCCACCCTTCCCTTCTGAGCAGCAGTACCAGTCCCAGTGCCAGAGACCTGGTAACTGCAGCTAGGCCCCTGCAGGTCATCCCCCTCAACAGCTCCCAAGGCAGAAAACTTGTTACTGAGGGGAACAGCCTCCGGGGTTCTCTGTCCTGTCTGCCTGCGTGACTTCTTCTTCCTCTTCCCTCCCCTGACAGTCACCATTCTATCTGCCTCCTTAACCTCAGATGTACCTACCCTAAAGGGGGTGACTGTCACCTGATGCACCGTGTCTACATAACTCTCTCCCTCCCTTATGCTGCGCAGTGTTTGTAGCTGCGACTCAAGCTCATCAACTCTGAGCCGAAGTTCGTCCAGCCTCAAGCACTTACTGCAGATGTGGCCATCTTGGACCGCAGCAAGGTCCACGAGTTCCCACATCAAACAGCTGCAGCACACCACCATGTCCTCCATCTGACTACCTTTTTTCCCTAGTTAGTCCCACCTACAAATCTATAATGAACAAAAGGTAAACCATGCCTTTACCTACTTACCAGCTACCTACCCTCCTTGCCCCTACACGCCAAAGCCTCTTGAGTCAAAGCCCGACCACTCTGCTGCCTCTCAGTCAGCTGCCCGCTCTATAGGCTGTTTGCTTTTTAAGCTGCCCGCGCCGCGCCTGCGCAGTCCAGCCCCCACTCGACTACTTAAAAAACTTATTAAAAAATCTAAACCTTACACTAAAAACCCTAACAAAAACTAACCCATACACCAAAACCCTAATAAAAGTGATAAACAGAGAAAACACTTAGCTGCTCCGAAGTCCTCCGAACCGAAGCCTGAGTCCTCCGAAGACCACCAGAACACATCGACAACAGATGTGATTTTTCTGGTTCTTCACGCTGCTCTGGACCTTCTGGACAACAGGAACACATATGTCAGGCTGCTTTTCATCGACTACAGCTCGGCTTTCAACACAATCGTCCCATCCAAACTCATCAGCAAGCTTTAAGACCTGGGCCTCAGTGCCTCCCTCTGCAACTGGATATTCGACTTTCTCATCGGCAGACCTCACTCAGTGAGGATTGGTAACAAAATCTCCTCCTCGCTGACCATCAACACAGGTGCGCCTCAAGGCTGCGTGCTGAGTCCCCTGCTCTACTCTCTGTACCCATATGAATGTGTGGCTAAGCACAGCTCCATATACAAATTCACTGACGACACCACTGTTGTTGGATGAATCACAGGTGGTGATGAGTCACCTTACCGGAGCGAGATAGGACAGCTGGTTGAGTGGTGCCGCAACAACCACATCTCACTCAGTGTCAGTAGAACTAAAGAGCTGGTTGTTGACTTCAGAAAGAGGAAGGAGGGTGAATATTAGCCAGTCTACACTTTGAGATCGACTGTGGAGAGAGTCAGCAGCTTTAATTTCTTGGGCATAATATATATATCGGCTGACCTGTCCTGGGCCCTGCACGTAGATACAGTCACAAGGAAAGCGTGCCAGTGTCTTTACTTTCTCAGGATGTTAAGGAGGTTTGGCTTGTCTGCGAACACTCTATCAAACTTCTGCAGATGCACTGTTGAAAGTATCTTGACTGGTTGCTTCATGTTCCGAATGGCAATTTGAATGTGCAGGAACATAAATGGCTGCAGAGAGTAGTGGACTGTGCCCAGTACATCACAGGCACATACCTCCCCACCATCGGTAGTATCTACAGGAGGAGCTGCCTCAAGGAGACAACATCCATCATCAAATATCCCCACCATCCGGGCCATGCCATCTTCTTGCAGCTGCCATCAGGGAGGAGATATAGAAGCCTGAAGTCCCACAGCACCAGGTTCAAGAAGAGCTACTTCCCTTGTCCCATTTGCCGACTTTGGCCCATCACCTTCTGAACTTTTTCAATCCATGCACCCGCCCAACCGGTTTTAAAGATGTTCCACATAGATACCACCCTTTGTGTAAAATAAATAAAATAGAAGTTGCCCCTCAAGTTCCAATGAAATCTTACCCCTCTCACCTGAACCTATGCCCTCTCGTTCTTGATTCCCCAACTCTGGGAGAAAGACTGAGTGCATTCACCCTGTCTATGCCCTCAGTCCCTGGAAATCAGTACCTCAAGTCCTGGCAACATCCTCGTAAACCTTTTCTTCATTCCTTCCATTTAATAACATATTTCCTATAGCAGGGCGGCTGACACCTAACACAACACTCCAAGTGCGGCCTCACCAGCGTTTTGTACAACCGCAGCATGACCTCCCAACTTTTATACTCAGTGCCTTAACTTATGAAGGTCAGTGCACCAAAATCCTTCTTTGATTCTCCATATTCATTAAATTAGAGAGTCTCACAAGTAAGACAGATAGAGCATTGAGCAGCACATGGGAATTGTCACTGTCACAGAATGTGGTCAAAGGAAGGACAGGACTGGCAGCTGAACATCCCAGTGTACAGATTCTTCAGACGTGACAGGGAGGGGTAAAAGAGGAGGTGTCATTACAGCATTGATTCAGTCATCCATTCCAGTGGTATTGAGTGAGGATATTCAGATGAGGCGACTCTGTGGGTCGACATCAAGAACAAAGAGGGAACTGTCACTCTGCTGGGTGCACACAAACCTCCACACTGAGAAAAGAGCAGGAGGCTCAAGACTTGGCAGAGGAGATTGGGGTAAGAGCAGGGGAGCCAAGAAAGGAAGCAACATTTAGTTTAAAAGAAGAGTGACTCACACACCTGGCCACAGCTGCTTCTGGTTGTCAGGGGTGCAGTGTGACATCACAGGTCAACAAGCAGGTGATTAGTCAGTATTTCTTCCAAGTCTCTCCTTATTTGCAAAGATAGTTAAATCATCGGATCTTGTTGTATCCAAGGGGTCCAGCAGATTAAAATGATTAGATCCAATTCAAACTGATCTAATCTAATTAATTATATAGAATGAAAACAGCTGGGTACACAATGACTTGTTGTTGCAACATGTGGGAACTGGTGGACCCCACTTAGGTTAATGGTCGTCAAATCTGCAGCAAATGTTGGCTGATGGGAACTTCAGCTCAAGGTCGATGAGCTGGAGTTCAAGTTTCAGATACTACGACATATCAGGGAGGGGAATCAGGAACGAGAGGGCACAGGTTGAAGGTGAGAGGGGAGAGATTTAATAGGTTGTTGAGGGACAACCTTTTACACAAAGGGTGACGTGCCAGTGGAATGAGCTGCCAGAAGAATTGGTTGAGGCAGGTGCGATAACAACTTTTAAAGGCCATGGACAAGGACATGGGCAGGAAAAGTTGAAGGGATATGGGCCTGATGCCAATAAATGTGACTAGGTAATGGTCGGCATGGACCAGTTGGGCCGAAGGGCCTATTGCCACACTGTTCTGGGAGGCAGTCTCACCCCTCAGATTAATTTTCTTAGGGACAGGATGGTGCGAGAGCAAAAGAGGTTTGTCCTGGAGAAATCACAGCCCTTCCCCTGTTCTAACAAGTGCAGGGTTCTTCGCCCCTACTTCAATGAGGGAGGACACGCAAACTGTCCACAGCAGTGTTTGATAGGGGTCCGTTCAAGTGGGGGGGGGGGAGAGAAAAGGGAAATGCCGTATTCATGGGGGACAGCAGAGTTCTGGGAACAGACGCTGTTCTCTGCAGCAAAGACAGAGAATCTACAAAGCTGGGTTGCCTGCCCAGTGCTCGGGTTACAGACATCTCTGGGTTAAAGAACACGAGAATTGTTTGTGCTGAACTGTTTGTCCTCATTGGCACCATTTCCTTCCATGCCTTGTCTATTTAAGTGTCTGTTTAAATGCCTCTTAACCACAGTGAATGTGTCTGATTCCAGCATCTCCTCTGGCAGCACCTTCCAGATATCAACCACTCTCTGTCTTTACAGCAATTTAACCTTAAGTCCTTATTTATATCTCCTGCCTCTTGCCTTGATATAATGTCCTTTTTGATGTTGTTTGGCCGACAATAAGGAAAAGATTTTGACTCTCACCCCATGGATGCCTCTCATAATCTGATATCCCTCTGTCAGGTCACCCTTCAGCCACCTCTGCTCCAGGGAAAACAAGTCCAGCCTGTCCAGAATTTTGCCCGGATTGGAGGACTTTAGTTATGGGGAGTGATTGGAAACATGGGCAGAAATTTGGTAAATCTGACCACCAGGCTGTGCTTCTTCCCCAACCAGAAGCCCTGGATGAACCAGAAGCTTAGTAATCTGCTGAGGGCTAGCTCTGTGGTGTTTGGAGCTGGAGATCCAGAGTCATATAAGAAGTCCATGTACGACCTCCAGAAGGCTGTTCCGAGTGCAAAGAGGCAAATTTGCACTAAACTGGAATCACAGATGGACGCTCGACAGCTGTGGCAAGGCTTGCACAATATAACTTCCTACATGGTGAGATCGGACAGCATAAGTGGCAACGACCCATCACTCCTGGATGAGTTCAATGCCTTTTATGCACGCTTTGATAGGGAGAAATATGACACACCCACACGAGCCCCCACATCTCCGGATGACCCTGTAATCTCAGTCTCTGAGGCCGATGTCCGGACATTCAAGAGGATGAATCCACAAAAGGCGTCTGGTACAGACGGCGTACCTGGCCAAGTACCAGAGATCTGTGTGGACCAACTGGCTGCAGTGTTTACGGACATATTCATCCTCCGGCTTCTGTGGTCTGGGGTTCCCCTCTGCTTCAATAATGTATCTATTGTACCTGTGCCAAGAAGAGTCTGGTGACCTACCTCAATGACAACAGTTTGTTTCTGCTTACATCTACTGTGATGAAGAACGTTGAGAGGTTGATCATGGCGCGATTCAAATCCTGCCTCAGAGACGACCTGGATCTGCTTCAATTTGCCGACCACCAGAACAGATCTACAGCAGATGCGGTTTCTCTGGCTCTTCACTCTGCTCTGGACCATCTGGACAACAGGAACTCATATGTCAAGCTGTTCATCGACTACAGCTCAGTGCTAAACAAATTCGTCCCATCCAAATTCATCATCAAGCTTTAAGACCTGGTCCTCTGTGCCTCCCTCTGTAACTGGATACTCGACTTTCTCATCGGCAGACCTCAGTCAGTGAGGATTGGGAACAACATCTCCTCCTCGCTGACCATCAACACAGATGCACCTCAAGGCTGCGTGCTCAGCCCCCTGCTCTACTTTTCATACACACTTGACTGTGTGGCTAAGCACAGCTGTATTCTCATATTCACTGACGACATCACTGTTGTTGGATGAATCACAGGTGGTGATGAGTCAGCTTACCGGAGCGAGATAGGACAGCTGGTTGAGTGGTGCCGCAACAACAACTTCTCACTCAACGTTAGTAAAACTAAAGATCTGATTGTTGACTTCAGGAAGGAGAAGGAGGGTGAACATGCACCAGTCTACATTGGTGGATTGGTGGTGGAGAGAGTCAGCAGCTTTAAATTTCTGGGCATTAACACATCAGATGACGTGTCCTGGGCCATGCACATAGATGCAGTCACAAGGAAGGCGCATCAGCGTCTTTACTTTCTTAGGAGGTTTAGGAAGTTCAAGAGGTTCGGCTTGTCACTGAAAACTCTTACAAACTTCTACAGATGTACTGTTGAAAGTATCCTGACTGGTTGCATCATGGTCTGAACGGCAAGTCAAATGCACAGGAACATAACAAGCTGCATAGAGAAGTGATTCTGCTCAACACATCACTGGCTCATCCCTCCCCACCATCGGTAGTAACTACAGGAAGTACTGCCAAAGGAAGGCAACATCCATCATCAATGATCCCCGCCATCCAGGCCGTACCATCTTCTTGCAGCTGTCATTGGGCAGGAGGTACAGAAGCCTGAAGTCCCACACCACCAGGTTCAAGAACAGCTACTTCCCTTTAACCATTCACTTCTTGAACGAACCGGCACAACCCTCATCACTGGAGTTTACCAACACTGTGACCACTTTCATCATTAAAATGGTCTTTGTTTTTTTTTTGTTCAAATTGTGTTATTTCTTGTAAAAGTTGTGTTTATTTTATGTTATTCTTGTGAAATCCGCTTATCTGATGCTATGTGCCTGTGAAGCTGCTGCAAGTAAGTTTTTCATTGCACCTGTGTATGCATGTATTTGTGCATTTGACAGTAAACTTGAATTTGAAATTGACCATTCCAGAAACTAAATCCAATATGTCTGTTCATATTTTAATGCCAAAAGCTTCTTGTTCCAGGTTGCTGTGTTCAGTGGGCCAAAGAGAGCTTTCACCAATTCCATCCACTCTTCAAGAAAGGGAAGAGGGACTGCACATTACAAACATGTACAGTATTCATCAAAACAATTTTTGGCATTGGCTGCTCTACGTTTCTTGTTTCACTTAATGTGATTAGCATAAAAAACAAAGATGCCTTCCTAATATGCTCCCTGGTGACTGATGTCAGGTATAAATAAAAC
The DNA here is from genome assembly GCF_009764475.1 of Pristis pectinata. Classification (NCBI taxonomy): domain Eukaryota; kingdom Metazoa; phylum Chordata; class Chondrichthyes; order Rhinopristiformes; family Pristidae; genus Pristis; species Pristis pectinata. The sequence continues at coordinate 291,457 of NC_067431.1, forward strand.
AGACTGTGAATGCAGTGTATTGTGTGCTGAAAGCTTTCAACAGCAATGCATGGAGTTTCACAAATCTTGGGGTTGGCCATTTGCTATTCCATAATTGCAGTCATCGCCATTCCTGGTAAAGTATTGGTGTTAATCATCAATGTTGTGTTTACTGGGATTGTTGCTTACTGCCTTTTGTAGACGTTTGCCCCTTTGCTGTTCCCCCAGTATCATTGATACCCTTTAACTTTTTTCTCCCATTGGTTCTACCGGTCTAATTGAATATTTTATTCCTTTTAAATTTTATTTCTTGAGAGTGCATTTTATCACAATTAACGCTGGAGTTTCTTCTGTAAAACTACCAATCTTCTCCTCTGATTTTGATCTTCTAGTCTGGTTTTGATGCCTATTATATCATATTCTGATTCTGATGGTGGCCCTCTGTGGTGGAAGGATTTTGTTTTCTTAAGACACTTTTATGAACAGTTTCAAAATTGTTTGACACCAAATTTACATTAAGGGCTTTACGAAAGGATGTGGATTAGTTAGAAAACAGCATGATAATATTAAAACAGTGGAACTGAGGATCCAGTAAGTCAGTAAGTGTAGGATGGGTACTTGAACTGGAGATTTTGTGATTCAATGTACTGGCGGCAGAGAGCTGATGAAAGTGAATTTATGGAGAGAGCAATGTGGAAGATCGGTCATTGATGAATCCATGTGGAGGAGGATTTTATGTCAAATAAGTGGAGGCAAGAGGAGGAGCGCATGATATTTGTATTCTTGGTGAAGGAGAACAATTGTGAGGTATCTTAAACTACATGTGGATTGAACAAACAAGGTTACTAGTGGTTCTTGTTGGGAGGGAGCAGAGTGAAATACAGAATTCATTTGGTTTTTGGGGATGTGCATGTGAAAGGGACATCTGAGGGAGCGCAGCTTTGCAGCAGTGATCTGTGATTTAACTGAGTTATGAAGATTTACAATGTTGGGCCAGTTGGTGCACTGTCTCTGTGCCAGTGGAAAAAGCCCCATCCCACTTTTGAGCACCATGTCCACAGCGCTCTTCAAATACACATCCACATATGGTTTAAATATGTATATATGGCTTTCGGCATGTGAGTTCCAAACATCCATCTGGGTGTCTTCACAAGAGGAGGGGTCGATATCATTGTTGTACCAGAGGGAGAAATATTGGATGGGGTGAAAATAGAAGAGAAAGAAACTTTTTTTTCAGGATTTTAAGTTATATGGAAGAGCCGACAAACAACACAAAAATCAGTGGTGTTAATCATGTTGAATTTTTCAGAGGAAGATAACGTCTTGCACTGGATTTTTTCCACTGAGACACACCCTCTGGTAAGATCCAAATTGAATTATGTTGCAGCTTCACAGTGAAGTAAATCACAAAGAGAATTCTCAGTGTGGTAACAATCTGTTAACTCTCCTTGAACTGTCAAAGCAAAAAAGTCGCACTGAATATTGTTAAGTACAATATTCTCTGAGTTCCACTTTTTAGCTTCTCTGTCACACACAATAAAAAAATCAAAAGATGCACCACACACCACATGCATTCAAAATAATTATGCACTACACACATAAAATACACACCACCCACAAAAAACACACTGCACTCAACGCACTAAAAATACCATCTATAAACTCATAGCAGACAAAAATATACACGCTACTCTCGCACCACACATAAACACACACACGTATTCTCACAACACACATCCGCACACAATCTCACTCATAGCCCCCCAACCACACACACACACACACACACACACACACACACACACACACACACACACACACACACACACACACACACACGGACTAACACACACGCACTCTTTCTGTCTTCCTCTGTTGCAGCTAACTTGGCCGTGATTGGGGTAATGTTCCACAGACGATGTGGTCTCTCCAGATGTATCACTGTCTACCTGCTGTCGATGGCGGTGACGGATCTCCTGGTCATTATCACTGGCGTGATATTAATCCGGATTCTTCCCATCACTTTCCCATCCAATTTCATGACCATCGCTCCAGCCTGCAGTGTGAAACTCGCGCTAGCTTACGGTGTAAGAGACTGCTCCGTCTGGGTGACGGTGATGTTCACCCTTGATCGCTTTGCGGCTATTTGCTGCCATAAATTTAAAATTAAATATTGCACGGAGCGAACGGCGGCTGTGGTGATGGGAACTATTACGAGTCTGAGATGTTTCAAAAATGTATTTTTCTATTTTGTATATGAACCTCCACATAAAACCGAGCCCACAACGTGCAAAGTAAAGTCAGCATTTTATACCTCACCTGGCTGGATAACATTTGACTGGATCGACAGCATTTTGGTCCCTTGTCTGCCATTCGTTCTAATTTTGCTGCTCAATTTCCTCACCGTCAGGCACATTTTAAAGGCCATCAGAATCCGCAGGAGGCTCCAGGGCAGTGGGAACAGTAAGAGACAGAGCGACCCAGAGACGGACAGCCGCAGGAAGTCCATCGTTCTGCTCCTCTGTATCTCGGGTATCTTCAACCTCTTGTGGCTACTGACACTGATAACTTTCCCCTACATTCACATTGCCGGTGTCACTTACTTTTCAGGTTCCAATTTCAGTAACTCACTTTTCCCTCTGGAAGAAAGCGGGTACGCGCTTCAGTTCTTGTGTTCCTGCATGAACCCATTTATTTATGCAGGGACACAGAGTAAGATCAGAGACGAGATAAAACTGGGGTTGAAATATCCACTGACTCTCATTAATAAATTACTGAAATAAACAATATTTATTCTTTGGGAACAGTTTATGTTGCAAACCGCCCTCATCTTGTTCTCCATCATCTCGCCTACTCTGTCACAGAGCTGTACAGTATGAAAACTGGCCCTTTGGCCCAACTCGTTCATGCCAAACACGTTGCCTCACTGAGTCAGTCCCATTTGCCTGCATTTGACCCATGTCCCTTTCAACCTTTCCTCTCCACGTACCTGTACAAATGTATTTTAAACATTGCAGTTGTTCCCACCTCTACCACTTCCTCTGGCAGCTCGTTCCATACACTCACCATCCTCTGTCCTCACACTTGCAGCCATGTTGCGTTGTGATGGTGCCTTGCTCTTTCTTGCTTGTTGTTCATCTTGTTCCCTACCATCTCGCCTGCTCAGTCATATAGTCACAGAAACAGGCTCTTCGGCCCACCAACTCCATGCCGACCATCAAGCACCCACTTACACTAACCCTGATTTTATTCCTCCCACATTCCCATGATCTCCCCCAGATTATACCACTCACTTATACACTCAGAGAAATTTACAGTGGCGAATTACCCTTCCAACCGCACGTCTTTGGGATGTGGGAGTTGTGAATTTGCATCTCCAAGATATAGACGTCTACAGACGGTGCTGGGAATTGGGAGTAGTGTCGATGGGTCCCTGTTGGTCGGCATGGACACGGTGGGCTGAAGGGTCAGTTTCCATCCTGTACAACTCCAAATGATTCAGGTGTTATCTTTGTAAATGAACAAATTGCCTGATCTGGATGAAATATTGGAATTAGTTTATAATTATCACATGTACTGACAGAGGGAAAAGATTTTGGTTGCGTGCCACACAGACACACCATTCCCTGCATAAGTACATTGAGGGAAATCAGAATGCAGCATATATTGTTATAGTTACAGAGGAAGTGCAGTGCAGGTGGACAAATAAAGTACAAGGGTCACGATGAAGTAGACTGGGAGATCAGGAGTTCATCTTTTAGCGTATGAGAGGCCCGTTCAAGAGTCTGATAACAGCGGGATAGAAGCTGTCCTTGAGTCTGATGGAACATACTCTCGAGCTTTTGTGTCTTCTGCCCAACGGAAGGCGGGAGAAGAGAGAATGACCGGGGTGGGAGGGGTCCGTGATTATGTTGGCTTCTTCCCTAAGGCAGCTGGAAGTGTAGACGGAGTCAATGGAGGAGAGGCTGGTTTGTGTGATGGGCTGAGCTGTGTTCACAACTCTCTGAAATTCCTTCCAGTCTTGGGCCGTCCCAAGCTGTGATGTATCCAGAGAGGAGGTTGTTAAAGGAAGCAAGGACACAAATTGTGGAGGCTCTGACGGTCATTTTCCAAACATCCCAGGCCACAGGGGTTGCCAGAAGAATGGAGAACTGTTTCCATTGTTTAAGTATGGAGGAAATAGTAAACTGTGTAATTGCAGAGTAGTCAGTCTAAATTCAGTGATGTGACGACTGTCTTAGCCCCTTCCACCTGAAGTTCTGGAAAAGCTCAGCCATTCAAACTCGTAACAAAAGTACAAGTGTATTAACTCAGTGAAACGTTCACAGTGGAAGGTCATGTTCATGTTCTGGATTTTTTCCACAGAGACAGACTCTCTGGTAAGATCCAAACTAAAATATGTTGCAAAATCACAACACAGTTTATCACATGATAGGATTCCCAGTGGGGTAACAGTCTGTCAACTCAGTTTCAAGTGTCAAAGTAATATAAGTCGCCTGAATACCGTGAAGTACAAGCTTTATCTCTGAGTTCCACTGTTTAACTTCTTTGTCAAACACTCACAACACACAAAATACACACCACCCACACACACCATCCCTCACCCTCATTTCGGTAAATCCGACCACCTGGCTGTGCTTCTTCTGCCTGCGTACATACAGAGACTGAAGGACGCAGCACTGGTGAAGACGACGATGAAGAGCTGGACTGCAGAGTTGGAGAAGCGAATTTGGGATTGCTTCTGGGCCATGGATTAGGACTGGACCATGCTCGAGGATTTGTCAGCCGACCTAAATGAATCTGCTACGTTTGTCACCGGCTTCATTAGGACATGCGTGGATGAGTATGTAACCACAAAAACATTCCGAGTTTTCCCCAAACAGAAGTCCTGGATGAACCAGGAGATCCATAACCTATTGAGGGCTAGATCTGTGGTGTTTCAGGCTGGCTATCCAGAGTCATATAATGTCCAGGTACGACATCTGGTTATCCATTGCGAATGCAAAGAGGCAATTTTGGAATAAACATACAGATGTACGCTCGACACAGCTGTGACAGGGCTTGCCCCATATAACTTACGAAAGGGCTGCCAATGACAGAGTCATTGGCTGGAGTGTTTATGGACATATTCAATCTCTCATTTTTATGGTCTTAGGTTCCCATCTGCTTCAAAGAGGCATCTATTGTACCGGTGCCCAAGAAGAGCGTGGTGACCTACCTCAATGACTGCAGTCCGATAGTTCTTATATCAACCGTAATGAGGTGCTCCGAGAGGTTGTTTCTGGCACAAATCAACTCCTGTCTCATTGATGACTTGTATCGGCTTCAATTTGCCTTCCTCCACAACATGTAGACAGCAGATGCGATTTCTATGGCTCTTCACTCTGCTCTGGACCATCTGGACAATAGGAAAACATACGTCAGGCTGCTGTTCATCGACTACAATCATCCCTTACGAACATCATCTACAAGCTTCAAGATCTGGGCCTCTATGCCTCCCTCTGCAACTGGATACTCGACATTCTCATCGGCAGACCTCAGTCAGTGAGAATCGGTAACAACATTTCCTCTTCGCTGACCATCAGCAAAGGTGCACCTCGAGGCTACGTGCTTAGCCCCCTGCTCTACCCTCTACACATATGACTGTGTGGCCAAGCACAGCTCCGTATCCAAATTTGGTGACAACGCCACTGTTGTTGGACAGATCACAGTTGGGATGAGTCAGCTTACTGGAGCGAGATAGGACACCTGGTTGAGTGGTGCCGCAACAACAACCTCTCACTCAGCGTCAGTAGAACTAAAGAGCTGATTGTTGACTTCAGGAAGTGGAAGGAGGGTGAACATGCACCAGTCTACACTGGGGGATTGACAGTGGGGAGAGTCAGCAGTTTTAAGTTCCTGGGTGTTAACATATCGGCTGACCAGTTTTGGGCACTGCACAAAGATGCAGTCACAAGGAAATTGCACCAGTGTTTTTATTTTCTTTTATGTTAAGGAAGTTAAGCTTGTCACAGAACACTCCAAACAAACTTCTCCAGATGTACTGTTGAAAGTACCCTGAATGGTTGGATCATGGTCTGAACGGCAATATGAATGTGCACAAATCTGCAGAGAGTAATGGATTCTGCCCTGTACGTCACGGGTACATCCCGTCCCACAATCAGCGGTACCTACAGGAGTCGCTGCCTCAAGAAGGCTACATCCACCATCAAAGATCCCCACCATCAGAGCCATGACATTTATGACCGACACCATCAGACAGGAGGTACAGAAGTCAGAAACCCAACATCACCAGGTTCAAGAACAGCGACTTCCCTTCAACTGTACAGTTGTTGAACCAACCGGCAGAGCCTTCATCACTGGAGTTTACCAATCCCATGACCACTTTGCTCACTTACACGAAAATAGACTTTGTTTTCTTTTATTCTAATTGGGTTCTTTCTTGTAAAAATTGTGGTCAATTTATGCTTCTCTTGTGAAAGTTGCTTTTCTGATGCAATGTGCCTGTGATGCTGTTTCAAGTAAGTTTTTCATTTCACCTGTGGATATATGTGCTTGTGCATATGACAATAAACTCCACCTTGACTTTGATCATTCTGCAAACTAAGTCCAATGTGTCTGTTAATTTTTTAATGTTAAAATCATTTTGTTCCAGGTTGCTGTGTTCAATGGGGGTAAAGACTGCTTTCACCAATTCCATCCACCCTTTAAGACTTGCCTTACTTTTCTTCGAAGAAATGGAAGCAGGATTACACATTTTCCACATTTATTCATCAAAACAATTATTAGCATCAACTGCTTTTAGTTGCTTGTTTCAATTCACGTAATTAGCATAAAACACAAAGATGGCTTCCTGATCTGCTCCCTGGTGACTGAAGTCAGGTATAAATACAACAGACTGTGAACGCAGTGTATTGTGTGCTTAAAACTTTCAATAGCAATGCATGGAGTTCCACAAAACTTCTCGTTGGACATTTGCTAGTCCATCATTGCAGTAATCGGCATTCCTGGTAAAGTATTGGTGTTAATTATCAATCTGCAAAATGTTGTGAAATGTTGCATTACTGCTGTGTTTACTACGATTGTTGCTTTCTGTAAATTGTGGATTTTTACCCCTTTGCTGTTCTCCCAGTATCATTAATACCCTTTCATTGCTTTCTCCCATTGGTTGTATCATTTGAATTGAATAAGTTATTACTTTCAAATTTTATTTCTTTAGAGTGCATTTCATCACAATTAGCAGTAAAGCTGCTACTTTGCAACTTCTAATCTTCAATAGTTTTGACACTTATTATATCATTTCTGCTCATTCTGATAGTAAACACCCAACTAAAATGGAGCAACTTCTTTTCTTATGGCACTTGTATGAAGTGTTTCAAGCAAAATTTGACATGATATTTGCGTTAAGGAGTTTAAAACAGGACGTGCTGTGTTTAGAAAACAGCATGAGAATGTTGAAATAGAGAAAATGTGGATCCAGTTCATCATAGAGTGCTGGATGGGTATTTTTACTGGAGATTTTGAGATTTAATGTACTGGCTGCAGAGAGTGATGAAAGTGAATTTTTGGAGAGTGCAATGTGGAAGATCGGTCATTGATGAATCCAGATGGATTGGAATTTAGCTCAAAGAAGTGGAGACAAGAGGAGGAGTGCATGGTGTAATAGGGCTTGATATTGGTATTCTTGGTGAAGGAGGAAAATTATGGGTGATCTTAAACAACATGTCGATTGGACAAACTGCATCACTAGTGGTGCATGTGGGGAGGGCGTGAGTGAAATACAGAATTGGTTTAGTGGATGAAGACATGCATGTGAAAGGGACATCCGAGGGAGCGCAGATTTGCAGCAGTGATCTGTGATTTAACTGAGTTATAAAGATTTACAATGTTGGTCCAGTTGGAGCACTGTCTCTGTGCCAGTGGAAAAAGCCTCATCCCACTTTTTAGCTCCATGTCTACAGCGCTCTTCAAATACACATTCAAATGTGGGTTAAATATGCATATATCACTTTCGGGAAGTGAGTTCCAAACGTCCATATGGGTGTCTTCACAAGAGGAGGGGTCGATGGCATTGTTGTACCAGAGGGAGAAATATTGGATGGCGTGAAACTGGCAGAAAAATAAGCATTTTTCAAGAATTTCGGATATTTGGAAGAGCCGACAAACAACACGAAAATCAGTGGTGTTGACAGTGTTCAGTACAAGATAACGTTCTTGCTGTGGATATTTTCCACAGAGGGATACTCTCTTGTAAGATCCAAACTGAAGTATGTTGCAATATCACAGCACAGTTAATCACATGATGGAATTCTTGGTGGGGTAACTGTCTGCCAACTCAGTTTCAAGTGTCCATGCAATAAAAGTCGCACGAAATACCGTCGAGTACAATTTTATCTGAGTTCCAACATTTGTCTCACACATGCATTCAAAAAACAAAAGATGAACCACACACCACATACTTTCAAGCAAAATATGCACCACACACACAAAATACAGTCCTGCCACAAAAAGACATACTGCGCGCGCGCGCACGCGCGCACACACACACACACACACACACGCACACACATACACACACACACACACAAAATATAGCATACAAACACACACAAAATATGCTTCACACGAATACCACAAAAAATTCACACCACTCTCACACCACACATAATCATACACACACTTATTCTCACACCACACACCCAAACCACACTCATTCACACACACACACACACACACACACACACACACACACACACACACACACACACACACACACACACACACCTCCTACCCATTGTCACTAACCTACACTCAATCCCTATGTTTTCCTCAATTGCAGCTAACTTGGCCGTGATTGGGTTAATGTTCCGCAGACGATGTGGTCTCTCCAGATGTATCACTGTCTACCTGCTGTCGATGGCTGTGACGGATCTCCTGGTCATTATCATAAACGTGATATTAAACCGGATTGTTCCCATGCTTTTCCCGTTGAATTTCATCAATATTGCTCCGGCCTGCAGTGTGAATCTCACGGTAGCTTACGCCGCAACAGACTGCTCCATCTGGGTGACGGTGATGTTCACCTTTGATCGCTTTGTGGTTATTTGCTGCCAAAAATTGAAAACAAAATATTGCACGGAGCGAACGGCGGCTGAGATGATTGGAACGGTTACTGCCCTGAGCTGTTTCATAAATGGATTTTACTATTTTGTATATGAACCTCTGCACAAAACCGAGCTCACACCGTGCAAAGTTAAGTCAGTAGCTTATTCCTCGCCTAGATGGATACCATATGGCTGGATCGATAGCATTTAACCCCTTGTCTGCCATTCTTTCTAATTTTGCTGTTCAATATCCTTACTGTCAGGCACATTTTAAGGGCCATTAGAATCTGCAGGAGACTCCAGGGCGGCGAGAATAGTGAGAGACAGAGAGACCCGGAGATGGACAGCCGCAGGAAGTCTATCGTCCTGTTCCTCAGTGCCTCTGGTATCTTCATCCTCTTGTGGCTAATGGAACTGATAACTTTCTTCTACATTCGCATTGCCGGTGTCACTTACTTTTCACTTTCCAATTTCAGTGATACAATTTTCCCTCTGGAGAAAGCGGGTACGTGCTTCAGTTGTGTGAACGTGTGAACCCATTTATTTATGCAGGGACACAGATTAAGATCAGAGACGAGATAATGCTGGGGCTGAAATGTCCACTGACCCCCATTTTTAAATTACTAAAATAAACAATTTTTATTTTTAGGGGATGGTTCATGTTGCAAACCACCCTAATCTTGTTCTCCATCATCTCACCTGCTCAGTCCTAGTTCCACAGAGTTACTGAGCACCAAAACAGGCCCTTCAGTCCAACTTATCCATGCCAACCAAGAAGCCTCACTGATCCAGTCCCATTTGCCTGCATTTGGCCCATATCCATCTGAGCTTTTGAAATCCACAACCTGTCTAAATGTCTCTGAAACATTGCAATCGTTCCCACCTTTACCACTTCCTCAGCATCTCGTTCCACACACTCACCACCCTCTGTCTTCACTCTTGGGTCCATGCTGCATTGTGATGGTGCCTTTTTCCTTCCTGCTTCGTATTGTACAATTGTGTCATAGTGTTACACAGCACGGAAACAGGCCCTTCGGCCCAAAAACTGCATGCCAACATTCAAGCAATCTTTACACTAATCCCTTTTTTATCCTCGTCACTTTCCCATCGTCTCCCCCAGATTCCACTGCTCAGCTACACACTACGGGCAATTTATTGCTGTTAGTTAACCTACCAATGTGAGCGTCTTTGGAATGTGGGAGGAAACGCATGCGGTCACAGGGAGAACGTGGAAACTCCATGCAGACAGCACCAGAGGTCAGGATCGAATCTGTTTCTTAGTAGCTATGAGGCAGCAGCACTACCTGCTGTACGTGTTTGTCCCTCACTCTCCAACACTTTCTCGCTCAGAGTGTGTTGCCCACTCTCTGCCTGCCAATAATGTGGTGGGGCTGTGCATCTGTTTTTGAACATTCCAGCGCTCTCTTTCTCCATCTTGTCTGCAAAAATCTTTCTGTTTGGTGCCTTCCCTCTGTCATATTCTTTCTGCTTCTACTTTCCCTCTCGGTGCCTTTATCTTCATCTGTGACTGCTGGTCTCCTTAAAGTTTGCTTCCTTTCATCTTTATCACACCTCCCCACCTGCTCTTACTCCTTCTGTGTCCCATTCTTTTATTTTGCTTCTCACATTCTCTCTCTCTCTCCCATCCGCACTTTCCCCCTCATTCACTTTCCTTCTGTATTTCCTGCTCTGACTACCTGCAGAAGCATTTGCAGATATTGAGCCACACTGATCATACTGTAATAAATATCACTCTGGAATGAATCGGGACAGGAAACACAGTGTGACCGGAGATAACAAAAGTGAAAGGTGGACTGAAAGAAGACATTGATTATTGATTAAAAACAACAGTGAGCGTGAGAATTGGGAGGATTCTGGAAACATGTGAGGGAATTGATGGAGAGAGATAGTAAAATATGAGAGTAAACCACAGAGTGAGGAAAACAAATTGTCCAACAGGTGTGTAAAATTTACAGATCAGCAACAGTAAATGTGGGTCCCGTACAGGCAGACAGGAGAATAATAAAGCAAAGACGGAAATGGTCAAGAAATGAAGCAAATGCTTTGTAATTATTGCAATGATAGAAAACAGAAAAACATGTTGGAAAGTGTGGGGAACCACAGATCGATTTCAGAGTGAGGGATTTTAGGAAATTTGAATTTTGAATATTAAGACAAGAACAATTGGAATGAAACTCGATGAATCTTCTGGGCTTGAAATCCGATTACCAGGGAGTTCAAAGAGATCTCCACACAAACGTTGATTCCAATATTTATAACCTTCCGTCGACTGTAGACCCGTCTCTTCAGACTGAAAGGTGACAGGCGCATCTCCGTTATTGAAGAAAATAGAGAAAGTAAAAGGAAGATGTTCACAGTTAGTCTGACATCAGTGTGAGTGGAAAATGCTGGAACCTATAGCTGCAAATTTGGTCTGCAGGGTATGTGGAAAATCAAAATATGATTGGGAAAAGTCAAGACATATTTCAAAACGGGAAATTGTGTTTGCCAATTCTATTTGAACATTTTGAAGCTGTAATTGGCTAGGTAGATAAACGTAGACAGTGGGTTTAGAAAACACTGTCATCTGAGGGTTTATTTATTCAAAATTTGGGTTTCTTGGATTTGTGAGTTATAGGAACAGGAAAACAGAGAGTGGTAAAAAACGGGTAATTTTCAGGAAAGCAGTTTGTAGTCTGTGTGGTTGTGCATGTGTCTGAGAGAGGTAATTACACACACACACACACACACACACACACACACACACACACACACACACACACACACACACACACAGGGTCTCCCTCACTGTCTGACACCATCCATTCTGTGACTGAGAGTTTCTTCTCCACTGCTTCACCTCTCCCACCCTCCCACACATCCCACTCCCTCTGGCAATTCCTGCCAACACTCTCAGCCCCACACTCGGTCCCATTCACGATGCACTCCATCCCCACATCTCTCCCCTTTCCCATACGGACTCTGTTCAAGCACCTTCTCCCATTCCCTCTGCACACCTGGCCCGTTCCCATCCATGGTTTCTCGGCACACCTGGCTCTTTTCCCAGCCAGACTCCACACACCTGGGATTTCCGTCGGTCCCTGAGGTTTCGTTATTTGTTAAGGTAGTGTGCGGCCTTTTCAATTTCTTCTTCATCAGTAAATGAGGCAGAGAGTGAGAAAGCACGGACTCAGGCCCTTCAACACAATTCATCCATGCTGACTGAGATGTCCGTCGAATGAGTCCCAATTGCCCAGGTTTGGTCCGTATCCCTCTGTAAATCTAACGTTAACATTAAATTGCCTCCAGTAGTGGGGGCAAGACTGGCCTGGATTGGTTGCAGTGAGATAGAGTCAAGCACCCATCCCCACGCTCCCACAGTTCTGACAAAGAGACCTTTGATGTAAAACGTGAACTCTTTCACTTCCCACAGACGCAGTCTGTCTCGAGTGTTTCCGGCATTTTCTGCTTTTGTTTCAGATTTCCAGCATCTGCAGTTTTTATTTTGATTTTTGCTTACCTTTCAATATCCTGCCTCCGATTGCAACTCCAACATTATGTTTAAGGAACCCGTCTCGCCGGCATTCAATGAACTTACATCCTCAGGTCCACATCTGGCAATTTGATATCCCAGCCAACAAGGAGACACAAGAGACTGCAGATGCTGGAATGTGGAGCATTCTGTGGGTCGAGCAGCATCTGTGGAGTGAAATGGACAATCCATAATAGGCCCATGGTGATTGCTTTACGAATCTGGAGGGAGATGATGTGAATGTGGGTAGAATAATACAAGGATCAGTGTAAATGGGGGATTCATGGTCTGCATGGTTTTGGTGGGCCGAATGGCCTGTTTCCGTGCTGTGCGACTCTGTGACTGAGCAGGCAAGATGGTAGATAACAACATTAACATATAGGAGGAAGGACACAGGCGCCATCACAGTGCAGCATGGACCCAAAAGTGAGGAACAGAGGGCGGTGAGTGTGTGGAACAAGCTGCCAAAGGAAGTGGTAGAGGTGGGAACAGTTACATCTTTTAAGAGACATGTGGACAGGCACATTGGATAGGAAAGGTGGAGCAAGTGCAGGGAATGGGACTTGCTCAGTTGGGCAACTTGGTCGGCATAGACGAGTTGGGCAGAAGGGCCTGTTTCCGTGCTGTATATCTCTACGGATCCAGGATTGAACATGTGAGACGATAGAGAACAAGATGAGGGGGGTTTAAACATAAACTGTTCCCAAAAAATAAAATTTATCATTTTAGTAATTTATTAATGAGAGTCAGTGGATATTTCAGCCCCAGCTTTATCTCGTCTCTGATCTTACTCCGTGTGCCTGCATAAATAAATGGGTTCACGCAGGAACACAAGAACTGAAGCGCGTACCCGCTTTATCCAGAGGGAAAACTGAGTCACTGGAATTGGAACCTGAAAAGTAAGTGACATCGGCAATGCGAATGTAGTTGAAAGTTATCAGTACCAGTAGCCACAGAGGATGAAGATACCCAAGATACTGAGGAGCAGGACGATAGACGTCTCCGGGTCACTCTGTCACTCACTGTTCCCGCCGCCCTGGAGTCTCCTGCGGATTCTAATGGCCCTTAAAATTGAGCAACAAAATTAGAACAATTGGTAGACAAGGGGTTAAAATGCTGTCGATCCAGTCATATGCTATCCAGCCAGGCGAGGTATAAAATGCTGACTTAATTCTGCAAGGTTTGGGCTCGGTTTTATGAGGAGGTTCAAACGCAATGTAGATAAACAGATTTATGAAACAGCTCAGGGCAGTAAAAGTTCTGATCACCACAGTCGCCGTTCGCTCCGTGCAATATTTCGTTTTCAATTTTTGGCAGGAAATCGCCACAAAGCGATCAAGAGTGAACATCACCGTCACCCAGACGGAGCAGTCTCTTACGCCACTGATTTTTTGTAGTTCATTATCTCTTCCATATAACAGAAAATACTGAAAAATCTTCTTTTTCCACTAGTTTCTCGCCATCCAATATTTCTCCCTTTGGTACAGCAATGACTTATACACCCCTCACCTTGAGAAGACACCCAGATGGACGTTTGGAACTCACTTCCCGAAAGCGATATATGTATATTTAAACCACATTTGGATGTGTATTTGAAGAGCGCTGAAGACATCGTGCTTAAAAAGTGGGATGAGACTTTTTCCACTGGCACAGAGACAGTGCACCAAATGGCCCAACATTGTAAATCTTCATAACTCAGTTCAATCACAGATCACTGCTGCAAAGCTGCGCTCCATCGGATGTCCCTTTCACATGCACGTCTTCATCCACCAAACAAATTCTGTATTTCAGTCTGTTCCCTCCCCACATTCACTACTCGTAATCTGGTTTGTCTAATCTACATGTAATTTAAGATGCCCCACAATTTTTCTCCTTCACCATCAACCCCTGTTACACCATGCACTCCTCCTCTTGCCTCCAGTGATTTGAGCTAAAATCCTGTCCATCTGAATTCATCAATGACCAATTTTCCACATTGCACTCTCCATAAATTCACTTTCATCACCTCTCTGCAACGAGTACACTGAATCACAGAATCTCCAGTTCAAATACCCATCTTGCACTTATTGACTGACTAGATCCTCAGTTCCACCAATTCATTATTCTCATGTTGTTTTCTAAATACTCCATGTCCTGTTTTAAACTCCTTCATGTGAATTTGGTGTCAAATTCTGTTGAAACTGTTCATACAAGTGCCATAAGGAAAAAAATATTCTTCCATTATAGTTGGGTATTTACCATCAGAGTGAGCAGAGATGATATAATAGGTATCAAAACTATTGAAGATTAGAAGTTGCAAAGAAGAAACTCGACCGCTATTTGTGATTAAATGCGCCGTGAAAAAAAACTGAAAAGGAATAAAATATTCAATTAAGCTTGTACGTCCAAAGGGAAAAAACTATTAAAGGGTATTAATGATACTGGGAGAATCGCAAAGGGGTAAAAATCTACAATTGACAGAAAACAACCAGTCAGCACAGCAGTGATGCAACATTTCACAACATTTTGCAGATGGATAATTTACACCGATACTCTACCAGGAATGCCAATGATTTCAATGATGTAATACAAATGGCCAACTCCAAGATTTGTGCAACTCCATGCATTTCTCTTGAAATCTTGCAGCATGCAATACACTGCTTTCACAGTATGTTATATTTTCCCAAACATCAGTCACCAAGGCGCATATTAAGAAGGCTTCTTTGTTTTTATGCTAATTGCATTAATTGAAACAAGCAATTTAAACAACTGATGCCAATGATTGTTTTCATGAATAAATGTGTATAATGTGTAATTATGCTTTGATTTCTTCCAAGAAAATTAAGGAAAGTCTTAAAGGGTGGATGGAATTGGTGAAATCTATCTTTAGCCTATTGAACACACCAACCGGGAAGAAATATCAATGGCATTAAAAAATGTACAGACACATTCAATTTAGTGTGTGGAATGATCAAAGCCGGAGTTGAGCTTTTATCATATGCACAAGTACATGTGTGCACAGGTGCAATGAACAACTTACTTGCAGCAGCATCACAGGTACATAGCATCATTTCAGCAGCATTCACAAGAAAAAGTCAATTCAGCGCAATTTTTACAAGAAAGAACACAATTATAACAAAAAATATCATTTTCAGTGTAAAGTGGTGAAAGTGGTCATGGTGTTGATCAACACTTGTACCAACACAGGTTTGTGCCGGTTGGTTAAAGATCTGAATGGATGAAGGGAAGTAGTTGTTCCTGAACCTGGTAGTGTGGGACTTCGGGCTTCTGTATCTCCTGCCCGATGGTAGCTGCGAGAAGATGGCATGGCCCAGGTGGTGGGGATCTTTGATGATGGATATTGCCTTCTTGAGGCGATGCCTCTTGTAGATACCACCAATGCATGTGACAGAGTCCATCACTCTCTGCATCTTCATACACTCCGGTGCATTGTAATTGCCATTCAGGTCATGATGCAACCAGTCAGGATACTTTCAACAGTGCTTCTGTAGAAGTTTGGCGAGTGTTCGGTTAGAAGCCGAACCTGCTTAAACTTCGGAGGAAGGAAAGATGCTGGTGCGCTTTCCTTGTGACTGTATGTATGTGCAGGGCTCAGGACAGGTCATCCGACATGTTAACACCCAGGAATTTAAAGCTGCTGACTCTCGCCACTGCCAATCCCCCAGTGTGGACTGGCGCATGTCCACCCTCCTTCCCCTTCCTGAAGTCAACAAACAGTTCTTCAGTTTGACTGACATTAAGTGAGAGGTTGTTGTTGCGGCTCCACTCAACCAGGTGTCCTATCTCGCTCCGATGAGCTGACTCATCACCACCTGTGATTCGTCCAACAACAGTGGTGTCGTCGGAGAATTTGTATATGGAGCTGTGCTTAGCCACACAGTCATGTGTGTACAGAGAGTAGAGCAGGGGTCCAAGCACTTAGCCTTGAGATGCACCTGTGTTTATGGTCAGTGAGGAGGAGATGTTGTTACTAATCCTCACTGACTGAGGTCTGCCGATGAGAAAGTCGAGAAACCAGTTGCAGAAGGAGGCACAGAGGCCCAGGACTTAAAGCTTGATGATGAGTTTAGATGGGACGATTATGTTGAACACTGAGCTGTAGTCGATGAACAGCAGCCTGACGTATGTGTTCCTGTTGTCCAGATGGTCCACAGCAGAGTGAATTGCGAGAGAAAAAAACATTTGCTTTTGACCTGTTCTGGCAACAGGCAAATTGGAGCGGATCCAGGTCATGTCTGGGGGAAGATATGATATGCGCAATAAACCAAAATCTCAAAGCATTGCATAACAGTTGAAGTAAGCAAAACCGGACTGCAGTCACTGAGGCAGGTCACAACGCTCTTCTTGGGCACTGGTATGACAGATACGTTTCTGAAGCAGATGGAAACTTCAGGCCACAGAAGTGAAAAATTCAAGATGTCCGTAAGCTCTCCAGCCAGTGGGTCCGCATAGATCTCCAATCTCAGCCACGTACGACATCTGGACCAGACGCCTTTTGTGGATTCACCCTCTTGATGGATGCCCTGATGTCAGCATCAGAGATATGGGGACTCGTGGTGGGGAGTCATAGTTATCCTGTATAAAAGGCATTGAGCTCATCCGGGAGTGATGGGTCGTTTCCACTTAAGCTGCCCGATCTCACCGTGTAGGAAATTATATTGTGCAAGCCCTGCCACAGCAAGCGAGCGTCCATCTGTGATTCCAGTTTAGTCCGAAATTAATTTCTTTCTGCTTGTAATGGCTTACTGGAGGTCGTATTTGGACTTTTATGTGACTCCGGATTGCCAGTCCTAAACACCACGGATCTAGCCCTCAGCAGGTTACAAATCTCCTGGTTCATCCAGGGCTTCTTGTTGGGGAATAATCGGAATATTTTTATGGGTACACACTCGTCCACGCATGTACTTATGAAGTCGGTGACGATAATGGAAGATTCATTTAGGTCCGCTGACGAATCCTTGAACATGGTCCAGTCCACCGACTCAAAGCAATCCCGAATTCGCTCCTCTGCCAATGCCGTCTAGTTCTTCATAGTCCTCTTCACCGGTGCCGTGCTCCTCAGTCTCTGTCTATAATCAGGCAGAAGAAACACAGCCAGGTGGTCGGCATTACTAAAGTGCGGATGAGGGATGGAGCGGTCGACGTTCTTGATGGTGGTATAACAGTAGTCGAGTGTGTTGAGTCCTCTAGTATTGCAGGTGATGTGTTGATAGTAGTTAGACAGAGACAACTTCAACCTCGCCTGATTAATGTCGCCCGCCACGATGTGACAGGCGTCGATGTACGCCCCTTTGTTCTTGTTGATTACGGCACTCAGTTCCTCAAGTGCCAGCTTGATGTCTGCCTGAGGTGAGATGTAGACTGCAGTCAGGATGACGGTGGAGAACCCCCGTGGTAAGTAGAACGGTCAGCACTTCACTGCCAGATGTTCCAGATCAGGGGAGCAGGAATGGGGCAAGACCGCCATGTCATAAAGCAGACACTACCGCCTTTTCCCTTACCCGACGCTGCCGGGCTGGAGCGCTGTGTCAGGGGAGTTGGGAGTGAGCCATGATTCTGTGAAACAAAGTACACAGCAGTCCCTCATGTCCCTCTGATAAAGCAATCTTGCTCTGAGCTCCTCAATCTTGTTTTCCCATGACTGCACATGAGCGAGGAGGATGTCAGGGAGAGGGGTGCATTAGAACCCGACGCTTCAGACTTGAATTGAGCCAGTGTCAAAAGGTAGGGAGAAAGTTGCAAACCATCATTGTGACTATGAAGAAGAAAGAAGGTAAAAGGTGAATCAGCGTTCAAGATTTAAATTTTGGAAAACTGGACATTAGAGGGTTAAGGCTGAAACATCTGTTCAACAAGAACTATCATTGCACAAAATTACAGACAACAGTGGAAGCAGCTCAAGGGTTCAAATAATTATTTTTTGGAATACTTTGGTAACTGATAAATGAGGGAAGCTCAGTTTGTGAAATAAAGAGCATTGATGACCAAGATGAACGGGGGGTGGTGTAAGATGTGGAGAGTGAGTGTTGCATGTTGAGATATTCTGATTCTAAGATGGCAGAACTGTTGGTGTTGACTTTTATTCAACATGAAACTGACAGCAACTTCAGGAGATAATTCTGTGTGTAGTGAAACGTGGAACAACCAGTGCACCTCCACATATTGTGCTGCCTGCAGCCTTCTCCACTGTGCTCAAAGGAAATACTTGAACGTTGATTAGTTGAGCCTCCTTCATTGTAAGTTACCCTGAAAATCGTTCACTTTGTTGCATGAGGTCGGGCAGGATAGTCAGTCACATTAATGCTCAGGAAACTCTTGGTGGCTCTCTTATTTATGTATTGTAATTCATTTTCAACGGACTTTAGCTTTATTTAAAGTTTATATTTTGACATCTTGACATGTTTCACTATCCTTGACAATCAATTGCACTACCATTGCCTGGTGTCCTGCTTCACAGGCTGGGAATCACCATCGACTGTAAGGTCCACTGAACCAGCCACGTATATGCTGTCACTGCAAGAGCAAGAGGCTGAGTAACCAGCAGACCATTCCCTCTGTAAAGGGATAGTTCCAATGATCAAATATCCTCCACTTTCCTGGGTCAGTGCAGCTCAAAGTAAACAAAAAAGACACTCACACTGTTCAAGTTTTAAAATGCTTCTTGCATCCAGATTTGTTTCGCATCAGAATTCCTTGGACGTTCATTGGTTGACCAACTTTATGACTTCGGAGCTGCTGAATGGTGGGGATCTGCTTTAAGTGAGGGTGGAGAACACTGGATCACCCTCCACAGAGATTGCTCGATCTTTCAGGGCAGCTGATGTTGACGCCATATGTGAGACTGATGCTTTGCCACTGAGTACTTCGGAGTTTGGGGAATAACTAATGCGTGTCAGATCATGGGGAAGAATGTGCGAGGGATAAAGAGGAAAATACATGTTGACTCTACGCCGGAATGTATATGTGAGTCCAACTGATGTGCCTTGTCCACCATGAGCAGCAGAGTCAGTTATACAGCATGGAAACAGGCCCTTCAGCCCAACTCGTCCATGCTAACTAAGCTGCCTAAATGACCACTTGCCTATGTTTGGCCCATATCCCTCTGAAACCTTCCTGTCCATGTCCCTGTCCAAATGTTTTTTAAATGTCGTAAATGTTCCCACCTCTCCCACTTCCTCTGGTGGTTCGATCCATGTCCCAACCACCCTCTGTGTAACAAAGTTTCTCCTCAGCTCCCTTTTAAATCATTCCCCTCTCACTGTATATCTCTGCCCTCTGATATTGAACTCTCCCACCCTGGGGAAAATATTGCAACTATTCACCTTATCTTGCTCCTCATGATTTTATAAATCTCCATAAGGTCACCCCTCAGCCTCCTACTCCCCAGAGAAAAGTATGAGCCTATCCAGCCTCTCCTTATAACTCAAACCCTCCAGTCCCGGTGACATCCCCAGAAATCTTTTTTGCAACATTTCCTGTTTAATGATATCCGTCCTATAACAGGTAGACCAGACCTGTCCGCAGGACTCCAAATGTGGCCGAATCCTGATCCGAAGCCTCAACTGTCCACTTCCCTCCACAGATGCTATCTGACCCGTAGACTTTCTCCAGCATCTTGTTTGTTGCTACAGATTCCAGCATCTGCAGTCTCTGGTGTGACCAACGTCTTGTACAGCTGTAACATGACATCCCAACTCCTGTACTCAGTATCCTGACTGATGAAGGCAAGGGTGCCGAATACTGCCTTCACCACCCTGTCTGCATGTGTCTCCACTTTCAAGGAACTGTGTACCTGCATGGTGGGAACGGGGAGAGATGTGGGGATGGAATGCATTCTGAATTGGACAGAGTGTGTGGCTGGGAGTGTGGGCAGGAATTGCCAGAGGGAGTGGGATGTGTGGGAGGGAGGGAGAGGTGCAGCGGTGGAGAGGAAACTCTAAGTCACAGAATGGATGGTGTCAGACAGTGAGGGAGACCCTGTGTGTGTGTGTGTGTGTGTGTGTTTTTGTGTGTGTGTGTGTGGGTGTGTGTGTGTTTGTGTGTGTGTGTGTGTTTGTGTGTGTGTGTGCGCGCGCGCATGAAGTTTCTTAGTTCCCAACAAAGAAAATTGTGTGTTTCAGACTAAATTTGCTCTGCTTCATATCACTTTGTGAACAATTTAATCAAAGCAACATCTTACACCATGATGACTGCTTTGAGTGGTGCCATAACGTATTGTTTAAATCGAAGCAGTTGATAAACATTCTGATCAGAAAATCATTCATTGGAGGTAAGTTTCTAACCCCGTGTGAGGAGGTGTAGGATTAATAAACTATAACTGTATTGATATCTTAAGACGGATGAGAATTATGACTGCTCGAAATACTGATTTAAAAAGTGTCCTTCAGGCCAGAACAGCCACACCACTGCTTTCCTGGTCTGGGTGCTGTGTGGTAATTGCTGTGTCTGGAACTTAATTGGATTCCCATTATGCTTGACTATGGAGATGGTGGTCAATCTTAACGGGAAATTGGATGGCTGTCTCAAACAATGAAGGTGATACCTGCCTTTGTCTCACCCGATTGCAAAATGATTAGCTGAACCTGTGGTGTGAGGCTGCTCTTTGTCCATCTGCAGTAGCCCTTTGTCCGTTTCCTGCTCAACCAAGAACTCCGGCACCTGACTCATTAAAGTATGCGTGACACTGCCTGTATAAATCTCTGTCTACCCCTTTGTACTGGGAGAACTCGGGAAGCGACTCTTAGTGAGTGCTGAAGAGAATTCTCCTAGCGGTGCACTGCTAATGAAGGTATTTGTTCGAATCGACCTCGTGGCACTGTGTTATTTACAGCGGACGGATAGGGAAATTGATTTCGGGACGACACGTGGACAATATATTTTTCAGATGACAGGTTAATCGCCAACACAGAAGATAGAGTTTCATACTAAATTTCCAATGAGCTGATCAAAGCCATATTTTATTTGGAGATTATGTTTCTATAGATACACAGTTTCCAATGTTGGACCTAAAGAAGTTGTAAGGACCACATCACCAATTGATTTCATTGAAACTGGAACAAATTTTAGAAAAAACATTTCTCAAAGCTGGTTAATGCTTTTCCATGTCTCAGAATCTCAATGAAATGCATTACATCCTTTGGTATCAAATATTGATTCTCTTCAAGAAAAACACATGCGACATTGATAGAAGGTCCTCCTGTTCATGCTGAACAAGGAAAATAATTTGTTCCCTCCAGACCTGACATGGTCAGCATGGATGAGTGGGGCCGAAGGGCCGGTTTCCATGCTGTGCAGCTCTCCTGCTCATGGTGGACAAGGCACATCCGCTTCTTCCTGGAGACAATCAACACGTATTGTTCCTCTTTATCTCTCTCACAGTTTGCCTCGTGGTCCAAAGCGCATTAGTTATTCTCCAATCTCGAAAGTACTCAGTGGCAAAGCATCAGCCTCACATCTGTTGACAATATCAGCTGCCCTGAAAGATGCAGCAATATCTATGGAGGGTGCTCCAGTGTTCTCCACTCTCAGTTCAAGCATATCACCACCATCCAGGAGCTCCAGTGTCATCAAGTTGGTCGACCAATGAACTTTTAAGGAATCCTGATTTTAAAAAAAACAGGATACAATGAGCATTTAAAAACACAAGCAGCATTCCCATCTTTTTTGATCTTATTTGATCATTGGAACAATCCCTTTACGGAGGGAACGGTCTGCTGGTTACCATCCTCGTGCTCTTGCAGTGACAGTATATATGTGGCTGGATCAGCGGACCTTCCAGACGATGGTGATTCCCAGGCCTGCTAAGCAGGATACCAGGTAATGGCAGTGCCATTGATTGTCAAGGATAGGGAAACATATCAAGGTGTCAAAATTTCAACTTGAAATAAAACCAAAGTCCATTGTAAAAATATCTGAATGAATTACGGAAATCAGAATCAGAATTGTGATACATAACTGAGATAGCCACCAAGAGTTTGCTGAGCATTAATGTGACTGACTTTCCCGACCTCATGCAACAAAGTGAAGGTTTTTCAGGGTAATTTACAATGAAGGAGGCTCAACTACTCAACGTTCAAGTGATTTCCTTTGAGCACAGTGGAGAAGACTGCAGACAGCACAATGTGTGGAGGTGCACTGGTTGCTCCACGTTTCCTTACACACAGAATTAACTCCTGAAGTTGCCGTCAGTTTCATGGTGAAGGAAAGTCAACACCCACAGTTCTGCCATTTTAGAATCAGAAAATCGAGAACTGCATCACTCACTATATGCTGGGTCTCTACAGTCCCTGACAGTCGATTAATCCTTCTTTGGTTTTAGAAACATAGAAAACCTACTGCACAATTCAGGGCCTTCGGCCCACAAAACTGTGCCGAACATATCCCTACCCTATAAATTACTAGGCTTACCCATAGCCCTCCATTTTTCTCAGCTCCATGTACCTTAAATGTCTCTTAAAAGACCCTATCGTATCCGCCTCCACCACCGTTGCCGGCAGCCCATTCCACGCACTCACCACTCTCTGAGTAAAAAACTTACCCCTGACACTCCTCTATACCTACTCCCCAGCACCATAAACCTGTGTCCTCTTGTGGCCACCATTTCAGCCCTGGGGAGAAGCCTCTAACTATCCACCAGATCAATGCCTTTCATCATCCTATATACCTCTATCAAGTACCCCCTCATCCTCCGTCGCTCCAAGGAGAAAAGACCGAGTTCCCTCAACCTGCTTTCATAAGGCATGCTCCTCATTCCAGGCAGAATCCTTATCAATCTCCTCGGCACCCTTTCTATGGTTTCCACATCCTTCCTGTAGTGAGGCGACCAGAACTAAGTACAGTACTCCAAGTGGGGTCTGACTAGGGTCTTATATAGCTGCAAGAATATCTCACGGCTCCTAAATTCAATGCCAAGATTGATGAAGGACAATACTCCATATGGCTTCTTAACCACAGATTCAACCTGTGCAGCAACTTTGAGCGTCCTATGGACTCGGACCCCAAGATCCCTCCGATCCTCCACACTGCCAAGAGTCCTACCATTAATAGTACATTCCGCCAACATATTTGACCTACCAAAATGAACCACTTCACACTTATCTGGGTTAAGCTGCATCTGCCACTTCTCAGCACAACTTTGCATCCTATCTATGTCCCGATGTAACCTCTGACAGCCCTATATTCTATCCACAACACCTCCAACCTTTGTCTTATCCGCAAACTTACTAACCAATCCCTCCACTTCCTAATCCAGTTCGTTTATAAAAATCAGAAAGAGTAAGGGTCCCAGAACAGATCCCTGCTGTACACCACTGGTCACCGACCTCCATGCAGAATACGACCCTTCAACAACCACTCTTTGCCTTCTGTGGGCCAGCCAGTTCTGGATCCACATTGCAATATCCAGTTGGATCTCATGCCTCCTTACATTCTCAATAAGCCTTGCATGCGGTACCTTATCAAACGCCTTGCTGAAATCCGTATACACTACATCCACTGCTTTCCCTTCATCGATGTGTTTAGTCACATCCTCAAAAAATTCAATCAGGCTCGTAAGGCATGACCTGCACTTTACAAAGCTATGCTGACTATTCCTAATCATATTATACCTCTCCAAATGTTCATAAATCCTGCCTCTCAGGATCTTCTCCATCAGCAAACAACAAACAAAGGCTCACTGGTCTATAATATACTGGGCTATCTCTATTCCCTTTCTTGAATAAGGGAACAACATCCGCAACCCTCCAATCTTCTAGAACCTCTCCCGTCTCCATCGATGATGCAAAGATCATCGTCAGAGGCTCCGCAATCTCTTCCTTCGCCTCCCACAACTTCCTGGGATACATCTCATCCGGTCCTGGCGACTTATCCAATTTAATGCTTTCCAAAAGTTCTAGCATCTTCTCTTTCCTAATACCTACATGCTCAAGCTTTTCAGCCTGCTGCAATTCCTCACTACAATCTCCCATATCTTTTTCAGTAGTGAATACTGATGTAAAGTATTCATTAATTACCTCTGATATTTCTTCCGGATCCATACACACTTTCCCACTGCTGCACTTGATAGGCCCTATTCTTTCGCATCGTATCCTCTTGCTCTTCACATACTTGTAGAATGCCTTGGGGTTTTCCTTAATCCTGCCCGCCAAGGCCTTCTCATGTCCCGTCCTGGCTCTCCTAATGTCCTTCTTAAAGCTCTTTCCTGTTTGTCATGGTTCCGAGTACTGGCCTAGGTTTGGCTCCATTGATGATGCCTTGTTGGGCGGCAAATTGGTTCCCTGCACGACTAATTGCATAACGACACACACCTAAGCCCAATCAGGGGCCTAGCATAAGTACCCGGGCTGCTGTAGCACTAGTTTCCAGAGTATTGGTCAACTTTTGGGTATACTTTGTCTCCTGGCTGCTTAGAGTCGTCAGCTCTAGAGCAGTCCTGGTTTCACTGTTGCTCTCAGGATATCCAGTTTTTGTGTTGGGACTCCACCTCAGATCCCCGAGGCAAGATTCCTTCCAGTTGCTGCCTGTGTTTGGTTTTGAGGAAGCATCCCGACTCCAGTCTCTTACCAGTGTGCTGCAGGTTAGTTCTCTGTGAGCTTGCTCTTCGCTCAACATTGTGACAGAACACTCTGGCCTGCCATGAACCCAGTGGACAGGAATCCTCTGTATGTAGCCCTAACCAGCCAGGGCTCACTTCTGGGCTGGCACGACCAGCAGCTCCAGGGGGTTGAGGCAGACTTCCATACCCTTACTGCGACTGTTGGACAGCTCAGTGAACAGGTCAGCTGAGTCTCTGCTCTTCTTACCTCTGCCATTCCTGGAGTTCTGTCTGACCAGCCTGGGCCATCAGTAGGAGCATCAGTGTACAGTTTTATGACCTGATCAACTAAGGAACTGTATGTACCTGACCCAGAACCCTACACTGGGGATCTGGGAAAATACCGGTCCTTCCTACTACAATGCACATTAGTTTTTGAGCAGCGGCCCTCCACGTACACCACCGAGAGATCCAAGGTTGCATTTATCGTGAGGTTGTTGCGAGGTAGGGCGCTAGAATGGGCCACGGCCATCTGGGACCATCAGCCAGAGACCTGCTCCTCATTTCACACCTTCCTCGGGGAGATGAGAAAGGTCTTCGACAATCCCAACCGTGGAAAAGAGGCAGCCAAGTGACTCGTCACTCTCTGTCTGGGCTCCAGCAACGTTACAGAATACTCCGTGGAGTTCCGGATGTTGGCGTCCGACTCGGGGTGGAATGGGGAGGCTCTTCAGGGCATTTAAGGATGAGTTGGCAGAACGGGATGAGACAACCAGCCTGGGTGCATTGATCTCTCTCGCCACCAGGCTGGACAACCGACTCCGGGAATGGCAGAGGGAGAAACTGGTTCGTCCAACACCTCTGTTCCCCCCACGGGTCACCTTCCCATCCTCTCCTGAGCTGAGCCTCTTGGCTCCTTCTCCTTCCACCCCTAGAGGTGCTCCCGACCCAGCCGATTGCACCACCCCAGAGGAGCAACCAATTCAAATGGGATGGAACCGCCTTTCTCCCTCCAACGACGTCGGAGATTAAGAGCTGGGGATTTCCTCTATTGCGGCCAGCCTGGCCATTCTCTGGCCACTTGTCCCCTTCGGCCAAAAGGGGCGGACTCAACAGTAGAGAGGAAGATCCTGGTGAGCCAGACAGCCTACCCTATCTCCTCCCAGAACCGGATGCTGATCCCGGCTACCATAAGACGCCTCCAACGGCCCCTGTCCTTCTCCGCCTTGGTGGACTCTGGCGCCGAGGGAAATCTGTTGGATAAAGGCGTAGGCTCCAGGGACGGGATTCATGGGGAGCCATTGAATTCCCCTCTGGAGGTCCGGGCGCTAGATGGCAGACTGTTGACCCGAGTCACGCACCGTACACCTTCGCTGTCGTTGCCGATCTCCGGAAACCATCGGGAACAGGTCCAATTCCACCTGATAACCTCCCCACAGACGCCGATGGTGCTGGGGTACCCTTGGTTGAGCCGCCACAATCCCCACCTCGAATGGGTGAAGGGCAGGATAGTCAGGAGTCCATTCTGCCATTCCACTTGTCTCCAGTCGGCCACTGCTCCAGTACAAGCTATTGCTAGTTCATCGGCCGCCGAAGCTCCAGACTTGTCCCGGGTCCCAGCAGAGTATCGTGACCTGGGGCAAGTATTTAGCGGCCATATGATTGCGCAATCGACATCCTCCCCAGGGCTCCGCTACCTATCAGTCGGCAATATAACTCGTCCAGACCAGAGAGGGAGGCCATGGAGGAGTATATCAATGAATCTCTCTCGGTAAGCATTATTCCCCCCTCATCCTCCCCGGTAGGTGCAGGGTTCTTCTTTGTGGGGAAGAAGTACTGCTCACTGCGTCCGTGCATTGACTACCGGGGCCTCAATAACATAACCGTCAGAAACAAGTATCCACTGCCGCGTTTGAACTTCTTTACGGGACCACCATATTCTCTAAACTTGACCTATGAAGCACTTACCACCTGATCAGGATAAGGGAGGGAGATGAGTTGAAAACAGCATTTAGTGCCCCTCTCGGCCACTTTGAATACCTAGTAATGCCATTCGGCTTCACCAATGCTCCCGCCGTCTTCCAAGCCCTGATAAATGATGTCCTGCGAGACTTCTTAAATCGATGTGTTAGTCTATCTACATAACATCTTGATCTTCTCCAGGAACACACCCAGCATGTCTGTCAGGTTCTCCAGAGGCTTTGGGAGAATAAGCTCTTCGTCAAGGCCGAGAAATGTGAATTCTTAGGATACATCATTGAGAGCGGACAAGTAAGGGCGGATCCCGAGAAAATCCGGGAGGTGGCGGAGTGGCCTCAACCCACGACACGCAATAAACTACAACGTTTTCTGGGGTTTGCAAATTTCTATCGCTGCTTCATTAGGGATTATAATCGGGTGGCTGCACCCCTTACTCAACTTACTTCACCTAATACCCCTTTTCTGTGGAATCCCTTGGCGTTCTCGGACCTGAAGAAACATTTCACGTCCTCTCCTATCCTGGTCCAACCAGACCCCTCCCGCCAATTCGTTGTGGAGCTCGACGCCTCTGACTCAGGGGTCGGAGCGGTCCTCTCTCAACGCTCCGGTTTGGATCAGAGACTGCACCCCTGTGCCTTTTTTTCTTGCCAGTTTTCCCCCGCTGAACGTAACTATGACGTGGGGAACCGGGAGATACTAGCAGTCAAGATTGCATTAGAGGAGTGCAGGCACTGGCTAGAGGGAGCGGAACATCCCTTATCGTTTGAACAGACCACAGGAACCTGGAATGTATACGAACCGCGAAACACCTGAATTCCTGTCAAGAACGGTGGACATTATTCATTGGCAGGTTCCGGTTTACGCTAACATATCGTCTGGGGGCCATGAACGGGAAGCCCGATGCTCTCTCCCGACAACACACTACCGAGGAGGACCATCCTAACCCCGAGACCATCCTTCTCCGATCCTGTGTGATGGCGGCCGTCACCTGGGAGATCGAAACTGCAGTGAAGGAAGCCCAACCTGACGCAGGTAACGGACCACCCAACCGCCTTTTTTTTACCAGAGCCTGTGCGGTCTCAAGTTCTACAGTAGGGACATTCTTCTCGTTTCGCCTGCCAACCAGGGATTGACAGGACCCTTTTTCTCTTGAAGAAGCACTTCTGGTGGCCCTCCATGGACGCTGATACCTGTTCCTTGTCTCTGCCTGTTCTGTCTGCGCCTGTGGAAAAGCCTCCCACCAGCTGGACTGCTTCCTCCCTTACCCGTACCTAGCCGCCCGTGGTCGCATATCACCCTGGGTTTTGTCACAGGACTGCCCCTTTCTCACGGGAACACTGCTGTTCTCACCATAGTGGAACGCTTTTCCAAAGCAGTGCATTTTGTGGCCCTCCCCAAACTCCCTACTGCTCGGGAGGCAGCTGACCTGGTCGTCCAACACGTCTCTAGCCTCCACGGATTCCCTACAGACATTCTCTCCGACCAGGGTCCCCAGTTTGGCTCTGCAGTATGGAGGTCTTTTTGTCAGGCCCTTGGAACATCAGTAAACGTATCGTCTGGTTTCCATCCACAGACGAACGGCCAAACAGAATGTGCAAATCAGGATTTGGAAATAGTGCTACATTGCATAACGGCGAACGACCCTTCGAAATGGAGCACCCACCTTGCTTGGGTTGAGCACGCCCACAACTCTCTGGTCTGCACTGCCACTGGAAGATACCCCTTTGAATGCTCACTCAGTTACCAACACCCGCTGTTCTCCATCCATGAAGGGGACATCTCCGTGCCCTCAGTTCAGGACCATCTCCGCTGTTGCAGCAAGGTCTGGGAGTACACACGCGGCCCTGCTCCGGACTGCCGACAGCAACCGGAGATTCGTTGATATTCGTCAGATTCTTGCGCCAGTGTACCAGCAGGGGCAGACGGTTTGGCTGTCGGCCAAGGCCATCCCTCAAGGACGAGCTCAAGAAACTGACTCCTCGTTTCTTGGGACCTTTTGAAATTGAGCAGATCGTCAATCCCACAACGGTCCGTCTTAAATTGCCTACGACTCTGAGGATACATCCCACCTTCCCTGTGTATCAGGTAAAGCCAGTGGCTAGCAGGTCATTGTGCGCTGCAGCCAAGCCCCCTCCTCCCTCCCCCACGGATTGTTGACGACCACCCAGCATACACCATCCGGCATTTACTGGATGTACGCTGCCGGGGTAGGGGCCTGCAGTACTTGATTGACTGGGAGGTATACGGTCCGGAGGAACATTCCTAGGTTCCTTGGTCCTTCATTTTGGACCCCTCCCTCATTCAGGAATTCCATCAGAACCATCCAGATAAGCCCACTGGGGTCGCCTGGAGGCTCCCGTTGCGGTTCGGGGGGGGGGGGGTACTGTCATGGTTCCGAGTACTGACCTTGATTTGACTCCATTGATGATGCCTTGTTGGGAAGCACACGGATTCCCTGCAGGACTGATTGCATAACAACACACCTGAGCCCCATCAGGGGCCTAGCATAAGTATCCGGGTTTCTCTAGCACTAGTTTCCAGAGAATTGGTCAACCTTTGTATATACTTCGGCTCTTGGCTGTTTAGAGTTGTCAGCTACAGAGCGGTCCCAGTTTCACTGTTCCTCTTAGGGTATCCAGTTTTTGTGTTGGGACTCCACCACAGATCCCCGAAGCAAGATTCCTTCCAGTTGCTGCCTGTGTTTGGTTCTGAGAAATCATCCTGACTCCAGTCTTGTACCAGGGTGTCGCATTTGGGTTCTCTGCGCACTTGCTCTTCGCTCAACATCGTGACGCTATTAGCCTTGTATTCTTCCAGATCTCTAACATTACCTAACTCTCTGTACCTTTTGTAAGCTTTTCTTGTCCTTTTGATTAGATTTATTATAGCCTTTGTACACCACGTTTCTTGTATCCTCTAGTGACTCCCCTTCTCATTGGAACATGCCTATGCAGAACTCGACACAAATATCCCCTGAATATTTGCCACATTTCTTCTGTACCTGTCCCTGAGAACAACTGTTCCCAATTTAATCTTCCCATTTCCTGCCTGAGAGCCTCATAATTCCCTTTCCTCCAAGTAAACGCCTTTCTAGTCCGACTGTTTCTATATCGCTCCAGTGCTATCGTAAAGGAGATAGAATTATGATCACTATCTCCAAAATGAGACATGGCTCACTCCCAACTCTCCTGACTTCGCGCTCCAGCCCGAAGGTTCTGTATCCACCGCATGGACCAGACGGCAGTGTCGGGTAAGGGAAAAGGCGGCACTGTCTGCTTTATGATAAACTCGTCGTGGTGCACGGACGTGGCGGTCTTGTCCCATTTCTGCTCCCCCGACCTGGAACATCTGGCAGTGAAGTGCCGACCGTTCTACCTACCGTCGGGGTTCTCCACCGTCATCCTGACTGCAGTATACATCTCACCTCAGGCTGACATCAAGCTGGCACTTGAGGAACTGAGTGCTGTAATCAACAAGAACGAAGGGGCGTACCCCGACGCCTGTCACATCGTGGCGGGAGACTTTAATCATACGAGCTTGAAGAAGTCTCTGCTATCAGCACATCATCTGCAACGCTTGGACTCAGACTCGACCACAGCTATACCACCATCAAGAACGCTGACCGCTCCATACCTCGCCCACACTTTGGTAAATCTGACTACCTGGCTGTGCTTCTTCTGCCTGCGTACAGACAGACTGAAGAGCGCAGCAACGGTGAAGAGGATGATGAAGAGCTGGATGGCAGAGGTGGAGGAGCGAATTCGAGATTGCTTCGAGTCGGTTGACAGGACCATGTTGGAAGATTTTTCAGCAGACCTAAAGGAATATGGCATGGTCGTCTCCGACTTCATAAGGACAAGCGTGGATGAGTGTGTACCCACAAAAACATTCCGAGTCTTCCCCAACCAGAAGCCCTGGATGAACCGGGAGATTCATAATCTGCTGAGGGCTACATCTGTAGTGTTTATGTCTGGTAATCCAGAGTCACAGAAGTCCAGGTACGACCTCTGGTTGGCCATTTCGAGTGCAACGTGCCAATTTTGGATTAAACTGGAATCACAGATGGACACTCGACAGCTGTGGCAGGGCTTGCACAATGTAACCTCCTACAAGGTGAGATCGGGCAGCATAGGTGGCAACGACCCATCACTCCCGGCTGAGCTCTATGCTTTTTATGCACGCTTTGATATGGAGAACAGAGACACACCAACATGAGCCCCCACATCTCCGGTTGACCCTGTAATCTCAGCCGCTAAGGCTGACATCCAGGCACACTTCAAGAGGGTGAATCCACGAAAGGTGTCTGGTCCATATGGCGTACCTGGCCGAGTACCAGAGATCTGTGTGGACCAACTGGCTGGAGTGTTTATGGATATATTCAAACTCTCGCTTCTGTGGTCTGAGGTCCCCATCTGCTTCCAAGAAGTATCAACTGTACCGGTGCCAAGAAGAACGTTGTGACCTGCCTCAATGACACCTCAGCAGTTCGGTGGCACTTCCATCAACCGCAATGAAGTACTTAGAGAGGTTGTTTGTGAAGCAAATGAACTACTGCATCAGATGACTTAGATCCACTTCAGTTTCCCTACTGCCACAATGAGTCTACAGCAAATGTGATTTCTCTGGCTCTTCACGCTGCTCCGGACCATCTGGACAACAGGAACACATACATCAGGCTGCTGTTCATTGACTATAGCTCGGCGTTCAACACAATCGTCCCATCCAAACTCATCATCGAGCTTTAAGACCTGGGCCTCTGTGCCTTCCTCTGCAACTGGATACTCGACTTTCTCATCGGCAGACCTCAAACAGTGAGGATTGGTAACAACAACATCTCCTCGCTGATCATCAACACAGGTGCACCTCAAGGCTGCGTGCTTAGCCCCCAACTCGAATCTCTACACACGCATGACTGTGTGGCTAAGCGCAGCTCCATATAAAATTATGCCGACAAAACGACTGTTTTGGTTGAATCACAGGTGGTGATGAGTCAACTTACCAGATCGAGACCGGACACCTCGTTGACTGGTGCCGCAACAACAACCTTTCGCATAATGTCAGCAAACTGAAGAGCTGATTGTTTACTTCAGGAAGAGAAGGAGGGTGAACATGTGCCAGTCTACACTGCAGGATCGGCTGTGGAGAGAGTCATCAGCTTTAAATCCCTGGGCGTTAACATATTCGATGAGCTGTCGTGGGCCCTGTACATGGATGCAATCACAAATCCTTGTCACGGAACACTCAATCTTCTGCAGATGTACTGCTGAAAGTATCCTGATTGGTTGTATCATGGTCTGAATGGCAATTTGAATGTGCAGAAAGGTAAGAAGTTGCGGAGAATAGTGGACTCTGCCCAACATATCACGGGTACATCCCTCCCCACCATCAGTAATATCTCCAGGAGATGCTGCCTCAAGAAAGCAACATCGATCATCAAAGATCCACACCATGCCATCTTCTCGCAGCTACCACCAGGCAGGAGATAGAGGTTTGCCGTCCCATAGCACCAGGTTCAAGAACAGCTACTTCCCTTCAATCATTCTGTTCTTGAACTAACTGGCACAACCCTCATCACTGGAGTTTACCAACACTGTGACCACTTTCATCACTTTCCATGAAAATAGACTTTGTATTTTTTTTGGTTCTAATTGGGTTCTTTCTTGTAAAAAAATTGCCTTTAATTTATGTTTTTCTTGTGAACACTGCTGATCTGATGCAATGTCTATGATAGTGCTGCAAGTAAGTTTTTCATTGCACCTTTGCAGTCATGCACTGATGCATATGACAATAAACTTGACCTTGAATTTGATTTTGATCTTTCCATGAACTAAATCCATTGTGTCTGTTCATCTTTAATGCCAGAAGTATCTTGTTTCAGGTTACTGTGTTCAGTGGGCTCGGGATAGCATTTATAAATTCCATCCACCCTTTAATTCATTCTTTACTTTTCTTGGATAAGATAAGATATAGAAATGGAAGCAGGATTACACATTTTCCACATTTATTCACCAGAATAATTATTGGCATTAGTTGCTTGTTTCAATTAACGTAATTAGCATAAAACACAAAGATACCTTCCTAGTATGCTCCCTGGTGACTGATGTCGGGTATAAATATAACAGACTGAGAAGGCAGCATACTGTGCACTCAAAGCTTTCAACAACAATGCATGGAGTTCCATAAATCTTGGGGCTGGCCACTTGCTATTCCATCATTGCAGTCATCGGCATTCCTGGTTAAGTATTGGTGTTAATTATCAATCTGCAAAATGTTGCATCACTTCTGTGTTTACTGGTATTGTTGTTTTCTGTATAATGTGGATTTTTACCCTTTTGCTATTCTCCCAGTATTATAAATGCCCTTTAATTGTTTCCCATTAGTTGTACCATTTTAATTGAATATCTTAATCCTTTCAAATTTTATTTCTGTATCGTGCATTTCTTCACAACTTGTTGCAGAATTTCTTCTTTACAAATGGTTTCGATGCCTATTTTCTTATCTCTTCTCATTTCTGATGGTAAACACCCAACAAAATTGAAGTCATTTCTCTTCTTATGGCACTTGTATGAACAGTTTCAATCAAAATTTGACATGAAATTGACATTAAGGAGTTTAAAACAAGATGTGGTGTGTTTAGAACACAGCATGAGAACATTGAAAGAGCGGATCTGAGAATCCACTTCGTCAGAAAGTTCTGGACGGGAACTTTTACTGGAGATTTTGTGATTTAATGCAAAGAGATCAGGGTAACAATCATAAACAGTTAATATATATAATCACAACGAGTAGAAGAAAGTAATCAAGACCTCCCGCTCTCTTATTAAGTGAACATACTACAGAAGGAAAATTGAAAAGAGATCTCATTATATGAGAAAAGAATCCCCCAATCAAAAGAAAAATAAACTAAAAACTTTTTAAAAAATGGACTGATATTTCTTCAATTTAAAAGAAAACATTATTATTTCATCAACTCCGCTCCTCTGCATTCAAGGGTTATTGAAAGGGAGCTGAAAAAGGTCAGCATATATCATATCGAAATATTGAATAAATTGACTCCAAACTTCCTCAAATTTAAGCGAAGGATAAACAGTACCACTCCTAATTCTTTGTAAGTTTAAACATAATATAGTTTGAGAGAACCACTGAAAAGTGGTGGGAGGTATTGGATCCTTCCATTTGAACAAAATGGATCGCTTGGCCATTAATGTGACAAAGGCGATCATACGACGAGCAGAAGCAGATAAATGGCCAGATACCATCACTGGTAACCCAAAATTTGCAGTAATAGGATGAGGTTGTAAATCAATATACAATACAGATGAAATAATATTAAAAATGCCTTTGCAATATTTTTCCAAAATGGGACAGGACCTGTGTCACATATAGGATTTATATGGTGATAAAAACGGGCTAACATGTCCTTGGACATATGGGTCTTGTGAACCACCTTAAACTGTATCAAAGAGTGTCTGGCACACATTGAGGATGTATTAATTAATTGAAGAATTTTCTTCCATGTCTCTGTAGGTAAAAGTATCTGGCGTTCTCTTTCCCATTCATTCTTAATTTTATCAAGTTCCTCTGGGCGTATTTTCATAATTCGATCATAAATTATTGCAATCAAGCCCTTCTGATAAGGATTAAGACCTACATTTT
Organism: Pristis pectinata; assembly: GCF_009764475.1. Lineage (NCBI taxonomy): Eukaryota > Metazoa > Chordata > Chondrichthyes > Rhinopristiformes > Pristidae > Pristis > Pristis pectinata. Next base: position 326,240 of record NC_067431.1, read on the forward strand.
TCCTGTAATTTCAATTTTATATGGTGTCGGAAAAGAAGGTAAAGAATTCTTTTTTAAATTTCTAATCTGTAAATATCGAAAAAATGTCATCTCGGCAGATTGTATTTATTAGACAAGTTCAAAAGATAAAAAAAAAACAGTTATCAATGAATAAATCACGAAAACATGTTATTCCCTTCATTTTCCATAATGAAAAAGCTGAGTCAATTCTGGATGGTTGAAAGAAAAAAATAGATTGAATAGGACTTGATAAATTGAATTTATTCAATCCAAAAAATTTACGAAATTGAAACCATACCCGTATTGTATGTTTAACTATTGGATTAGTCATTTGTTTACTCAATTTAGTAAATGCAAAAGGGAGTGAAGTTCCTAAAATAGAAACCAATGAAGATCCTTGCACTGATTCACACTCAAGGTATACTCCACGAGGATATTGAATTGCAACTATATCTTGTGCCCAGAAAAATAACTATCTAATATTAATTGCCAATGGTAAAATCTAAAGTTGGTCAAGGCCATACCACCATCCTTTTTTTAATTTTTGTAAATATTTCTTACTTAACCTTGGGTTTTTATTCTGCCATATATATGAAAGAATTCCGGAATCAATAGTGTCGAGAAAGGATTTCGAGATAAAAGTTGGAATCGCCTGAAATAGATACAAATATTTTGGTAAAATATTTGTTTTAACTGCATTAATTTGGCCAATCAATGATAGAATGGGGACCATTTAGTAAATAATTGTTTAACGTAATCAATTAAAGGTAAAAAGTTCACTTTAAATGAGTCCTTGTGTTGCTTGGTAATTTTAACACACAGGTACGAAAAGTAATCAGTCACTAATCTAAATGGCAATGGCCTATCAATTGGGACTTGCATGTTTAATGGGAAAAGTTCACTAAACTGAGTAAGTAGTGATAATGCTGCAGGGAGATTTCTCCCGGTTAGAGATATAAAGTGACAGGTCATCAGTATAAAGTTATATCTTGTAAGTCCCCTTTCCACAAGTGATACAAAATATATTAGAAAAATCCCGAATGGCAATTGCCAAAGGTTCCAAAGCAATATCAAGTAATAAAGGACTTAAAGGGAAACCCTGTCTGGTGTCTCTAAAAAGCCTGAACACGGGGGATATCTGATTATTCGTAAGTATTGAAGCCATAGGTGTGTGGTAAATTAATTTGATCGCGGATATGAAATTTGAGCTAAAATTAAATTTCTCAAGCGTGTTAAATAAATATACCCATTCGACTCTATCAATTGCCTTCTCGGCATCTAGCGAAATAACACATTCGGGAATTACAGATGAAGGAGTATATATAATATTTATTAACTTCCTTATATTAAAATGCAAATAACTATTCTTAATTAATCCTGTCTGGTTATCAGAAATAATTTGTGGAAGTACCTTTTCCAGTCTAGAAGCCAATATTTTGGAAAAAAAAATAGAATCCACATTCAATAAAGAAATAGGTCTATAAGATGTACAGTCAGTGGGATCCATATCCTTTTTAAGAATTAAAGAAATAGTTGCTTCATGAAAGGATTGTGGTAATTTACCCACTGATAGGGCATCTTTAAAAAATTTACCTAACTAGGGTAAGAGAAGGTCAGAAAAGGATTTTTAAAATTCAACTGTATACCCATCGGGACCGGGTGTTTTACCCGAATTCATTGAAGAAATTGTTTTCTTTATTTCTTCCTCCAAATGGGGGCCTCTAATATTAAACGTTCATTAATTGATAATATCGGAGTCTTCAAATTCCTTAAAAATTCATGCATTGATGTAGACTCGTCAGGAGATTTTGGTTGATATAAAGAAGTATAAAATTCTTGAAAAGATTTGTTAATTTGATCATGGTCTACCGTGTAATTACCATCTCGTTTACGAACTTTAATAATCTGACGTTTAGTTGAAACAGCTGTCACAAACCAACAACAAAAGAAACACACTGAGCATGATTCAGCGTTAAAAACTATTTTATTAATCACTACTTATGATAATACGTAAAATAAAAGTAAAAATGTTAGTATGTTAGAATTCAAAAATGTTAATCCTCGAACGTTCACCCCAAAACTAAACTCTTCGTGTGTGTGTGACAAAGTCCCAAACTCCAAGTTCAGGAATGGTTCTTAAAGTTCAGTTCCGCAAGCCATAAGGTGAAACATGAGCAAGGGCTTCTTCAACAACCACCGTTGTCTAAAGATAAGACGTAGACGTAGAGAAATATAGAGAGAGTAAATACGAAATCCAAATGTTCCACAATGGAACCCAAACGACACTCCAGTGTTTACTCGGTAGTGACTTCCTCACCCCGAAAAGCATCCGAACCGTGGTCGTCCACACACAAATACCTGTTTCCTTCTACAGGTCAGCAACAAAGTGAACTCCACCGGATTACTTCCAACTTCCATACATGGATTTCAGTGGCAAACACAGTTATTGTTTCTCATCCATCGATAGAGAAAACAAGCAGGCTGGTGTCTCTCTCCCTTCTCTCTCTCTCTTTCTTCTTCTTCTAACTTCTTCAACAACGTCATTACGTCCTTTATCTTCTATTGACGTAAGCACGCCCCACACACACATACACACACACTCTCTATCTTAAAGGGACTTTCACTGAGTCCGTAACACCTCCCACCTAAAAAAAAATTTCACAAGAAAATTTTAACCGCGCATACAGTTAGTAATGTTAATGATTATCATGCTACACAACTACAGACTATCAGATTAGTACAGATACATGTTTCCCATTTAACATCGAGAAAGACAATCAGCAATCACATTATCTTTGCCTTTAATGTGAGTTATCATGAGATCAAACTCTTGCAAAATTAAACTCCAGTTTAACAGCGTTCTGTCCTTGTTTTTGACTCGGCTCAGAAACACCAATGGGTTATGATCTGTATACACAGTCAATGGTTTCTGAGCGGTGCAAACATATACACTGAAATGTTGCAAGGCTAAAACAAGCGACAGTAATTCTTTCTCTATGGTGGAATAATTCTTTTGATGCTCATTAAATTTCTTTGAAAAGTAAGCTACAGGATGGTCAATATCATCAAGGTCACCCTTCTGCAACAACACAGCTCCTGCAGCTTCATCACTGGCATCTACTGCTAATGAAAATGGCTTTTCAAAGTCAGGTGTTTTGAGCACAGGATGGTAGCATAAAATGGCTTTCAGCTTCTTAAATGCTTCTTGACAAGAATCTGTCCAAACAAACTTTACTCCCTTCTTCAGAAGATTAGTTAGGGGAAGAGCAATATCAGCAAAATTTTTACAAAATTTTCGATAATATCCAACCATTCCCAAAAATCTTCTAACAGTCCTCGTACCTGTGGGAATAGGGAACTCAGATATTGCTTGAACTTTTGCCTGAACAGGAGCTTGCTTGCCTTGACCTACAACATAACCAAGATACGTCACAGTGGCATGGCCAAATTCACTTTTAGCCAAGTTAACTGTAAGGTTAGCCTTGGAAAGTCTTTCAAACAACATTTCTAACGCAGAGATGTGATCCTCCCATGTATCATTCCCAGTCACTAAGTCGTCAATGTAGGCATCTGTATGTTTTAACCCATGAATCACTGAATTAATCATTCTTTGAAATGTTGCCGGAGCATTTTTCATTCCAAATGGCAAAACATTGTATTCATACAATCCAGAAGGGGTTACAAAGGCTGAAATTTCCCTTCCTCTATCTGTTAATGGAACACACCAGTACCCTTTTAATAGGTCAATCTTTGTAAGAAATTTTGCCTTTCCCACTCTGTCTATGCAATCATCCACCCTAGGAATAGGGTAAGCATCTGACTTTGTTACAGCATTCACTTTCCTGTAATCTGTGCAAAATCTAACAGTTCCATCAGGTTTAGGTACAATAACACAGGGCGAACTCCAATTTGAACTAGAATGTCTAATAATATCATTTTCCAACATGTACTTTATTTCCTGATCAACAAGTTTACTTTTTTCCACATTCATTCGATATGGGTGTTGTTTGATTGGTTTTGCATCCCCAACATCAACATCATGGGTAATTATCGATGTTCTCTTTGGAACATCTGGGAACAGATTTTTAAATTTTAAAATTAATTCTCTCATCTGTTGTTTTTGTGAAACTTGTAAATGGTCCAACTTCGTTTCAAGGTTCTCCATGATATTTTGGTTTTTTAGTTTCGATGGAACAATATTTGGTCTAAATTGGCCTTCCTCAACATCAACATCAGGCATTCTAGAAACAACCTTTTCACCATCCACCAAGGCCACAACTGAATCCCTCTCATAATAAGGTTTTAGCATGTTTACATGACAGAGTTGTGTTTTCTTGCGTCTATCTGGTGTTTTGATTATATATGTTAGATCAGTCACTCGAGATTCAATAACATAGGGTCCAGAAAAACGAGCTTGCAAGGGATTATTTTGGCTAGGGAAAAATACCAACACCTTTTGCCCCACTGCGAATGTCCTAGGCCGAGCACGTCTATCAAAATATGTCTTCATTCTTATCTGGCTGGTTTTCAAATTCTCTCTCGCTAGCTGGCAGACTCTCTCCAACCGAGTTTTAAATTTTTGGACATAGTCCAACAGACTCAAGTGAACTTCCTCATTAACCCATTGCTCTCTTAACAACTCCAAAGGTCCTCTCACCCGATGTCCAAACACAAGCTCAAACGGACTAAATCCTGTTGACTCCTGGATCGATTCTCTAAGGGCAAATAAAAGTAAATGGATACCTTCGTCCCAATCCTTGGTGTTTTCAAAGCAATAAGTCTTCAGCATATTTTTGAGAGTAGAATGAAATCTCTCCAGAGCTCCTTGAGATTCTGGGTGATATGCAGACGATACAATCTGCTTTGCTCCCAGCTCATAGACTGTTTGTTGAAAAATTTTTGACATAAAATTACTACCTTGATCAGATTGGATTTCATTTGGCAAACCAAACAAGGTAAAAAATTTTACAAGAGCCTTTGACACCGTCTTGGCCTTAATATTTCTAAGGGGTATTGCCTCTGGAAATCTAGAAGTGGCACACATGATGGTTAACAAATACTGATTTCCAGTCTTAGACTTTGGTAATGGACCAACACAGTCCACAATCACCTTCGAAAAGGGTTCACCAAAAGCAGGAATTGGTTTCAAAGGAGCCACAGGGGGTTTTTGATTTGGTTTACCTACCATCTGACATGTGTGGCAGGTTCGACAAAACATCACCACATCTTTTCTCAAACCAGGCCAATAGAATTGTTTCAAGATCTTCCCTACAGTTTTATTCACACCAAAATGACCACCCAAAGGCATACTATGGGCCAGGTTTAAAATCTCATCCCTATAAACTTTTGGAACAACAACCTGATGAATAACTTCCCATTCCTCAGTAACAGGAACATGAGGAGGTCTCCATTTCCTCATTAACACTCCATTTTTGACATAGTATCCAGTTGGCACTTTCTCAATCTCCTCACATGAGAGTGCTTTTTCTTTCAATTCTGTCAATTCAGGGTCCTTTGTCTGTTCCACCATAAAATCCTTCCTCGACAAAGACAAATCTTTAAATTCAGGCTCACTATAAGGATGTTGATCCTCCAGTGAAGACAGAAAAGTCTCAGATAAGGCATCACAATTTTCTTCCTGTTTAGGACTGTCACAAGGAACTACATCAGACTGCACCGGACTGTCTGTCTTGGCTAATTCTCTAGCTCTAGCTCGAGTCACCGCACATGATGGGTAAACATCTGGATCATCCTCAGACTCATCAATCCTGGTTTGGTCGTTAACCGTACGACAGGATCACTTTCTCCATTTGCAAGGTCATTTCCCAATAACAAAGAAACTCCTTCCACTGGCAAACTAGGTCTTATCCCTATCTCGACTGGTCCTTCTACGAACTTTGACTTTAAAATCACCCTGTGAAAAGGGACAGACATGGTGTCACCTGTAACGCCTCGTACTAGATTTACTTCACCAGTGTCACTTTCTTCACCAAAATTTAAAACACTGTCCAGCAAGAGAGATTGACTAGCCCCAGTATCTCTAAGAATTTTCACTGGCACCTGGGGTGACTCATCATTCAGTGAAACAAAACCCTCTGATACATACGAACGGAATTCTTTTCTCACCTCCTCCAACTTTTCCGCTTTTCCCTCTTGCAAGGACTGATCTTTAACAGCATCTCCTAAACCTTTTTGATTTTTAATTGCCTGAAAACAAGCATTGGGCCCAGCTTCCTTCTTTTTCTTCAAAAGGGCACAATTAGATATCACGTGGCCAGGTTTCCTACAGTAATAACAAGTACGCTCAACAGGTTTCTCCAGCCCTGGCTTCTTTTCATCCTTTCCTTTTTGATTACCTCCCAATTTAATCTCCGGTTTACCTGGATTGTCTTTGTAACTCTTTTGAAAGGTTTTAGGTTGTCCCCATTTGGATTTATGGGTTAAAGCATAATCATCTGCCAACCTATCAGTTTCTTGTAAAGTTTCCACTGCCTTTTCATTTAAATATGTTGTTAATTCAGCTGGAACACATCTTTTAAAGTCTTCCACCAGTATCAATTCTGTCAATTTATCATAATCCCCATCTACATTTTTAGCCAGGCACCATCGTTCAAAACATATTCTCTTTCCATTGGCGAATTCCATATAAGTCTGATCTGCAGATTTCCTCAAGTCTCTGTATTTTTGTCTATAAGCCTCAGGGACCAATTCATAGGCCTTCAATATAGCTTGTTTTACCTTGGTATAATCAGCTGCATCCTCAACAGACAAAGCAGAATAAGCTTTTTGAGCTTTACCTTTAATCACACTCTGTACCATAAGAGCCCATCCTTTCTTTGGCCAGTTTGAACTCACAGCAACCTTTTCAAAATGTTGGAAATACTGATCAACCTGATCTTCTTCAAACGGAGGGACTAATCGAACCTCCCTGCTGGCTGAAAAACCATCATCAGAATCAGATTCCGAACTCCTACGCTTCATTTGTAACTCATGCTGCCTCTTTTTCTCCTCGTTATCCAGCTCCATCTGCTTCATTGCTAGATCAGCTTCTATCTTCATCTGAGTTATCTTTTGTTCAGTCTCTAATTTCTTTTGTTCGGCCTCTATCTTTAACTGGGTTTGTTCTCGTTCAGCTTCTATCTTTGCCAGCTGCACCTGTGCCTCAGAAATTGCTATTTCACTGCCAGGAAACTGTTTTAACACTTCCTTCTCAAACACCTTCTTTTCCACATAATGGCCAGCTATCAGTCTCTGACTATCTGCCTTTCTCATAGACTGCTTTACTTCTGTAAGGTTTAGCCTTGTAGCATTCTTTATCAGATCATCCTTTTTCGCCACCTCCAATCCCTTTTGGGTTGGTGACTCCAAAAATGCCTTAATATCCATTGCTGCTGGTTTCCACACACACAAGCCAATTAAAAAGAATTTATCAGACCTCCTTCAAAATCTTTGGATTGAATCCCGGACGAATCTCGTCAATCTGGGGTACAATCCCAGACGACACTCGTTAATCTTTGGATTGGATCCCGGACGAATCTCGTTAACCTTGGGAACTATCCCGGACGAGCCCCCAATTTTGTCACAAACCAGCAACAAAAGAAACACACTGAGCATGATTCAGCGTTAAAAACTATTTTATTAATCACTACTTATGGTAATACGTAAAATAAAAGTAAAAAAAAATGTTAGTATGTTAGAATTCAAAAATGTTAAACCTCGAACGTTAACCCCAAAACTAAACTCTTCGTGTGTGTGTGTGACAAAGTCCAAAACTCCCAGTTCCAGAATGGTTCTTAAAGTTCAGTTCCGCAAGCCATAAGGTGAAACATGAGCAAGGGCTTCTTCAACAACCACCGTTGTCTGAAGATAAGATGTAGATGTAGAAAAACATAGAGAGAGTACATACGAAATCCAAATGTTCCACGATGGAACCCAAACGACACTTCAGTGTTTACTCGGTAGTGACTTACTCACCCCAAAAAGCATCCGAACCGTGGTCGTCCACACACAAATACCTGTTTCCTTCTACAGGTCAGCAACAAAGTGAACTCCACCGGATTACTTCCAACTTCCATACATGGATTTCAGTGGCAAACACAGTTATTGTTTCTCATCCATCGATAGAGAAAACAAGCAGGCTGGTGTCTCTCTCCCTTCTCTCTCTCTCTCCTTCTTCTTCTTCTGACCACGTCATTACGTCCTTTATCTTCTATTGACGTAAGCACGCCCCACACACACATACACACACACTCTCTATCTTAAAGGGACTTTCACTGAGTCCATAACACAGCTTTCAGTTGGATGGCCAACAATTTACCAGATTTATCACTATGTATATAAAACTGACTTCTGGTTTTGATTATATTGGAGATGTTAATAATAAAATGTGTTGCAATTGAAGTTATGTTCTATTTTTATGGAGCTCCAAACTAGGAGCATCAGACTATTTTTATCGATTTCTTTAATCTTATAAACCAATATATGTAATTCATTATTAGTTCGTTTTCTCAATCCAGCAGCGTGTGAAATAATTTAACCATGGATGTAGCTTTAAAGGTATCCCATAATATCCCGCTGGTAATTTCTTCCGTAAAATTAGTTGAGAAGAAGAAGTAAATCTGTTCTTAACTAAAATGGACGAAGTCTAAATCCTGCAATACAGAAGGATTGAGTCACCGTTGTCTAGCACCAGAGGGTACGTCAACTAATATAATTGATAGTTTCAATGGTACATGATCGGAAATTGAAATTGCATCGTATTCACAGTCAGTAACAAGTGGAACTAATCGTGCGTCAAGAAAAAAATAATCAATCCTGGAGTAATTATGATAAACATGAGAAAGGGATTAAAACTCTTTATCACAAGGGTGTAGAAATCTCCAAACTTCTGAAATTCCGGATTCAACTAAAAGGGAATTAATAAAAACAGCAGATTTGTTGGGAAGTGAAGATTCGACACAGATCTATCCAACGAGGGGTTTAGACAACAATTGAAATCGCCACCCATAATCAACATATATTCATTTAAATTAGGAAAAGATGCAAATAAATTTTTAAAAATCTCAGGATGATCCACATTCGGTGCATAAACATTAACTATTAAAACGAATTTGCTATGAAGTAAGCCAGTAATGAATAAAAATCTACCATTCAGGTCTGAAATTATCTCATGTTGCACAAATGAAACCGAGGAGTCTATGAAAATAGAGACTCCTTTCACGTAGTTAGAATGAAACTGTTGACCCCTCCAAAATCTACAAAAGCGCTGATTATCCTCTCTCCTAATATGAGTCTCCTGCGCAAAAATAATCTGAGCTTTCAGCCTATGGAAAACTTTAAAGATCTTCTCACCCGTAATTGGATTATTTATGCCGTTTGTATTCCATGTAACAAAAATAATCATCGTATTCATTTTAATAGACTAAAAATATATGGTATATAAAGGGTTAACCTTATTGCATGGGAGATTCATTAACAGGAAGAGGGGAAAAAAGTTCAAAGAGGAGCCGGATATGACGACAATTCAGACATATTTGTAGTTTATCAGTCCCGAAGAAAAAAACAACTAACGTAAAAACAGCCCCACTCCCACCCACCAAAGCCCGAAAATCGGCCAATAGGCAGCCAGAATGCTACCCACTATTACTTAACCCCTATGCTTTTGGTGGAAAATCTCCAAGTTGAAAAGAATGCAAGGCACTATCAATAGTCTAAACATGAAGCGAGATACCCAAAACAATTTTTCAAAATGTAAGCAGACTTGCTAAGAAAGTTCAACAAAGTCACAAATATAAACAGTGGACATTTAAGAAATACAGTCTTATTTTAATTTCAAAGAGAAAAAAGCAATCAGTCACTCAGTTAAATTCTTAATTATTACCCAAACAGAGCATTAAAAATATGAAAGTAAAATAATAGAGAGAAAAAAAATAAATAGAAACATGGTGAGTCCATGTTCCAGAACCAAGCATGAAAAAATTAACAAAGGGCAGGAAAGTATCTCCAGGCTTAAAAAGTGTTTAATCCTGTAAGTTAATCATTACTTAGTAGACCAATTAAGTATAAAATCAAAGGAAAGCACATTTCTTGACCATTTGGAGTCAAAAAGTTAACCTTGGAGGAAATCTTCGGCTTCTTTAACAGAATTAAACCACCGATGTGATTTGTCAGGTAACAAAATTCCCAGACGGGCTGGGAACAGTAATGCAGGTTGAGAATTCCCTTGATAAAGCCCGACATAACCGGTTTGTAAAACAGTCTCTCTTTCATAACTTCTGGGGTGTAATCTTCAACCATACGAAACCTCCAATCTTTATATTGGATCATTCCTTGACGACGAGCAATTCGAATCAAATGTTCTTTAGTACTCACATAGTGAAATTTCAATATCACTGACCATGATTTTTGCTCTGCCGAAGGTTTTGGTCTTAACGCTCGGTGGCACGATCAAGTATAGGGCGTATAGAAAACACTTCAGGGCCAAACACATCCATCAGAAGTTTAGAAAGGAATTCAATGCGATTACCAGATTCAGCGTTCTCGGCGAGGCCCATGATCCTCGCATTGTTTCTCCGACTGCGGTTTTCTAAATCAATAATCCTCTGTCTTTGGTCTTCCAGTCTTTGGTCATTGTTAAATCTTTTTTCAGTAAGTTCAGCCTGCGATCTCTCTCTTTGCCAGCTTGATCCAGTCAGCAATCAATTGCTGTTGTTTAGCACTCTCCTGTATGAGTGTGGTCTGTCTTTCTTCAATATCCTTTAACAGCGTTTCCAAAGTGGCAAGTCTCTGGTCAAGCTTTTTATCCAGTTTAGGGATAGCTTCCAAAGTGAGTTAAGAGTCTCCGTTACCCTTGCTATCAGCTCCAGCCTTAGCTCTGGTATTCATTCCGACACTTAAAAGTCAAAATCAATCTTGTAAAAGTATTATAGAAGTCTTATTAAAGGGTGGTGCACGAAGAATTAAAAGGTGAGTGGAGCAGAGCCAAGACACGACCTACTCCATGGAGCGCCACCAAAAGACTACCGGCCACTGTCTGTAATGAGTTTCTACGTTCTCCCCATGTCTGCATGGGTGTCCTCCTGGTGCTCCAGTTACCGCTCACATTCCAAAGATGTATGTTGGGGCCGGAAGCGTGGCGACACTTGCGGGCTGCCCCCAGAACACTACGAAAAAGATGCATTTCACTATGGGTTTCGATGTACATGTGACTAATAAAGATCTTATCTTATCTTAAATGAATAGGATTTTAGCTCCAATTAGTGGAGGCAAGAGGAATAGTGCATGGGTGGAAAAGGGCTTGATCTTAGTCTTCTTGGTGAAGGAAAAAAAACATGGGATATCTTAAACTACATGTAGATTGGACAAAGCAGATTACTAGTGGTGCATGTGGGGAGGGAGCGGAGTGAAATACAGAATTCGTTTGGTGGATAAAGACATGTATATGAAAGTTATGAAGATTTACAATGTTGGACCAGTTGGTGCACTGTCTCTGTGCCAGTGGAAAAAGCCGCATCTCACTTTTTAGTACCATGTCTATAGCGCTCTTCAAATACATATCCAAATGTGGTTAAAATATGCATATTTCACTTTTGGGAAGTGAGTTCCAAACATCCATCTGGGTGTCTTCACAAGAGGAGGGGTCAATGGCATTGTTGTACCAGAGGGAGGAATATTGGATGGGTGAAACTAGTTGAAAAAGAAGCTTTTTCAGAATTTCCAGTGAAATAGAAGAGATGACGAACAACACGAAAATCAGTGGTGTTGACAGTGTTGAAGCTTTCAGTGGAAGAGAACGTTCTTGCTCCCGTTTTTTTCCAAAGAGACAGACTCTCTGGTAAGATCTCTGCAACATCACAGCGCAGTTAATCACAAGATAGAATTCTTCGTGGAGTAACTGTCTGTCAACTCAGTTTCAAGTGTCAAAGCAATATAAGTCGCACTGAATACCTTCAAGTACAATTTTATCTGAGTTCCAATGTTTGTCTCACACACACATAGGAAAAAAAACAAAAGATACACCACACACACTTCACACACACAAAATACACTCCTCTCACATAAAACACACAGTACACACCACACACATACACACACACGCAAAGTACAGTATAAAAACACACGCACAGACAAAATATGCTCCACACAAACACCACAAACAAATAGGCACACTACTCTCACACCACACATAAACATACACACATCACACACTGAAACCACACACACACACACACACACACACACACACACACACACACACACACACACACACACACACACAATCACTAGCACACACTCACTCCCTCTGTGTTCCTCTATTTCAGTTAACTTGGCCGTGATTGGGGTAATGTTCTACAGACGATGCGGTCTCTCCACGTGTATCACTGTCTACCTGCTGTCGTTGGCGGTGACGGATCTCCTGGTCATTATCACAAGCGTGATATTAAACTTAATTGTTCCCATGATTTTCCCATTGAACTTCATCAATATTGCTCCAGCCTGCAGTGTGAATCTGGCGGTAGCTTTGACTGCAACAGACTGCTCCATCTGGGTGACGGTGATGTTCACCTTTGATCGCTTTGTGGATATTTGCTGCCAGAAATTGAAAATGTAATATTGCACGGAGAGAACGGCGGCTGTGGTGATCGTAACGATTACAGCGCTGAGCTGTTTAAAAGACGTATTTTATCTATGAACCTCCACATAGAACCGAGTCCACACCGTGCAAAATTAAGTCCACATAGTATACCTTACCTGGCTGGATCGCATTGGATTGGATCAACAGCATTTTAGTCCATTGTATGCCATTCGTTATAATTTTGCTGCTCCATCTCCTCACCGTCAGGCACATTTTAAGGGCCATTAGAATCCGCAGGAGACTCCAGGGCGGCGGGAACAACGAGAGACAGGGCGACCCGGAGATGGACAGCCGCAGGAAGGCTATCGTCCCGCTCCTCAGTATCTCATGTATCTTCATCCTCTTGTGGCTACTGGAACTGATAAGTTTCCCCTATGTTCGAATTGTCAACGTCACTTACTTTTCATGTTCCAATTTGAGTGACTCACTCTCTCTGGAAGAATGCGGGTACGTGCTTCAGTTCTTGTGTTCCTGCGTGAACCCATTTATTCATGCAGGGACACAGAGTAAGATCAGAGACGAAATAAAGCTGGGGCTGAAATATCCACTGACTCTCATTAATAAATTACTGAAATAAACAATGTTTTATTCTTTGTGAACAGTTGATGCTTCAATCCACACTCATCTTGTTTTCCATGTTCTGGCCTGCTCAGCATAAAGTGAAAACCAAAGTCAAAGTCGAGTTTATTGTCTGATGCACAATTGCATGCCTGCACAGGTGCAATGAAAGACAGAGGTGCAGCAGCATCGCAGGCACATCGCATCAGTTGCTCAATTGGTTTATTATTTCCACATGTACTTTGTTTTTCATGCCATCCATACAGATCATTTCATTACAACAGTGTATTGAGATGGGACAAGGGAACACAATAACAGAATGCAGAATAACGCGTTAACTTACAGAGAAAGTGCACTGCTGTTTGATAAATGAAGTGCAGGGGTCACGATGAGGTAGATTGTAGATCGAGTTCATCATATAAGAGGACTGATCAAGAGTCTGATAACAGCTGTCCTTGAGCCTGGTGGTTCGTTTTATCAGGCTTTTGTATCTTCTGCCTGGTGGGAGGGGGGAGAAGAGAGAATGTACGAGGTGGGTGGGGTCTTTGATTATGCTGGCTGCTTTACCAAGGCAGCAAGAAGTGTAGACAGAGTCCATGGAGGGGAGACTAGTTTCCATGATGTGCTAAGCTGTGTCCACAACTCTGCAGTTTCTTGCAGACTCTGGCAGAGCAGTTGCTATACCAAGCTGTGGTGCATCCGGATAGGATGCTCTCTATGGTGCTTTTGTTAAAATAGTTGAGGGTCAAAGGGGACATGCCAAATTTCTTTAGTCTTCTGAGAAAGTAGAGGCACTGGTAAGCTTTCTTGGCTGTGGCATCTACATGGTTGCAGCAGGAAAGGCGATTGATGATGTCCCAGGAACTTCAAGCTTTCAACCGTCTCAACCTCAGGTTACTTTCCCTCAATGTCACAGGTTACACAGATACACAACGTTCACAAGGAAAACATAAATCATTGACACAAATTATCCAAGATTATACCTGGAACAACACATTTAGAACAAAAGAGAAGGAAACAAAGTCCATCGTTGTGCAATGTGGTCCTAGTGTTGCTGTACTGAGGAAGTGATTGGGGTTCTGCAGGTTGGTTCAAGAACCAAATGGTTGAAGGGAAGTAGCTGCTCTTGAACCTGGTGGTGTGGGACTTCAGACTTCTGTACCTCCTGCCCAGTGGTAGCTGTGTGAAGATGGCATGGCCCATATGGTGGGAATTTTTCATGATAGATATTGCCTTCTTGAGACAGCACTTTATATAGATACTTCCGATGGTGGGGAGGGATGTGCCCATGAGTCCACTACACTTTGCAGCTTCTTACCTTCCTGCGCTTTCAAATACCAGACCGTGATGCAACCAGTCAGGATACTTTCAACAGTACATCTGTAGAAGTTTGTTCAGGAATTCGATGTCTTGCCAAACCTCGTAAGAAAATAAAGCAAAGACGCTGACAAGATCAGCAATGATTGTCCTGTCCTGATTGCCCTTTGGAAGGTGGTGGTGAACCATCCTCTTGGTGGAGGTACTCCCGCAGTGCTGTTTGGGAGCGACTTAGATCCAGTGACTCCGAAGGCTCAGTGATATATTTATTTTCCTTATTTCTAACTCTGTAACACAGGTTGAGAAATGTCCCAATCAGTATGCTGTTCAGTGTAGCAGGGAAACCAGCAGGGGCTGATGTTTACCTGTGCCTGCTCCCCATGGAGATGGGAGAGGTTGTGGTTTTGGCAGATGCTGAGGGAGTAGTCTGGGGAAGGAACGTTTTGTAGATGCTACACACTGCAGTCACAGTGCACAGGTGTGTAGGTGGTGGATGAGGTGTCAATCAAACAGGCTGCTTTGTCCTGAATGTTGTTGGAGATGTTCTCATTCAGAGAGTGCTCCATCATCATCCTGAATTTTGCCCTTGTAATTGGTGGGAAAGTTCTGAGACGTCACGAAGTGAGAAACACATTACAGGATTTCCAGACTCTGACCTGCTCCAGTGGCCATGTGGTTGGTCCAGCTGAGTTTCCAACTTGTCCAACAGGGTCAATGGAGACCCCCACCCTCCAGGCTGTTGTTGGTGGAGGCACTCGGCAGTGGTAATTCCATTGAATGTCAAGGGGATGCAGTCAGAATCTTTTGTTGGAGATGATCATTGCCTGGCCCTTCTGTGGTGTGAATGTTACTTGCTGCTTATCAGCTCACGGCTGAATGTTGTCCAGGTCTTCCTGCAGGAAGGCTGAATCTGCTGAAGAGTTGAACATTGTGCAGTCACCCCAGGCATATCCACCTCTGTTCTCCTTCACTGTTACAGTGAGTTCCAATTCAAACCTGAGGAACAATGCCTCACCTTCCATCTGGATACGTTGTAGCTTCCTGATTTGACACTGAATTGTCTGACTTGAAGTAACTCAGCCATTTCTGCAAATCATCTGACACCATTAATAGCCTGACCTTCCAGGCATGTCCCACACCCCTGCTTTTAGCAACTGATAACAGTCACTGCCTCAAACTGCCAGAGGAACTGTGAGAAGCTGATCAGGCAACACCTGTGGAGGCAAAGGGACAGTCAGTGTTTCAGGATGAGACCCTGCATCAATCCTGATCTCGACCCAAAACGTCGACTATCCCTTTGCTTCCACAGGTGCTGCCTGACGCGCTGATTCTTCCAGCAGTTTGTGCTTTGCTCCAGCTTCCAGCATCTGCAGTCTCTCTTGTGTCTCCAGAGAAACGGCAGAAGGAATTTAATCCTTACAAATGCAAGGGAATGTATTTCAGGACCACTAACAAGGCCAGTATATGCATAAGGAACGGTAAGATCCTCGGAGGTACTGAGGAGAGAGGGACCCTAGTGTATCCCAGTGAGAGTGGGTACCCGTGGGACCTGTAAGCCAGTATCTGTCGAACCATGAACCCGCAAAGAATCACCGTCTCGGAGACTGTTGCCCTGTGAGCTTCAGTGTCTGTGAGGCCTGTACCCAACAGAGTTGTCGTTAGTAGAATTTCATCAGAGGGGGGAGAGTGGGTGTCATCAATTGCCCAGTGACAGTGTCTGTCGGAAGATATAATTCATAAAGTCACAGATGGGATGAGAATTTGTGGTTCTGCTGGCAGTGAAGACAGTCGTCTTCAGCTGCAGAACGACATGGAGGAGATGACGAGAAGGGCATAGAAACGGCAGACGGAATTTAATCTTGAAAAGTGTACAGTGATACAACGCCGACCTGATCTTCTGCCTTGTCTCATTAACCTGCACCCAGACCTTATTCCTCCAAACCCCTCCCTTCCATGTACCTATCCAAACTTCTCTTAAATGTTGCAACTGAATCCGAATCTACCACTTCCGATGGCAGCTCGTTCCACACTCGGACCACCTTCTGAGTGAAGAAGTTTTCCCTTAGATTCCCTTTAAATATTTCACCTTTCACCCTGAACCTATGACATCTTGTCTCACTCAGCCTGATGGGAAATAGCCTTTATTCATTCGCTTTATCTGTACCCCTCATAATTGTGTAAACCTCGATAAGATCTCTCTTCATTCTCCTGCACTCCAGGAAATAAAGTCCAAACTTATTCAACGTAGCGGTTAGCGTAACTCTTTACAGTACCACTGACCCTGGTTGAAATCTGGCCACTGTCTGTAAGGAGTTTGTACGTTCTCCCCGTTTCTGCGTGTGTTTCCTCCGGGTGCTCCGGTTTCCTCCCACATTTCAGAGACGTACAGGTGAGGAAGTTGTGGGCGTGCTATGTTGGCGCCGGAAGCGTGGCGACACCTGCGGGCTGCCCCCAGAACACTACACAAAAAGTTGTATTTCACTGTGTGTTTCGATGTACATGTGACTAATAAAGATATCTTATCTTTTCTTATCTTTCCCTATAACTCAGGTCCTCAAATTTCAGCAGCATCTTTTAAATTTTCTCTGCACTTTTTCAATCTTATTGATATCTTTCCTGTCGGTGACCAGAACCGCTCACAAAACTCTAAATTCGGCCTCACAAATATCTTGTACAACTTTAACATAACATCCCAACTCCTGTACTCAGTGCCTTGATTTACGAAGGCCATTGTGCCAAAAGCTCTCTTTATGACCCCATCTACCTGTGACACCATTTTCAAGGAATTATGGATTTGTATACCGTGGTCCCTTTGTTCTACCGCACACCTCAGAGCCCCACCATTCACTGTGCAAGTGTTACCCTAATTAGTGTTCCCAAAGTGCAATACCTCACACATGCCTGCATTAAATTGAATCTGCCATTTTTCAGCCCATTTTCCCAGTTTGTCAAGATCACGCTGCGAGCTTTGATAGCCTTCCTTGCTGTCCACTACGCCCCCCCAACCTTGGTGTCATCCACAAATTTGCTGATCCAGTTTACCACATTATCATCTGTGTGATTAATATAGATGATAAACAACAACAGACTCAGCACCGATCCATGCTGCACACCACTAGTCACAGGCCTCCAATCAGAGGGACAACCATCTACTACCACTCTCTGGCTTCTCCCGCTAAATCAATGTTGAATCCAATTGGCTACTTCATGCTGAATGCCAAGCGACTTAACCTTCTGTAGCAGCCTCCCATGCAGGACGTTGTCAAAGGCATTGCTAAAGTCCAAGAAGACATTATCCACCGCCTTTCTTTCATCAACCTTCTTGGTAACCTCCTCGAACAACTCCATGAGATTGGTTAGACATGACCTACCACGCACAAAGCCATGCTGAATATCCCTGATCAGGCCCTATTTATCCAAATGCTTATGTATCCTGTCCCATAGAATGCCTTCCTGTAGTTTACCAACAACTGACGTCAGGCTCACCAGCCAAAATTCCCCAGCTTATTCTTAAAGCTTTTCTTGAACAACCGAACAACATTAGTTGTCCTCCAGTCCTCCGGCACCTCTCCCATGGCTAACGACAGTTTAAATATCTCTGCCAGGACCCCCACAATTTCTACATTAGCCTCCCATGAGGTCCGAGGGAACAACCAGTCAGGCCCTGGGGATTTATCTGCCTTCATTTGCCTCAAGACAGCCAACACCTCGTGTTCCATAATCAGGATACGGACAATGACCTCACTATTCCTTTTGCCTCAGTTCTATAGGCTCTTGTCTGTCTGCAGAGGAAATATGGATGCAAAAAGTTAATTTAAAATCTTCCCCATCTCTTTCGGTTCCATGCACAGATGACCACGTTGATCTTGAAAAGGACCAATTTTGTTCCTTGCTCTTTTGCTCTTACTATAGCTGTAGAAATCCTTGGGATTCTCTTTCACCTTCTCTGCAAGAACAACCTCATGTTCTACTTTTGCCCTCTTGATTTCTCTCTTAAGTGTTCCTTTGTATTTCTTATACTCCTCAAATGCCTTACTTGATCCTAACTGCCTGTACCTGATATGCACCAGTGATACCAGGTGCATATCACCAGGGACTCAATATCCCTCAGTAACCAAGGTTCCCTAAACCTGTCAGCCTTGCCTTTTATTCTGACAGGAACATACAGATGCTGTACTCTCAATATTTCACTTTTGAAAGCTTCCCACTTACCAAGCATTTCTTTGCCAGAAAAAGCCTCTCCCAATCCATGCCTGCCAGAACCCTTCTGATGGCATCAAAGTTGGCCTTACATCAGTTTAGAACCTGAACCCGAGGAACAGCCCTCCATCATTATCTTGAAACTAATGATCACCAGATCCAAGGCGTTCCCATGCACACACGTCTGCCACCTGCCCTGTCTCTTTCCCTCAGAGGAGATCCGGTTTCGTGCTCTTTGATTGGGGCCTCGACACACTGATTTTGGAAATTTACCTGAACACATTTGACAAACTCTATCCCATACAATCCCTTTACATTATGGGAGTGCCAGTCAATATGTGGAAAGTTAAAATCACCTACTATCACAGCCATATATTTATTGCAAGTGTCTGCTATCTCTCTATAAATTTGTTCCTCTAAATCCCACTGACTGTGGGAGGTCTATAGTTAGTGCCATTAACTTATTTTCACCCATAATGCCTCAGTAAACGAGCCCTCCGGTATATTCTCTCTGAGAACTGCTGTGACATTTTCCCTGATGAGTAATGCCACCCCTCCCCCTTTAATACCTCCCTCTCTGTCATGTATAAAACATCAGAACCCCGGAACATTGAGCTGCCAGTCCTACCCGTCCTGCAACCAAGTCTCACTAATTGCCACAACATCATAATTCCATGTACTGATCCATGCTCCAAGTTCATCTGCCTTTCCTACAATACTCCTTGCATTGAAACAGACACATCTCAGGACATTAGTCCCACCATGCTCATCAACTAGTTGATTTCTGTCTTTGCTTGTAAGCTGAACAGCTGCTACACCACTTGCTGCCCTGTCACACTGGTTCCCACCCCCTGCAACTCCAGTTTGAGCCCCCCGAGCAGCATGAGCAAACCGTCCCACGAGGATATTGATCTCCCTCCAGTTCAGGTGCAAACTGTCCTGTTTGGACAGGTCCCAAGTTCTGAAACCCTCCCCCCTGCACCATCTCCTTGGCCACGAGTTAAACTACGCTATCTTCCTATTTCTTGCCTCACTGGTACGTGGCACGGGTAACAATCCAGAGATCGCCACCTTGGAGGTGCTGTCTTAGCACCTAACTTTGCAGGACCTCGTCACCTTCCTGCCTATGTCATTGGTACCGATGTGGACCACGGCTTCTGGCTGCTCATCTTACCTCTGTAGAATGCTGTGGACTCGATCCGAGAAGTCTCTGACCCTGACACCAGTGAGGCAACATACCATCCGGAAGTCTCGGTCTCATCCACAGTATCTCCCAGTTGTTCCCCGAACCAATGAATCCCCGATCACTACCGCACTTTCTTTCCCCCCTTCTCTTCAGAGTCACAGAGCCAGACTCAGTGCCAGAGACCTGGCCGCTGTGGCTTTCCCCTGATAGGTTATCATTGCGGACAGTATACTAAGCAGTATATTTGTTCTTGAGTGAACGGCCACCGGGGTACTCTGCACTGACTGCCTATCACCTTCCCTCTGCTGACAGTGTCCCAGCTACCTGCAGCCCGGATGTTACAGCCTCCATGTAACTCCTGTCTATATACCCCTCAGCCTCCCGAATGATCCAGAATTTATCCAGCTCCAGTTCCAGTTCCCTGACACGGTCTGTTAGGAGCTCCAGCCAGTTGCACTTCTCGCTTAAGTTTAAAAAGGCACACTGGGGGATACTTTTTCACACAAGGGTGATCCATATGGAACAAGCTGCCAGAGGAAGTGGTAGAGGTGGGTACAATTCCAATATTCAAAAGACATTTGGACAGGTTCATGGAAAGAAAAGGGTTAGAAGGATATGGGCCAAATGCAGGTAAATGGGATTAGCTCAGTTTAGGCAACTGGTCAGCATGGACACGTTGGGCGGAAGGGCCTGTTTCCATGCTGTGTAGATCTGTGACTCTTCCCTCAGCAGACGTGTATGTAACCAGGGGGCATAGGTCTAAGGCAAGGGGTAGGAGATTTAAAGGGAACGAATGGAAGAATAAATAGGTCCTTTTTCCTGTGGCAAACAGTGACAGGTGGGCTATCACAGGATTTAGTGCTGGGACCACAACTATACACAAGAATTCTCAATGACTTAAGTGAAAGTTTAAATGCAATATCTGCACATTTGCACATGACACAAAACTAGGTGGGAGTTTGAGCTGTGAAGCTGATGCAGAGAAACTCCAGTGTGAGTTACACAGGTTGAGAGGGTGGGTAAATGCATGGATGATGCAGTATAACGTGGGGAAATGTGGGGTTACCCACTTTGGTGGTAAAAAGGCAAAGGCAGGTTATTGTCTGAACAGTGAGACATTGGGAAAGGTGTAGAGACAGCAAGGTCTGGGTGCACCAGTCACTGGAAGATGGAACAGGCAGGTAAGAAGGCAAATTGTATGTTGGCCTTCAAAAAGAAGGATTTGAGCACAGGAGCAGGGACGTCTTGCTGCAATTATACAGGGCTGTGGTGAGACCACACCTTGAGTACTGTGTGAAGTTTTGGTCTCCTGATCTGAGGCAGGACGTATTTGCTATGGAGGAAATGCAGTGAAGGTTCACCAGGTTGAATCCAGGACTGAGGTATGAAGAGCGATGGAGAAAGTTGGGCGTATATTCACCAAAGTTTAGAACGCTGACAGTGAATCTCCTTGAAACTTATAAAAACCTGACAGTACCGGACAGATTAGATGCGGGAAGGATCTTCCCGTTAGTGAGTAAATCCAGAACCGGAGTTCACTGCCTAAGGATAAGGGACTGGTCACTTAGGGATTAGCTGAGTAGAAATCTCTTTACCCAGAGGGTAGTGAGCATGTGGAATTATAAGAAGGCAGCTGAGGCCGAATCAGTAAATATATTAAACCACACCACCAGGTTCAGGAACATCTACTTTCCTACAACCATCAGGTTCTTGAACCAACCTGCACGCCCCTAACCCTACCTCAGCAACGGAACACCATGGACCACCTCTTGCACTGCCATGGGCCTGTCTCTGATTGTGGTGTTTTGCACTAATGTCTTGCTTTGCACAGTCTTGTTCCTGTTCGATGTGTGGTCTGACTCTATGTGCCTGTGATCCTGCTGCAAGTTTTTCATTGCACCTGTACCTCACCGTACTTGTGCACATGACAATAAAGTCGATTTAACGTGATATTCAAGCAGGGGTGCTGAAGACACAAGAAACGGCAGACACTGGAGAAACTCAATGGGTCGGACAGCATCTGTGGAGGGAAAGGAACGTTTGACGCTTCGGGTCGAGACCCTACAACCGGACTGAAAAAAGGGGAGACAGCCTGTGTAAAGAGGTGAGGGGGAGGGTTGGGGCCACATCTCAAGTGATAGGTGAGGAAGGGTTGATTGGCGGATGGAGTCAGGTGGGGGAGGGAAGGGTGGAGACAGTGACAGGGACTGGGAGGTGACTGGTGGGGGCAACAAAGGGCTGAAGATGATGTAATCTGATGAGAAAGGAAGGAGAAGAGGAACCGTGAGGGAGGTGGGAGGGCAGAAGGGGACAGTCGGGGGAGAGGTCCCAGTGTGTGGAGGGTGTGGGTGATGGGCAGGTGGAGTAGGTGGGGAGAGAAAGGGATGGCTTCTAAACCTGTCGTGAACACACACCTTTATTTTGAATGACAACAAAGTCAGTTCTATCCTTCCCTTGCACTCACCCGATTTTTAAAACAAGTTTATCGTTTATATAATTGCTGACGATTTCACAAGTGGCCTCCCTAAGTGCTGTGAGTGATTCCCCGTTATAGGTTGCTCCTGCCTTATGGCTCGTGGCATCTTTATAAAACCCCAGATCTTCTTTGCTTATGACGCAGTAGACGGTAACCCAGGACCTGAACAGCAACAATAGGAAGGGTTATATAAACTGCCTGGAGAAAACAGCACTGAGATACAACACAGTCAGATGGAGACACAGGAGGCTGCAGATGCTGGAATCAGGAGCAACAAACAATCTGCTGGAAGAACTCAGCGGGTCGAGCAGCATCTGTGGGATGAATTTAATTGTCGATGTTTCAGGTCGGGTTGAACACTTATTCTGAGAATCTTCAGCCAGAGGAAACAACTTTCCTGCATCCAGCATGTCAACCCTGTGAGCATTTTGTAGGCTGCAGTGCAATGTAAACTCCTCCCATTCTTCTCAGCTCCACAGAATTCAGGGCCGGTCGACTCAGTCAAAAAGCTGCAGATGCTGAAAAGCTGCAACATAAGCAGAAAATACTGGAAACTCTCAGCGGGTCAGGCAGGATCTGTGGAGAGGGAAACAGCGTTGACTTTTCAGGCTGAAGATCATTTGAACTGGGAAGGAGTGAGAAAAAGTTAAGTTGCAGCAAAGGTGGGCTGTGGGATGGATGGGGAAAAGGGAATATCTCCGATAGCGTGTGATCAAATGGGTTCATGTCAACGTCACAGTCGAGTTTGTTGTCTTATGTACAAGTACATGTTTTCAAAGGAGCAATGGAAACCTTTCTTGCAGCAGCATCGCAGGCACACAGCATCAGATAAGCAGCATTCACAAGAAAACAGAAATAAACACAAATTTTGCACAATTGTTACGCAATTAGAATTAAAAAGCACAAAGTCCATTTTTGTTCAAAATGATCAATATCTCTATAGTGCTGCTCAACTGCAGTGATTTGGATTGTGCTGGTTGGTTCAAGATGCAAATGTTTGAAGGGAAGTAGCTGTTCTTCTACCCAGCGGTGTGGGACTTCAGGCTTCTGTACCTCCTGCCCAACATCAGCAGTGAAAAGATGGCATGGCCTGGATGGTGGGGATCTTTGATGATGGATGTTGCCTTCTTGAGGCAGCGCCTCCTGTAGGTACCACTGATGGTTGTGTTATCAGAGCGACCCTGCTCCTTCTAGCAGCATCTCTCATCCTTGTGACCAGACCTCTGTAATGTCCAGCAGACCAGACCTTCTTGGTACTGCTGATTCATATAAGTTGATGCAAGAGGATGCCACAGTGGGGAAACAGATGGTGCCGCTTCCTGACAGCTCCAAAGACCCAGATTTGATCTTGACCAACGGTACTGCCCGTGTGGGGTTTGCACCTTCTCCCAGTGACCACAAGGATGTACTCCCACATTACAGAGAGTGCAGTTTGGGAGGTTAATTGGCCACTGTAAGTTGGCCCCAGAGTGTAGGTGAGTGGTAGATCTGGGGGAAGATGATGGGAACGTGGGGAGAATAAAATGGGGATGGGTAAATGGGGGCTTGATGTTCAGCACAGAGTTGGTGGGCCGAAGGGTCTGTTTCCATACTGTGAAAATCCATTTCACATTTATCCAACATAAAGTAGGAAAGAGCAAGGTGCCATCATAATGTAGCGTGGACCCAAGAGTGCGGAAAGAGGGTAGTGGGTGCAAGGAACGAGTTGCCGGAGGAAGTGGTAGAGGTGGGAATAATTACAACGTCAAAGAGACATTGAACATGGAGAGATAAGGTTGAAATGGATATGGCCCAAATGCAGGCAAATCGGACGGGCTTAGTTAGGCAAATTGGTCGGCATGGAATAGAACACAGAACATAGAAAATCTACAGCACAATTCAGGCCCTTCGGTCCACAAAGCTGTGCAGATTGTTGGGCCTTAGGGCCTGTTTCCTTGCTGTAGAACTCTATGAATATAGAATTGCGCAGGTGAGATGGTAGAGAACAAGATGAGGGCGGTTTGCAACATAAACTGTTCACAAAGATTTTTTTTTTATTTTAAGATTTATTGGTAAGGGTCAGCGGATATCTCAGCCCCAGCTTTATCTGTTATCTGATCTTACTCTGTGTCCCTGCACAAATAAATGGGTTCACGCAGGAACACAAGAACTAAAGCACCTTCCCGCTTTCTTGCAGAGGGAAAATTGAGTCACTGAAATTGGAACCTGAAAAGGAAGTGGCGCTGGCAATGCGAATG
Source organism: Pristis pectinata (assembly GCF_009764475.1). Classification (NCBI taxonomy): domain Eukaryota; kingdom Metazoa; phylum Chordata; class Chondrichthyes; order Rhinopristiformes; family Pristidae; genus Pristis; species Pristis pectinata. Next base: position 350,848 of record NC_067431.1, read on the forward strand.
TAGAGGAAAGTTATCAGCACCAGAAGCCACAAGAGTATGAATGTATCCGAGATACTAGGAGCAGGACGATAGACTTCCTGCGGCTGTCCGTCTCCGGGTCGCTCTGTCTTTCACTGTTTCCACCGCCCTGGAGTCTCCTGCGGATTCTAATAGCCCTTAAAATGTGCCTGATGGTAATGCAATTCAGCAGCAAAATTAGAATGAATGGCCGACAAGGAGTTAAAATGCTATCAATCCAGTCGTAAGCTATCCAGCCAGGCGAGGTATAATATGTAGCCCTAACTTCGCATGGAGTGGGCTCAGTTTTATGTGGAGGCACATAAACAAAATACATAAGTACATTTCTGAAACAGCTCAGGACAATGACTCAATTTCTGATCACCACAACCGCCGTTCGCTCCATGCAATATTTTGTTTTCAATTTTTGGCAGCAAATATGGATGAACAGGGAGATCCACCCCCTACTAAAGTCGAGGACTGCTGCACACAAATCTGGTGATCCTGATGTGTACACAAAATCGAAATATGACCTTTGGGAAGCTATCACGAATGCCAAGAGGCAATACCAACTGAAAATAGAGACCCAGACTAGCCATCAGTTATGGCAGGGCTTACATGCCATAACAGGCTACAAGACGAAGTCGGGCTGCATATTTGACAACAGCGCATCCCTTCCTGATGAACTTAATGTATTCCATGTGCGTTTTGAACAGAAGGGAAGTGCATTGCCATCACCCACCCTGGCAGCCTCAGATGCAACTGAACCTGTGATCAACATTGAGGACGTAAGATCAGTCTTCCGGAAAATGAATATGAAGAAAGCCCCTGGCCCAGATGGTGTCCCTGGCCGTGTGCTCAGATCTTGCGCTGATCAGCTGGCAGAAGTATTTGTGGACATATTTAACCTCTCCCTGCTTCAATCTCAGGTTCCCACCTGTTTTAAGAGGCCACTATCATCCCGGTACTGAAGGAAAGCAGGGTAACATGCCTCAATGACTATCGACCAGTGGCTCTGACATCCACCATCATGACGTGCTTTGAGAGGTTGGTCATGGCACGCATTAACTCCAGCCTCCCAGACAATCTCCACCAACTGCAATTCGCCTATCACCGAAACAGGTCCACAGCGGAAGCCGTCTCCGCGGCCCTACACTCAGCTCTGGAGCATCTAGACAGCAAAGAGACCTACAACTCTGCCTTCAATATAACAATCACAAGCAAGTTTTTCACCAAACTCCGAGACGGAGGACCTCCCTCTGTAACTGGATCATTGACTTTCTAACCAACAGACCGCAATCAGTGAGGATGGGAAGCAAAACCTCCTGCACAATTATTCTCCGTGACTTTCAAACTAAGGAGCTTTTAATTTGGGAAGCAGATCGTAGAGGAATGATTAATTACCAAGATTGCCAGATCAGAATCGTTGAAGATTACTCACCTGAGACCATGAAGGAACGGGTTAAATTTAAAAAGGTTATGTCGGATCTGTATCAGAAAACATATAAGCCGTCGCTTCACCTCCCGGAAAGACTTAAGATCGTACTGAAAAATGCTCGCAAAAATGGTTTCGATCCTCCGAACAAGCCGAGATTTTCCTTACTATGAACATTTTGTGTTTTCTACCTTTTTTTTTCTTGTTTTTTTCCAGTAATTACTTATTAATACTTGGGGATGCTTGTGTTTTTTGATCCTTTTTTTGAACTTTTTTTTTTACATTTTGGAATAACAAAAATGTAACATGTAAAAGTTATGCTGATCTAAGAACTCTCGTTTTCTGTACTTATAATTGTGGTTTTCTTCTTTTACCTTATTGTTATGACTGGGTTGGAACTTTACTAACCTTGAAGTTAATGAGCAGAGATAATTGGGGTTATATTGTCTTTAGGTATGCGCCAGCTGTTTCTTAGTTGGTTTGTTTTCTTTGCGTGTGGGGGAGGGGGAGGGGGGGTTAACCTGGGAAACTGATTTGGGCTGTCAACCAAGTCTGTTGCTTAGATACCTTATTTGGAATCCTACTGTAGTACTTTTTGATGGTACAATCCAATGGTTTGTTCAGTATTCTCTTTTTACCTACATTTAAATAATATTATTATGGATCAAATTATTAATTTGGTTAGATGGATCAAATTATTAATTAATTATTAATCATCCTTTGAAGCAAAACAAGATTTTTGTCTGTATTTAAAAAAACTTAAAGCCTTTATTATCTTTTTACAAGAAACTCGCGTTTGTAACTGTGATACTTCACGCTTTTTTAATCGATGGAACGGGTTCTAATTTCATTCTTCTTTTCAAAACAAATCTAGAGGGATTACAGTTCTTATAGATAAAACAGTTCCATTTGATCAACATAAGGTCATAACTGATACTAAAGGTCGTTTCGTTATAGTATCAGGCAAAATAAACAACAGATCAATGTTATTGGCTAATATTTATGCTCCAGATACGAAGACCCAGGACTTTTTGAATGATTTTTTCACTTATACCAGATTTGAATTTTTACTCTTTGGTGTTAGGAGGAGATTTTAATTGCTAGTTAGATCCCAAATTAGATAGGTCATCTATTAAATTATCTGCTCATAATAAATCAGCTTTATTTCTTCAATCGTTTTTAATGAAAACTGGGGTCATTGACGTCTGGTGTTTTTTTCACCTAGAAGATAAGGAATATTATTTTTTCTCTCATGTTCACCACACATATTCCAGGATTGACTATCTTTTCATTGATAATCAAATGATTCCATCAGTTAGATTGCCCTTTCGGATCATGCTCCTGTGTTTCTATCTTTAAATATCCCTGGGCTTCCTCAGACAAACAGATTTTGGCATTTTAATCTAACCTTGTTATCTGATAAAAACTTTTTAAAACTTATGGGAAAACAAATTATTTTTTTTAAAGAGAATTTGTCAGAAAGGATTTCTAGTCTTATTGTTTGGGATGCTTTTAAAGCCTTTATTAGAAGTCAAATTACCTCTTATACGGCAAACATCAGGACAAAAGCTAACAAAGAAAGAGCCGATATAATTAATCAACTTAAACTATTAGATCAAAAATATGATTTGGATCCAGATCCGGCTTTATATAAAAGGTGAGTTGAAATTAAAACTAAATATGATCTTCATTGACATATCCAATTGAAGGTCAACTTTTAAAAGATAAAAGTCAATTTTATACCAATGGAGGTAAAACAGGTAAATTACTGACTAACCAATTAAAACTCTCCAGAGCTAAACGGCAAATTAAAGAACTCTCGAAAGCCAATGGTGAGAGGACAACTGATTGTTTGGAAATAAACGATAATTTTAGAGAATTCTATCTTAAACTTTATAGTTCTAATTTTCCTAAAGATAATACTGTAATGAATAATTTATTTGACCAATTAAACGTTCCTATACTTGCTACTGAAAACCGAAAACAGTTGGATCAATCTATTACATAACAGGAAATCGCCGAGGTGGTGCGATCCTTACACTCTGGTAAGACTCCGGGTCCTGATGGATTTCATGGAGAATTCCATAAGGCCTTTTCCTCTTTGCTTAAACCTCATTTATGTGCTGTTTTTTTCGGATTCTTCTAACTTGAGTAGATTACCACAATCTTTTTATGAAGCCTCTATTTCACTTATTCGTAAGAAAAATAAGAACCCAACGGCATGTGCTTCGTACAGACCAACTTCGTTACTTAATATGGATGTTAAAATTTTATCAAAACTTTTAGCTCGTAGATTGGAAAATATTTTACCTTCAATTATTATCTGGTGATCAGACTGGTTTTATTAAAAAACGATATTCTCATTTTAATATTCGTCGTTTGTTGAATATTATCTACTCTCCCTCGAAGGAAATAGCAGAATGTTTGATATCTCTTGTTAAAAGGGTTTTATCAAGCCTGTCACCTCTTTCTATATCATTGATTGGCCGAATTAATGCCATTAAAATGAATATTTTACCTAAATTCATTTATCTATTTTAGGCTTTACCTGTTTATATTCCTAAGTCTTACTTTGACTCTCTTGATTCAATTCTATCTTCTTACATATGGAAAAATAAGCCTCCTAGGCTAAATAAAGTTCATCTTCAGAAGCTTAAAAAGAACGGAGGTTTAGCTTTACTGAACTTTAGATTCTACTACTGGGCAGTCCTTATACGAAATCTTACATTTTGGCTATATTACATTATTCAAGAGGCTTGTCCAGTATGGGTTTCTTCGGAAGCTAACTCTGTTAAAAAAAAACTCTATTATTTCTCTTCTTTGCTTCTTCACTCCTTATATCATTAAATAAATTAACGGATAATTTCGTAGTTCAACATGCTTCGAGGATTTGTTTACAATTTAGAAAATTTTTGGTTTATTGAGTTTTTCTTTGTTCAGTCCCATTTTCTCTAATTATTTTTTTAAACCTTCTATGACCGATGTAGTTTTTAAAGAGTGGGACAAATTAGGTATCACTTGTTTTCAGGATCTTTTTGTTGAAGGAAACCTTTCTTCATTTGAACAATTGTCTACCAAGTATAATTTATCAAAAACTCATATCTTTCGATATTTACAAATTAGAGATTTCCTTCGATTTCAATTATATTCTTTTCGTATGAGTCCTGATAAAAAAAGTTATTGGACGTAATTTTTTAATTTGAAACCTTTTCACGATGGCTCAATATCTACCATTTATGACAGGTTTCCAGGAATGATTAAGGTGCCACTAGATAAAATTAAAAACGTATGGGAACAAGATTTGCAGATGTCAATTTCTGAGGAAAGTTGGAATGATTTTTTAATTGGTTAATACTTCGTCATTATGCGCTCGTCATTCTCTCCTTCAATTCAAGTGGTCCATGCAGCTCACTTGTCTAAAAATAAATTATCCCATTTTTATTCTTATATATCTCCTTACTGTGACAAATGCAATAATAGAGTTTTTTTTTCTAATTCACATGTTTTAGAAGTGTCAGAGTATTGGACAGAGGTCTTTCAAACTTTTTTCGGTACTTTTTAAAATAAATTTCAAACTTAATCCTTTGACTGCATTATTTGGGATATAACTTTGAAGGCTTCTGATTTACACATTATGGCTTTTATTTCTCTTATAGCCAGGAGGGTTGTGTTGTTTAAATGGAAGGAAGTTACTCCGCCTACTCATGCTCAATGGTTACGGGATATTATGTCATACCTGAATCTAGAGAAGATTCGTTGTTCCGTTTTTGAATCTCATGTAGACTTTCGAACCCTGTGGGGTCCTTTATTGAATTATTTTCAAATTCTTTGATTTGGTGACTGAAACATAGACATTGGCTGACATTGTTACGTTTCAAGGGTTTTTCCTTTTTAAACCAACAGCTTCGGTTTTTGGGAGTGGGAGTAGATTTTCTTTTATAATAAAATATTCCTATTTTTCATTTATTAACTTTTACATGTGACTATTAATTCAGAGTATTGTGATCTTAAGTATGATTTAACACAATGTATTCTGTAATATTTTACTCTCTTTTTTGATGCATCTACCGCGTGTTTTTTCTCATGGAATTAATAAAAATATTGTAAAAGAAACTATTGAAGATTATAAGTTGCAAAGAAGAAACTCGACGACTATTTGTGATCAAATTCACCATGAAAAAAAAACTTAAAAGGAATAAAATATTCAATTAAACTTGTACAACCTAAGGGATAAAACCATTAAAGGGTATTAATGATGTTGGGAGAATAGCAAAGGGGTAAAAACCTACAATTGACAGAAATCAACAATCCTAGTAAACACAGCAGTGATGCAACATTTCACAACATTTTGAAGATTGATAATTAACACCAATACTTTACCAGGACTGCCATGATGGAATAGTAAATGGCCAACTCCAAGATTTGTGCAAATCCATGCATTTCTATTGAAAGCTTGAAGTATGCAATACTCTGCATTCACAGTCTGTTATATTTCTACCAAACATCAGTGACCAAAGAGTACATTTTGAAGGCATCTTTTTTATGCTATTTGTATTAATTTAAATAAGCAACTTAAAGCAGCTGATGCCAATAATTGTTCTGATGAATAATTGTGTATGCTGTCTAATCCTGCTTCCATTTCTTCCAAGAAAATTAAAAGATGTCTAAAAGGCTGGATGTAACTTGTAAAAGCCATCCTTAGCCCACTTAACACAGTAACCAGGAAAAAAGATGTTTTTGGTCTTTAGAAATGAACAGAGACTTTGGATTTAGTTTGTGAAATGATCAAAATCAAATTCAAATTCAATTTTATTTTCATATGCACAAGTACATGTATGCACAGGTGCAATGAAAAACTTATTTGCAACAGCATCACAGACACATCGCATCAGAAAAGCAGCATTCACAAGAGAAACATAAATTAAACACAGTTTTTACAATAAAGAACACAATTAGAACAAAAACTAAGTCCATTTCGTTGCAAAGTAATGAACGTGGTCATGGTGCTGGTAAACTCCAGTAATCTGGTTTTGCCAGTTGGTTTCATTCAAGAATTCAAGAACCAAAAAACAATGCAAGAACCAAATGGTTGAAGGGAAGTTGCTGTTCTTGAAACACGGGAGAGACTGCAGATGCTGGAGATCTGGAACAACAGACATGAAATGCTGAAGGGACCCAGCAGGTCAGGCAAAATCTGTGGAGGGAAATGAACAGTTGACGTTTCGGACTGAGTCCCTTCATCAGGACTCGAAAGGAAGAGGGAAGAAGTCAGAATAAAAGGACAGGGAGAGGGGCAGGATCACAATCTGGCAGGTAATAGGTGAGTCCAGGTGAGAGGGGGAAGGCAGGTAGGTGGGTTAGGGGGGTAAAAGGGAATGATGTGATAAGCTGGGAGGTGAACGCTGGAAGAGGCAAAGGGCTGAAGAAGGAGGAATCTGATACGAGAGGACAGAAGACGAAGGGAAAAGGGGAAGAAGATGGGCAGATTGTGAGGGCAGGGGAGGGGAAAGAGGGGTGAAGAAGCCACAGGGAAAAAGAAAACAAAGGGGAGGGGTTACCGGAAGTTAGATAAATCGATGCTGATGCCTTCAGGTTGGAGACTACCAAGGTGGAATATTTGGTGTTGTTCCTCCAACCTGCGTCTGGCTGTGGTCAACAACCTTGAGACAGGACACCCTGAGGCCCTCTTCATTATTGCAGGGGACATCAACCAGACCAACCTCAAGAGTGTGGTACCAATGTACTACCAGCATGTCTCCTGGTCCACCAGGGGCCCCAACACCCTTGACCACTGCTATACAACCATCAAAGATGCCCTCCGAGCCACCCCTCACCCTCACTTTGGGAAATCGGACCACCAGGCTGTGCTCCTTCTACCTGCATACAAACAGAAGCTGAAACGGGAGTATCCGGTGCAGAGAGTCGTGCAGCGCTGGTCTGAAGAAACAGTTGAGCTTCTATGCGATTGCTTTGAGTCAGTGGACTGGTCCATGTTCAAAGACTCAGCTGCCAGCCTAGATGAGTATGCAACTACCGTCATAGACTTTATCAGCAAGTGTGTTGAGGACTGTGTTCCCAAACCGGAAACCATGGATGAATCAGGAGATTGGTATTAGTATTGGTACTGGTGTTGGTTTATTATTGTCACTTGCATCGTGATACAGTGAAAAACTCCCTGCTAAAGTCGAGGACTGCTGCACACAAATCTGGTGATCCTGATCTGTACAAGAAATCGAGATATGATCTTCGGAAAAGTAACAGGAATGCCAAGAGGCAATACCAACTCAAAATGGAGTCCCAGACCAGCCGTCAGTTATGGCAGGGCTTACATGCCATAACAGGCTACAAGATGAAAATGGGCTGTATAGTTATCAACAGCGCATCCCTTCCTGATGAATTTAACGCATCCTATGTGCGTTTTGAACAGAAGGGAAGTGGATTGTCACCACCCACCCTGAGAGCCTCCAATGCAACTGAACCCGTGGTCACCTTCGAGGACGTAAGATGAGTCTTCCGGAGAGTGAACACGAGGAAAGCAGCTGGCCGAGATGGTGTTCCTGGCTGAGTACTCAGATCTTGTGCTGATCAGCTGGACAGAGTACTTACAGACATGTTTAACCTCTCCCTACTTCAATCTCAAGTTCCCACCTGTTTTAAGAAAACCACTATCATCTCGGTACCGAAGAAAAGCAAGGTAACATACCTCAATGACTATCGACCAGTGGCTCTGACATCTACCATCATGAAGTGCTTCGAGAGGCTTGTCATGGCACGCATTAACTCAAGCCTCCCAGGCAATCTTGACCCACTGCAATTCGCCTATCGCTGAAGCAGGTCTACAGCGGATACTATCTCCATGGCCCTACACACAGCTCTGGAGCATCTGGACAGTAAAGACACCTATGTTAGACTGTTGTTTATTGACGACAGCTCCACCTTCAGTACTATAAATCCAAGCAAACTTGTCACCAAACTCCGAGAACTGGGACTCAACAGCTCCCTCTGTAACTGGATCGTTCAATTTCTGATCAACATACCACAATCAGCAGCAATACCTTCAGCACGATTATTCTCAGTACTGGTGCCCCACAAGGCTGCGTCCTCAGCCCCCTACTCTACTCCCAATGCACTCATTAATGAGTAGCCAGATTCTTCTCTAACTTCATCTACAAGTTTGCAGATGATACCATCGTCGTGGGCCGTATCTCAAATAAGAATGATTCGGAATACAGGAAGGAGATTAGGAGCTTAGTGACATGATGTCATGGCAACAACCTTTCTCTCAATGTCAACAAAACAAAAGAGCTGGTCATTGACTTAAGATAAGCGGTTGGTGTACATGTACCTGTCCACATCAACGGCGCTGAGGTCGAGAGGGTTGAGAGCTTCAATTTCCTAGGAGTGAACATCACCAATAGCCTGTCCTGGTCAAATCACATAAATGCCACAGCCAAGAAAGCTCACCATTGCCTCTATTTCCTTAGGGGACTAAAGAAATTCAGTTTGTCCTCTTTGACACTCACCAACCTTTATCGATGCACCATAGAAAGCATCCTATGTGGATGCATAACAGCTTGGTACGGCAATTGCTCTGCCCAGGACCTCAAGAAACTGAGGAGAGTTGTGGACACAGTCTAGCGCTTCACAGAAACCAGCCTCCCGTCCTTGGACACAGTCTTTACCTCTCATTGCCCTGGTGAAGCAGCCAGAATAATCAAAGACCCCACCCACCTGGGTCATTCTCTCTTCTCTCCTTTTCCATCGAGTAGAAGATACAGGAGCGTGAGGTCAGGTACCACCAGGCTCAAGGACAGCTTCTACTCCACTGTGATAAGACTATTGAAAGATGAGATGGATTCTGACCTCACAAACTACCTTGTTGTGACCTTGCACCTTATTGTCTACCTGCACTGCACTTCCTCTGTAGCTGTGACACTTTACACTGTATAGTTATTGTTTTTTACCTGTACTACCTCAATGCACTCTGTAGTAACTCAGTGTAACGGCACTGTGTAATGAATTGACCTGTTTGATTGGTGTTCAGGTTTTTCACCGTACCTCGGTACAAGTGACAATAATAAACCAACACCAATACCAATGTGGCAGTAAAGGAGGTCGTGGACAGATACGTCAGTGTGGGAATGGAAAGTGGAATTAAAATGGCTGGCCACCGGGAGATCCTGCCTGTTGCGACAGACCTTCGCAACGTCCACCGCAATATCCAACACCATGGCTCCAGTTTGTAAGTCGAAAACAAATTTTTATCCTAATTTCTTCTTTCCAAAGAGGCTGAATCTTCACTCGCTCTCCCGTTTGGGATGTCCTTCATCGGTGTAGGAGGTAGTAGGAGAGATCTGACCGCTTTGCTGAGCGACTTCTGCATGTTCTGTGATGGCTGTGGAAACAGCCTTGATCCAATCCTTCTTCTCTTCCTGCAAATAGATCACAGTTTGGAGGTTTGCAATTATTTAAATGCTGTTGCTCCTTATGCAATTAATAAATGAGCCGTCTGCTGCGTAACTGCTCAGGAATTGCCCAGTGGGTCCAGAATAATCAATGGGTGACTGCCAACTCTCCAATTACATCTCCTCATTTTCCACCAGTGTTTCCTTCCTGTTCCGTACCTTTCTCTTTTCACAGTGAACATACATTTAGCAGTGATGATCAATAACGTATTCAATCGTATGGTGGTGGAGGAGAGTGGGGAACCTTCTCCCTGCGCTATACCTGGATTTCACTGGGTAATTTTAGCTGCAGTCAGACTTGTTTGAGACAAAGGCAATTCCCTCAATGTCCTTCCAGAGAATCCAGGTGACGACTCTTTTTTCCAGTTGACACCAAAGTCCTTGGACAAAGCCTTGAACATGCAGCAGAGAAGGGTGAGGGGGAACTGATGGAGCTGTACAAAGTCATCAGGGGCAGAGATAGTAGGGACATAATGTTGTAGTTATATAAGTCAGTGGTGAGGCTGCAGTTGGAGTTTTGTGTACAGTTTTGGTCACCCTGTTAAAGGAAAGACATTGTCAAGCTGGAGAGGGTGCAGAGGAGATTTATGAGAGTGCTGCTTGCACCAGACGGCCTGAGTTATGGGGAGAGGTTGGCCACACTGGATCCTTATTCCTTGGAGTGCAGGAGAATGAGGGGTGACCTCATAGAAGTTTATAAAATCATGAAGAGTATGGATCAGGTGGACGGTCATAATCTTTTCCACGGGGTTGGGGAGTCCACAACTAGAGGGCACAGATATAAGACAAGAGGGAAGAGGTTTAAAAGAGACGTGAGGGGCAACTTCTTTACACAGAGAGTGATGAGGACCTGTAATGAGCTGCCAGAGGAAGTGGTTCAGGCGGGAACAATTGCAACATTCATGAGACATTTGGTAAATGGAGGGGACGGTGTTGGAGTGTTATGAGCTGAATCAGGGAAACGGGGAATAGCAGGAAAGGTGCTGTAGTTGGCATGGACCTGTTGGGCCGAAGGGCCTGTTTCAGTGTTGTGTTCCTCCAGGACTCTGTCAGTAAATAGTAAGAAACTTGATCTTGGTCAAGTGGGCCAGTAGGCCGAGGAATGGCAGATGGAATTTAATTGAGATCAATGTGAAGTGTTGTACTTTGGTAAGACAAACGAGGGCAGTACTTACACAGTAAATTGAAGGGTCCTAGGGAGTGTTAAGGAACAGAGAGACCCAGCGGTGCAGGTACAAAATTCCTTGAATTAATGTGGTCATATGCATGTCACCGTAATCTTCGCTAAATATTTATTTAATATATCTTTCTTTCTTTTTGACAGCAGTTCTGAGGACAACACAACTGCCCAAACCACATAGTTTGACCCAGTATCGTGTTGGTCTCTTCAGCTCAAGACCCTCAACGTGACATTAATCCTTCATCTTCCAAAGTTAGTGATTCAGAAATCATAAAAGAATCAGATTCCCCTGTGGAAGAAATCAGTTTCTACAATGCCAGGAATCACACTTAAAATTAATTGCTTTACATTTCCATGTTATGCAAGGATTCCAGTTAATAGCAGGACCCATTGAATAAATAGAACAGGCATTGTATCTTCTCAGAAGGTTGATATTTGTAAATAGTAATAAATATTTTTAAATTTGTAAATAGACGCCCCAGCTCCTGTACTCAATATCCTGACCGATGAAGGCAAGTGTTCCAAACGCCATCTTCACCACCCTGTCTACCCGTGCCACAACTTTCAAAGAATTTTGTACCTGCTCCCCTGGGTCTCTCTGTTCTACAACACTCCCCAGGACCCTTCCATTTACTGTGTAAGTCCTGCCTTGGTTTGCCTTACGAAATTACAACGCTTCACATTGATCTGAATTAAACTCCATCTTGCCCTGTATCACGAGGCTGTGTTCCCTCTCTCTGAACACTGCAGCCAGGAAAAACATCCTGCCCCATCTAACCCGTCAGAATTTTGTAACCTGAAATTGGATTCCCATCTCATTTTATCTGAGCTCTACTGAACTTAAACTATTCAATTTAACGTCCCTGGATACAGGAATGTATCACAGCCAACTTGCACCTCATACCTTCATGGTTTTCTTCATTTGGACTTAGAACCCTATCTTGCAATCAACTTTCTCACCCTCCACCTTAATGAAGAATTTTGTGTTGTTTTCACTCTTTCCCAAGGGACTTTGCACAACAAAATTGTTAATTCATCGTTTCTCATCGCAAAGTTAGGGTCTGGGATGGCTTTTTCTCCAGTTGGTTCTGCAATGTATTGCTACAAAAAAACAACACACAGAATTCCCCACCACAGTATTTTTTCTAATTTAGTTTGCCCAATCTAATTTCAGATTCAAGTCTCTATTATTCCAGTTTTACTTCTATTCTTCGTGTCCAATTTTGTGTTTACTACCATCCCCTCCATCACCACTTGTATACACAACCCCCACAAACGTTTACCTCCCCTCTTGGCTCCACCCACACAGATTCCACATCAGGATTCTCCGAGCTGATGTTCTTCCTCAATATTGTACTGATTTCCTTTTTTACTGACAATTCATGTAATTCACGTGTATCAAATCTCCCTTCGCTTTTTGCCTCTCGTTCCTGAACATCAAATGCTGCTGGATGTTCGGTACATATCCATGGTCACTCTGCAGCCATATCTCCGAAATATCAACCACGTCATATCCATTTGTGTGACGTATAATCCTAATTTTGTTCATTGAGACACTGTGTCTTCAGGTTTGCCTTTATAGCATTCTCAGACATTTTTGCATTATTTTGCACTCTGACCGTTTGTTTATCGCCTTTAATTTCTCTGCCTTCCACTTTGTTTCCCACCTTTGTTTCAATCCTCCTTTCCACCTCCCTACCCAGGTTTCCATTCCCCCTTCTATTCCAGCTTAAACACTCTCCAACAGTATGAACAAGTACCCCGCGAGTACATAGTCCTCCTGCATGTGTGTAACCCGTTCCACTTGTACAGATCCCACTTCCCCCAGATCCAGGAATCTAAATTCTTCCCTCCTAGGGAACAACATGTACAACGACTGCTGCCTGTTCACACTACTGGTTCAGAACATCACAGACCAGCAATTCGACATCCCACTTTCTTGTCATAGCAGACCTTGTGCATGCGAATGCTCCATACAGTTGAGCAAGGTGGGGTCTGTCAGTAACCAGTGAAGCAACAGGCACCAGTAGTATGAACGTGACTGGCTGGAGAGAGAGGAGATTTAAAGCTTCTCACTGCAATAGAGCACAGATTGGTTCAGGGATTGAGAATTCCAGCATCCGTTATTGTGTTGGTAAGAATTTCCAGTGGAGAGGAAGAAATCTGTTTGTGCCGAGGAATTCTTCAGGGGAGCACCCTTACTCCATACCTTCCCCAACGTGCCCCAAATCTTGGAGACACAGGAGACTGCAGATGCTGGAATCTGGAGCAGCACACAAGATGCTGGAGGAACTCAGCAGGTCAGGCAGCATGTGTGGAGGGAAATGGACAGTCGACGTTTCGTGTTGAGGCCATTTATCTGGACTGGCCCCAACCCCCAACTCTTCTCTACCCATTAAATATATTGGAAGTAGAGATAGCTACAGCACGGAAACAGGCCTTTTGGCCTACTGAGTCCATGCTGACCATCAACCACCCATTGACACCAACCCTTCCCCAACCCATTTTATTCTCCCCACATTTCCATCAATTCCTCCCCTTCAGATTCTACCCCTCACCTAACACACGAGGGGTAATTTGCAGTGGCCATTTAACTACCAACCCAGAGGTGTTTAGGATGTGGGAGGAAACCAGGACAGTCGGAGGAAACCCACGTAGTCACAGGGAGAACGTGCAAACTCCACACACAGCACCAGAGGAGGGAATCGAACCCGGCTCTCTGGAGCAGAGAGGCAGCAGCTCCACCGGCTGCGCCACTGTGTCGCCCCTGAATCTGTCCCACCAATGTAGTTCATCCCTGTCCGAACTCCCTGCATTTCTCAACCAATGCATCCGCTAACAGAGGATCTACACCGCATTGCAGGCTTGGCCCTGTGCTTCGTACGGTCAGAGGTTCCACATCTGCACTCCAACTGCCTCACGGCTCCAGCTACCCAGGTTCGACTCTCGCCTCCGGTGCTGTCTGTGTGGAGTTATGCAAACCCGGTGACCACGTGGGTTTCCCCCGGGTGCTCCGGTTTCCCCCCACATCCCAGAGATGTGCATCCGACGTCACGAGGATCTGACGCAGAGTGTCGACCCGAAACGCCGACCATCCTTTTGCCTCCATAGATGCTGCTCGACTCAGTCCTTCCGGCAGTGTGTTTGTTGCTCCATATTCCAGCATCTGCCGTCTCCTGCGTCTGCAAACCTTGGCTTTAATGGCCTGGGGCAATGGGACAGCTCACCAGGGACAGAAAAGCTCAGATAATCCCTTGGGATTTGGTTGATTCTCCAGACTGCTGGAAATTACCCCATTAATAAAATACACAACATTACAGCACAGTACGGCCCCTTCGGCCCACGATGTTGTGCCAACAGTTTATCCTGCTCTAATATCCATCTAACCCTTCCCTCCCACATAGCCCTCCACTTCTTTATCATTCAGGTGGCTATCTAAGAGTCTTTTAAATGTCCCAAATGCATCTGCCCGCCTCAACCTCTGCCGGCAGTGCCTTCCACGCACCCTTCACTCTCTGTGTAAAAAAAAATTAACCTGACATCCGCCTTATATCTTCCTCCAATCACCTTAAAATTATGCCCCCTTGCATTAGCCATTGTCGCCCTGGGAAAAAGTCTCTGATTGTCCACGCAATCTATGCCTCTTATCATTTTGTACACCTCTGTCAAGTCACCTCTCATCCTCTTTCACTCCAAAGAGAAAAGCCCCAGCTCACTCAACCTATCCTCAAAATGCATGCTCACCAATCCAAGCAGCATCCTGGTAAATCGCCTCTGCACCTTCTCTAAAGCTTGCATAAGGTTCCTATAATGAGGTGACAGAACAGAAGTGTGGTCTAACCAGAGTTCTATAAAGCTGCAACATTACCTCACGGCTCTTGAACTCAATACCCCAACTAGTGAAGGCCAACACACCATACGCCTTCTTAACAACCCTATCGACCTGCGTGGCAAACTTGAAGGATCTGTGGACGTGGATCCCAAGATCCCTCTGTTCCTTCACACTGCTAAGAGTCCTGCCATTAACCTTGTATTCTGCTTTCAAATTGTATCTCCCGAAGTGTATCACTTCAGACTTTTCCAGGTTGAAATCCATCTTCCCAGCTCTGCATTATATCAATATCCTGTTGTAACCTACAGCAACCTTCTACACTATCCACATCATCATCAACCTTTGTAGCATCAGCAAACTTACTAACCCACACTCCCACTTCCTCATCCAAGTCATTTATAAAAATCACAAAGAGCAGGGGTCCAAGAACAGATCCCTGCGGAACACCACTGGTCACAGACCTCCAGGCAGAATACACTTCCACTTACCCAAACACTTACTTCCCCACACATGACACTGTAGTATAATGAATTTTCCAGTGAACTCGGTGAATCTAAAGAGAGTGGGAAATAGAAAAACACTCTGTACCCTGCTCCTACCGCAATCTCACCCACATTTCTGATCCCAACACCAGCTCCACACCTGGTCCACAGTTCACACCCCGGCATTATTTTGGACACCGGCTCACATTGCAGTCTAATAATTGAGCCAGGTGCCGGACCATCAGGATTTCCAGATTATCTGAATTTTCTCTGCTAAGAACCATGGAAGGGATTGCCAGCAGGCAGAAGCAACATCCTCAGAAATCCAAGAGACCTCACACCTATCGAAATCAACTGGTATTTCTATAGCACCTTTAATGCAGTAAAACCGAACAGATCATATCAAAGCACTGCATCTTGTGATATCCATTGACAAACGAGCATTTAATGTGAGGGGGGTAAATTCAAAGGAGATGTGCCGGGAAAATTTTCATTTTAAACACGGGGAGTGTTGGGTGCCTGGAATGAGCGGCCAGGGGTGGTAGTGGTGGCAAATCTGAGAGAGACATTTAAATGGCTCTTGGATAGGCACATGAATGGAGGGATATGGACCTTGTGTAGGCAGAAGGGATTAGTTTAGTTAGGTGTTTACTTACTATTTTAATTAGTTTGGCACAACATCATGGGCCGAAGGGCCTAAGGGCCTGTTCCACTGTTCCATGTTCCATGTTCAAACTAAGCAGGGGGATGAGCCCAGGAAAAGTCCCCAACAATGCCTGTAGCCCAGCAGCAAAGAATAACAGATGAAGTTTAAATAGTTGTAGGAAGCTCCAGCTTCCAGCTGAACCTCCCCTCCATCAGCTGGCACTGTTTGATTCATTTCTTGTGTTGTCTAAAAATGTTACAAAGATAAAGATAAAAGTGCGATATCAGAATATGAAAACCTTTTGTATCAACTGAGACAAATTAACGGTGCAAATAGGTGTAAATGATTACAATACAAGGCAAAAAGAAAATGGAGATGGGCTAATATTATTTGTAAAGGATTAAATGAGAATAATACAGACCATCCCTGGGTTACGAACACCCAACTTATGGACAATGCCACATATGAGAGAGCTCCCATAATATTATTAAATTCAGAAGTCTGGTGTATGTAGATAGATTCGTTCCTATGAATGGAAGAACAAGTTTCCTCTCCCTCCCTTCCCACTTTTAATGATTGTTCTTTCTTACCAGTCTTATGTGCATTTTATGCCGTTCATTACAGCACTGTGGAGGTGTGGTTACCATATCGAGTGATATTTGTGTTTTCTCTGACTTACGGACAAAATTGACAAAGACGTCTGTAAAATCAGAACCCGTTCGTTACCCGGGGACGGTCTGTAGTGAGAAAGAATATTGGCCTGGAAAATGAAGAAGGAGAATCAATCTGGGTGGAGCTCAGAAGCAGCAGCAAATGTGGTGGGAGTTGTCTATTGGCCAACAAACATTGGGGATAATGTGGGGGACAGGAAATGACAGATGCATGTAACAAGGGTCCTATAGCATCATGGGCAACTTTAATCTACATGTAGATTTGTCTGAACAAATTAACAACATTGGTAAGAAAAGCGCATTCCCAGAGTACAAGTGGGATGGTTTTCCAGAGCAGTATATTGGTAAATTGGTCCAGTGCTGTCACACGTACCAAGGTACAGTGAAAAGCCTTCGCATGCCATCCATACAGATTATTTTATCACATCGATATATAGAAGTAGTACAAGTGAATAAGCAATAACAGAATGCAGAATATAAACTTACAGTTACAGAGAAAGTGCAGTGCAGGCAGACAATAAGTTGCAAGGCCATTACGAGCTAGATTGTGAGGTCAAGAGTCCATCTTATTGCACAGGAAGTCTGTTCAATAGTATTACAACAGCAGGACAGAGGTTGTCCTTGATCCTGGTGGTACGTGCTTTCAGGCTTTTGTATCTTCTGATTGATAGGAGGGAGAAAAGACGGAATATCTGAGGAGGGAGGGGGATATCCTGGATTGGGCAATGAGAAGTAGCGGGTTAATTATCTTGGAGCGGTGTTCTTCAGGGAAGTGTGACCAGAATATGATAGAATCGTTCATTGAGGAAAATGAAGTTGTTCGGTCTGAAATGAGGGTTCCATCTTCACAAAAAGGGACAAATAATTTCACAAAGATGCTGGGAAACCAAGACTCTATTGAAAAGGAGGAATTAAAGGAAATTATTGTCAGTGAAAAATGAATTTTGGAGGAGTTACTGGTACCGATAGCCAGGGCCTGATAATTTGGATCCTAGAGCACTAAAAGAGAAAGCAATGGAAATATAGATCCATTGAATTTCATCTTCTGAACGTCTATAGATTATGGAATGTTTCCTGCAGATTGGAAGTTGACAAATGTGACCCATTATTAAAGAAAAAAAAAGGAATTTACTGATGGTTAGACTAAAAGTGCATAGAGAGTGCTAGAGTCCATTATAAAGGATGTAATAACAGGATAATTAGAGAATACTGACATGATTAGACAAAGTCAACATCAATTTAAGAAAGCGAAATGGTCTTCCACAAACTTAAAGGAGTTTATTTTCAATTTGTGGGTGGAACCGGTAAGTAGAAAACGGAGAACCCATGGATGTGATATATTTAGATTTTCAGAAGAGTTTTCACAAATTGGAAGTTGGTGCAAGATGAAAGAATGTGAGATCAGGAGTAATATGGCTTGAAAATTAGTTTCCAGATAGGAAACAGGAGTGAAAATCGGATACCACAGGGATCAGTACGTACTCCAGCTGTTCACAATATAATTTAGATGAGGGAGCCAAATGTAATATTTCTAAGTTTGTTGATGACCCAAAGCTGAATGAGTTTGAGTTACAAGAAGGACTCAGCAGATTAGGGCGATTTAGACAATTGACCGAGTGGTAGTACATTGTGCAGAAGCAATATTACACGGATAAACATGGAGTTAGCCGCTTTGGAAGGAGCTGAGGCCGGCATGGATCAGCCATGGTCACATTGAATTGTGGGACAGGCGTGAGGGGCCTGGTGACCTCCACCTGCTCCTATTTTCTTGTGACTGTATGCAGGAAGCACAGAAAGGCAGAGTAAAATTTAAACAGTGACAGACTGGGAAACGTTGATCTAACAGCAGTCATTAAAAGCAACCGTGCAGGTACAACAGGCTTAAAGGGCTGAATAACCACATCCTTCTCATGTTTTGCCAGGTTTCTCTGATTCTCTGACAGTTTTTCGAATCTATGCCAAGAAATGGTTGAGTGCATGAGTTCCATCAAAGGCGACCGACCCCAATAACACCCCAGCTCACCGCTGAAGATTTGCTCCAGAACTAGCTATGCCACTAAACAAGCTGTTCCAGCACAGCCACAAAACTGGCATCCACCCAACTAGGTGGGAAATTGCCCCAGTTTTCTTCTGCCCAGACTGTCCCCAACCACCGCAACTGTCATTGACAGTGCTATAAAGCAACACTTCACTTGGTTTACTTCAGTGCCTTATTACAGCCTTAATACAAGAGAGTGGATCTGCACTGCAAGGGTGAGTCTAGAGACGTCTTGGCATTAACGTAGATCTTCACTGTGGTAAGAAAGATCCAAAAAATTAGGTCAATGACAAACTGAGGGAAACTCTCGCTGTAGTCGTATCGAACACAAAGTAAGATGGGGTGGCAGTTGGAGCCAATCACTGAGCCCTCAGACCTCTTCAGCCACTTTGTTAATGACCCTCCCACCACAGGTCAAAAGTGTGGATGTTCACTGACGGTTACACAGCTACAGTTACATTTTCCATGACTTGATGCCTGCGTGCAGTGAGACCTGGAAAACCTCAGAATCAGGTTTGTTATCACTGATGCATATGACATGAAAATTGTTGTTTTGCGGCTGCAGTATAGTGCAAAGATGAAAATTAACATAAATTACAAAACTAAGTATGTAGTGCAAAAAAAAAAAGAAATATGAAGTAGTGTTCATGGAACGTTCAGAAATCTGATGGCGGACGGGAAGAAGCTGTTACTGAGTGTGGGACTTCAGGTTTCTGTACCTCCTCCCTGATGGTAGTAATGAGAGGAGGGTAAGTCCAGGATGGTGAGGGTCCTTGGTGATGGATGCCAATTTCTGAGGCACTGCCTCTTGAATATGTCCTCGATGGCGGAGTGGGTTGTGCCTGTGATGGATCTGGCTGAGTCTACAACCATCTGCAGCCTCTTGTGATCCTGTGTATTGGAGCCTTCATACCAGGCGGTGATGGAACCAGTCAGTTCATATCAACTGTAATGAAGTGCTTCGAGAGGTTGTTTGTGATGGAAAACAACTCCTGCCTCAGAGATGACCTGGATCCGCCTCAGATTCCCTACAGCCACAATGGGTCGACAGCCAATGTGATTTCTCTGGCTCTTCAATCTGCTCTGGACCATCTGGAAAACAGGAACTCATACATCAGGCTGTTGTTTACCGAGTACAGCCCGGCGTTCAACACAATCATCCCATCCAAACTTTGTTCCTCCCTCTGCAACTGGATACTCGACTTTCTCATCGGCAGACCTTAGTCAGTGAGGATTGGGAACAACATCTCCTCCTCACTTACCGTCAACACAGATGCACCTCTAGGTGGTGTACTGAGCCCCCTGCTCTACTCTCTGTGCACACATGACTGTGTGGCTTATCACAGCTCCATATAAAACCTCTGTCGACAACACCACTGTTGTTGGAAGTATCACAGGTGGTGATGAGTCAGCCTACCTGAGCGAGATAGGACACCTGGTTGAGTGGTGCCGCAACGTCAGTAAATCTAAAGAGCTGATTGTTGACTTCAGGAAGGGGAAGGAGGGTGAACATGCGCCAGTCTATACTGGGGGATTGTTGTGAGAAATCCACATGGATGTCACATGACAGTAACGACACTGACCCCACTGACCGGAGGACAGCATTGCTCCTCTGATCGGAAGTGCTACTACTGTCAATCAAGGTGCGGCTCCTCCCACCCCTCAGGTGTGAGAGTACTTTTTGCATGTGAACCTGCCTGACCAGTATCCTTTGTCTCTGAACCTGCTGACCATTGGCTGTGGCAGGAACATTTGTTTTTGACTTCCACACCATTGGCTCGTTTAATTCACAACAGTGAGGCTCCACCCAGTCTCCTAGCACCATAAAAAGGGCTGCTTCCTCTAACCCTCTCTCTTTTGACGACCCCGGGGTAGTGAGACAACGCTGCAGAGATCATTGGTAAGAGTGCATCACCACATGCTCAGGGAGCGTTTCACTCAGACTCAGGGAGCGTTAAGGGCCAATGCTAGTGTGGGATGGGCATTGAAGTGTTATATCCTGAAGCTGTACATTGTTACTGTGTGCTTGTGTGTGTCAGTGTGTGTGCGTGGGTGTATTTTACCCCAGTTGCGATTCCCCTCTCGTGTTCGTGGTATCCTGTGCGTGAGTGAGCGTGTGTCTGTTCCCATCCATTCTGTCCCGCGTTTGCCTTTGTGATTAAACTAGTTTTGGTCTACAAAGCTCGACTCCAGAGTCCTTGATCCTTAAGACAGTTAAAAGAACGATTTTACACAACACTTGGCGCTGCGAGCAGGGTCTTGAGGATTTTGGCTGGACACAAACGCGGGGAGAATGTTTTGGAACTGGGGATGCAAGGCTAGCGCAGATATAGAGGAGAGGATCCCGGGGTTAAAGATGAGAGTGAGGGATTTGGGAGCTTGGCCAGCTTGCTGGCAAACCACGGCAAGCCCGTGGACTGGGCTGAGCAGTTAGATCCATGTGGTGAGAAACTGGAACCCCACGTGGTGGCCTTCCTCCGGCAGTCAGGGTTCCCCAGTGCCAGAGGGAGCCAGAGGGGTGCTATCTGGCTCCTAACATCCCTCCTGAGGCGCCAGGTCGAGATTACTGGCCAGTTGCAGGATGCCTGCTCAGTAAGGGAAAGAGAGATAGAGACCCTCCGACAACGGTGTTGCACACTCCAGGAAGCGGTCCAAACTGGCCAGACCCGGGCCAATGACCTTGACGTCCGGGGTACCGATGTCGCCTGGCTGGCTGGTCCAGGTGTAGCAGGCACAAGCCGCCCGCAGACCCAGCTGGAAGCCAGATCCTTTTAAAATCCGAGCCCTGGTCCGGCGCGGCGACCGGCTAGACACATGGATTGGGGACGGGGACATACGGATGGACACGGACAAGGAAGAAGCGCTTGAAGAGCAGGAGCCCCTCCAAACCCGACCGCCTCCCTGTTCCCCCGAGCCCTTGCAGGCTCGACCCGTCCGAACACAGTCCCAGGTCCGCTCCATGAGGGAGGGGAAAGGGGATGAGGCAGCCCCGGGGGAGAATGCACGGAGCCCATCTGAGGTCACGGAGACCCGCGACTTCTGCATCAAGGAGTTAACGCAGCTGGCGGACCGGTACTGCCAGCAGCCGGGTGAGCACCTGGCCACGTGGTTGCTTCGGCTGTGGGACGGGGGGTCCTCCAACGTGAGCCTCTTCCACCAGGAGGCATGTGCCCTGGGGAGCCTAACCGACCAGCAAAGCATCAACAACGCCCTGCGGGTGCCACCGGGGAGGTCTGGGAACGATGCCACGCTGTGGAACCGGGTAGTGGCCGCAGTGAGGACCCGGTACCCTACCCTCCTAGAATGGGACCTATTCGGGAGACCCCAGTGGATTGCGGTCAGCGAGGGCAAAGGCGTCATTAGAGAGTGGGCGCTGGTGACAGGTATTTACGAGAGGGCAGGTGACCTGGAGCTTTTAGAATATACCGTGGCGACCAACGCCCTAGCAGGCTACCTAGTTGCCACCGCGCGCCCAGATTTGAGACCGCTGGTCCTGCCCCTCAGTGACCGATCGGGGGGAAGAATGTGCGGGATGCCATCACCCTCCTGGAGGGATTGGAGTACGTGAAGCGGGGAATTCTCGCCAAGGTCCGCAGAGCGGAGTCGAGTGCCAGGGACACCTCCCCCCGTCCCATGGGCAGGCAGCTGTACTTAGATCTTTTGCGCGCAGGGGAGGATGGCGCGAGTATAAGTGGAGCTCCATCCTCCGCTCCACGCACACTGGAAGGAACTTTGCGGGGAGAAGCCTGCCCACGGAAAGACCAGGGGCCACCCCGGCTCCAAGCCTGACTCAGGGGGTGCCCCCCAACCGCCGGCTCACGTGGGCTGCCCCTGCAGAGGCTGACATTGCCTCTGCTCCTCCCTTACCTGAAACGGCCTCTCCTGCATTCATTGCTCAGCTACGGGACCTGTTGCGGCAGGCGATGGCCCAGTTCCGCCCAGAAGAACCCTCACCCACGGAGTGGCAGACTTGCAGCCCCCCCCCCCCATAGGATGAAGGCCAGGGTCCCCAGCGTTTCTGCTCCGTCACCCTTCCGCGCCTGGGGGATCTGAGGCCACACATACCTGTAGCAATACACCGGGGAAAAGGGAACGTCCAGAGGTGGATGGCACTCATTGACATGGGTGCCCAGCACACCATTGTATCAGGGAACCCCGCGATTTGGAAGGGGCCACAGATGCAAATTGAAGGTTCGCATGGCTGTCTGGAACCAAACCCCCCGAACGGTGGCCGTTTTAATTGCAGACTCGCCCGAGTGTACACTGGGGATAAATGTCCTAAAGGGACAGTCCCTACACACTAGTTGGGGCAAGTTTACTTCCGGAGTCTCCCGAGCCACGGTGGTAGTCGGGGCGGCTAAATGAGAGCCAGTTGTTGTCCCCCCTCCCTCGCAGGTAGTCTACAGTCGACAGCATATGGTACCGGGGGACACCAGGTTATCACAGAGGCTGTGCAAGCCTTGCTGCGGGAGGGAGTTATTAGGCCGCAGCCTCCTCTTTCCATAGCCCCGTCTTGCCCGTCCGGAAAAAGGAATGGGACGTGGCGCATGATGGTGGACTACCGGCAGTTGAACAAGGCTGCCCCCACCCCCTCGCTTCCGCAGTACCTGATATAGTCGCCCTCGTGGAGAATGTGTCAGGGCGCCCACACAAGTCATGGTACGCCGTTATAGATCTAGCCAATGCTTTCTTCTCCATCCCCCTCCACGATACCTCCCAGGATCAGTTTGCCTTTACCTGGGACGGGAGGCAATATACATTTCGACGCTTCCCCCAAGGGTACATCCACTGTCCAACCATATGTCATGGGTTAATTGCACGGGATTTTCAGACCATTGAATTCACTCCGGGGGTGGTAGCCACCCATTACATCGAGGATGTCTTGCTGCAGGGTCATTCCGAGGCCATTGTTGCGGAAGCACTTGACATGGTAATTTCCTCTCTCAGAGAGCGGGACTGGTCCATTAATATGGAAAAGATACAATGCCCAGCCCAGGATGTATTGTTCTTAGGAATCCGATGGCAGGCCGGCGGGAGAGAGATCCCTGAGCCCGCACCGAACAACATTTTGAATTTTGCCATCCCCAAGAACATAACCGACACACAGAGGTTCGTGGGACTCCTTGGTTACTGGAGACAGCATATCCCGCACCTTACTATAATCCTGAGACCCCTCCATAGGGTTTCTCGTAAAAAAGGCCACCTTTTCCTTGGAGCCTGAACAGCGGGCTGCCTTTGAGACAGCGAAGCAAGCTGTGGAGAAAGCCCTGCCCCTTGCCCCCCATCCGGAAAGGGTCCCCTTTGAATTACAAGTCTCCAGTAGTGAATCGGTCATTGAATGGGGCCTCTGGCAAATGACCAGGGGCGCAGAGTCCCGCTTGGCTTCTGGACCAAGTCCTTGCTGCAGGCTGCTGCCCGCTAAAGCCTTTTCGAGAGCTAGCTGCTAGCCTGTTACCTAGCGTTCCTCATCACAGAACACCAAACTGGCACTGGCCCCGTCATCCTTCGCTCCCACCTGCCCATCATGAGATGGATCAAGTCCCCCGACTCCACTCACAAAGAGGGCCGAGCCCAGAAGTCCTCGGTGGTGAAGTGGAATTGGTACATCGCGGAGCAGGCTCGGTCCAGTCCGGAAGGTGTCAGCAGCCTCCATGAAGAGGTCATGTCCTTTCCCCAATCCCAGGAATCACACCCGGACATACCCGAGATCGCGCCCTCCCCTGTGTCCTGGGGCCAACCTTTTGCCTCCCTCGATCCCGAGCAGAAGCGGCATGCCTGGTTCACAGACGGCTCCAGCCGCTGGAAAAATGGGAAGCCACAGTGGAAAGCGGCGGCACTTCATCCCACCACGGGGAAAACAGTGACAAAAGAGGGAACGGGAGGGTCCAGTCAATTGGCCGAGCTACCGGGTCAGTCTACATCTACACCGACTCTTGGGCAGTGGCCAACGGTATGGCGATGTGGATGGCGCGGTGGCATGAAACGGGGTGCGAAATTCACGGACGCCCCCTCTGGGGCCGGGAACATTGGCGCTATATCTGGGACCAAGCGGCCCAGAGATGCATATCGGTCCACCACGTGGATGCCCATACACACAGAAAGACCCAGGAGTCCATCCATAATGCCACGGTGGACCAGGCTGCCCAGATATGTTGCGCTATCCTTCCCCCTGATGAATCTGACTTCAGCGCCCTAGCTGCATGGGTGCACCGTAAGAGTGGCCACCTAGGGGCCGACTGAACACGTTGCTGGGCAGAACGGTTCAGGGTCTCCCTTACAATGGACCAGTGTAAAACCACGGTCGTGAACTGCCCCATCTGCCAGCAGGTGAAACCACGAGGTTGGCCGACGGGGCCACCGACCCATATTCTCCGCGGCACGGGAGCGGATCGTGTGTGGCAGATAGATTATATCGGACTGCTCCCACGCCATAACAGAAAGCAATACGCCCTAACGATGGTGACACGTACTCAGGTGTCCTGGTGGCGGTGCCGTGTGAAAGGGCCGACCAGAACTGCTCAATCAAGGGATTACAGTACTTCTCCTCCATCTATGGTGTACCGTGGGAGGTACAGTCCGATCAGGGCTCCCACTTCGCGGGGGCCCAAGGTACAAAACTGGGCGGCAGAGGAGGGAATCTCGTGGCTGTTTCACATTTCCTACCATCCCCAGGCATCGGGCCTGATCGGGAGGATGAACGGCCTGCTGAAGGAGACGATACGCACGCTGACACCCTCCCGCACACTGCAGGGATGGTCGGTCGTGCTACAGAAGGCCGTCGATCAGCTGAACACACGGCCCACTGGCCAAGGGAGGTCTCCATTATGCCGCTATCTGGCTTACTCCTCATCATCCGACTTGCGAGACCCCGAATCGCAAGGGGGAAGTTGCTGCGCACGGTCCTGGGGACACTCGTTGGGTCGCGATTCCGGGTCGAACTAACCTGTCCTGCCTCCATACCCGACTCCTGACACGCCAGGAATGAGTTTGTTTCCCCCGCTACAGGACAACGGCACTGCTCCCTCCACCCTCCATCTCTTTCTGCTGACTGTGATGATCGACGAGATGTCTGCTCAACCTTCCCTTGAAATTACTCACGGATCCACCAGCACCTCCAAAGAAGGAACCGTGGAGCATGTGGAACAGTTGAATATACCCTTGAATCCCGGCACACGCCGTTGAAGCCTTGTCATCGACGATGATTCCCTTGGCTACTTGTCAGAATGGACTGTTTATATGGACTGTCTTGTTTTTATTAGTTTTCCTTTTATCTCTGTTGCGTCGGTGTTGCGCAGTTTGGTCTCCCTGTTGCACCTGTCGGGCTCGTTATATCCATGTTCTGGGGTCTGGATGGCAGTTCCTCATCATTTCCTCCACCATTGCACATTCCCTCCAGAGATTCCGAATGGGGTGGGTGTTTCAGGAGCTGGTATTTCCCTTCATATAATTTGACTTCCACGCGAGCTCCGACCCTCATGGTATTCCGCAGTTACACAGCAAGCCAAGGGAATGCTGGTGTAGACCCCAGGATGAGTTCAGTTCCAACTTTTCATTTGGCCGTTGTGAGTTTGAGCGATACTGCTGTCCAGGTGCCCCATAACTACTGCTGATGGTGCCGCTAAGCTGGGGCTCCCTAAACTCCGAACGGGACCCACTGGATCTTCAGCTCCAGTACCTACCCGTGACGCCCCACGGGCTGGTACAGTTGCTGTCTTCCAGTGTTTGACGGTGCCCTGAACCCACACTCGATAAACAGGGGGAGCACCCAGCACAAAGCAGGTACAGAGACAGCAGGGTCATCGCGGAGGCGGAGAGGCTCGAGAGGATAGCCTGCCCCCCCGTATTGCACGGCCACACTGCCCCATGAGAAATAACGATGGCAGCGGAGCTGGCTGCAGTCAGGCCGGTAACCTGCTGGAATCAGACGGCCCTGGATGGCCCACTCGCTGCCAATGGTCGTACATGTGCGGTGATTACAAAGGAGCGCTGCACCTTTATCTCTGATAAATCCAGCAACCCCTCCAACCTGGCTGCTCACTTCGGGGACTCGGTGGCCAAAACTCAGAACCAAGGGACCAGCTCCTCTAGTGCGACACCTTATGGGAAACAAGTGGCTGTTTGGGTCACTGGGGGATGTTGGGATACTGTCACCCACTGGTCATTGCCCTCCTTTTGTTGACTATGGTTTCTGTGCACCCTGACAGCTCCGCCCTTGATTGGCAAGTCGTCTAACTTCCGAGGGGTGGAATGTTGTGAGAAATCCACATGGATGTCACATGACAGTAACGACACTGACCCCCGCTGATCGGAGGAAAACATTGCTCCTCTGATCGGAAGTGATACTACTGGGGAGTCTGTTGCTGGTGCTCGATGGACTAAGTCATAACTTGGCTTTGGTCCAAGTACTTCTCAATCTATTATTTACCACTCTTTAATAAGTCTTTTACAATACTGGCACAAGTTTAATCTTGATTTTTAACTGCTAAAATGAATACCAGATCTAAAGCGTCAGCTAATGGTAAAGGTAATGGATACCAACCTACTTTGGAAGCTATTTCTAACCTGGTTAGAAAGTTTGACCGGAGTTTTGCCGAATTGAAGTCCATTTTACAGGACTTCGAAGAAAAACCAAATACTCTTATCCAGGAGAATACCAAACAAGTGCATCTAATTGCTGAACTCAACCAAGCTGGTAAAGAGAGAGATGCTAAACTCCACTCATTCGAAAAAGCTTTAATTACGATCAAGCAAAACCTGGAAAAGCACCAACAGAGGATCATCGACCTGGAAGGACGCAGCAGGAGGAAAAATTTAAGAATCATCAACTTTCCAGAGGACACCGAGACTGGTAACCCAACGGAGTTCTTTTCTACACTTTTGGTCGATGTGCTTGGCTCCGATCTGTTCCCTGCTGACCCCATTCTGGACAGAGCTCATGGAGCATTAAGATTCAAACCTGCTCCAGATCAAAAACGTTGGCCAGTAATTATGAGATTTCATTTTGTCAACGTCAACGAACTCCTGATTCGTACTGCTCGTCGTCGTGGAATGATTCAATTTAAACAATGGAAGTTTCAAATAGTTGAAGATTACGTCCCAGAAGTTATGAAAGAAAGGCTGACCTACAAACCAATTATGGCTCATCTCTATCAAAGCAATTATCGTCCTGCATTATTATTCCCAGCAAGGCTCAGAACTACACTACATGATAAATCTCGTAAATGGTTTGAATCTGTTCAAGAGGCCGAGAAGTTTCTTTTGAACTAGCTTTTAATTTTAAAAGCTAAGAAATGCGGAAGCGATACAGCAGTTTTCCTTTGATTTACTACTTATTCGTTTTATTATCTAATTAATTTTTAGATTTAAACCTGTCTTTGTTCTTCTTTCAATATTTTTAATATTTTGTTTTTATTATAATTAAGAATTTAACCAAATGACTAATCGTTTGCTTTTTTTATGAAATAATTATTAAACTTTATTCTTTATATGTTGACTGTTAATGCCCTTTGGCTCTGTTTTAATTCCATAACTTCGTTGTTATTTCGATATCTCTGTTTGGGTTATCTTGTTCATTCTTAGTCTAAACATGAGTGGTTTATATATTTGTTAATTTGGACTACCGCCACCAATAGATTTGGGGTTAATTCAATTAGAGGGTAGCTTTCTTGCTGTCTATTGGCCAGTTTTCGGGCTGTTGGGGGAGGGGGTGGGACTGTTTCAAGTTTTTTTTCTTCTGTGCTAAACTACAAATTTTCTTAAATTGCAGTCATATCCGTTTCATCTTTGAACTTTTTTACTTCCTGTTGGTAAAATCCGTATACACCCAGATTAACCCTTTACATACCATATGTTTTTTTAATCTGTTAAAATAGGTAAGACTATTAATTTTATTTCATGGAATGTTAATGGCTTAAACAATCTGCTTAAGCGCAAGAAGATCTTTAAAGTTTTTCATAGATTAAATGCTCAGATCATTTTTGTTCAGGAGACTCACACCAGGAAGAAAGATAATCAACGTTTTTTTTAGATTTTAGAGGGGTCAACAGTTCCATTCAAATTCACAAGCAAAGGTGAAAGGAGTTACTATTTTTATAGACTCCTCAATTTCGTTTGTCCCTCATGAGACAGTATCAAACCCAAATGGTCTGCTTCATAATAAAAAAGATGTTATGGTTAATGTTTATGTACCTAATGTAGACTACACTGATTTTTTTAAACATTTGTTTGCATTATTTCCTAATTTAAATGAATACACTGCGATTATGGGTGGAGATTTTAACTGCTGTCTAAACCCTTCGATGGATAGATCTGTGTCAAATCTTACACTTCCAAACAGATCTGCTGTCTTTATTAATTCCGTTTTAGATGAATCCGAAATCTTAGATGTTTCGAGATTTCTACACCCATTTGATAAAGAATATTCATTCTTTTCTCATGTCTACCATAATTACTCGAGGATTGATTATTTTTTATTAATGCTAGATCCGCTCCACTTACTACGGACTGAAAATACGATGCAATTGCCATTTCTGACCATGCACCATTGAGATTATCAATTAAATTACCAGATGTGTCCTTTGATGTCAGGCAATGGCGATTTAACCCTTCTCTATTACAAGACTTAGATTTTGTCCAATTTATTAAAGAACAGATTTCATTTTTCTTTTTAACTAATTTTACTGAAGAAATCTCCAGTGAGATAATATGGGATACGTTTAAAGCATAAATCCGTTGTCAAATTATTTCATATTCCGCTGGATTGAATAAACAAGCTAATAATGAAATACATACATTAGCTGACAAGATTAAAGAAATCGATAAAATATATTCTGTTACTCCTTTTTAAAAATATAACAGAACCCCAACTACAACATAGTTTATTATTCACATTTTCAATTGAAAATCTACTACTTAAAAACAAAAGTCAATTTTATATATGGTAAATTATTGGCCAACCAGTTGAAAGCTACTATATCTAGACATCAGATTAATATAATTCGTAAACCATATGGTACCTACACAATAGATCAAGTTCAAATTAACAAATCCTTCCAAGAATTTTATTCTTATTTATACCAATAGGAATCCCCTGAGGAACCTACTTTAATACATGAATTTTTAAGAGAGTTGAAGATTCCCCAATTATTTTTAAATGAACGCTCCAACATTAGAGGCTCCCATTTCGGAGGAAGAAATAAAGTAAGTAATATTTTCAATGAATTAGGGTAAATCACCCGGCCCTGAGGGATATACAGCTGAATTTTTTTAATCCTTTTCTGATTTTCTTGTTCCCTGCTTAGCCAAATTTTTTAAAGATGCCCTATCAGTGAGTAAACTACCACAATCGTTCAATGAAGCAACTATTTCTTTAATTCTTAAGAAGGATAAATATCCCACTGAGTGTGCATCTTATGGACCTATTTCTTTATTAAATGTATATTCCAAAATATTTTCCAAAATATTGGCCTTTAGATTGGAAAAGGTCCTTCTACAAATTATCTCTGAAGACCAGACAGGATTTATTCAGAATCATTATCTACAACTTAACATTAGGAGATTAATGGATATTATATATACCCCTTCATCCCAAATTCCAGAATGTGTTGTTTCACTAGATGCTGAAAAGGCGTTTGACAGAGTCGAATGGGAATATCTATTCAGTACACTTTCAATTTTAGTCCTAAATTTATACCTGCGATTAAAATGATTTATTATGCACCTATGGCTTCAATACTTACTAATAATCAAAGATACCCTTTGTTTAGGCGTTTTCGAGGTACTAGACAAGGATGCCCGTTAAGCCCTTTATTATTTGATATTGCTTTAGAAACTTTGGCTATTGCACATCGTGATTCTTCAAATCTATGTGGTATTACTCGTGGACCGAAGATTCATAACCTATCTCTTACCGCAGATGACCTGTTACTTTATATTTCTAATCCACAGGAATCTATCCCCGCAGTACTATCACTATTAGATCAGTTTAGTGTTTTTATGGCGATAGATTAAATTTTAATAAGAGTTAACTTTTTCCATTAAATATGCAACTCCCAATTTATAGCCAATTACCTTTTAGATTGGTAACTGACTATTTTATGTATTTAGGTGTTAAAATTATTAAGAGACATAAGGACTTATTTAAAGCAAATCTACTGCCTTTAATTGACCATGTTAAACAATTATTTATTAAATGGTCCCCACTGTCTCTATCATTGGTAGGCCGAATTAATGCGGTTAAGATGCATAATCTTACCAAAATTTTTATATTTATTTCAAGCGATTACAACTTTAGTTCCGAAATCTTTTTTTGACACAATAGATTGTAAAATTCTTTCATATATTTGGCGGAATAAAAACCCAAGGCTAAGTAAGAAATATTTACAAAAACTAAAAAAGGTTGGCGGTATAGCCTTGTCTAACTTTAGATTATATTATTGGGCAATCAATATTAGATAGTTAATTTTTTTGGATACAAGATTCAGATGTAATTCAACGCCCCAAATGGGTATACCTTGAGTCCCAATCAGTACTTGAATTTTCATTAGTTTCTATTTTAGGAGCTCCACACCCTTTTGCACTTATCAAACTAAGTAAACATATGATTAACCCAATTGTTAAACATACAATACGAATATGGTTTCAATTTCGTAATTTTTTTGGATTGAATAAATTTAACTTGTCAAGTCCCATTCAATCTAATTTTTTTTCTTTCATCCATCCAGAGTTGACTCCACTTCTTCCATATGGAAAAGGAAGGGAATAGAATGTTTAGGTGATTTATTCATTGAAAACTGTTTTTCATCTTTTGAACAATTGTCTAACAAATACAATTTGCCTAGATCAGACTTTTTTCGATATTTGCAAATTAGAATTTTTTTAAAAGCTACTATACCCTCTTCTTACACACCTTACAAAACTGAATTTACGGAAAAAAATTGTTTTAATCCTTGTCAGAAGGACTTGATAGCAATAATTTATGATTTAATTATGAAAATTCGTTCAGAACCACTGGACAAAATTAAGTATGAATGGGAAAGTGAACTCCAGACATCTTCACCTACAGAGACTTGGAAGGAAATTCTTCATTTAGTTAATACATCTTCAATGTGTGCCAGACATTCACAGGACCCATATGTCCAAAGATAAGCTAGCTTGTTTTTTATCAACATATGTGACAGATGTAAATCGAATGTTGCTTCTTTGACACATATGTTTTGGTCCTGTCCTCTTTTGGAAAAATATTGGAAAGATATTTTTAACATTATTTCAAATGTATTGAAGATTGATTTACAACCTCATCCTATCACTGCAATTTTTGGTTTACCAAGGATAGAATCTTGCCATCTATATGCCTCCGCTAACCGTATGATTGCCTTTGTTACAGTGATGGCCAAACGATCCATTTTGCTTAAATGGAAGGATCAAATACCCCCTACTACTTTTCAATGGTTCTCCCCAACTATATCATGTTTAAACTTGGAAAAAAAATTAGGAGTGTTACTGTTGATCTTTCGCTTAAATTTGAGGAAGTTTGGAGTCCATTTATTCAATATTTTCAAATGATTATAGATCCCCTTATAATAACCTTTCAATTTAGAGGAACGGAGTTGACGACATAATATTGCTCTGTTTCTACTGAGAAATTTTAGTCCAGTTTTTTTTTTCTGTTTTGTTTTGTTTGATTTTTTTTTCCTTAGATTAGTTTGGTTTGATATATTGTTTATAATTCTTATTGTTTTGGGGATTTTTTCTTTCTTTTATATTTTATAATAAATCTTTTTCTTTTATATTATATTCATTCACTAACAGATCGTTGAATCTACAGATGCTTTATACTTTATTGTTCTTTATGATTATCCATGTCATGATTGTTCTCCTGATCTCTTTGTATTACATGTATAAACATTGATATATTAATCTGTATTAATTTGAAAACTAATAAAAAGATTGAAAAAGGAAGTGATACTACTGTCAATCAAGGTACGGCTCCACCCACCCCTCAAGTGTGAGAGTACCTTTTCCATCGTTACCTGCCTGACCAGCATCCTTTTTCTCTGAACCTGCTGACCATTGGCTGTGGCAGGAACATTTGTCTTTGACTTCCACACCATTGGCTCGTTCAAATAACAACATTGAGGACCACCCAGCCTCCTAGCACCATAAAAAGGGCTGCTTCCCCTAACCCTCACTCTTTTTACGACCCCAGGAGTAGTGCGACAACGCTTCAGGGATCATCACCACATGCTCAGGGGGCGTTTCACTCAGACTCAGGGAGCGTTAAGGGCCAATGCTAGTGTGGGATGGGCATTGAAGTGTTATATCAT
The DNA here is from genome assembly GCF_009764475.1 of Pristis pectinata. Classification (NCBI taxonomy): domain Eukaryota; kingdom Metazoa; phylum Chordata; class Chondrichthyes; order Rhinopristiformes; family Pristidae; genus Pristis; species Pristis pectinata. The sequence continues at coordinate 383,918 of NC_067431.1, forward strand.
GAAGCTGTACATTGTTACTGTGTTCTTGTATCAGTATGTGTGCGTGAGTGTATTTTACCCCAGTTGCAATTGCCCTCTCGTGTTCGTGGTATCCTGTGCGTGAGTGAGCGTGTGTCTGTTCCCATCCATTCTATCCCACGTTTGCCTTTGTGATTAAACTAGTTTTGGTCTACAAAGCTCGACTCCAGAGTCTTGATCCTTAAGACAGTTAAAAGAATGATTTCACACAACAGGGATCGGCTGTGCAGAGAGTCAGCAGCTTTAAATTCCTGGACGTTAACATATTGGGTGAGCTGTCGTGGGCCCTGCACATGGCTGCAATCACAATGATAGTCACCGAACACTCTAACAAACTTCTGCAAATGAACGGTTGAAAGTTCCCTGACTGGCTGCATCATGGTCTGAACGGCAATTTGAATGTGCAGGAACGGACGAAGCTGCAGAGAGCAGCGGAATGTGCCCAATACATCACGGGCACGTCCCTCCCCACCATCGGTAGTGTCTATCAGAAGGTGCTGCCTCAAGAAGGCAACATCCATCATCAAAGATCCCCACCATCCGGGCCATGCCATCTTCTCGCAGCTACCATCAGGCAGGAGGTACAGAAGTCTGCAGTCCCATAGCACCAGGTTCAAGAACAGCCAATTCTCTTCAAGCATTCGTTTCTTCAACCAACCGGCACAACCCTCATCACTGTTGTTTACCAACTGTCACAGATAAGGTTACTATTGGTGAATGCCCCTTTAAGACATTGCACAGTAGTGTGTGTGTGTGTGTGTGTGTGTGTGTGTGTGTGTGTGTGTGTGTGTGTGTGTGTGTGTGTGTGTGTGTGTGTGTGTGTGTGTGTGTGGCGTGATTATGACATCAACAGGAGGTAAGGCCGTGATGACATTGTTTGGAGCAGTCAGACAGTCGGAGTCAGTCAGATAACGAGAGAGAGAGAGCAGCATGCTGGTCTCTGTATCGATGGACGGACAACAATAACTGTGTCTGTCATTACAATCCACGTATGGATTTTTGGAATAATCCAGTGGAGTCGACTTTGTCGTTAACCTGTAGAAGGAGTCAGGTATTTGCGTGGACGGCCACATCTCGGATGCCTTTTGGGGTGGCAGATACTTCAGAACAAAGGAATGGAGATCATCAGTGATTGAGCTGTCGTATGAGTTCTATCGTGGAACATTTGGATTTCGTAATTACTCTCTATTTTCTCTCCACATTTTCTCTTCATTCAACGGTGGTTTTGCAAAAGCCTTTGTTCACGTTTCACCTTACGGCTTGCTGAACAAAACTTTGAGAACTATTCCTGGACTTGGAGTTTGGTAATTTGTCACACACACAATTCGAGTTTAGTTTTTGGGGTTAATGCTTAAGATCTAACATTCTAACATTTTTACTATTATTTTTCTTATTACCATAAGTAGTTACTAATAAAATAATTTTTAACACTTATAGATGACTCGGTGTGTTTCTTTTGTTGGTGGTACATGACAGAACACAGTGACCATTTTGATCACTTTGCACGAAAATGGACTTGGTTTTTTTTGGTTCTAATTGTGTTCTTTCTTCTAAAAACATTGTTTTCAATTTATGTTTCTCTTATGAATACTGCTTATCTGATGCGATGTGCCTATGATGCTGCTGCAAGTAAGTTTTACGTTGCATCAATGCACTTGTGCATATGACAATAAACTTGACCTTGAATTTCACTTTTACTTTGATCATTCCACGAACAAAATCCAATATGTCTTTTCATTTTTTAATGCCAGAAATATCTTGTTCCAGGTGACTGTATTCAATGGGCTAAAGACAGCTTTCACCAATTCCATCCACCCTTCAATTCATTCCTTACCTTGCTTGGAAGAAATGGTAGCAGGATTACAAGGTTTCCACATTTATTCATCAAAACTATTATTGGCATCAGCTGCTTTTAGTTGTTTGTTTCAATTAACGTAATTAGCATAAAACACAAAGGTGCTTTCCTTATATGTTCCCTGGTGACTGAGGTCGGGTATAAATATAACAGACTGTGAAGGCAGTGTAATGTGAAAGCTTTCAACAGCAATGCATGGAGTTCCACAGATCCTGGGGTTGGCCATTTGCTATTCCATCATGGCAGTTATCGGCATTCCTGGTAAAGTATTGGTGTTAATTATCAATCTGCATAATGTTATAAAATGTTGCCTCACTGCTGTGTTTACTGGTATTGTTGCTTTCTGTCAATTGTGGATTTGTACCCCTTTGCTGTTCTTCCAGTATTTTTAATACCCTTTCATTGTTTTCTCCCATTGGTTGTACCATTTTAATTGAATATTTTATTCCTTTTAAATGTTATTTCTGTATCGTGCATTTCATCACAATTAGCAGCAGAGTTTCTTCTTTACACCTTCTAATGTTCAATGGTTTTGATACCTATTCTGTCATCTCTTCTCATTCTGATGGTAAACACCCAACAAAATCAAAGCAATTTCTTTTCTTATGGCACTTGTATGAACACTTTCAATCAAAATTTGACAAGAAATTTACATTAAGGAGTTTAAAACTGGACGCGGTGTGTTCAGAAAACAGCATGAGAATGTTGATAGAGCGGAACTGAGGATCCAGTTCGTCAGAAACTGCTGGACGGGGATTTGAACTGGAGATTTTGTAATTAAATGTACTGTCTGCAGAGAGGTATTGAAAGTGAATTTATGGAGAGTGCAATGTGGAAGATCGGTCGACAGGGCAGGCACGGTAGTGTAGCGGTTAGCGTAACGTTATTACAGCACCAACAACCGGGGTTCAATTCTGGCAGGAGTTTGTACTTTCTCCCGTGTCTGTGTGAGTTTCTTCCGGGTGCTCCGGATTCCTCCCACATTCCAAACACGTATGGGTTAGGAAGTTACAGGCATGATGTGTTGGCACTGGAAGCGAGGCGACACTTGCGGACTGCCCTCAGAACACTCTACGCAAAAAGATGCATTTCACTGTGTGTTTCGATGTACGTGTGACTAATAAAGATGTCTTATCTGGTCTTAGATGGATAAGATTTTAGTGGAGGAGTGCATGGTGCTTGGAATTGGCGGAGGAAAATTATGGGTTATCTTAAACTACCTGTAGATTGGACAAACCAGATTACCGGTGGTGCATGTGGGGCGGGAGCGGAGTGAAATACAGAATTCGTTTGGTAGATGAAGATGTTCATGGGAAAGGGACATCTGAGGGAGCGCAGTTTTGCAGCAGTGATCTGTGATTTAACTGAGTTATGAAGATTTACAATGTTGGTGCACTGTCTCTGTGCCATTGGAAAAGCCTCATCCCACTTTTTAGCACCATGTCTCTAGTGCTCTTCAAATACACATCCAAATGTGGTTTAAATATGCATATATCACTTTGGGGAAGTGAGTTCCAAACATCTATCTGGGTGTCTTCACAAGAGGAGGGGTTGATGCCATTGTTGTACAAGAGGGAGAATTATTGGACGACTTGAAACTAGTTGAAAAATACACTTTTTTCTAGATTTCCAGTGATATGGAAGAGCCGAAGAACAACACAAAAAACAGTGGTGTTGATAGTGTTGAAGTTTTCAGTGGAAGAGACCGTTCTTGATCTGGATATTTTCCACAGAGCGAAACTCCCATGTAAGATCCAAACTGAAGAATGTTGCAAAATCACAGCGTAGTTAATCTCATGATAGAATTCTTGGTGGGGTAACTGTCAACTCAGTTTCAAGTGTCAAAGAAATAAAAGTCCCACTGAATACCGTCAAGTCCAAAATTATGAGTTACAACATTTGTCTCACACACACATTGAAAAAGCAAAAAAATACACCACATACTTCCAAAGAGAATATGCACCACACACACAAAATACACTTCTCCCACAAAGCACACACGCACACACACAGAGTACAGCACATGAACACATGCAGAGACAAAATATGCTCCACACAATCACCACAAACAGACACACTACTCTCACACCACACACTCAAACCACACTCATCCACACACACACACAAACACACAACACACACACGCAATGAGTAACACACACTCACTCATTGTCTTCCTCTATTGCAGCTAACTTGGCCGTGATTGGTGTAATGTTGCGCAGACGATGTGGTCTCTCCAGATGTATCACTGTCTACCTGCTGTCGATGGCGTTGACGGATCTCCTGGTCATTATCACATGCGTGATATTAAACCGGATTGTTCCAATGACTTTCCCATTGAATTTCATCAATATTTCTCCGGCCTGCAGTGTGAATCTCGCGGTAGCTTTCGCTGCAACAGATTGCTCCGTCTGGGTGACGGTGATGTTCACCTTTGATCGTTTTGTGGCTATCTGCTGCCAAAAATTGAAAACAAAATATTGCACAGAGCGAACGGCGGCTGTGGTGATTGGAACGGTTACTGCCCTGAGCTGTTTCATAAATGGATTTTACTATTTTGTATATGAACCTCCGCACAAAACCGAGCCCACACCGTGCAGAGTTAAGTCAGCATATTATACCTCAACTGGCTGCGTAACATTTGACTGGATCGACAGCATTTTTGTCCCTTGTCTGCCATTTGTTCTAATCTTGCTGCTCAATTTCCTAACCGTCAGTCACATTTTAAGGGCCATTAAAATCCGCAGAAGACTCCAGGGCGGTGGGAACAGTGAGAGACAGAGCGACCCGGAGATGGACAGCCGCAGGAAGTCTATCGTCCTGCTGCTCAGTATCTCGGGTATCTTCATACTCTTGTGGCTAATGGAACTGATAACTTTCTTCTACATTCGCATTGCCAAAGTCACTTACTTTTCAGGTTCTAATTTCAGTAACTCCATTTTCCCTCTGGAAGAAAGCGGGTACGTGCTTCAGTTCTTGTGTTCCTGTGTGAATCCCTTTATATATGCAGGGACACAGAGTAAGATCAGAGACGAGATAAAGCTGGGGCTGAAATATCTACTGACTCTCATTAATAAATTACTAAAATAAACAACTTTAATTTTTTGGGAACAGTTTATTTTGCAAACCGCCCTCATCTTGTTCTCAATCTCCTGGCCTGCTCTGTCATAGAGCTGTACAGTGTGAAAACAGGCCCTTCGGCCCTACTCTTCCATACCGACCAAGTTGCTTAACTGAGCCAGTTCCATTTGCCTGCATTTGGCCCATTTCCCTCTCAACCTTTCCTATCCATGTTCCTGTCCAAATGGCTTTTTAAACATTGTGAGAAGTGTAGACAGAGTCCATGGAGGGAGGATTGGTTTCCGTGATGTGCTGGGCTGTGTCCACAACTCTCTGCAGTTTCTTGCGGACTCTGGCAGAGCAATTCCCACATCAAGCTGTGATGCATCCGGATGGGATGCGCTCCATGGTGCATTGATAAAAATTGTTGAGGGTCAAAGGCGACATGTCAAATTTCCTTAGCCTCCTGAGGAAGTAGAGGCACTGGTGAGCTTTCTTGGCTGTGGCATCCATGTGGTTGCAGCAGGACAGGCGATTGGTGATGTTCAGTCCCAGGAACTTGAATATTTCAACCCTTCCGACCTCAGGTTACTTTCCCTCAATGTCGCAGGTTACACAGATACACACCGTTCACAAGAAAAACATAAATTGTGCAAAATTATACCTGAAAAAACACATTCAGAATAAAGAAGAGGAAACAAAGTCCATTGTTGTGCAATGTGGTCTCAGTGTTGCTGTACTGAGGCAGTGATTGGGGTTCTGCAGGTTGGTTTAATAACTGAATGGTTGAAGGGAAGTAGCTGTTCTTGAACCTGGTGATGTGGGTCTTCAGGCTTCTATACCTCCTGCCCGATGGTAGCTGCGAGAAGATGGCATGGCCTGGATAGTGGGAATCTTTGATAAATGTTGCTGTCTTGAGACAGCGCATCATATAGATACTTTTGATAGTGGGGAGGGATATGTCCGTGATGTATTGGGCTGAGTCCACTACTCTCTGCACTTTCTTACCTTCCTGCCCTTTCAAATACCAGACCATGATGCAATCCGTCAGGATACTTTCAACAGTACTTCTGTAGAAGTTTGTAAGAGAGTTCCGCGTCTTGACGAATCTCCTTAACCTCCTAAACAAAAATGAAGCAAACACGCTGGCAAGATCAGCAATGATTGACCTGCCCTGATTGCACTTTAGAAAGTGATGATGAACCATCCTACTGGTGGAGGTAGTCCCACAGTGCTGTTCGGGAGAGACTTAGATCCAAAGACTCTGAAGGTTTTTGCTTATTTCTAACTCTGTAACGCAGTTTGAGAAATGTCCCAGTCAGGATGCTGTGCAGTGTAGCAGGGAAACCAACAGGGGGTGATGTTTACCTGTGCCTGCTCCCCATGTCCTTCTCGATGGGAGAGGTTGTAGTTTTGTCAGATGCTGAGGGAGTAGCCTGAGGAAGGAACGTTTAGTAGATGCTGCACACTGCAGTCACAGGGCACAGGTGTATAGGTGGTGGATGAGGTGCCAATCAAACAGGCTGCTTTGTCCTGAATGTTGTTATAGCTGCTCTCATCCAGAGAGTGTTCCATCATCATCCTGAATTTTGCCCATGTGACTGGTGGGAAAGTCCTGAGACGTCAGAAAGTGAGAAAAACATTGCAGGATCCCCAGACTCCGACCTGCTCCAGTGGCCATGTGGTTGGTCCAACTGAGTTTTCAACTGGTCCAACAGGGTCAATGGTGACCCCCACCCCCCGGATGTTGTTGAAGGCGGCATCCATCATTACGGAACCTCACCATCTGGGACATGCCCGCTTCTCATTGCTACCATCAGGGAAGAGGTGCAGGAGTCTGAAGACCCACACTCAACGATTCAGAAACCGCTTCTTCCCCTCCGCCATCAGATTTCTGAACTGTACATGAACACTGCCTCATTATTCCTTTTCTTTGCACTGTTTATTTATTTTGTAATTTATCGTAATATTTCCGGCTTTGCCTCAAAACAACAGATGTCATGTCATATGAGACAGTGATAATAATCCCGATTCACATTCTGATCCTGATTTCTTCCAAGAAAAATAAGGAGAGACTGAAAGGGGGTATGTAATGGTGAAAGCTCCCCACAGGCCACTGAACTCAGCAACCTAGAAAAAGATGTCTTTGACATTGAAAAATAAACTGACACATTGGATTTAGTTTCTGGAATGATCAAAGTCAAAGTCAAATTCGAGTTTATTGTCACGTGAACAAGTACATGTGTACACAGGTGCAATGTAAAACTTACTTGCAGAAGCATCACAGGCAGATGGCATCAGAAAAGCAGCATTCACAAGAAAATCGTCAATTGAATTTTTACAATAAATAAAGGCACCATTTTAAGGATTCATCATCATGTAAGATCTTGCTTTGGTTAACTTGTTCACAGTGATATGAAGAAGAGCAAATTTAGTATGAAACACACTAATTTCTTTGTTGGGGAATAAGAGACTTGACAAACTTTGCACCCCCCTCCCCCCCCCCCCCCCACACACACACAGAGTCTCCCTCACTGTCTGACACCATCCATTCGGTGACTTAGTTTCCTCTCCACTGCTGCACCTCTCCCACCATCCCACACATCCCACTCCCTCTGGGAATTCCTGCCCACACTCCCAGCCACACACTTGGCCCCATTCCCAATGCACTCCATCCCCACATCTCTCCCCGTTCCCAGCCGGACTCAGTTCACACATATGCTCCCATTCCCTCTGCACACCTGGCCCGTTCCCACCTATGGGTTTTCGGCGCACCTGGCTCTTTGATGAGATGAGAAGGAAACTGTGTTGGTGAGGTTGGTAACTCGTGAGTCCAATGTGGGACAGTTGAGTTTCAGAACTTCAGTGAAGATGCCGTCTGTTCCTGACGTCTGGTCAGTTTTTAAGTCATCGTGTGGCCTCAACTACTTGTCCATCAGGAGGAGAGGCAGTGAGCACGGAAACAGGACCCACAGCCCAATTTGTTCATCTGAGCTTTTCCCATTTTCACACATTTGGCCCACTTCTCCCTGAAACCTGACACTAACCCGTGAATTGCCTCCAGTAGTGGGGGCAAAGACTGGCCTGGATTGGTTGCGGTGGGATGGAGTCAAGCACCCATCCTCACCCTCCCACAATTCTGGACAAAGAGACCTTTGATGTAAAACGTGAACTCTTTCACTTCCCATTGACACTGTCTGATCCGAGTGTTTCCGGCATTTTCTGCTTTTGTTTCAGATTTCCAGCAACTGCGGTTTTTTATTGAGGTTTGTTTATCTTTCAGTATCCTGCCTCCGATTGCACCTCCAACATAATGTTCAAGGAACCCATCTCGCCGGCATTCAATGAACTTACATCCTCAAGGCCACATCTGCCATTTTGATTTGCCAGCCAACAAGGAGTTAACACAGGAGACACAAGAGACTGCAGATGCTGGAATGTGGACCAACACACAAACTGCTGGAGGAATTCTGTGGGTGGAGCAGCATCTGTGGAGGGAAATGGACAGTCGACGATGAGCCCGTGAAATTGCTTTCCCCGAGTTTCCATCCCTTATCTTCTTCGTAATCTGTCCAACAGGGGGACTGAAAGGATTTTTTCTGCCCTTTCCAATTACCATCTAAAACAATTCCACTTACTCATACTTCGTGTTCCTTCCTTCCTAGTGTCCTAATGCCGTTGTGTTATCAGACTGACCCTGCTCCTTCCTATTGGTGAATCTGCCAACCGCTCTGTAACACTAATAAGTACTCCAGGATATTCAGCTCTCTGCTTGCGACCAGACTTCTTTAATGTCCAGTAGACTAGCCCTTCTTGGTACTGCTAATTCATCTAATTTGTTGCAAGTGGGCAGCTCAGTGGGACGGCAGGTAGTACTGCTGCCTCACAGCTCTGAAGAACCAGCTCCCAAAGACGTGCAGGTTAGTAGGTGAAATGGCCGATAAAAATTGCCCCTTTTCTGCAGGCAAGTGGGAGAATCTGGGGGGAGACGATGGGAATGTGGGGAGAATAAAATAGGGATCAGTGTAAATGGGGCTTGATGTTCGGCATAGAGTAGGTGGGCCGAAGGGCCTGTTTCTGTGCAGTGTAACTCCATGACACAATTATGCAACAGCAAGCAGGAAGGAGCAAATTGCCATTACAATGCAGCACAGACCCAAGGGCGAGGATAGAGCGTGGTGAGTGTCTGGAACAAGCTGCCGAGGAAGTGGTTGAGGTGCAGTGCTTAAGAGACATGTGGACAGGTGCTTGGATAGGAAAGGCTGAGAGGGAGATGGGCCAAATGCAGGAAAATGGGACTGGCACAGTGAGGCAAACTGGTCAGCATGGACGAGTTGGGCTGAAGGGCCTGTTTCCATGCTGTCAAACTCTATGAATACAGGACTGAGGAGACGAGATGATAGAGAACAAGATGACGGTGGTTTGCAACATAAACTGTTCCAAAAGAATAAAAATTGTTTATTTCAGTTATGTATTAATAAGAGTCAGTGGATATTTCAGCCCCAGCTTTATCTCGTCTCTGATCTTACTCTGTGTCCCTGCATAAATAAAAGGGTTCACAGAGGAACACAAGAACTGAAGCACGTACCCACTTTCTTCCGGATGGAAAATTGAGTCACTGAAATTGGAAGCTGAAAAGAGAGGCTGGAAATGTGAATGTAGAGGAAAGTTATCAGTTCCAGAAGCCACCAGAGGATGAAGATACCCGAGATACTTAGGAGAAGGATGTTAGACTTCCTGTGGCTGTCCATCTCCGGGTCACTCTGTTTCTCACTGTTCCCACTGTCCTGGAGTCTCCTACGGATTCTAATGGCCCTTAACATGTGCCTGACGGTTAGGAAATTGAGCAGCAAAATTAGAACGAATGGCAGACAAGGGGTTAAAATGCTATCGATCCAGTCATATGATATCCAGCCAGGTGAGGTATAAAATGATGACTTGGCTTTGCACGGTTGTGTGCTCAGTTTTATATGGAGGTTCATATATAAAATACATAAATACATTTTTGAAACAGCTCAGGGCAGTAACCCTTCCAATCACCACAGCCGCTGATCGCTCCATGCAATATTTTGTTTTCAACTTTTGACAGCAAATAGCTACAAAACGATCAAAGGTGAACATCACCGTCACCCAGACGAAGCAGTCTGTTACAGCGAAAGCTACCGCAAGATTCACACTGCAGGCCGGAGAAATATTGATGAAATTCAATGGGAAAGTCATTGGAACAATCCGGTTTAATATCACGCTTGTGATAATGACCAGGAGATCCGTCACCGCCATCGACAGCAGGTAGATAGTGAAGCATCTGGAGAGACCGCATCATCTGCGGAACATTACCCCAATCACGGCCAAGTTAGCTGCAATAGAGGAAGACAGAGGAAGTGAGTGTGTGTTAGAGATTGTGTGTGGGTGGGGTGTGTGCGCGCGCGCATGAGTGTGGTTTGAGTGTGTGATGGGAGAATAAGCGTGTGTGTATGTTTGTGTGCAGTGTGAGAGTGGTGTGTATTTGTGTATGGTGTTTGTGTGGAGCATATTTTGTGTGTGTGTGCATGGTGTGTTTTTTTGTGGGAGGAGTCTATTTTGTGTGTGTGGTGTATCTTTTGTTTATTGAATGTGTGTGTGAGACGGTCATTGGAACTCAGATAATATTGCACTTGACGGTATTCAGTGTGACTATTTTGCTTTGACACTTGCAGCTGAGTTGACAGACTGCAAAATTACACTCCCTAAGACGTCCCTTTCACATGCACGTCTTCATCCTCCAAACGAGGATGTTTGCAGCTGAGTTGACAGACTGCAAAGTTACACTCCCTAAGACGTCCCTTTCACATGCACGTCTTCATCCTCCAAACGAGGATGTCCGGTCCCTCGCCCCCCCCCCCACCCCACCCCCAATGCACCATCAGTAATCTGGTTTGTCCAATCCACATGTAGTTTCAAACAATCCACAATTTTTCCTCTTCACCAAGAATACCAATATCAAGCCCTATTACACCATGCACTCCTCCTCTTGCCTCCACTAATTTGATCTAAAAACCCATCCATCTGGATTCATCAATGACCGATCTTCCACATTGCTCTCTCCATAAATTCACTTCCATCACCTCTCTGCAGCCAGTGCATTGACTCACAAAATCTTTAGTAAAAATACCCATCCAGCACTTTCTGACGAACTGGATCCTCTCCTTCAATATTCTCATGCTGTTTTCTAAATACTCCACGTCCTGGTTAAAGATCCATAACGTAAATTTCGTGTCAAATTTGCTTGGAACTGTTTATACAAGTGCCATAAGACAAGAAATCGCTTCGATTTTCTTGGGTGTTTACCCTCAGAATGAGAGGACATGATATGATGGGTATCAAAACCGTTGAAGATTAGAAGTTGTAAAGAAGAAACTCTGCTGCTAATTGTGATGAAATGCACGATACCGAAATAAAATGTAAAAGGAATAAAATGTTCAATTATAACGGTACAACCAATGGGAGAAAACAATTAAAGGGTATTAATGATACTGGGAGAACAGCAAAGGGGGAAGAATCAACAAATGAGAGAAAGCAACACTCCCAGTAAACACAGCAGGGATGCAACATTTCACAACATTTTGCAGATTGATAATTAACACCAATACTTTACAGGAATGCCGATGACTGCAACGATGGAACAGTAAATGGCCAACCCCAAGATTTGTGGAACTCGATGCATTGCTATTGAAAGCTTCAAGCATCCAATACACTGCATTCACAGTCTAGTATTTTTATACCCGACATCAGTCACCAGGGAACATATAAGGAAAGCATCTTTTTGTTTTATGCTAATTACATTAATTGAAACAAGCAACTAAAAGCCAATAATTATTTTGATGAATAAATGTGGAAAACGTGTAATCATGCTTCCATTTCTTCCAAGAAAAATAAGGAATGTCTAAAAGGATGGACGGAATTGGTGAAAGCTGTCTTTAGCCCTTTGAACACAGTAACCTGGAGCAAGATAGTTTTGGCATTTAAAAATGAACAGACACATTGGATTTCGTTCGTGGAATGATCAAAATCAAAATCAAATTCAAGGTCCAGTTTATTGTCATATTCACAAGTACATCTATGCCCAGGTGCAATGAAAAAATTACTTGCATCAGCATCACAGGCACATCACATCAGATCAGCAGCATCCACAAGAGAAACATAAATTAAACACAATTTTTACAATAAAGAACATAATCAGAACCAAAGACAAACAAAGTCCATTTTCATGTAAAGTGATGAAAGTGGTCACAGTGTTGGTAAACTCCAGTGATGAGGGTTGTGCTGGTTGGTTCAGGAACCGAATGGTTGAAGGGAAATAGCTGTTCTTGAACCTGGTGATAGGAACTGAAGACATCTGTATCTCCTGCCGATGGTAGCTGTGAGAAGAATGCATGGCCCGGATGGTGGGGATCTTTGATGATGGGTGTTGCGTTCTTGAGGCAGCACCTCCTGGATCACAAGATCACAAGACAATAGAGCATAATAGGCCATTCGGCCCGTCGAGTCTGTTCCAAAGAAAATGGAAAAAAAAAGAAAAATAACTGAGAAATTGGGGGGGAGGCAAATAAAAACACATACTATTCTAACCCCAATTTCTGGCCTTATCCCCATATCCCTTGGTACTCCGACTATTTAGATACCTATATATCTCTCCCTTAAACGCCTCCATTGATCTGGCCTCCACTGCTGTACATGGCAAGGAATTCCACAAATTCTCCACCCTCTGGCTAAAGAAATTTCTCGTCATCTCTGTTTTAAACCTGTGCCCTCTAATTCTAAGATTGTGCCCTCTGGTCTTGGACTTACCCACCAAGGGGAACAGCTTGACAACATCTACTCTGTCCAGTCCTTTCAACATTTTAAATGTCTCTATGAGGTTCCCTCTCATTCTTTTGTACTCCAGTGAGAACAGTCCAAGAGCCGACAAACGCTCATCATTCCAGGAATCATCCTCGTAAATCTCCTCTTAACCCTCCCCAACATCAGCATATCCATCCTAAAATATGGGGCCCAAAACTGCACACAGTATTCCAAATGAGGCCTCACTAGTGCACAAACAGCCTCATCAACACTTCTTTACCTTTATAAACTATACCTCTCGAAATGAATGCCAACATAGCATTCGCTTTCTTTACCACCGATCTGACCCGGTGGTTAACCTTTAAGGTATCCTGCACGAGTACACCCAAGTCCCTTTGTACTTCTGTACTTTGAATTTTCTCTCCTTCTGGATAATAATCTGCCCATTTATTTCTGTTTCCAAAGTATACAACTACACATTTCTCAAACATTGAATCTCATCTGCCATTTCCTTGTCCATTCTCCTAAACTATCTAGGTCTCTCTGCAACCTTCCTGTCTCCTCAATACTCTCTACTCCTCCACCTATCTTGGTGTCATCCGCAAACTTAGCCACAAGATCATTTACTCCATCATCCAAAGCGTTAATGTACAAGGTAAAAAGAAGCAGCCCCAACACCGACCCCTGCGGAACACCACTAGTAACCAGTAGCCAACAAGAACAAGATCCATTTATTCCCACCCTTTGCTTCCTGCCAACCCGCCAATGCTCCACCCATTCTGTTATCCTACCTGTAATTCCATGACCTCTCATCTTATTAATCAGTCTCTTATGCGGCACCTTGTCGAGGCCTTTTGAAAGTCTAAATACACAACATCTACCGCCTCTCCTTTATCCACCCTACCTGTGATTTCTTCAAAAAACTCCAATAGATTGGTCAGGCAGGATCTTCCCTTCACAAAACCATGTTGGCTAGGACCTATCTTGCCTTGCACCTCAAGGTATACCATATCCTCATCCTTGAGGATCGATTTTGATAACTTTCCCACCACCGACGTCAGACTAATAGGTCTGTAATTTCCTTTATGCTGCCTCCCACCTTTCTGAAACAGCGGAACTACATTGGCGACCCTCCAGTCCTTCGGAACCATGTCGGAATCTATGGATTCCTGGTAAATTATCACCAATACCTCCGCTATCTCTAGAGCCACCTCCTTCAGAACCCGGGGATGCACCTCATCTGGTCCGGGAGACTTATCAGTCTTTAGCCCATTTAGTTTTCCTAGCACCTTCTCTCTACTAATCGTAACTGAACTCAGTTCCATTCCATGAGACCCGTGACTAACCGGTACATTGCCGATGTCTTCCACACTGAAGACAGATGCAAAATACTCATTTAGTTCTTCTGCCATCTCTTTATCATCCATTGTAATCTCTCCCGCACCGTTATCGATTGGCCCTATATCAACCCGTGTCTCTCCTTTAGTCCTTATATATTTAAAAAGCTCTTAGTATCCTTTCGAATGTTATCTTCCAACTTCCTTTCATAATTCATCTTTTCTTTCCTAATGACCTTCTTAGTTTCTTTCTGCAAGTTTTTAAAAGTTTCCCAGTCTTCTGTTTTCCCACTAATTTTTGCTTCCTTGTATGCCCTCCCTTTTGCTTTTATTTTAGCCTTCACCGCTCTCGTTATCCACATTTGTACCTTTTTTCCATTCAAAACCTTCATTTTTCTTGGAATATATCTATCCTGCATTTTCCTTATTACTTCCTTCCATTTCTGCACCGCCGTCCCTCCAGCTAGCTTACTCTTCTGTTACGGACTCAGTGAAAGTCCCTTTAAGATAGAGAGTGTGTGTGTATGTGTGTGGGGCGTGCTTACGTCAATAGAAGATAAAGGACGTAATGACGTTGAAGTAAGAAGAAGAAGAAGGAGAGAGAGAGAAGGGAGAGAGACACCAGCCTGCTTGTTTTCTCTATCGATGGATGAGAAACAATAACTGTGTTTGCCACTGAAATCCATGTATGGAAGTTGGAAGTAATCCGGTGGAGTTCACTTTGTTGCTGACCTGTAGAAGGAAACAGGTATTTGTGTGTGGACGACCACGGTTCAGATGATTTTCGGGGTGAGCAAGTCACTACCGAGTAAACACTGGAGTGTCGTTTGGGTTCCATCGTGGAACATTTGGATTTCGTATGTACTCTCTCTATGTTTTTCTACATCTACATCTTATCTTCAGACAACGGTGGTTGTTGAAGAAGCCCTTGCTCATGTTTCACCTTATGGCTTGCGGAACTGAACTTTAAGAACCATTCAGGAACTGGGAGTTTTGGACTTTGTCACACACACACACGAAGAGTTTAGTTTTGGGGTTAACGTTCAAGGTTTAACATTTTTTGAATTCTAACATACTAACATTTTTACTTTTATTTTACGTATTATCATAAGTAGTGATTAATAGTTTTTAACACTGAATCATGCTCAGTGTGTTTCTTTTGTTGCTGGTTCGTGACAAAATTGGGGGCTCGTCCGGGATAGTTCCCAAGGTTAACGAGTGTCGCCTGGGATTGTTCCCCAGATTGACAAGATTTGTTCGGGATTCAATCCAAAGATTTTTGAGGGAGGTCTGATGAATTCTTTTTAATTGGCTCGTGTGTGTGGAAACCAGCAGCAATGGATATTAAGGCATTTTTGGAGTCACCAACCCAAAAGGGATTGGAGGTGGCGAAAAAGGATGATTTGATAAAGATTGCTACAAGGTTAAACCTTACAGAAGTAAAGCAGTCTATGAGAAAGGCAGATATTCAGAGACTGATAGCTGGCCATTATGTGGAAAAGAAGGTGTTTGAGAAGGAAGTGTTAAAACAGTTTTCTGGCAGTGAAATAGCAATTTCTGAGGCACAGGTGCAGCTGGGAAAGATAGAGGCTGAACGAGAGCAAAATAAATTAGAAGCTGAACGAGATCAAACCCAGTTAAAATTAGAGGCCGAACAAAAGCTAACTCAGATGAAGTTAGAGGCTGAACGGGAACGGGAACTAATTCGGTTAAAGTTTGAGGCAGAGGAAAAGGAGAAACAGAGGCAGCAAGAGTTACAAATGAAGCGTAGGAGTTCGGAATCTGATTCTGAAGATGGTTTTTCAGCCAGCAGGGAGGTTCGATTAGTCCCTCCTTTTGAGGAAGATCAGGTTGATCAGTATTTCCAACATTTTGAAAAGGTTGCTGTGAGTTCAAACTGGCCAAGGAAAGGATGGGCTCTTATGGTACAGAGTGTGATTAAAGGTAAAGCTCAAAAAGCTTATTCTGCTTTGTCTGCTGAGGATGCAGCTGATTATACCAAGGTAAAACAATCTATATTGAAGGCCTATGAATTGGTCCCTGAGGCTTATAGACAAAAATTCAGAGACTTGAGGAAATCTGCAGATCAGACTTATATGGAATTTGCCAATGGAAAGAGAATATGTTTTGAACGATGGTGCCTGGCTAAAAATGTAGATGGGGATTATGATAAATTGACAGAATTGATACTAGTTGAAGACTTTAAAAGATGTGTTCCAGCTGAATTAACAACATATTTAAATGAAAAGGCAGTGGAAACTTTACAAGAAACTGCTAGGTTGGCAGATGATTATGCTTTAACCCATAAATCCAAATGGGGACAACCTAAAACCTTTCAAAAGAGTTACAAAGACAATCCAGGTAAACTGGAGATTAAATTGGGAGGTAATCAAAAAGGAAAAGATGAAAAGAAGCCAGGGCTGGAGAAACCTGTTGAGCGTACTTGTTATTACTGTAGGAAACCTGGCCACGTGATATCTAATTGTGCCCTTTTGAAGAAAAAGGAAGCTGGGCCCAATGCTTGCTTTCAGGCAATTAAAAATCAAAAAGGTTTAGGAGATGCTGTTAAATACCAGTCCTTGCAAGAGGGAAAAGCGGAAAAGTTGGAGGAGGTGAGAAAAGAATTCCGTTCGTATGTATCAGAGGGTTTTGTTTCACTGAATGATGAGTCACCCCAGGTGCCAGTGAAAATTCTTAGAGATACTGGGGCTAGTCAATCTCTCTTGCTGGACAGTGTCTTAAATTTTGGTGAAGAAAGTGACACTGGTGAGGTAAATCTAGTGCGAGGCGTTACAGGTGACACCATGTCTGTCCCTTTTCACAGGGTGATTTTAAAGTCAAAGTTCGTAGAAGGACCAGTCGAGATAGGGATAAGACCTAGGTTACCAGTGGAAGGAGTTTCTTTGTTATTGGGAAATGACCTTGCAGATGGAGAAAGTGATCCTGTGGTACGGTTAACGACCAAACCAAGGATTGATGAGTCTGAGAATGATCCAGATGTTTACCCATCATGTGCGGTGACTCGAGCTAGAGCTAGAGAATTAGCCAAGACAGACAGTCCGGTGCAGTCTGATGTGGTTCCTTGTGACAGTCCTAAACAAGAAGAAAATTGTGATGCCTCATCTGAGACTTTTCTGTCTTCACTGGAGGATCAACATCCTTATAGTGAGCCTGAATTTAAAGATTTGTCTTTGTCGAGGAAGGATTTTATGGTGGAACAGACAAAGGACCCTGAGTTGACAGAATTGAAAGAAAAAGCACTCTCATGTGAGGAGATTGAGAAAGTGCCAACTGGATACTATGTCAAAAATGGAGTGTTAATGAGGAAATGGAGACCTCCTCATGTTCCTGTTAATGAGGAATGGGAAGTTATTCATCAGGTTGTTGTTCCAAAAGTTTATAGGGATGAGATTTTAAACCTGGCCCATAGTATGCCTTTGGGTGGTCATTTTGGGGTGAATAAAACTGTAGGGAAGATCTTGAAACAATTCTATTGGCCTGGTTTGAGAAAAGATGTGGTGATGTTTTGTTGAACCTGCCACACATGTCAGATGGTAGGTAAACCAAATCAAAAACCCCCTGTGGCTCCTTTGAAACCAATTCCTGCTTTTGGTGAACCCTTTTCGAAGGTGATTGTGGACTGTGTTGGTCCATTACCAAAGTCTAAGACTGGAAATCAGTATTTGTTAACCATCATGTGTGCCACTTCTAGATTTCCAGAGGCAATACCCCTTAGAAATATTAAGGCCAAGACGGTGTCAAAGGCTCTTGTAAAATTTTTTACCTTGTTTGGTTTGCCAAAAGAAATCCAATCTGATCAAGGTAGTAATTTTATGTCAAAAATTTTTCAACAAACAGTCTATGAGCTGGGAGCAAAGCAGATTGTATCATTTGCATATCACCCAGAATCTCAAGGAGCTCTGGAGAGATTTCATTCTACTCTCAAAAATATGCTGAAGACTTATTGCTTTGAAAACACCAAGGATTGGGACGAAGGTATCCATTTACTTTTGTTTGCCGTTAGAGAATCGATCCAGGAGTCAATAGGATTTAGTCCGTTTGAGCTTGTGTTTGGACATAGGGTGAGAGGACCTTTGGAGTTGTTAAGATAGCAATGGGTTAATGAGGAAGTTCACTTGAGTCTGTTGGACTATGTCCAAAAATTTAAAACTCGGTTGGAGAGAGTCTGCCAGCTAGCGAGAGAGAATTTGAAAACCAGCCAGATAAGAATGAAGGCATATTTTGATAGACGTGCTCGGCCTAGGACATTCGCAGTGGGGCAAAAGGTGTTGGTATTTTTCCCTAACCAAAATAATCCCTTGCAATCTCGTTTTTCTGGACCCTATGTTATTGAATCTCGAGTGACTGATCTAACATATATAATCAAAACACCAGATAGACGCAAGAAAACACAACTCTGTCATGTAAACATGCTAAAACCTTATTATGAGAGGGATTCAGTTGTGGCCTTGGTGGATGGTGTAAAGGTTGTTTCTAGAATGCCTGATGTTGATGTTGAGGAAGGCCAATTTAGACCAAATATTGTTCCATCGAAACTATAAAAACCAAAATATCCTGGAGAACCTTGAAACGAAGTTGGACCATTTACAAGTTTCACAAAAACAACAGATGAGAGAATTAATTTTAAAATTTAAAAATTTGTTCCCAGATATTCCAAACAGAACATCGATAATTACCCATGATGTTGATGTTGGGGATGCGAAACCAATCAAACAACACCCATATCGAATGAATGTGGAAAAAAGTAAACTTGTTTATCAGGAAATAAAATACATGTTGGAAAATGATATTATTAGACATTCTACTTCAAATTGGAGTTCGCCCTGTGTTATTGTACCTAAACCTGATGGAACTGTTAGATTTTGCACAGATTACAGGTAAGTGAATGCTGTAACAAAGTCAGATGCTTACCCTATTCCTAGGGTGGATGATTGCATGGACAGAGTGGGAAAGGCAAAATTTCTTACAAAGATGGACCTATTAAAAGGGTACTGGTGTGTTCCATTAACAGATAGAGGAAGGGAGATTTCAGCCTTTGTAACCCCTTCTGGATTGTATGAATACAATGTTTTGCCATTTGGAATGAAAAATGCTCCGGCAACATTTCAAAGAATGATTAATTCAGTGATTCATGGGTTAAAACATACAGATGCCTACATTGACGACTTAGTGACTGGGAATGATACTTGGGAAGATCACATCTCTGCGTTAGAAAGGTTGTTTGAAAGACTTTCCAAGGCTAACCTTACAGTTAACTTGGCTAAAAGTGAATTTGGCCATGCCACTGTGACGTATCTTGGTTATGTTGTAGGTCAAGGCAAGCAAGCTCCTGTTCAGGCAAAAGGTCAAGCAATATCTGAGTTCCCTATTCCCACAGGTACGAGGACTGTTAGAAGATTTTTGGGAATGGTTGGATATTACCGAAAATTTTGTAAAAATTTTGCTGATATTGCTCTTCCCCTAACTAATCTTCTGAAGAAGGGAGTAAAGTTTGCTTGGACAGATTCTTGTCAAGAAGCATTTGAGAAGCTGAAAGCCATTTTATGCTACCATCCTGTGCTCAAAACACCTGACTTTGAAAAGCCATTTTCATTAGCAGTAGATGCCAGTGATGAAGCTGCAGGAGCTGTGTTGTTGCAGAAGGGTGACCTTGATGATATTGACCATCCTGTAGCTTACCTTTCAAAGAAATTTAATGAGCATCAAAAGAATTATTCCACCATAGAGAAAGAATTACTGTCGCTTGTTTTAGCCTTGCCACATTTCAGTGTATATTTTTGCACCGCTCAGAAGCCATTGACTGTGTATACAGATCATAACCCATTGGTGTTTCTGAGCCGAGTCAAAAACAAGAACAGAAGGCTGTTAAACTGGAGTTTAATTTTGCAAGAGTTTGATCTCAGGATAACTCACATTAAAGGCAAAGATAATGTGATTGCTGATTGTCTTTCTCGATGTTAAATGGGAAACATGTATCTGTACTAATCTGATAGTCTGTAGTTGTGTAGCATGATAATCATTAACATTACTAACTGTATGCGCGGTTAAAATTTTCTTGGGAAAATTTTTTTTTAGGTGGGAGGTGTTACGGACTCAGTGAAAGTCCCTTTAAGATAGAGAGTGTGTGTGTATGTGTGTGGGGCGTGCTTACGTCAATAGAAGATAAAGGACGTAATGACGTTGAAGTAAGAAGAAGAAGAAGGAGAGAGAGAAGGGAGAGAGACACCAGCCTGCTTGTTTTCTCTATCGATGGATGAGAAACAATAACTGTGTTTGCCACTGAAATCCATGTATGGAAGTTGGAAGTAATCCGGTGGAGTTCACTTTGTTGCTGACCTGTAGAAGGAAACAGGTATTTGTGTGTGGACGACCACGGTTCAGATGATTTTCGGGGTGAGCAAGTCACTACCGAGTAAACACTGGAGTGTCGTTTGGGTTCCATCGTGGAACATTTGGATTTCGTATGTACTCTCTCTATGTTTTTCTACATCTACATCTTATCTTCAGACAACGGTGGTTGTTGAAGAAGCCCTTGCTCATGTTTCACCTTATGGCTTGCGGAACTGAACTTTAAGAACCATTCAGGAACTGGGAGTTTTGGACTTTGTCACACACACACACACACACGACGAGTTTAGTTTTGTGGTTAACGTTCAAGGTTTAACATTCTTGAATTCTAACATACTAACATTTTTACTTTTATTTTACGTATTATCATAAGTAGTGATTAATAAAATAGTTTTTAACACTGAATCATGCTCAGTGTGTTTCTTTTGTTGCTGGTTTGTGACACTTCCAATCAATTTGGGCCAGCTCCTCTCTCATGCCACTGTAATTTCCCTTGTGCCACTGAAATATCGATACACCAGTTATCAGCTTCTCCTTCTCAAATTTGAAACTGACTCGGTGATTGCCACAATGTCGTATTTATTAACCTGTAGTTGCGCCACTAGGTCATCTACTTTATTCCTAATGCTACGTGCATTTAAATATAGTACATTTAGTCCAGCATCTGCTATTGATTTTGTTGTACTTTTATTGTTCAGCAAATTACCCTGACTATTCACCTGCTTGTCCTTCTTGCCATCCTCACTGCACACTGTCTTGCACTTGTTTCTATAAACCTCCTCCCTGACCCTAACATCTTGTATCCTAAAATCCTGGTTTTCATCCCCCTGCCATATTAGTTTAAACCCTCCCCAACATTCCCGCCAGGATATTGGACCCTTTGGAGTTTAGGTGTCACCCATCCTTAGTGAGTAAGTCATGCCTCCCCCAAAAGAGATCCCAATGATCCAGAAATCTGAAGCCCTGGCCCGTGCACCAGTCACTCAGTCATGCATTCATCTGCCAGAGCTATCTATTCTTTCTACCATTGGCACGTGGCACAGGTAGTAATCCTGAAATTACCACCTTAGAGGTCCCACTTCTCAACTTTCTCCCTAACTCCCTGCATTCCTCCTTCAGGACCTCTTCTCTTTTTCTACCTATGTCATTGGTACCTACATATACCAAGACTTCTGGCTGATCATCCTCTCCCTTCAGAATATTCTGGACCCAGTCCGTGACATCCCATACCCTGGCACCAGGGAGGCAACACACCATCCGAGATTCATTGTCGGTTTCGCAGAATCAGTTATCCATACCCCTCACTATAGAATCCCCAATAACCACTGCATTACTCTTTCACCGTTGGACCACAGTACCAGGCATGGTGCCAACGTCCCGGTTGCCGTGGCCTTCCTCTGTCAGGTCATCCTCTCCAACGGAATCTAAAATGAGACACCGATTTTCGATGGGGACCGCCACAGAGGTACTCCCTACAAACTCTTTATAACTTATGTCTATTTCCAGCTCGCTCTCCCTAATCAGCCGCAGGTCATCGAGCTGCTGGTCCAGACTCTCAACCCGTTCCTTGAGGAGCCACATCCCGGTGCACTTTGTGCAGATGTAGTTATCGGGGAGGCTGGTAGTCTCCCAGGGTCCCCATATCTGACCAACCCCAGATGCATACTGCTAAATACTACTGAGATAAATAAATAAACTAATAACTTACCCCCTCTCTCGCCTCTTACCCAGTCTCACCGAACCCCTTGAGCCAAAGCCCAAACGACTCTGCTCCCTCTCACTCCGCTGCCCGCTCCGACGCTGCCCGCTGGATATGGCGGTCTTCTTTTTAAATCGCCCGCGCTTCCGAGTGACGTCACACGCCTGCGCAGTCACTCGCCGCTATCCCGTACGCTGGAAAGAAAAGAAAACTCACTCCTCGTTAATTTCCGGCACTCTCCGCTCTCACGCCGCTGGAGAGTGAGATGGTGGGGAGGGATGTGCCCGCGATGTATTGGGTACATTCCACCACTCCCTGCAGCTTCTTACATTCCTGTGTTACGGACTCAGTGAAAGTCCCTTTAAGATAGAGAGTGTGTGTGTATGTGTGTGTGGGGCGTGCTTACGTCAATAGAAGATAAAGGACGTAATGACGTTGAAGAAGAAGAAGAAGAAGAAGAGAGAGAGAGAAGGGAGAGAGACACCAGCCTGCTTGTTTTTCTCTATCGATGGATGAGAAACAATAACTGTGTTTACCACTGAAATCCATGTATGGAAGTTGGAAGTAATCCGGTGGAGTTCACTTTGTTGCTGACCTGTAGAAGGAAACAGGTATTTGTGTGTGGACGACCACGGTTCGGATGCTTTTCGGGGTGAGGAAGTCACTACCGAGTAAACACTGAAGTGTCGTTTGGGTTCCATCGTGGAACATTTGGATTTCGTATGTACTCTCTCTATGTTTTTCTACATCTACATCTTATCTTCAGACAACGGTGGTTGTTGAAGAAGCCCTTGCTCATGTTTCACCTTATGGCTTGCGGAACTGAACTTTAAGAACCATTCAGGAACTGGGAGTTTTGGACTTTGTCACACACACACACGAAGAGTTTAGTTTTGGGGTTAACGTTCGAGGTTTAACATTTTTGAATTCTAACATACTAACATTTTTACTTTTATTTTACGTATTATCAATAGTAGTGATTAATAAAATAGTTTTTAACACTAAATCATGCTCAGTGTGTTTCTTTTGTTGCTGGTTCGTGACAAAAATTGGGGGCTGGTCCGGGATAGTTCCCAAGGTTAACGAGTGTCGTCTGGGATTGTACCCCAGATTGACGAGATTTGTTCGAGATTCAATCCAAAGATTTTTGAGGAAGGTCTGATAAATTCTTTTTAATTGGCTTGTGTGTGTGGAAACCAGCAGCAATGGATATTAAGGCATTTTTGGAGTCACCAACCCAAAAGGGATTGGAGGTGGCGAAAAAGGATGATTTGATAAAGATTGCTACAAGGCTAAACCTTACAGAAGTAAAGCAGTCTATGAGAAAGGCAGATATTCAGAGACTGATAGCTGGCCATTATGTGGAAAAGAAAGTGTTTGAGAAGGAAGTGTTAAAACAGTTTCCTGGCAGTGAAATAGCAATTTCTGAGGCACAGGTGCAGCTGGCAAAGATAGAGGCTGAACGAGAGCAAAATAAATTAGAAGCTGAACGAGAACAAAAGAGATTAGAGGCTGAACGAGAGCAAACCCAGTTAAAGATAGAGGCTGAACGAGAACAAACCCAGTTAAAGATAGAGGCTGAACGAGAACAAAAGAAATTAGAGGCCGAACAAGAGGAAAAGAAATTAGAGGCTGAACAAAAGCTAACTCAGATGAAGATAGATGCTGATCTAGCAATGAAGCAGATGGAATTGAAGAGGATGGAGCTGGATAGTGAGGAGAAGGAAAAACAGAGGCAGCATGAGTTACAAATGAAGCGTAGGAGTTCGGAATCTGATTCTGATGATGGTTTTTCAGCCAGCAGGGAGGTTCGATTAGTCCCTCCGTTTGAAGAAGATCAGGTTGATCAGTATTTCCAACATTTTGAAAAGGTTGCTGTGAGTTCAAACTGGCCAAGGAAAGGATGGGCTCTTATGGTACAGAGTGTGATTAAAGGTAAAGCTCAAAAAGCTTATTCTGCTTTGTCTGTTGAGGATGCAGCTGATTATACCAAGGTAAAACAATCTATATTGAAGGCCTATGAATTGGTCCCTGAGGCTTATAGACAAAAATTCAGAGACTTGAGGAAATCTGCAGATCAGACTTATATGGAATTTGCCAATGGAAAGAGAATATGTTTTGAACGATGGTGCCTGGCTAAAAATGTAGATGGGGATTATGATAAGTTGACAGAATTGATACTGGTGGAAGACTTTAAAAGATGTGTTCCAGCTGAATTAACAACATATTTAAATGAAAAGGCAGTGGAAACTTTACAAGAAACTGCTAGGTTGGCAGATGATTATGCTTTAACCCATAAATCCAAATGGGGACAACCTAAAACCTTTCAAAAGAGTTACAAAGACAATCCAGGGAAACCGGAGATTAAATTGGGAGGTAATCAAAAAGGAAAAGATGAAAAGAAGCCAGGGCTGGAGAAACCTGTTGAGCGTACTTGTTATTACTGTAGGAAACCTGGCCACGTGATATCTAATTGTGCCCTTTTGAAGAAAAAGAAGGAAGCTGGGCCCAATGCTTGCTTTCAGGCAATTAAAAATCAAAAAGGTTCAGGAGATGCTGTTAAAGATCAGTCCTTGCAAGAGGGAAAAGCGGAAAAGTTGGAGGAGGTGAGAAAAGAATTCCGTTCGTATGTATCAGAGGGTTTTGTTTCACTGAATGATGAGTCACCCCAGGTGCCAGTGAAAATTCTCAGAGATACTGGGGCTAGTCAATCTCTCTTGCTGGACAGTGTTTTAAATTTTGGTGAAGAAAGTGACACTGGTGAAGTAAATCTAGTACGAGGCGTTACAGGTGACACCATGTCTGTCCCTTTTCACAGGGTGATTTTAAAGTCAAAGTTCGTAGAAGGACCAGTCGAGATAGGGATAAGACCTAGTTTGCCAGTGGAAGGAGTTTCTTTGTTATTGGGAAATGACCTTGCAAATGGAGAAAGTGATCCTGTGGTACGGTTAACAACCAAACCAAGGATTGATGAGTCTGAGGATGATCCAGATGTTTACCCATCATGTGCGGTGACTCGAGCTAGAGCTAAAGAATTAGCCAAGACAGACAGTCCGATGCAGTCTGATGTGGTTCCTTGTGACAGTCCTAAACAGGAAGAAAATTTTGATGCCTTATCTGAGACTTTTCTGTCTTCACTGGAGGATCAACATCCTTATAGTGAGCCTGAATTTAAAGATTTGTCTTTGTCGAGGAAGGATTTTATGGTGGAACAGACAAAGGACCCTGAGTTGACAGAATTGAAAGAAAAAGCTCTCTCATGTGAGGAGATTGAAAAAGTGCCAACTGGATACTATGTCAAAAATGGAGTGTTAATGAGGAAATGGAGACCTCCTCATGTTCCTGTTACTGAGGAATGGGAAGTTATTCATCAGGTTGTTGTTCCAAAAGTTTATAGGGATGAGATTTTAAACCTGGCCCATAGTATGCCTTTGGGTGGTCATTTTGGTGTGAATAAAACTGTAGGGAAGATCTTGAAACAATTCTATTGGCCTGGTTTGAGAAAAGATGTGGTGATGTTTTGTCGAACCTGCCACACATGTCAGATGGTAGGTAAACCAAATCAAAAACCCCCTGTGGCTCCTTTGAAACCAATTCCTGCTTTTGGTGAACCCTTTCTGAAGGTGATTGTGGACTGTGTTGGTCCATTACCAAAGTCTAAGACTGGAAATCAGTATTTGTTAACCATCATGTGCGCTACTTCTAGATTTCCAGAGGCAATACCCCTTAGAAATATTAAGGCCAAGACGGTGTCAAAGGCTCTTGTAAAATTTTTTACCTTGTTTGGTTTGCCAAAAGAAATCCAATCTGATCAAGGTAGTAATTTTATGTCAAAAATTTTTCAACAAATAGTCTATGAGCTGGGAGCAAAGCAGATTGTATCATCTGCATATCACCCAGAATCTCAAGGAGCTCTGGAGAGATTTCATTCTACTCTCAAAAATATGCTGAAGACTTATTGCTTTGAAAACACCAAGGATTGGGACGAAGGTATCCATTTACTTTTGTTTGCCGTTAGAGAATCGATCCAGGAGTCAATCGGATTTAGTCCGTTTGAGCTTGTGTTTGGACATAGGGTGAGAGGACCTTTGGAGTTGTTAAGAGAGCAATGGGTTAATGAGGAAGTTCACTTGAGTCTGTTGGACTATGTCCAAAAATTTAAAACTCGGTTGGAGAGAGTCTGCCAGCTAGCGAGAGAGCATTTGAAAACAAGCCAGATAAGAATGAAGACATATTTTGATAGACGTGCTCGGCCTAGGACATTCGCAGTGGGGCAAAAGGTGTTGGTATTTTTCCCTAGCCAAAATAATCCCTTGCAAGCTCGTTTTTCTGGACCCTATGTTATTGAATCTCAAGTGACTGATCTAACATATATAATCAAAACACCAGATAGACGCAAGAAAACACAACTCTGTCATGTAAACATGCTAAAACCTTATTATGAGAGGGATTCAGTTGTGGCCTTGGTGGATGGTGAAAAGGTTGTTTCTAGAATGCCTGATGTTGATGTTGAGGAAGGCCAATTTAGACCAAATATTGTTCCATCGAAACTAAAAAACCAAAATATCATGGAGAACCTTAAAACGAAGTTGGACCATTTACAAGTTTCACAAAAACAACAGATGAGAGAATTAATTTTAAAATTTAAAAATCTGTTCCCAGATGTTCCAAACAGAACATCGATAATTACCCATGATGTTGATGTTGGGGATGCAAAACCAATCAAACAACACCCATATCGAATGAATGTGGAAAAAAGTAAACTTGTTGATCAGGAAATAAAATACATGTTGGAAAATGATATTATTAGACATTCTACTTCAAATTGGAGTTCGCCCTGTGTTATTGTACCTAAACCTGATGGAACTGTTAGATTTTGCACAGATTACAGGAAAGTGAATGCTGTAACAAAGTCAGATGCTTACCCTATTCCTAGGGTGGATGATTGCATAGACAGAGTGGGAAAGGCAAAATTTCTTACAAAGATTGACCTATTAAAAGGGTACTGGTGTGTTCCATTAACAGAAAGAGGAAGGGAAATTTCAGCCTTTGTAACCCCTTCTGGATTGTATGAATACAATGTTTTGCCATTTGGAATGAAAAATGCTCCGGCAACATTTCAAAGAATGATTAATTCAGTGATTCATGGGTTAAAACATACAGATGCCTACATTGACGACTTAGTGACTGGGAATGATACATGGGAGGATCACATCTCTGCGTTAGAAAGGTTGTTTGAAAGACTTTCCAAGGCTAACCTTACAGTTAACTTGGCTAAAAGTGAATTTGGCCATGCCACTGTGACGTATCTTGGTTATGTTGTAGGTCAAGGCAAGCAAGCTCCTGTTCAGGCAAAAGTTCAAGCAATATCTGAGTTCCCTATTCCCACAGGTACGAGGACTGTTAGAAGATTTTTGGGAATGGTTGGATATTATCGAAAATTTTGTAAAAATTTTGCTGATATTGCTCTTCCCCTAACTAATCTTCAGAAGAAGGGAGTAAAGTTTGTTTGGACAGATTCTTGTCAAGAAGCATTTGAGAAGCTGAAAGCCATTTTATGCTACCATCCTGTGCTCAGAACACCTGACTTTGAAAAGCCATTTTCATTAGCAGTAGATGCCAGTGATGAAGCTGCAGGAGCTGTGTTGTTGCAGAAGGGTGACCTTGATGATATTGACCATCCTGTAGCTTACTTTTCAAAGAAATTTAATGAGCATCAAAAGAATTATTCCACCATAGAGAAAGAATTACTGTCGCTTGTTTTAGCGATGCAACATTTCAGTGTATATGTTTGCACCGCTCAGAAACCATTGACTGTATATACAGATCATAACCCATTGGTGTTTCTGAGCCAAGTCAAAAACAAGAACAGAAGGCTGTTAAACTGGAGTTTAATTTTGCAAGAGTTTGATCTCATGATAACTCACATTAAAGGCAAAGATAATGTGATTGCTGATTGTCTTTCCCGATGTTAAATGGGAAACATGTATCTGTACTAATCTGATAGTCTGTAGTTGTGTAGCATGATAATTATTAACATTACTAACTGTATGCACGGTTAAAATTTTCTTGGGAAAATTTTTTTTTTTAGGTGGGAGGTGTTACGGACTCAGTGAAAGTCCCTTTAAGATAGAGAGTGTGTGTGTATGTGTGTGTGGGGCGTGCTTACGTCAATAGAAGATAAAGGACGTAATGACGTTGAAGAAGAAGAAGAAGAAGAAGAGAGAGAGAGAAGGGAGAGAGACACCAGCCTGCTTGTTTTTCTCTATCGATGGATGAGAAACAATAACTGTGTTTACCACTGAAATCCATGTATGGAAGTTGGAAGTAATCCGGTGGAGTTCACTTTGTTGCTGACCTGTAGAAGGAAACAGGTATTTGTGTGTGGACGACCACGGTTCGGATGCTTTTCGGGGTGAGGAAGTCACTACCGAGTAAACACTGAAGTGTCGTTTGGGTTCCATCGTGGAACATTTGGATTTCGTATGTACTCTCTCTATGTTTTTCTACATCTACATCTTATCTTCAGACAACGGTGGTTGTTGAAGAAGCCCTTGCTCATGTTTCACCTTATGGCTTGCGGAACTGAACTTTAAGAACCATTCAGGAACTGGGAGTTTTGGACTTTGTCACACACACACACGAAGAGTTTAGTTTTGGGGTTAACGTTCGAGGTTTAACATTTTTGAATTCTAACATACTAACATTTTTACTTTTATTTTACGTATTATCAATAGTAGTGATTAATAAAATAGTTTTTAACACTAAATCATGCTCAGTGTGTTTCTTTTGTTGCTGGTTCGTGACACCTGCGCATTCAAATTGCCGTTCAGACTATGATGCAGCCAATCAGGATACCTTCAAGAGTACATCTGCAGAATTTAGTTCGAGTGTTCGGTGACTATCCTTGTGATTGCGTCCACGGGCACGGCCCACGACAGCTGATGCGGTATGTTAACTCCCAGGAATTTAAAGCTGCTGACTCTTTCCACAACCGATCCCCCAATGTGGACTGGTGCATGTTCACCCTGTGCGCTCCATCTCCTGCATATTATTGTGCTTATCTAAGAGCATCTTGAACCCTTCTATGGTATTTGCCTCCACCACCACCCCTGGCAGCACATTCTAGCCACCCACCACCCTCTGTGTAAAATACTTGCCGCGCACATCTCCTCTGAATTTACCTCCTCTCACCTTGCATTAATGTCCTCTGGTATTAGATATTTCAACCCTGGGAAAAAGATACCGGCTGCCTACTCTATCTATGCCTCTGATAATTTTATAAATCTCTTTTGTAAATCTCCCCTCAGCCTCCGCCGCTCCAGAGGAA
The DNA here is from genome assembly GCF_009764475.1 of Pristis pectinata. Taxonomy (NCBI): domain Eukaryota; kingdom Metazoa; phylum Chordata; class Chondrichthyes; order Rhinopristiformes; family Pristidae; genus Pristis; species Pristis pectinata. The sequence goes on from NC_067431.1 coordinate 413,407, forward strand.
GAAAAACAAGTTTTTTCCAACCTCTCCTTATAACACATGCCCCATAATTCAGGTAGCATCCTGGTAAACCTCCTCGGCACCGTCGTCAGAGCCTCCACATCCTTCCTGTAACCGGGAGACCAGAACTGAATGCAATACCCCAGATACGGCTGAACTAACGTTTAATAAAGCTGCAACATTTTCTCAACACTTGAACTCAGTTCCGCGACTGATGAAAGCAAGCATGCCACACGCCTTCTTTACCACGCTATCAACTTGCTTAGCCACTTTCTGGGAGCTGTGGACTTGGACCCCCAAGATCGCTCTCCACATCAACACTGTTGAGGGTCTTGCCGTTTGCAGCGTACTGACCCTTAGCATTTGATCTCTCAAAGTGCAACACTTACTTCACATTTGGCTGAGTTAAACTCCATCTGCCATTTCTCCGCCCTTATCTGCAACTGATCTATATCCCTTACCTTGACAGCCGTGCCCTTTCTTCTTAATAGAACATACCTTTCCTGTACTCTGTGCAGTTGGTCTTTAAACACACTACACATGTCAGATGTGGAGTTGCCCAGAAACTGTTGCTCCTAATTAACTCTCCCTAATTCCTGCTTTATACTTCCTATATTTTTCCTGCTCCAATTTAATACTCTCCCGCAAGGTTCATACTTATCCATCTCTGTAGCTATCTTAAAACTTAAGAAGTTGTGGTCATTGTTCCTTAACTGTTCCCCCACTGAAAGGTCAGTCACCTGGTCAAGCTCAATACCCAACATCAGGTCAAATATGGCCCCTCTTCTTGTGGGATTATCCAAGTATTGATTCACGAAACCCTCCTCTATGTATCAAACAAATTCTGCCTCGTCTAAACCTTTTGCACTAAGGTGATCCCAGTCTATATCAAGGAAGTTGAAATTCACACACTGAAACAGCCCTATTGTTTTTACAGCTTTCCCGAATCTGCCTGTATATCGGTTCCTCAATGTCCCGGTAGCTATTGAGGGCCTGTAGTGGAATCCCATCAGAGTGATTGCACCTTTCTTATATGTTGATTTCCAGCCATATGGGCTCAGAGTGCAGCTGTGATATTGTCCCTGATTAATAGCGCAACGCCCCCTAACATTTTACCTCCTCCTTTATCTTTTCTAAAACATAGAAACCCCGGAACATTAAGCATCCATTCCTGCCCCTCACTGAACCAAGTCTTTGTTATGGCTACAACATCATAGTTCCATGTTCTGATCCGTGCTCTCTGTTTATCACCCTAAGGCATAATACTCCTGGCATTGATATAGACACACTTCAATCCGACTGTCCTATTGTGTATATTGCCTGGTCTTACTGGTCATGACGTCTGCCTTCCTCTCACTCGCTCCACTTTCACACCTGGTGTTAAGGTTCCCCTCCCCCTACCAATCTAGCTGAAACCCGCCCGAGTATCACGATCGAACCTCCCGGCCAGGATACTGTTTCCCCTCCAGTTAAGGTGCAACCTGTTCACCTTCTGCAGGTAGTCCCTGCCCCAGCAGAGATTCCAATGATCCAAGAACCTGAAATCCTGCCCCCTGCACTAAAACCTCAGCCACACATTCACATGTTCTATCTTTGTATTCCTGCTCTGACTAATACCAGGAGTAGTCCAGAGGTTACTACCTTCGAGATCCTGCCTTTCAGTCTATTTCCTAACTGGCTCTACTCGCTGCGCAGGACTTCATCCCTCTTGCACCTATGCCGTTGGTACCAACATGCACCACGACCTCTGGTTGTCACCCACCCAATTGAGAATGTTCTGCAGCCGCTCCGAGACTTCCACGACCCTGGACCCGGGAGACATCATGCCATCCTGGTGTCTCTGCAACGGATACATAACCTCCTGTGTGTCCCCCGAACTATCGAGACTCCTGTCACAACTGCCCTGTCTGATTCTCCCCTTCCCTGCTGAGCCTCAGAGCCAGCCACAGTGCCACCAACCTGGCTACTGATGCTGTGCCCTGAGAAGTCATCCACCCAGCAGTATCCAAAGGGGTATACTTGTTGCTGAGGGAAACCGCCACAAGGGGACACTGCAATGTCTGTTTTTCCCCGTCCTTCTCCTGGAAGTCACCCAATTACCTGCCGCCTGCACCTCAGGTGTGATCACCTTGCAAGAACTCTTGCCTGTGATGCGTACGTCCAATTCCACCTCCAGTTCCTTCACACTGTCAAACAAGAGCTGCCGTTGGGCGCACTTCCTGCAGGTATTGTCATCGTGGACAATGTCAGTCTCCCTCGTCTCCCACATCCTGCATTCAAAACGAAGGTTTCCACTGTATCTCGGTACATGTGACAAAAATAAACCAATTACCAATTAGTATTACATTTTGGAGACGCAAGAGATTCTGCATATGCTGGAATCTGGAGCAACCCACAAAAATGCTAAAGAAACTCAGCAGGTCAGGCAGCATCTATGGAGGGAAATAAACAGTCAACGTTTCGGGTCGAAACCCTTCATCGTTCTGGATTTTCTCATCTCTAACTGCCGACCGGACATTACCGTCTCGACCTTGTCACTTCCCTTACCCAATTCCAACCTTCTGAACGCAGTTCCCTCCAGTGTCTCCGTTCGAAGCCGAACTTCAGCATCAAATCCATTACTTAGCCCTCAGCCAGGACCCCACCAAGAAGCATCGTGCCATTGTCTCACGCACCATCACCGACCTCACCACCTCTGGAGATCTACCCTCTGCAGCTTCCAACCTCGTATTTCCTACCTCCCCCTAAGATCCACATACCTAACTGCCACGTTAGGCCAATTGTTTCTGCTTGCTCCTGCTCCGCTGAACTCGTGTCCTCATCTCTCGACTCCATTTTGTCCCACTTGGTTCAGTCCCTTCCTACCCACATCAGTGACACTTTACATGCTCTCCATCAGTTTAACAAATTTAAGTTCTCCTGCCCTGACCGTCTCATTTTCACTCTGGACTTCGAGTCCCTGAACACCTCCATCCCCCATCAGAAAGGCCTAAGGCTCTCCGTTTCTTTCTCAACGACAGACCCAACCAGTTCCCCTCCACTGCCACACTCCTCCGTCTGGCAGAACTGGTGCTCAGCCTCAACATCTTCTCTTTCGGCTCCTCCCACTTTTACCAAATAAAAGGTGTAGCCATGGGCACTCCCATGGGCCACAGCTATGTCTGCCTTTTCAACGGCTACGTGGGAGCAGTCCATGTTCCAAGCCTACACCGGTAACGCCCCCAATTCATTCTTCGCTACATTGACGATTGCATTGGTGCTGCTTCCTGCACCCACGCTGAGCTGATTAATTTCATCAAATTTGCCTCCAACTGACACTGTGCCCTTAAATTTGTTTTTTATTCCAGCTCCGATAACTCTCTACCTTTTCTTGATCTCTCTGTTTCCATCTCCGGAGACAGAATATCTAGCGACATATTTTACAAACCCACTGACTCCCACTGTTACCTTTCCTCACCCTGTCATCAGGCTATTCCTTTCCCTCAGTTCCTTCGCCTTCGCATCTCTTCTCATGATGAGGCATTGCATTCCATGACATCTGAGATGTGCTGTTTTAACATTAACCTGGTTTCCCTTCCACCACCATTAATGCAGCCCTCACCCGCATCTCCTCCATTACCCGTATGTCTGCACCAACCCGATTTCTCCCTACCGAGATAGCAGGGACAGACTTCCACTTGTCCGCACCTCCCACCCTACGAGCCTCCGCATCCGACACATGATTCTCCGCAACTTGCGCCATCTCTAAAGTGATCACAACAGGCACATCTTCCCCTCCCGCCCCCTCTCCGCTTTCCACAGGGACCGCTCCCTCAGCGACTCCATTGTCCACTCGTCCCTCCCCATTGGTCACCCTCCTGGCCCTTATCACCGCCGCCATGCAAATTGTTACGACAGACCTACACCTCCTCCCTTACCACCACTCAGGGCTCCATAGAGTCCTTCCAGGTGAGGGAGCGCTTCACCTGTGAATATGGGGGTGTCCGTTATTGCATCCGGTGTTCGCGGAGCGGCCCCCTCTACATCGGTGAGACACGATGCAGATTGAGTGACTGCTTAGTCGAGCACCTTCGCTCCATCCGCCACAACAGCCAGGATCTACCGGTAGCCAGCCACTTCCATTCCACTTCCCATTCCCACACAGACATCTCAGTACAGATTCACCAATGGATGCAGAGTGATGCACAGCATTATCAGATGAAAATGCTCCGAAAGATCCTGAAGCAGGAGTGACGTAACTTGAACGCACTCACCGCTCTGCAATGAAGTTTGACTGATGATAAATTGGAAAGTACGATGACATTGAATTGGGAAAGGGCACTGGGATATTACATGTCTTTGAGACCCAGTGACAAGTGGATGACAATGTGGGATTGGCACCTGGAGACAATGAGAAATGTCCCTATAGTGTTTCGTGGGGTGTAATCATGGCGCGTGAATTCCCACACAAGAACAGCGCGAGGATAATACGTTGTCATTTTATGGCGTTTTGTGTGGTTCACCAACAATGCGGTTGGATGATTGCAGTGGTGACGACTTAAAGAGAAGACACCTTAAAGTAAATAAGGAAACAGTATCTGTTTACTGTAAGAGTGATCGGCACAGTAACCTCCGACAGGATCATCCTTTTGAGCTCCGTTCACTCAGGGAATGGCGTGACAACAATTGAGGTCGGATCAGAACCTTGGAAGAATTACAAAAACTATCATGAACGTTGTATAAATAGGAAAATTAGACTGCAACAAACGTCCATGGTGCGATGTGAGGTGGTCAGGTCTCTCGATTGGAGAAGGGCAGGTGCTTCGTGTTAGGAAACATAGGTCTTCCACCTGTCCAGTTTTGTGAATAAGTTTTCTGTGTGTTCAACACAGGTGACTCCAGTATAGGTGTGGATGAGTTGATATCTTTGGGGTAAGTGAATAGAGTATATTTTTATTACGTTAAATGTCCTCAGCTTCTCCTGTGACTTCCAGCACGAATACTTCCCGAAAGCTAAAGGGAGGGATGAGTCTTCCCCTTCAAGGGGGACGTGTACTTCATTTCACCTGCCAAACTAAACTCCCTTTCTTAATTTCAGAAGCTCAATGTGCTCCGCCTAATGTGACAAATGCTACCGATTTCAAGTTGAGTGCCCATGTTATAAATAATACTGATCTAAGGAATTGACCTATTTCAGCAGCTGAAACCCCGTGTCATATAAATTGAACATGCAACACTCCTTCGAAAAAGCTTAACATATTTCTCAAAAAAAAATAGCTTGTAATATCCCGTGAGGAGCCAAATTCATTACACAGTGACAAAATGAGTAAGCAGAGTTTAGCCTGAATGTTTGTTCAGTGGCTTGTACCTGATATGACTGAGGCGATGGACAGATTATTTTCTCAGTGGAATTTCCCTCTCTTGTCTTAGAGTTTTTTTTAAGACAATCACTGGGACAGATGGGCAGTTGGAACATTCTGTGCAATTGATGCAGCTACTCACAGAAAATGGGATATGCAACAATTCACTGAATGACGAGTCTTTTCTATCCTGCGCTTGCGCTGTTGGTATTGCCGGTATGATTATGGAGCTGTGTACTTTTTGCGTCGTGCCGTCGTTTTGCTGTATCGTCTGCACTGTAGGATAGTCGCCGTAGATACCCAACACAGTTGCTGCCTCACCTGATGAGTATTTCCAGAATGACGAGGCGTCAAGCAGCTGATTGTTTTATTTTATTAACAGATTTTAATCGATTTGATATCCGCTTCTTTTGTCATTTAAGTTGGAGATAATATTGACATTGTTCCAGCATTTTACCTTACTCAACTTTAAAGTAACGCTACCGGTATATGTTGAATCAGGAGAAAAACCTGGAAATTTAGAATAACAACCTGACATCTCTTTCAGTGAAATTTCCAGTTTACTTTCCACACGCAAATCTTTATTTTTACCATAATTCAGCACAAGAGAATTGTTGTTTACTTTTAACCTGTCTGAATGTCTCTTCATTTTTAACAATAACATAGACAAATCTCGCGGTTTCCCCATTATCGCTCTTTTTCTAGTTTTGATTTTCATTTTTTGTTTCTACTTCCAAAATATGTTTTGCCTAAAGAACCAGTCTCACTGAGCTCATTTTATTACCTACAGGATCTTCTGCTCCAAGGTTGGGCCAAGTTTCGATCACTGGGGCAATCAGCTGCTCACTGTAATGTGGACTGCCGATCTCCCGCTGTAAACTGATGGACAATTGCCGCCGTAACTGTCACTCCGATCCGTCATTGTCCTCCAGATTGAAAGAAGTGTCGGTACTCGTACGGACTGTATTTCCTCATCAAGATTCTAAGTCAGCCATTTAGAGCATTGGTTCCCATAGAGGAATGGGAAACATTCGGCAGTGTCCAGCCGATTTGTTAACTGAAACAGATCAGTTTCGCGCTGTTGGAATAACACTCTTTGTTTCCTTTCAGTTAATTTAACAGCGATTGCGATTCTGTCTCGAGGAAAATGCGGACTCTCCAAATGCATCACAGCGGATTTGATGGGAATGGCAGCAGCAGATCTCATGGTGATTATCATTGTTGCTGTTGTGTAGTAAACTCATTAGATCTATATTTACGCCATGTCTTGCCGATTTGGGCCTTGACACTTGTACTAGGATTGTAACCATGGACTGTTCTATTTGGCAAAATTCATAATTTACAACAGACTCTTCGCGCGGCCCAGTATCTGCACCCAGAGTGGAGGTAAGACTTCCACCCTATTCAATTCGGTCGCAGGATTACAGAAAAGCCGTGAGGGAAGAAGGATCCTTCGGCTCCGAGGGTCGCTCCACCAAATCCTCAAGGTCAATAAAAGTCAATTAATTTTCCGGCGGTGCCGAGGTTGCCGATGTCAGCACTTATTCCTCGTCTTGGAGAGAGCCAAGAGAAGGAGGTGGTGAACTTGAAATCAATTTTCATGGTACAATGCGGGGTCCGGGACCGAAGTGATAAGATCTAACGAGAATTAAATTCGCCGTGTCGCAATTAAATTAGGCCTCAAACGGAGCGGTAAGAAAGTTTATTGGCAAAGTCAAACAAGGTGATTAGAATATTCATTCAAATATTACCAGGAACGATATCTCAATATTTGGTCCAACTGCACAGAATATTATTTCTCCACTGTCCCTCGCCCTATAAAAGGGCTGGGTGCCCGACGGCCGAGTTGTGCTCCAATGCACGACGAATGGGTGGAAGCAGCTACTTCCAGCGACCGTGGGTAAAGGGACCCTCAGATCAGCAGTGGGGTGAAGTATTGCCGCTTGTGCAGCTTAGGTGGTAGAACTGAACACCCAGAGCCAGTGCAACATAATCCCCCAGGACTGTCGCAGACCAAATTTCTGTATCCCACAAGACACAGTTCGACAATCAGGTGTAATTCAGGTTACACTGAGAGCTCCTCCCCGAGACTCAGGCCAGGACACAGTGCGAGAACCGCTCTCTGAAAGTGTAATCGCAATTTCAGTGAAATAGTCAAACCCAGCCGCTGTGAAACAATTTCACTGGTCCCAGGAATCGGTGAGAGCTGCTCCCAGAATCCGGGACCAGATATGGGCTGCTCCGCATTCAAGAGCGAGCTTCATATTCTCATCGTGAACTCGGGCTCTGCCACGGAAGGATGTGAATGTTTTGGATTTACCTCTGACCCTGACCCACATTAACTCCCTCTCTACCATCAGCTCTTTCCTCCACCTCTCACGTACACAAGGGGTGCAAGTTACACAACCAGCATGTCTTTGGCATGTGGCAGGAAACCAGAGAAACCGGTGAACCCCACGGGGTCACGGTTTAATCCCCCTTCCAACACTTGGCCTGAGGTCCTGTGGACCCCAATCTTCAGGTCCACATCCGAGCAGTTTTTACGTGAGAGTTTCAGATGTCTGGCTTCAGTACTCTAACTCTCTCTCGCAGACTTCTGCCTTATCTCCATCTTTATCTTTCTGTTCATTACATTACGTTTACGATGATAACCGGGAATTCCGGGAAGCCTCAGCAGGCCAGAAAGAAGTCATGGAAAGAGAAACAGAGGCTAAGTTTCCTTTCTTTTTCAATCATTTTATTGAATTTCAAATTAATTTCAGATTAATATACATGACATTAGTGATTATACATCTGGTGCGAAGAGATCGGGATAACAATAATAACAATTAATATATACACTCACAGGGAATAAAATATATAATCTGAACCTCCCAATCTCTTACTAAGTGAGCATGATCCAAAAACAAAATTTGGAAAGAAATTTAAATATATGAAAAGAGAACGCCTAAATCAAAAAAAAATAATAATAAACAAAAGTAAACCAAAAACTTCAAAAAAAAAACTGGACTGATATTTCTTCGGTCAAGAAAAAAACATTCTTATGTCGTTAGCTCCGCTCCTCTGCATTCAAAGGTTAGTTAAAGGAATTCGAAAAAGGTCTGCTTATATCTATGGAAATACTGAATAAATGGACTCCAAACTGCCTCAGATTTAAGTGAACGATCAACAGTGCCACTCCTAATTTTTTCCAAGTTTAAACTTGTTATAGTTTGAGAAAACCATTGAAATGTGGCAGGAGGTATAGGGTCCTTCAACTTAAATAGGATGGATCTCTTGGCCATTAATGTAACAAAAACAATCATACGATAAGCAGACGTGGATAAGTGGCCAGGATCCATCATTGCTAGCCCAAAATTTGCAGTGATAGGGTGAGGTTGTAAATCAATATTCAATACAGTTGAAATAATGTTAAAAATGTCTTTCCAATATTTTTCCAAAAGAGGACAGGACCAAAACGTATGTGTCAGGGAAGCCACCTCCGAATTACATCTGTCACATACAGGATTTATATGATGATAAAAACGGGCTAACTTGTCCTTAGACATACGGGTCCTGTGAACCACCTTGAACTGTATCAAAGAGTGTCTGGCACACATTGAGGATGTATTAACTAATTGAAGAATTTTCTCCCATGTCACTAAAGGTAAAAGTATCTGGAGTTCTCTTTCCCATTCATTCTTAATTTTATCAAGTGTCTCTAGACATATTTTCATAGTCAGATCATAAATTATTGCTATCAATAATATCAATAAGGATTAAAACCTAGATTTTTGTCCGTAATTTCAATTTTATATGGTATCAGAAAATTAGGTAAAATAACTTTTAAAAAATGTCTGATCTGTAAATATCAAAAAAAATGTGATCTAGGAAAATTGTATTTATTAGACAACTGTTCAAAAGACAAAAAGCAGTTATGCGAATAAATCACAAAAGCATGTTATTCCCTTCATTTTCCATAAAGGAAAAGCTAAATCAATTCTGGATGATTGAAAGGAAAAATTAGATTGGATAGGGCTTGATAAAATGAATTTATTCAATCCGAAAAAACTACAGAATTGAAACCATATTCATATTATATGTATAACTCTTGGGTTAATCATTTGTTTACTCAATTTAGTAAGTGTGAAAGGGAGTGAGGCTCCTAAACTACAAGCTAATGAAGACCCTTGCACAACCTCATACTCAAGCTACGCCCATCGGGGACATTGAATTACATCTAAATCTTGTGTCCAAAAAATTAAATACCTAATATTAATTGCCCAATAGTAAAATCTAAAGTTAGGCAAAGCCATACTGCCATCCTTTTTTTAATTTTTGTAAATATTTCTGACTTAACCTTGTGTTTTTTATTCTGCCATATATATGAATGAATTTTAGAATCAATAGTGTCAAAAAAGGATTTCGAGATGAAAGTTGGAACTGCCTGAAATATTCATCTTAACTGCATTAATTCGACCAATCAGTGATAGAGACAATGGGTACCATTTAGTAAACGATTGTTTAATATGATCGATTAAGGGGAAAAAGTTAACTTTGAACACGTCCTTGTGCTTCTTGGTAATTTTAACACCCAGATACGTAAAATAATCAGTCACTAATCTAAATGGTAATTGCCTATAAATTGGGACTTGCATATTTAATGGGGAAAATTCACTCTTATTAAGATTTAATCTATAACCAGAGAAAACACTAAACTGAGGAAGCAGGGATAGATCTCTCCGGGTTAGAGATATAGAGTAACAGGTCATCTGCATATTTTATGGGTCCCCTTTCCACAAGTGATACCAAATATGTTAGAAGAGTCCCGAAAGGCAATTGCCAAGGGTTCCAAGGCAATATCAAATAATAAAGGACTTAAAGGTCAGCCCTGGCTAGTGCCTCGAAAAAGCCTGCAAAAGGGGATCTCTGATTATTCATAAGTATTGAAACCAAAGGTGTATGGGATATAAATTTAATCGCAGATATAAAATTTGAGCCAAAATCAAATTTCTCAAGCGTGTTGAATAAATATTCCCATTCGACCCTATCAAACGCCTTCTCGGCGTCTAGCAAGATAACACATTCTGGAATTGTAGATGAAGGGGTATATACAATATTCATTGACCTCCTAATATTAAAATGCAAATAACGATTCTTAATAAATCCTGTCTGGTCATCAGAAATAATTTGTGGAAGTACCTTTTCCAGTCTAGAAGCCAATATTTTGCGAAAAATTTGGAAACGCAGAGTCTAAGAGTCCGGATTAGGATCTTTCTTTAGACTGGATCCGTTCCGACACACACTCGAAAGGTCGGTTACTATGCATTGTTGTATTTAATATGAAATCCCAAGATCGGGAACGTCCTAAATCCGAACAAAACCGTATTCCGGCAGACAAAATTCACATTACGTTGGAGGGAATAAACTGTTCTGAGGGCAGTTAGGCTGAACTCCAGAGCACCATTGCTCAGCGTAAACGAGAATCTCCACAGCTCAGTGTTTGTGTGGAATCGGGCAGACAGAATCCTGAGCTTTATGAAGAGACGCACTGAGACGGAGAACGACGAAGTCATTGTGCACACTGGTCCGGACACGACTTGGTAGTTGTGCCGAAAATTAAAAAAATCTGGAATGATGAAAATATGATACCAAAACAGACAATGATGGAAACACACATCAGATCACGAATTACCTGTAGAAAGAGAAACCGATTTCACTGTTCGAGATGAGACGTTAACTTTACGCGGAAGCTGCCTGATCTAGTCAGTTTTTCCTGCACTTTCCGTGTTTACTGAAGTATTATGTTCATCTCTGGGCGCCCCTCTTCTGCAAAGCTGTAAAGAGATTAGAGATGGTGCAGAACGGATATGTTGTAATAATTCCAGGGTTAAACAGTTTTAATTCCGTGATAGACTGGAGAGGCGGGGACTGTTCTCCTTGGGACAGAACCGGTTGCGAGGAGATCCGACGACAAGCAAAGGCAAAGTGGACAGAGAGAGACAGGCCGATCATTATTCAAAAAGTCGACAATGAGGAGATACAGAATGATGGTGAACTCTCAGGCAGTAAATGCAATGGAAAGCCGGGCTGAATACAGAGAGTACAGAGGATGTTGAGTAATGAGCAGGTGACAGAAGAAGGAATCCAAAGCTCTTTTACAAAGACTTACGTTTCAATTAACTCGCCACTTTCTGTTAAACTTGTTTTCCCAAGTCCTTTTAATAACCACGCTGATTTGGTTCAATACCCTTAATCCGTTCCATGTGTTCTATTATCGTGTTATCTGTACAAGTTTCAAGGTTTCTTTCCACACTTCGGTTGTTGGACTAACTGGCCTGCAATAGCGAATTTATTCCAATCCTACATTACATAAATATTAGGTTCAGAGTTCTCACGCTGTAGTCTGTAAGAAATGTACCAGCGTGTAGAAAATGTTGGAAAGTCAGCAACAATGCAACCGTTTTTCCACCGTGACTACCGTTGGTAGAATTTAGAAGGTGTCTACGAGTGAAATTAATGCTGCCCCTGATGGAGCGTTGCATCAAAAGCGTAGATAAATGAATTCAACGGGAAATAAAAGTAAGACACACCAAGGGTGGAAGTCATCTTCCGCACAATGGAGAAATATTGTCTTTGTCAGCGGTCCATCATCCCAGCCCAGGATATCACTGCAGGAGTTCCTCAGAACTGTCTGCTGTGTCCAACAGCTCTCAACTGCTTTACCAATGAATTTCCTTCCATCAGAACGTCAGAGGTGGGGATGATCGTTGATGATTTCTGGGATTTCAGTTCCATTTACAACTGCACGAGAATGAAGCATCTCATGGCTTCGTGCACCAAGACTTTCAGGGATAGATTGTCCATTAATAAGTAATAAACTCGCAACAGAAGTTCCAGACCATGGCCATGTCCAACAAGAGGGGATCTGACCACCTAATATTGCCATTCTAATGTTCTACCATTGCTACCATATCATAGCGTAGCGACCTCCGGAAGGATCGTCGATTTGAGCTGCGGTCAGACGGACATGGCCAAGGAAACAGTCGGGTAAGATCAGAACCTTGAATAAACTACAAATACAATGGCGATTAATGTCTGAAAATAAATAAAACATGAGACTGCAACAAACGTCAATAGTGGTCACACCTTTCAGCTGCAGAATGCAGTACGATTCTGGAAGAACGGCCTACTTCTCTGCTACAAAATGTAGTTCTTCCACCGTTCCAGTTTTGTGAATAAGAATGCCGTGAGTGCAGTATAGGTGTGGATCTGTTGATGTCTTCTGGGGTAACTGAATGCAGTATATTTTTATTACGTTAAATGTTCTCGGCTGCTCCTGTGATTTCCAGCACGAAAACCCTCCGAAAGCCAAAAGGAGGGATGTGTCTTCCCCTTCCAGGAAGACGGGTACTTCATTTCACCTCCCAAAGTAAACTCCCTTTCTTAATTTCAGAAGCCCGAAGTGCTCCGCCTAATGTTACGAATGATAACTATTTCAAGTTGAGTGTCCATGTCATAAAGAAAACTGATCCAAGGAATTGTTGTATTTTAGAAGATTCAACCTCGTGTGATAGAAATTGAACTTGCAACAATCTCCTTCGATAAAGGTTACGTATTCTTTATTTTTTTAAAAAAATATACACGACTTATAATATCCCTTGAGGAGCCTAATTCATAACACAGTGACACAATGATTAAAAATAATTTATCGTAAGTGTTTGTTCAGTGGGTTGTTCCTGATGTGACTGAGGATTATGGTCACACTAATTGTCTCAGTGGAATTTCCCTCTCTTATATTAGAGTTCACTAAACCCAGCACCAGTACATATGGACAGCTGGGACGTTCTGCACATGTGATCGTTGCTTTCCACAGAAAATGGGATATTCAACAATTTATTACATAGCGAGTGTTTTCTATCCTGCAATTGCAGCGGTTGGTATCCCGGGTAAGATAATGGACCTGGCTGCCATATATGTGATTCCCGTGACTTTTGATAATCTTTTCACTGTAGAATACTCAACACAAATGATAACCCACTTGATGAGTGTTTCCAGAATGAAGAGACTTAAAGTAACTGATCGTTTTATGTTTATCTTTAGCGTGTTTTTATCTCTTGATATCTCGATTCTTGTGTTAATTATGTTGGTGTTAATATTGACATTGAACCAGCATTTTACCTGCTCGACTTTCTGAGGCGTTACCGGCAGTCATATCTGTAGAAGTGTCTCTTCAATTTCAACGATAACGGGAAAATTCTTCCGATTTCCACGTTGGCGTTCTTTTGCCAGTTTTGAATTTAAATCTGCGGTTCCACTTCCCAAATATGTAATGCTTGAAGAAACAGTTTACTTGAGTCCACTTTATTACCATGATCAATGCTCCCTTCAGCATTTTCAGCTCCAATGATGAACAAAGTTTCGATGACTGAGGGGACCAGCCAGTCACGGGTAAGTACGTTGCGGACTTCAAACCCGCCGCTGTAAACGGTTGTTGAGTAGCCGACGCAATTATCACCCTGGTCCGCCGCTGTCCTCCAGACGTAGTGCAATGGCGGAGGCCGGACTGACTGCATTTCCTCGCTCAGATTCTAAACCAGCCACTTACAGCGTAGGATCAGAGGAGGTGCGGTCCAGCTGATTTGACAAGTGAAACAGATCAGTTTTGGCCCCGTTGGAATAACTCTGTTTTTCCTTGACAGTTAATTTCACGGCGATTGTGATCATCTCCCGGGGAAAATGCGGACTCTCCAAATGCATCATCCAGTATTTGGTCGGAATGGCAGCAGCAGATCTAATGGTGGTTATCGTTGTTGCTTTAGTGGAACAGACTAACTTTATCTATTTGTATGCTAATTTCTTATTCATTACTCCAATTTGCGCTCTGACAAAAGTACTGAGGGTTGTAACCAGGAACTGTTCCGTTTGGCTAACAGTGGTTTTCACTCTCGATCGCTTTATCGCAATTTGTTGTCAAAACCTCCGGGAGCGATACTGTACCGAGAAAACAGCGACTGTGGTTATAGTGACCGTTGTTGTAGTGAGCTGTGGGAGATCTATCCCGTTTTACTTTGTGGTGGAGCCTGACGTCATAATAGACAGTGTTCCATGGCATTGCGTCTTAACAGCTGAATATTTTACTTCATCGGCGTGGAAAGCCTATGAGATACTTGACAGTATCTTAACGCCGTTGTTACCAATCGGTTTAATCCTGTTGTTCAATGGGTTAACAGTCAGACATATCATCGCGGCAAATGCAGTCCGCAGAGGACTTCGAAACAGCAGCGAGAATCACAAGGATCAAGAGCTGGAGAACCGAAGAAAGTCAATGGTTTTGTTGTTCGCTATATCCGCTAACTTCATCATACTATGGATGCCCTATGTTGTACATTCTATGAACTGGCAACCGCAAAATGCTCGTTATACAAACAGATATTTGAATAACCCGATATATATCCTGCAACTGGTTGGATTTTTTTTGCAAGTGCTCAGTATGTGCACCAACACGTGTATATATACACTGACTCAGCGAAAATTCAGGAACGAGCTGAAGAATGGAGTGAGATATCTCTTCACATTAAATGGGTGGCTATGCCGATAACATGGAGATCCAATCGCAACTTTGCTGAATAAATGTTCTCATCCAATAAATGCTCCAAAGCGTTCATGAGTTTGGTGAATATGCCACTACTTTATAGAGTCTAGATTCACAGATTTATACACCACGGAGACAGGTTCTGCTGCCCAAATCGTGCATGCCGTCCAAGATGCCAATGTATGCTACTCCTATTATCCTGCATTTCTCCCGTAGAGCCCCGACCCTTTCCTGCGTTTATGCCTGTCCAGATATATTTTAAACGTTTTAATAATGCCTGACCCTAACACATCTTCTGCCAGGTCGTTCTATGTTCCCAGCACCCTCAGACTGGAAAACTAGCCCCTTAGATCCCCTTTAAATCATTCCCCTCTCATATTGAAACAATGCTCTCTGGTTTAAAACGCTCCTATTCTGTGAAAAACTATGTGACTACATAACGTATCTATCCTCTTCATAAATAATGAAACTTCTATTCGGTCACACCTCAGCCCCCTTCTCTCCAAGGCAAGCCGTCCGAGACACGGCAATATCTCCTTTGGTCCTCCGGTCTAGGCAACATACCTTTGAATCTTTACTGCATTCTGCCCAGTTTAATCACATCCTTCCTATAGCATAACCTCTGGAACGGCACACAATGCTCCAAGTGTCACCGCATTAACAACTTGCATTACCACAACGTGACGTTCCAAATTTTGTACTCAATGCCACGGCGATGAATTCAACCATGCCATGCGACCTCTTCGTCACTCTATATGGCTGTGTTGCCATTTTCCGGTATGTATTTATATCCCCAAGATATCAAAAACGTACCCCACTGCCTTGCCATTCAATGTATTTCCTGGCCGAGTTCAACTCCCTGAAGTACATTATTTCGTACGTGTCTGAGTTAAATACTATCAGCTATTCCCTTGCCTGTTTCCTATATCCTGTTGCAACCTGGGAAAACCGTCTTCACTGCTTCCAGCAAACCACTGATTCCAGTTTTCCAATCTGAAAAGCAACCCTTTGACACCATTCCTGAGATTATAAACAATTGGGAACATGCAGTTCCTGTCGCAACACTTTGGGAAACGTGAATTTGTTAGAGAGGGTGCAAAAACATTCACCAAGATGGTGCCTGGAATTCAGGGTTCGAATTATAAGGAGAGAAAAAGAGATTAGATAGGCTGCTACTGTTCTTCCAAGAACGAAGGAGGTCCAAGGTTGGCCTTGAACAGGGTTATAAAATCATGAAGGCCACAGGCAATGTAGATAGTCATTCTATTTTCCAACGGGAGTCTCAAACTAGACGGCATATATTTAAGGCGAGAGGGGAAAGAAAGGGCATCTGAGGGACAAGAATTTTCACACAGAGGGTGATGGGGATATGGAACCAGCTGCCAGAGGATGTAGTAGAGGCAGGTGGGATAACAACATTTAGACGACACATAGACAGGTACACTGATGGGAGAGGTCTAGAAATACATGGGTCAAATCCAGGCAAATGATGCTGGTTTCGTTAATGTACCATGGTCGGCATGAACGAATTGGGCCGAAATGCTTGTTCCCATGCTGCATAACTCTATGACTTTACGACTCCATGACATTCCATTTTTTCGCCATGGAAAGAATTCCGGGTCCTTAATTGCACCCAAAAGATAACCCACAGCACACACTGGTAATTAGTTTTATCATCAATAAAGTTGTGTAATTTTAGGTACCCTTTACCACCGATCCAAATCATTGATGCGGATCAAAAGCCGTGTCCCATCATCCATCCCTTGTTAACACTTTCTAAATTATTCCCACTTTCTTCATGCGGTCTCCGTGGCACAATCGGTCAGCGTGTTTGAGGTTTAAGCGGAAGGTTGGTAGTTTGATTTCACAGAGGGCCGCTGCTGATCACACGGATTTTGTTGGGCGTGATATTGTACGTTGTGAAACTGTCAGAAGAGGCCACACCTCTTTCCCGGTGTATTTCCCGGGTAATACAGTGCAGTCACTGCATGTCTTTCATGATATTTATTTTTGTCGTCATAGCAATACATTTATGATTGGATGGAACTAACAGAGACACGTACAAAGCATTAAAAACACTCATGTTTGTTCTTTAATCAATACACCAATGATGTGGGGTGGGGTTGTGACACGGGGCTTAGCCCATCAGTGTCCGCTGGCCGCAGGCCGCTGCCTCACTGAACTAATTGGGACCTCTCTCCGTCATTTCTCGAGCCTGGGAGGACGGATAACCAATTTCCATTCACCTTAGTGTACATGATAAATAAAGTAGTATCTTAACATTGAAGCAGATGGGTTGTTGGGACTGCAGAATTGACGAGTCTAATATTGCATTTTTCGTTACTTCGATCTTTAGTCATTCAGATTGAGATTAAAACTATCTTATTAAAGGCCATCCAATTGAAATAGTTACCCTAATTCTCTCTCTTTTTCTTTCTTTTTTAATCTTTTTTATTATTTTCTAATTAATACACATAACAATAGTGATTATACACATAGTGCGAAGAGATCGGGATTACAATAGTAACGGTTGACATATACAAACACAGGGAATAAAATAGATAATCTGAGCCTCCCAAATTCTTACTAAATGAACATAATGCAAAAGAATTTGAAAAGTAATTTGATTATATGAAAAGAGAACCCAAAGCATAAAACAAAAACCGCAGTAAAACAACAAAAAAAAAACAAAACAAAACCTTCAAATAAAAAGCTGGACTCTTATTTCTTCGGTTGAAAAACATTATTATGTCGTTAGGTCCGCTCCTCTATATTCAAATGTGGTAGGAGGTACAGGATCCTTTCATTTCAGTAGAATGAATCTCTTGGCCATTAATGTAACAAAAGCAAACATATGACAAGCAGAAGCGGATAAATGGCCAAAATCCATCATTGGTAACCCAAAAATTGCAGTAATAGGATGAGGATATTCAATACAGTTGAAATAATATTAAAAATGTCGTTCCAATATTTTACCAAAAGAGGGCAGGACCAAAACATATGTGTCAAGGAGGCCACCTCCGAATTACATCTGTCACATATAGGATTTATATGATGATCAAAACGGGCTAACTTATCCTTAGATATATGGATCCTCTGAACCACCTTAAACTGTATCAAAGAGTGCCTGGCACACAAAGAAGATGTATTGACTAATTGGAGAATTTTATTCCATGTTCCTATCGGTAAAAGTATCTGAAGTTCTCTTTCCCATTCATTCTTAATTTTATCAAGTGTCTCTAGATGTATTTTAATAATCAGATCAAAAATTATTGCTATCAAGCCCTTCTGATAAGGATTAAAATCTATTTTTTTCTGTAATTTCAATTTTATGTGGTATTGGAAAAGTAGGTAAAATAACTTGTAAAAAATCTCTAATCTGTAAATATCGAAAAAATGTGAGCTAGGCAAATTGTATTTATTAGACGACTGTTCAAAAGACAAAATACAATTATCAATGAATAGATCACGAAAGCGTGTTATTTCCTTCATTTTCCATAAAGAAAAAGCTAAATCGATTCTGGATGGTTGAAGGAAATAATGGAATTGGAGAGAACTTGATAAAATGAATGTATTCAATCCAAAAAATTTACGAAATTGAAACTATATTCGTATTTTATGTTTGGTTATTGGGTTTACTCAATTTACTAAGAGCAAAGGGGAGCGAAGCTCCTAAAATAGAAGCTAATGAAATCACTTGCACTGACTCATGCTTAAGATACACCCATCGGGGACATTGAATTACATCTAAATCCTGTGTCCAAAAAATTAAATAACTAATATTAATTACCCAGTGGTAAAATCTAAAGTTAGGCAGAGCCATATAGCCATCTTTTTTTAAATTTCTGTAAATATTTCTTACTTACCCTTGGGTTTTTATTCTGCCATATATATGAAATAATTTTAGAGTCAATAATATCAAAAAAGGATTTCGAGATGAAGGTTGGAACCGCCTGGGATAAATACAAAAATTTAGGTAAAATATTGATCTTAACCGCATTGATTTGACCAATCAATGACAAAGACAATGGGAACCATTTTATAAACAATTGTTTAACATGATCGATTAAGGGTAAAAAGTTAACTTTGAGTAAGTCCTTATGCTGTTTAGTAACTTTAACACCCAAATAAGTAAAATAATCAGGAACTAATCTAAATGGTAATTGCCTATAGATTGAGACTTGCATATTTAATAAGAAAAACTCACTTATTAAGAATTAATCTATAGCCAGAAAAAACACTAAACTGACAAAAAGCAGTGATAATGCTGCAGGAATAGCTTTCTCAGGATTAGAGGTATAAAGTAACAGGTCATCTGCATGTAATGATATCTTATGCGTCCCATTTCCACGAGTAATACCAAATATGCTAGAATAGTCTCGAAAGGCAATTGCCAAGGGTTCCAAAGCAATATCAAATAGTAAAGGACTTAAAGGGCAGCCCTGTCTAGTGCCTCGTAAAAGCCTGAAAAAGGGGGATCTCTGATTATTAGTAAGCCAAAGCTGTATGATTTATCAATTTAATTCTGGATATAAAATTTGGGCTAAAATTAAATTTCTCAGGCGTGTTAAATAAATATTTTCATTCGACTCTGTCAAACACCTTATCGGCATCAAGAGAGATAACACATTCTTGAATTGTAGACAAAGGGGTATATACAGTATTCATTTACCTCCTAATGTTAAAATGTAAATACCAATTTTTAATAAATCCAGGCTGGTCATCAGAAATAATTTGTGGAAGTACCTTTTCCAGTCTAGAAGCCAATATTTTGGAAAAAAAATTTGGAGTCCTCATTCAATAAAGAGATAGGTCTGTAAGATACACATTCAGCAGGATCTTTATCATTTTTAAGAATTAAAGAGAAAGATGCTTCATAAAAGGATTCTGGTAGTTTAAAAATTTTAATTTTAGGTAAATTCCTTAAAAATTTTACATTAACCAAGGAGAAGATCAGAAAAAGATTTTTAAAAATTCAACTGTATACTCATCGAGACCAATTGTTTTGCCTGAATTCATTGAAGAAATTGCTTTCTTTATTTCTTCTTCCAAAATGGATGCATCTAATATTAAACGTTCATTAAGTGATAATTTTGGAATCTTCAATTTCCTTAAAAATTCATACATTGATGTAGAATCAACGCGAAATTCTGATTGATATAAAGAAGTATAAAATTCTTGAAAAGTTGTATTAATTTGATCATGGTCAACAGTCCAATTACCATCTCGTTTACAAACATTAATAATCTGACGATTAGTCGAAGCAGCTTTCAGTTGGTTGGCCAACAATTTACCGGATTTATCACCATCTATATAAAACTGGCTCTAAGTTTTCAGTAGTTGATTTTCAATTGGAGATGTTAATAACAAATTGTGTTGCAATTGAAGTTCAATTCTCTTTTTATAAAGCTCCAAATTAGGCGTGACAGAGTATTTTTTATCAATTTCTTTAATCTTATCAACCAGTATGCATAATTCATTATTAGTTAGTTTTTTTTCAATCGAGCAGAGTATGGTATAATTTGACCACGGATATAAGCTTTAAAGGTATCCCATACTATCCCACTGGAAATCTCTTCCGTGGAATTAGTTGAGAAGAAAAAGGAAATTTGTTCTTTAATAAAATTAACAAAGTTTGGATCCTGAAGTAGAGAAGAATTGAATTGCTATTGTCTGGCAACAGAGACTGCGTCCATTAATTTGATTTATAGTTTCAATGGCGCATGATCAGAAACGGTAATTACATCATACTTACAGTCAAAAACAGATGGAGCTAATCGAGAGTCGATAAAGAAGTAATAAATCCTAGAGTAGTTGTGATAGACATGAGAAAAGAATGAAAATTCTTTCTCATATGGGTGTAGAAATCTCCAAACTTCTAAAATTCTGGAATGAAATAAAAGGGAATTAGTAAAGACAGCGGATTTGTTTGGACGTACTTGATTTGACGCAGACCTAGCCATTGAAGGGTTTAAACAACAATTGAAATCTCCACCCATAATCAACGTATATTCCTTTAAGTTAGGAAAAGATGCAAAGAAATGTTTAAAGAACTCAGGGTGATCAACGTTCCATGCATAAACATTAACCATAACAACTTTTTTGTTATGAAGTGAGCCAGTAATTCATAAAAATCTACCATTCGGGTCTGAAATTGTCTCATGCTGAACAAATGAAATCGAGGAGTCTGTAAAAATATAGACCCCTTTCATCTTCGCTTGTGAATTAGAATGAAACTGTTGACCCCTCCAAAATCTAAAAAAGTGCTGATTATCCTCTCTCGCAATATGAGTCTTCTGAGCAAAAATAATCTATGAAAAACTTTAAAGTTCTTCTTCCGCTTAATTGGATTGTTTAAACCATTGGTATTCCATGAAATAAAATTAATCATTTTAATAAACTATAACAGATAGTATGTAAATGGTCAACCTTGCTGCACAGGAGATTCATCAATAGTAAGAGGGGAAAAGTTCAAATAGGAGCTGGATATGACGACAATTCAGGCATTTGTAGTTTTAGGTCTGTCCAGAAGGAAAAAAAACTAAACTAAAAATAGCCCCACTCCTCACCCTCAATGGACTGCCAGAATGCTACCTAATAAATCCCTTAACCCCACCTCCTTTGGTGACAAATCTCCAAGTTAAAAAGAATGCAAAACACCACCAATAATCAAAACATTGAGATACAAGTACCTCACATTGAGACAGAACAGCTTACTGAGAAAATTCTACAGTTAAAAACATTGAAAGGTGACATTTAAAAAATACAATCTTTCTAATATTACGAAAGAAAAAAACAAATAAAAATATTAAAGTAGAATAATAAAAGAAAAAAATTGTAAAATAGAAACATGATAAATATTATGTTCCAGAACCAAACACGGAAGTGTTAACAAATGGCAAAAAAGATCTCTGGACTTAAAACGTTCAAATCTGTGAGTTAGTTATCATCTTGTAGACCAAATAAGTGTAAAAATCAAAGAATAGCACGTTTATTAACCACCTGGAGTCGAATTTTAATCATTGAGAAATTCTTCAGCTTCATCCATGGATTTAAACCATTTACGTCATTTGTCAGGGAGTACAATCTTCAGGCGTGCTGGAAACAGCAATGCAGGCTGATACTTCCTTTGATAAAGCTGTGACATAATCGGTTTATAATGCAATCTCTCTTTCATAACTTCTGGACTGTAATCTTCAACCAGACCAAACTCCAAATCTTTGTATTGGATCATTCTTTGATGACGAGCAATTCGAATCAAATGCTCTTTAGTACTCACATAGTGGAATCTCAATATTACTGGCCGTGGTTTTTGCTCTGCCGAAGGTTTTGGTCTTAATGCTAGGTGAGCACGATCAAGCATGGGGCGTATAGAAAAAAACTTCAAAGCCAAACACATCCATCAGAAGCTTGGAAAAGAATTCAATAGGATTACCAGTTACGATGTCCTCACAAGGGCCAATGATCCGCAATTGTTCCTCCAACTTCGACTTTCTACATCAATAATCTACTGTCTTTGCTGTTCCAGTTCTTGGGTAGTCGAAGTTAATTCCTTTTCCAATGAGCTCAGTCTACAATCTCTCTCTTTGCCAGCTTCATGCAGCTCAGCGATTAATTTCTGCTGTTTAACATTTTCCTGTTTAAGGGTTGTTAGTCTGTCTTCAATCTCCTTTAACAGCGTTTCCAAAGTGGACAATTTCTGATCAAGTTTTCTCATACAGGAGTTTAGAAATAGCTTCCAAAGTAAGTTGAGGATCCCTATTCTGCTTGCTTTCAGCTGTAGCTTTAGTTCTGGTATTCATTTCCGGCAGTTAAAAATCAAAACCCAATCTTATAGAAGTATTATAAAAGTTTTGTTAATATTTTAGCATAGGTCATAAGAGGGTGGTGAATAAGAAATTAAAAAGTGAGTGGAGCAGTGCCAAAATGCAACCTACTCCATCTAGCGTCACCAAGAGAGTCGCCTAATTCTCTCTCAACAGACGACCATTTCCAACATATTCTGTTTTCTCTTTTCATTATAGGCTATGTACTTTCAATTCAAATACATCAATAATTAGCTGATGTGTTTGCAAAATCAGCAGATAAGTTTCTCAAAGAATCAACGTAAGAAGTTGCCACCTCAAGACTGAAGGAATTCTGACAATCATTTAACAATATTGACAGGATTGGAAAATGAATGAGTTCTCAGAATTGTACAAAAATGCACCTGGCGGTGTGGATGTGAGAAAATAAAGGGTAAGAAATTGTGACCATACATATGACTAATGAAAAACCTACCACGCAAGCCTCGACTCAAGATCAGGTGGTAATTACTGTGTCCGGAACCTAATTGTGAACCAATTATACTAAACAATGAGTGTAAAGTTATTCTTTGTATTTTAGTCGCCTCATCGAAACTTGTGTAGCTGCATTGATTAAATGTGCGTGACAAGAAATGTATAAATTGATGCCTGCTCCTTTGTATTGTGGAGACCTCCGATAGAGACTCTAAGGAGGCTGAAGGAGGGTTCTCCCTGGTAGTATACTACTAATAAAAGCGATTAAACAGAATTAATCCGTGGCACTGTGTGCTTTTGCAGCAGGCAGGAGTGGGAACCGAAATTAGGATAACAATTTGGCGAGCCAGCCAGGAGTCCAAGAGGTCTCAGAGCAGCGTGAGTGATCGACGGGAATAAAGACTACCTGAGACAAAAGGGCCCACAACGTAAGATTCACCTTGATCCATCTCAGGGAGTTGGACCGCTAATCGATCCCTTTGCTTGTCGAGTATCCTCTGACGGACTCCTTGCGATCCTGTCTGAGTGCCACAGGGAATAGGAGGTTAAAGTACTCCAGATATATTATCTGAGGTTTGAATCCTCGGAGTAATAACGGTAAGGGGTTTGAGTACCCAGTTTTGAGTTCTAAGGTTTGAATTTTAAGGTTTTGAGTTTTACGTTTTGAGATCAGTTCTCCAGTACTCTCGATCAGTCTGGGTCCACTACCCCACAATCTAAATTATGTAAAAACGACCCTAAAAATGAGAATAACTTCGGTAAATTATCGGCATGCCTCAATAAGAAATTGGGAAATGAAACATGGCCTTTAGGGGGAACTTGGGATATGGATAAGTGTCTAAAGGTAGAAAAGTCGATTTGGGAGAGCAATACAGGAGAAAAATGAAAACTATTGACGTCTACTTGGAGAGAAACGGCCGGACACCTGACAAATAGATCCAAACAGAGCAGTTGGGAACATAATGCACGTAAAGTGGCATTAGTGTGTGTGATGAAAAAGGAAATCCCAAGAGTTGGGAAGTTCCGAAGTCTCAGTGTGGAGACCATGATATGGAGAGAAGTAGGAGGGAAAGGGAAGAGATAGACCAGAGAAGGAAGGAAAAAATGAAGGAATAAATGTAGAGAAAATAATGATAAAGTGGAGATACCTCCCGACATGTCTGGCGTGCCCCTGTTGTTCCAAAGTAATGATACAGACGAAAATGAGGAGGATTGGATTTTTCCACCTACAGCCCCTATCTACCCCCCCCCCCCCAATTACACTGCCATACCCATGTAATGCAACTATACTCCGCAAACCTTTACAGTCTCATCATCAACAACTGCTAAGCAAGTCCCATCTCAAGGACAATCCCATGACCCTATTGCGTCCCGAACGAGAAATCAGCTTAGACGGAGAGAAAGCCTGCATACGAATGGTTCTAAGGCCACAGACAACCAATGGAACTTTTTGGCAGGGGATGGACCTTTAGTAGATCCTCAGTCGGACACCGATTATGACTCCAATTCTGACACTGATAATGATGACCCTAAAGATCTCGACCCATCACCTATGTTGGATGAGGTAATTGAAGGACCAAAAGGCCGACTAAAGGGAGCCAAGGATAAAAGACAGTTCCCCAATAGGAGTGTTCCCAATCCCGATCCAGCCCAAGCGAGCTCCAAGTCTACACCCCTAGGAAGCCTCAGGAGATGTGCCTAATCATGAGTCAGGCACCCAACCATAAAATTAACCCGGAGGGTTTTATAGATTATGTGATTGGGGCAATTCAAATGTACCAGGCCACGCCCCAAGACCTTTTCAGTCTTTGTTGTATGGCCCTTACAACTAATGAGGGGGACAAACGGAAAGAACACCTGGGACACCATGCGGATTGGACAACGTTTCAAGCGGCTGTCTGGCCTCGGGACCACGTAGACACCATTAGAACTGCCCTTCGCAAAACCTTCCAACAGCTTATTGACATAACTAAAGTTTTACAATGCCGACTAAAACTGGGCGAGGACGGCCCAGATTTTTGGGACTGTTTCTGTTCACTTTGCAGTACCTACTCGGGGGATGATGCCTCCCCTCAGTTTAACGCCATCTTACTACAATGTATCGCTGAGAGAGTGGCGTCAGCTATCCACACTAATAACATGAATTGGCCTGAACATACGTGACAGGCCATGAGAAGGGCCCTGGTCCACTTCTGGAGTAATGGGCACGAGTCAAAAGCCAAAGGGTAAAACAGGAAATGGTCCAAAGACGCCCTCAGCCCTGACCTGCCTATCCCGATAATACAGGATATCAAATGTAACCGCAGTTTTGCATTCCAGGATGGGTTGAAGGTCTGGTAAAGGGTACCCAATGCACCCCAATAGCCCAAAAGCCCCAATGTACGGACCCACTTACGCGCCACCACCGCTGCCTCGTAATTACCCAGGACCCAGGGGACCCCAGCAACCCGTGCTAGTGAGCGGCAGGTTGACAGGATGCTACCTTTGTGGGGGCATCTGACCATTGGCAGTGGGAGTGCCCCCACCGCCAACGGCAAGCCAGATCCCCAGGTAAACGACAACCTTTCTCAACTGGCAAACCATTTTCAGCCTGACTAAATGTGGGAAGTAGCCATTCCATGCATCCTGTCCTCACCGATAACCCGGACAATGAACCTATCATCCATTTATTAGTTGAGGGAAACGCGATGTTGTGAGAAAAGGTTCTTTCAGGTCTCAAAGGCAGAGGGCTTCAGACACAAGTCTTTGTAATTTAAAAAGTGAAAAATTATTTACAAAGACAAATGCCGGGACAGAATAAGTGGGAACGGATGCACACAGGCACACTCTCAAGCAGGAGATCGCGAACGTGAAGGTGAGGTACACACACACACACACACACACACACACACACACACACACACACACACACACACACACACACACACAATAACTGGTTACAAATGATCAAGGAATAAACAATACAATGTTTGAACACCCTGATTCTGGACAAACACTGGCCCTTTTGTCTCGGGAGTCCTTAACTAAATGCCCTGAAGTAGTGCACAGCTTACCACAACATCCTTGGAGAGACAGAGACAGAGAGGGAGAACCAAATATGCAGCACTTTTATACTGCTGGAGGGCTGGGTGATCCAGCAAGGACAAAGGTGTTTAAACGGACCAATGGTAGGTGTGCCCAGGAACAACGGTGCTCGCAAAGACCAATCTGGGTGGTCCAGCAAGGACAAAGGTGTTTACCTCATTGGCGGGGTGGAGCCAAACTTTGATTGACAGTGGTGTCGCTTGATCAATGCTCAGTGGTGTCATCCTAGCCAGAGGGGTCAGTGTTGTCACGGTCACATGACAGCCATGACCTTTTACACTACACCCAATCGCCTTTATGATAGATACAGGAGCCAATACCTCGACACTCGAATCTTCTTGTGTCGCCCAGCATGTTTTTAAACTTCCACAGCCACAGTTTCATTGAGAACACTTGAGGGGCAGGAAAGGTCCTACACATTAACTGAACCTCTACGAGTGATATTTAGAGATCATGAATGTCTGATCCAATTCACAGAAACCCCAGTTCTGGAGGTTACCTTGGCCGGGAGGGACCTGCTCTGCTCCCTCCGCCTCAAAATACAATGTCTGGATGAAGGAATTGCCATTCACGGCCCTAAGCCCCAGAGGATCCTCTGGATTCACCAGCCTCCTCAGTGGTGGACGGTGGACTTCAAGAACGGAGATTTTGACCCACCTTTGAAAGCCCCTGACCCACATGTGACGCTAGTTTATGACCCCTCAGGGGTTTCAAGGGATATGAAGTTTTGTATGCTCCCTACCTGGGTAGCATGGCGACTGGTACTATTTTAGGGGAAGTAGAGGGTAAGGAAGGTGCAGCACGTTTAGTTCAAGTGCCTAATGAATTGTGAAGTCAGTCAGGCTTTGTGTCCCCTCACATTACCCTGTCACTTAATTAGGGTCATAAACCGAAGGAACTGGGATTCCTAGCCCACCGACTTGAGGTGCAGGCAGACACAGGCCTTCACGGGGTTCCCCAAATACTGTCAGGAGGGACCCTGACTTATTACCTCACCCCTTTTTCAGTGACAGAAGAGAATCTGGAATCAGATGCAATCGTACTCATTGGGGGAGCCCAGCACATCAGTGCAAAATAGAAAACTGAAGCACTTACAAGGATATTCAGACAGAAGTGCCGAGTGGATGACCCATCTCGGGATCACGCAGTGGTCTTCAGCATGATTGATGGCAGTTTTCAGCCAATTCGATTCAGTCCACGTGATATTAAAATACAGCCAAATGATTTGCATGCAGTAAAGTGTCTTGGCCCTGACAACTTTCCAGCAAAAGTACTGAAGAAGTGTGCTCCAGAACTTGCCGCACCCTTGGGCAAGATCCTCCAATGCAGCTGCAACAACAGCATCTACCCGGCAATGTCGAAAGTTACCTGTGTACGTCCTGGTCAATTACCGCCCCAGCTTACTCTCGATCAGCAACAAAACGACGGAAGGGCTGATCGTCAATGCTTTTAACCAACACTTGCTTGGCAGCAACCTGTTCACAGAAGCTCACTTTGGGTTCCGCCAACTCCACACAGCTACAAGCCACTTAGCCATTTTCCAAAAGTGGGCAAAATAAACGAAATGTAGAGATGAAGTGAAAGTAACTGTCCTTGACATCAACGCAACATTTGAACGAGTATGGCACCAAGGAGCCCTGACTAAACTGGATGAATGGGAATCAGGTTGGATCAATGGGAATGGGAATCAGCTGGTTGGAATCATACCTGGCACGAACGGAGATGGTTGTGGTGATTGGAGCCCAATGTTCTCAGCTAAGGAATATTTCTTCAGGAATTCATCAGCATCGTGTCCTCCACCAAATTATCTTCAGCTGCTTAACAGATGCACTTCTTTTAATCCCAATATCGGATATAGCCAATATAGTTTGAGAAAACCATGGAACAGTAGTAGGAGGTATTGGACCCTTCCATTCAAACAAAATGTATCGCTTGGCCATTAATGTGACAAAGGAAATCATACGACAAGCAGCAGCAGATAAGTGGCCAGATTGCATCACTGGTAGCCCAAAAATTGCAGTGATTGGGTGAGGTTGTAAATCAATATTCAATACTGTTGAAATAATATTAAAAATGTCTGTCCAATATTTTTCCAGAAGAGGACAGGACCAAAACATATGTGTCAGGGAAGCCACCTCTGAATTACATCTGTCACATATAAGATTTATACGGTGATAAAAGCGAACTAACTTCTCCTTAGACATATGGATCCTGTGAAGCACCTTAAATTGTATCAAAGAGTGTCCAGCACACATCGAAGATGTATTAACTAATTGAAGAATTTTCTTCCATGTCTCTGTGGGTAAAATTATCTGGAGTTCTCTTTCCCATTCATTCTTAATTTTATCAAGTGTCTCTGGACGTATTTTCATAATTAGATAATAAATTATTGCTATCAGACCCTTCTGTTAGGGATTAAAACCTAAAATTATTTCCATAATTCCAATTTTATGTGGAGTCGGTAAAGAAGGCATAGTAACTTTTAAAAAATTTCTAATCTTAAATATCAAAAAAAGTGTGATCTAGGCAAATTGTATTTATCAGACTACTGTTCAAAAGATAAAAAACAGTTATCACTGAATAAATCACGGAAACATGCTACTCCCTTAATTTCCCATAAAGAAAAAGGTGAGTCGATTCTGCATGGTTGAAAGAAAAAATTAGATTGAATAGGGCTTTATAAGTTAAATTTATTCAATCTAAAAAATTTACAGATTTGAAACCATATTAACTATTGGGTTAGTCATATGTTTACTCAATTTAGTAAGTGCAAAAGGGAGTGAGGATCCTAAAATAGAAACTAATGAAAATCCTTCCACTGATTCATACTCAAGGTATACCCATTTGGGACATCGAATTACATCCAGATCTTGTGCCTGAAAAATTAAATATCTGATATTAATTGCCCTGTAATATAATCTAAGGTTAGGCAAAACCATCCTTTTTTTAATTTTTGTAAATATTTCTTACTTAACCTTGGGTTTTTATTCTGCCATATATATGAATGAATTTTAGAATCAATAGTGTCAAAAAAAGATTTCGGGATGAAAGTTGGAATCGCCTGAAATAGACATAGAAGTTTTGGTAAAATATTCATCTTAACCGGATTAATTCGGCCTATCAACGATAGAGATAATGGGGAACTTTTCGTAAATAATTGTTTATGTGTCCAATTAAAGGTAACAAGTTAACTTTAAACAAGTCCTTATGCTTCTTGGTAATTTTAACACCCAAATACATAAAATGGTCAGTTACTAATATAAATGGTAATTGCCAATAAATTCTGGTTTGCACATTTAATGGAAAGAGTTCACTCTTATTAAGATTTAATCTATAACCAGAGAAAACACTAAACTGAGCAAGCGGTGATAATAGATTCCTCCGGGTTAGAAATATAAAGTAGTAAGTCATCTGCATATAGAGCTAGCTTATGACTCCCCTGTCCACGAGTGATACTAAATATGTTAAAAGAATCACAAAGGGCAATTGCCAAGGGTTCCAAGGCAATATCAAATAATAAAGGACTTAGAGGGAAACCCTGTCTAGTACTTCTAGGGGATCTCTGATTATTAGTAAGTATTGAAGTATTGATCACAAATATAAAATTGGGACTAAAATTAAATTTCTCAAGTGTATTAAATAAATGTTCCCATTCGACTCCATCAAACGCCTTTTCAGCATCTAATGAGATAACATATTCTGGAATATTAGATGAAGGGGTATATATAATATTCATTAACCTCCGGATGTTAAAATGCAAATAACGATTCTGGATGAAATCTGTGTGGTCATCAGAGATAATTCGTGGAAGAACCTTTTCCAATCTTTTGGAAAATATTTTGGAATTCACATTCAATGAAGAAATAGGTCTATAAGATGCACATTCAGTGGGATCTTTATCCTTTTTAAGAATTAAAGAGATAGTAGCTTCATAAAAGGATTGTGGAAGTTTACCCACTGATAGGGCATCTTTAAAATTTTTTCCTAACCAGAGAGAAAGAAGATCAGACAGGATTTTAAAAATTCGACTGACATCAGGACCCGGTGTTTTACCCGAATTCATTGAAATAATTGCTTTCTCTATTTCTTCCTCCGAAATGGGTGCATCAAATATTGAACATTCATCAATTTATAATTTCAGAGTCTTCAGGTCCCTTAAAAATTCATGCATTAATGTAGAATGCTCAGGGAATTCTGATTGGTATAAAGAAGTATAAAATTCTTGAAAATATTTATTAATTTGTTCATGGTCCACTGTGTAGTTACCATCTGATTTATGAATTTTAATTATCTGACGTTTATTTGAAGCAGCTTTCAGTTGATAGGCAAGCAATCTACCTGATTTGTCACCGTGTATATAAAACTGACTTCTGGTTTTAAGTAATTGATTTTCAATTGGAGATGTTAATAGTGAACTATGTTGTAATTGAGGTTCTGTTCTCTTTTTATAGAGCTCCAAATTAGGAGCATCAGAGTATTCTTTATCGATTTCTTTAATGTTATCAACCAATATACGTATTTCATTATTAGTTCATTTTTTCAAGCCAGCAGAATATGAAATAATTTGACTGAGGATATATGCTCTAAAAGTATCCCATATTATCCCACTGGAAATTTCTTCAGTAAAATTAATTAAAAAGAAAAATGAAATCTGTTCTTTAATAAATTGGACAAAGTCTGAATCTTGCAATAAAGAAGGATTGAGTCGCCATTATCTGACGCCAGTGGGTACATCTGCTCATTTAACTGATAATTTCAATGGCGCATGATTAGAAATGGACATTCCATAATATTTACAGTCAATAATAAATGGAACTAATCTAGCATTGGTAAAAAAAAGATCAATCCTCGAGTAATTATGATAACCATGAGAAAAAAATGAAAATTCTTTATCATATGGGTGTAGAAATCTCCAATCGTCTAAATTTCCGGAATCGACTAAAAAGGAATTAATAAAGACAGCGGATTTGTTTGGAAGTGCAGGATTCAGCTCAGATCTATCCATCGGAGGGTTTAAACAGCAATTGAAATCTCCACCCATAATCAAAGTATATTCGTTGAAATTAGGAAAAGATGCAAACAAATGTTCAAAAATGCAAGATGATCAACATTAGGTGCATAGACATTAAGCATAACAACTGTTTTATTATGAAGTAAGCCAGTAATTAATAAAAATCTACCATTCGGGTCTGAAACTATCTCATGATGAACAAATGAAACTGTGGAGTCTATGAAAATAAAGACTCCTTTCATCTATGCTTTTCAATTAGAATGGAAACGTTGACCCCTCCAAAATCTAAAAGAGCATTGATTATCCTCTCTCCTCATATACATTTCCTGCACAAAAATGATCTGATCATTTAATCTATGGAAAACTTTAAAGACCTTGTTGCACTTAATTGTATTATTTAAACTGTTCATATTCCAGGAATCAAAATTAATCATCTTATCCATTTTAATAGACTAAAAACATATGGTATGTAAAGGGTTAACCTTAGCGTACAGGAGGCTCATTAACAGGAAGAGGAAGAAGAGTTCAAAGAGGAGACGGATATGACGAGATTTCGGACATATTTGTAGTTCATCAGTCCAGAGGAAAAAAACTAACCTAAAAACAACCCGCCCCCCAATCCACAAAAGCCCGAAAACTAGCCAATAGGCAGCCAGAAAGCTATCTACTAATTTGAATATCCCAACTCTAATGGTGGCAAATCTCCAATATTGATAAGAGTGTAAACCACCATTTAGTCAAAACAAACTATTGAAAAATCCAAAACAAATTTACCGAACTATAAACAAACTTGTTAAAAAATTTAAACAAAAGCAAATCAACATTTTAAGAAATACGGTTTTATAATTATTTCAAAGAAAAAAACGATCAACCACTTTGACAAGTTCTTGATTATTATTAAAACAGAGCATTAAAAATATTGAACTAAAAGAGATAATAGAAAAAGGAAAAGAAGAATCATTAAGTATGATTGGTGCCCATGTTCCGGAACCAAACAGGAGAACGTTAGCAAAAGAGAAAAAAAAATCTCCAAAGTTAGGAGGAGTCAAATCTGAAAGTTAATTATTACTTAATAGACCAAATAACTATCAAATCAAGGAAGAATGCATTTCTTAACCCTCTAAAATTGAGGCTAGTCCATGAGAAAATCTTTGGCATCCTTGATGGAGTTAAACCATTTAGGAGATTTATCAGGTAATGTAATTCTCAGCCGTGCTGGAAATAATAATGCTGGATGGTAATTGTTTTGATAAAGATGCGACATAACTGGTTTGTAACTCAGTCTCTCTTTCATAACTTCTGGGGTATAATCTTCAACCAAACAAAACTTCCACTGTTTGTATTGAATCATTCCATGACAACTAGCAATTTGAATCAAATTTTCTTTCATACTTTCGTAATGAAATCTCAATATTACTACCCGTGGTTTTTGCTCTGGCAGAGGCTTTGGTCTTGTTGCTCGATGAGAACGATCAAGAATAGGCTGAGCAGAAAACACTTCAGAGCGAAACACATGACTAGAAGTTTAGAAAAGAATTCAATGGGGTTGCCGATTTCAGCATTTTCTGGAAATCTAACGATTCTTACATTCGTTCTCCAAGTGCAACGCTCTAAGTCAATAATCCTCTGCTTTTGCTGTTCCAGCTTTTGTTTGGTTGTAATTAAATCTTTTTCATGTGAGTTCAGTCTGGAATCTCTCTTTTAACTAGCTTGATCCAGCTCAGCAATTAATTGCTGCTGTTTAGTGTTTTCCTGAATGAGTGTATTTTGTCTGTCTTCAGTGTCCTCTAAAAGTGTTTCCAAATCAGCAAATCCTCGATCCAGCTTTTTATCCAGTTTAGAAATAGCTTCCAAGGTAGGTTGAGGGTCTCCGTTATTCTTGCCATTAGCTCCAGCTTTGGATCTGGTATTAATTTCGACAGTTAAAAATCAAAAATAGTCTTGTAACAGTACTATAAAAGTCTTATTAAAAGGGTGTTACATGAAAGTTAGATGGAGCAGAGCCAAGATATGTCTCACTCCATGAAGTGCCACCAATAGACTACCTCAATTCACTGTTGTAGTTGATCTGTGTGAACCGTATGCAAGACACGTTTTTTAGATGTACCTCGGTACATGTGACAATAATAAACCAATTTGCCAATTTACAGCATGGAAAAGGGACGACCATAAAACACTCATCTAAACCAGTCTACCTTTCCCCTTTTATTAATCCTACTCAAACACCCACTCCCCTCCCCCGACCACCACCGCCAACACAATCTCGCCGCCTGCCATCGAACTACAAACTTGGGCAAATTACAGTGGCTAATTAATTCGCTGGTTTACATGTTTTTGGCATGTAGGAAGAAAATTTGGCAACTTAAGAGACCCAAGGGGTCACAGTGTATTCCCACCTCCGACACGTGCCCTGCAGACTTCAACTCCACATCCAAGCAGTTTTCATGTGAAGGGGTGAGCATTCAGCACCGACTCCAACTACGCTCCTGGTGACTTTTCCATCTTCATTTTACCCCTTCTATCCTGTGTATTAAACTCACAATAAAAACAAGGAATATTGGGAATATTCAACTGGACAGACAGAATATGTGGAAAGAGAAACAGAGGCAACGTTTCTTGATTGACGCACATTTCTCGGAACAGTTCAGTTCCCACACACAGACAAAAAGCCGGTTATACGACCTTGTTGAATCTGATATGAGGTCGTTAGATCCGCAATGTTCCAAGTTGGAACAAAGTAGTAAGTCGGCAGTGAGAATTCACACTGGGTTATACTATCTCAGACATTGTTTCGGCACCCTTGTTGTTCTAGTGGGACCCGGTCCAATGTCCCATCTCAGGACATTGTGATCAAACTATGTTTACAATGCAATGTGAAGTGTCCCGTCTTGATATTATGATCCTCCGTCACAGAAAAAAGTATCCTAATGTTACCGCAAGGCTCATAGAATGCAGAATGGAATTATCACTCACTTAAATACAACTGAATGACACGTTGAATGAAAACAGCACCAGAATCTGACAAACAATGAACCAGAGTGAGAGACGCTGCACAAATGATACACTCTCACGTTATAATAAGGAAGCAAAGACGTGGAATATTCGATGAGGAATGTCACCAGAGATTGCCAGGTGCAGAATGAATCGCGGAAACAGACAGCACATTCTGATACACCTCAAGCGAAGGGAAGACAAATACAGACGCTCCAATAACCTGCAATAGCACTTCCTGCCAGACGGAGCAACTATCTCACAGACCATCATGAAATGAAGTTGGTCACTTGGAATAGATTCCGTTCTAATTTACTGCAGATTACTTGAATTAACTGCTCTGAGCGCAGTTATGCTAAACACCAGAACACATTGCTTAGCCTAAACGCGCATCTCCACAGCTCAGTGTGTCTCTGGAATCGTGCAGATAGACGCATTGAGACGGATAGGGACTAAGTAATCGTGAACACTGGTCCGACCACAACTGGGGGATTGTGTCAAAACTTTGAAAAGAAAAAGGAACACAGATGATGGAAATGAGAAAGCAAATCAGACAATGTTGGAAACACAGCGCAGGTCACACAATATCTGAGGGAAAAGAAACAGAGTTACTTATTTGACCTGAAACGTTAACTTGACATAGAAGCCACCTGTTCCAGCATTTTCTGTTTTTAATGGACTATTGTGCTCATCTCTGGGCGCCGCATTTCAGTAATGCTGGACATGGTTAACATAGGCTGCAGAAAGGATCTTCTCGCTTAAATCCGGAGGTAAAGGATTTTACTGCTGTGATAGAACGGAGAACCTCGGGTTGTGCACCTTGGAACAGAACAGGTTGCCAGCAGATATGAAGAATCTGCTTCAAATTATAAAGGACAAAGAGAGTTTACACAGTGATAGATCGTTTCAAATTGCAAAAAAGTAATTTGAAAATCCTAAAAAGAAATGTCCCCATCTGTTTACTGATGGACAATTTCTCGCTCACTTGTGGTTCCTGTTCTGTCCAGTTGATTACCACGCCGTCCAAAGATATCAACTTCAGACAACCCATGGGGGCAAAAAGCAAACTGCTGGAGGAACTCAACGTGTCCGGCAGCATCTGTGGAAGGAAATGGACATCCACGTTTCGCTTAGAGACCCTTATTCTGCACTGATCAGACTAAGTGAGATTGCACACTGTACTTTGCTGAGTTAAAAATAGAGCTTGTACCACCTTATATAAACCGGTGAGAAATTGTCTTTGTTATAAAATGTCCTAACAAAATATACTTGGCATCCGAAGGATTCTCAACTGCAGCCACCCAGGGAACAGAATGAGATGCCGAGTTCTGAAATAATTCCTGAGAGCCCTCTACTCACACGTTACCCAAGGTATTAATCGGGCTTGTCAAGTTCCTGGTTAATGGTGACCCCCAAGATATCGATGCTACGGGTCAGTGCTCGTAATAACACTGATTGACAAGTGTGGACAGTTTTGTTGGAGGTAGTTATTGACTGATATTTTGTGCTGCTGGTGTTACTTGCCACTTAGCAGCTCATACCCGGATTTTTTTTTCGAGGTCATGGAGCAGGTCGGCCTGAGGCTACTTCGTTTTCTGAAGATCGCAGATGGGATTGAACAGAATACAATCTTCAGCAAACATCCCAATCCTGACCTTCTGATGGAAGGAACGTTATTGATAAACGGATGCAGATGGTTGGACCGAGGAAACTGCTCCGAGGAACTCTTGCAAAGATATCCTGGGGTCGGAATTATGGACATTTTAAAATCCAAACTATCTTCCTTTGTATGAGATGTGAGCCCAGTCACTGGAGTGGATTCCCTTTGATGGCCCTTGGCTTCACTTTACCAGGACTCATCACTGCTACACTCGGTTAGTAACTGCCTGATTTCACATCACCTCCTGAATTGAACTTTTCGCTTCACGTTTCAAGAGATCACTAATGACGTCTGGAGATGGGTGTTCCTGCCGAAACCAGGACATCTGTGAGTAGGCTATTCGTGAGTAGGATCCGTTTGGAAGCGACTAATTCCATCGCTGTCCTGTCCTCTGCCAGTCCCTCCTCAGCCAGTCCTGGTGCGGAATGAGTGGATGGACCTGGAGAGACCCTCTGTCACATGGTTAATAGTTGGTCCCTGCCGGTCTATTATCTAGATAATTCCGTTATGTGGTGAACCTTGAGGACCCAATGATTCTCAGAGTCAATGATTTCGATTCCTTTCAGTCTCTCGTTCGTGCAGTCCAGTGATATGGGTGAATCCTAACAGCTCCGCAGTCACACCGTGAGCATCGGGTGCCTGAAGTCAGCCGGTTTGAAATGCAGTTTACTGGTGTGAATCTGCACGCCCTCTAGCGCTCTGTTCATGAACTATAAGAGCTGATATATTCAACCAGTTCCTCGTTGGTCTTGTGGACTGTATTCTCGCCTGTCCCGCGAGATACCTGGATTCAACGGCCCGACGCTGTATCTTGGTATTCCCAAATATACGCGGAATTGCAAATCGTCTTTTTATCAGTAACTGGAGGAAAGATCACAAGATCACAAGACAAAGGAGCAGAAGTAGGTCATTCGGCCCATCGAGTCTGCTCCATGAGCGAAAGGAAAAGGAAAAAAGAAAAGAAAAGGGAAAAAGACTATTCCCTTCTAGCTCCAATTTCTGGTCTTATATCCCTTGATACCCTGACATTAGATACCTATCTATCTCCTCCTTAAACGCTACCAATAATCGGGGCTCCACAGCTGTATGTGGCAAAGAATTCCATAAATTCACTACCCTCTGACTAAAGAAATTTCTCCTCATCTCTGTTTTAAACCTGTACCCTCTAATTCTAATATTGTGCACTCTAACCCTGGACTCACCCACCAAGGGAAACAGCTTGGCCACATCTACTCTGTCCAGTCCTTTCAACATTCGAAATGTTTCTATGAGGTCCCTCTCATTATTCTGTACTCCAGTGAGTACAGTCCAAGAGCCGACAAACGCTCATCATATGTAAGCCCTTTAATTCCGGGAATCATCCTCGTGAATCTCCTCTGAACCCTCTCCAACATCAGCACATCCTTCCTAGGATACGGGACCCAAAACTGCACACAGTATTCCAAATGAGGCCTCGCCAGTGCCCCGTAAAGCCTCATAAACACTTCGCTATAGACTATACCTTTCAAAATGAATGCCAACATAGCATTCGCTTTCTTTACCGCCGATCCGACCTGGTGGTTAACCTTTAGGGTATCCTGCACGACTACCTCCAAGTCCCTTTGTAATTCTGTACTTCGAATTTTCTCCCCTTCTAGATAATAACCTGCCAGTTTATTTCTGTTTCCAAAGTGTACAACGGCACATTTCTCAACATTGAATCTCATCTGCAATTTCCTTGCCCATTCTACTAAACTATCTAAGTCTCTCTGCAACCTTCCTGTTTCTTCAACACTCCCTACTCCTCCACCTATCTTGGTGTCATCCGCAAACTTAGCCACAAAACCATTTACTCCATCATCCAAATCATTAATGTACAAAGTAAAATGAAGCGGCCCCAACACCGACCCCTGCGGAACACCACTAGTAACTGGTAGCCAACCAGAACACCTTTTGTTTTCTGCCAACCAGCCAATATCCTACCTGTAATTCCATGACCTCTCATCTTATTAATCAGCCTTGTCAAAGGCCTTTTGAAAGTCTAAATACACAACATCCACAGCCTCTCCCTTATCCACCCTACCTGGGATTTCCTCAAAAAACTCCAATAGGTTGGTCGGGCAGGATCTTCCCTTCATGTAACCATCTTGCCTTGGACCTATCTTGCCTTGCACCTCTAGGTATTCCATAACTTCATCCTTGAGGATCAATTCCAATAACTTCCCCCCACTGACGTCAGACTAATAGGTCTGTAATTTCCTTTATGCTGCCTCCCACCTTTCTTACACAGCGGAACTACATTTACGACCCTCCAGTCCGCCGGAACCATGCCGGAGTCTATCGATTCCTGGAAAATTATCACCAATGCCTCCGCAATCTCTAAAGCCACCTCCTCCAGAAGCTGGGTATGCACCTCATCCGGTCCGGGAGACTTATCTGTCTTTAGTCCATTTAACTTTCCTCGTACCTTCTCTCTGGTAATCCTAACTGAACTCAGTACCATCCCTTGAGAGCCCTGTCTATCTGGTATATTGCTGTTGTCTTTCACAGTGAAGACCAATGTAAAATACTCATTTAGTTCCTCTGCCATCTCTTTATCATACATTATAATCTCTCCCGCACCAGTATTGATTGGTCCTATATCAACACTTTTACTCTTCATATATATTTTTTAAAAACTCTTAGTATCCTTCTGAATGTTATCTGCCAACTTCCTTTCATAATTCATCTTTTCTTTCCTAATGACCTTCTTAGTTTCTTTCTGCAGGTTTTTAAAAGTTTCCCAGTCTTCTGTTTTCCCACTAATTCTTGCTTCCTTGTATGCCCTTCCTTTTTCTCTTATTTTAGCCTTATCCATATTTGTGCCTTCTTTCCATCAACACCTTTTTTCTTGGATTATATCTGTCCTGCATTTTCCTTATTTCTTGCAGAAGTTCTACCCATTTCTGCTCTGCTGTCCCTCCAGCTCGCTTACTCTTCCGTTCAATTTGGGCCAGTTCCTTTCTCATGTCACTGTAATTACTTTTGTTCCACTGAAATATCGATACATCAGTTATCAGCTTCTCCTTCTCAAATTTGAAACTGAACTCAATCATATTGTGATCCCTAGTTCCTAATGGTCCCTTTACCTTTAGTTCCCTAATCACCTCCGGTTCGTTACACAGCACCCAGTCCAAAACAGCCGATCCCCTGGTGGGCTCATCAACAAGTTGCACCAAAAAGCCATCCCGTAGACATTCCACAAACTCACTCTCCTGTGATCCGCTGCCTTGCTGGATTTCCCAATCCACCTTCATGTTAAAATCCCCCATAATTATCTTAACGTTGTCTCTCTGACACGTTATTTCTATTTCTATCTGTAACTTATAGTCCACGTCCTGACTGCTGTTAGGGGGCCTATATATAACGGCTATTATTGTCCTTTTACCCTTGCTATTTCTTAGCTCCACTCATAAGGATTCCACTTCTTCTGACCCAATGTTCTTCCATTCTATTTATTTTATATCATTACTAACCATCAGGGCCACACCGCCCCCTCTGCCTACCTGCCTATCCTTCCTAAACACTGTGTAACCCTGGACATTCAGTTCCCAGTCACATCCATCATAAAGCCATGACTCAGTGATTGCCACAATGTCATATTTTTTTAATCTGTAGCTGTGCCACTAGGTCATCCACTTTATTCCTAATGCTATGTGTATTTAAATATTGTACTTTTAGGCCAGTATCTGCTACTGATCTTGTTGTACTTCTATTGTTCAGCAAATTATCCTGACTTTTCACCTGCCTGTCCTTCTTACCATCCTCACTGCACACTGTCTTGGATTTGTTGGATTTGGAAAGGCGCAGAGACTTTGGAATTGCATTTATAATTTTAGTTCCATCATCTTTTTTTCTATTGAAGTGGTAACATTTCAGTCTGCAGTGATCCCGGGATGGAAGAGGAACTCAGGAACGGAGGTTTGCATTCTGCCTCGCTTCTCATGTATCCCCTCTTCTTCCGAGTTGCCCAGTGTGCCCAGGTGTTACAACTCTGGAGGGCTGACCTTATAAGTTACAGAAAATTATGAGTGGCATAGCTGAGATGAATGGTTACAGTATTTATCACAGGACAGGGGAATCTAAAACGAGAGGGTACAGACTGTGAGAGGGAAAGGATTTAAAGTGGACATAAGGGGCAACTTCTTCGCACAGAGGGTGTTGGGTACGTGGAACGAGCTGCCAGAGGAACAGTAGAGGCGGATGTAACTAAAATGTTTGAAAGACGTTCGTTACCTGCATGGATAGAAAAGGTTTAGAGGGATATGGGACAAACGCAGGAAAGTGGGACGAGCTCAGATAGTCATCTTACTCGGCGTGGACGAGTTGGACCAAAGAGCTTGTTTCAGTGTTGTATAACTCAATGACTCTGACTCAAATTCAAGTCTTCTCTGTGTTTTATTGATCACAAGCGCCAGATGTTTACATTCTTATTTACCGGTTCAGCAGCACGAAAGGTCAGCTGAACATAGAAACATGACCGTTAGTTTGAATCCAAGCTGTAGACATCCAAGAGGCACTTTAATGCATTGTCGATCGAAACAAGTCACTTTTATTCATCCACCAGCGAAAACTGCAAGCAGAGCAGATTCGCCGCAGCCTTGCTCCGCACTTCTTTTCGGCCACTGCTGCAGCGCCGCCTCTTCACCGCCAAACAGAGAACGGCAACATGTGAGCAGCTGCAGTTGGTCGCTCTGAGGAGACGGGCTGCAACACGGAACATCTTTAATCTACGAAGTAAATTCTTATGCAAACTTCATAAAAATGAACATCTTCATGTGCAAGGCAAATATGCACGCTACAGTGAGGATCTTTTATATAACGTTAATATTATGTAAATATTAATATTAGTGAAACACATGAGGCATCTTCACACATTAATGAACACTATGCACCAGAAAGGCTTCTCACAGGAGAAATATCACTACAAAATAGAAGCATATTCAGCCACAAGGACACGTTTCGTTTTTTCAGAGCTCACACGTTCCTTACACATCAAGTTAAATATTTAAACGATAGACAATACCTTGTACACAACAGGAAGTTCTTGTGCACAAATGACTCAAATGTTTTTGTACAACAACCACAAGCCTTTAACAAGGAGAATAGATTTTGCACAATAACACATCCTGAACAGTAATAAATACGACACAAACGAGGAACTCTGATGCACAGTGAGAAACCTATTCCATTCCAGCAGGTATTTTTCGGATAGATCGAGTATGCTTTCCGCCCAGCGAATGTCTCTGTACAGCTGACACACCTGTTCAGAACTGGATTTTTTTTAGGCAGCATCTTAGAGAAAGGAAGATGTTCAACACACCGAAACTTCTCACAACGAAGAGTAAATTTGGGCAACAAAGGAAATGAATCACAAAACGTGGACGATACTTGATCGGCCAGGTATCTTGGAATGAATAAGCGACAGGGTTACACAACAGGAATCACCTTTGCACAGCACGGAGCTTGCACAAATTCACTTGTCGCATTTTCTGT
The DNA here is from genome assembly GCF_009764475.1 of Pristis pectinata. Taxonomy (NCBI): domain Eukaryota; kingdom Metazoa; phylum Chordata; class Chondrichthyes; order Rhinopristiformes; family Pristidae; genus Pristis; species Pristis pectinata. The sequence goes on from NC_067431.1 coordinate 454,856, forward strand.
CTCAGTTCATATCTCTTTCCCGTGACAATTTTTCTGTTTCGGTCTGGTTCCGGTCGGTTTCGGTCATACATCACGGAAACAGAACCGTGTCCGAAGTCTATGATAAACATATTTCCCCTCCCTAATCCACATCAACTCCTCCCTACGATTCTTCGGCACCCACCACAGACCAAAGTCCTGCCTCACATTGTTCAACGAACTGAGGTGATGCCTCTAAGATTCCTTCATCGAAGCCGTTAATATATTGACCTTCATACAAAGACGTCCCATTTCATCTGAAAATACCCTCAAATCTCTTCCTATACCTCTTCTATATGGGCCCAGTATTTGCAAGGACATTTTGTTTCATATGGATATGATCACTATTTTGGTTGTTGGAACATGTTACGTCCAAATTGGACATTTTATACCACAAAAGGAAAGGGTGAATATCTTTTAAAACGCTCCTAGATGTCCTCCTCACTTCCATAACTCCAATATTCTGCCGTTCCTTCTGTTTCATAGACTGCTCTTTGGGTAAAGTGGCTGTGACGCGGGGATCTCCAGAAGAGAACGGATGGAAACACATTGCATTTACTATTTTTAGCATACACGGATTTTCAGTGGGTACACGCACACAAAATGCGTGAGGAACTCAGCAGGTCAGGCAGCGTGGAGGGAAATGGACAATCTACGTTTCGGGCCGAGACTGTTGATCAGGACTCGAGGAACCGTCCTGATGAAGGCGCTCGGACTGAAATGTCGAATGTTCGTTTCCCTCCATAGATGCTTCCTGACCCGCTGAGTTGCTCCAGCATTTTGCTTCCGTTTCTCCAGACGTCCAGCTTCTGCTGTCTGTCTTGTGTCTCATTCAGTTGCAGAGTGAAAGAGAGCGTGTTCCTCTCTCTCTACTTTCTCTCCCTCTGCCTTCTCTCCCTCTGCCTCCTCTCTCCCTCTGCCTTCTCTCTCCCTCTGCCTCTTCTCTCCCTCTGCCTCCTCTCTCCCTCTGCCTTCTCTCTCCCTCTGCCTCCTCTCTCCCTCTGCCTCCACTCTCCTTCTGCCTTCTCTCTCCCTCTGCCTTCTCTCTCCCTCTGCCTTCTCTCCCTCTGCCTCTCCGTCTGCCTTCTCTCTCTCCATCCACCTTCTCACTCTCACTCCCTCCACCTCTCACCCCTCCATCTCTCTCCCTCCCCCTCTCTCCATTCATCTCTCCCACCACCTTCTCCCTCTCCGCCTCCACCTCTCTCTCCATCTTATCTCTCGGCATCCTTCTCTCTCTCCTTCCACCTCCCTCTCACACTCCTCTTCTCTCTCCCTCTGCCTTCTCCCTCTCTCCACACTCCCTCTCTTCCCTCCACCTTCTCCCTTTCCCTCCAGCTTCTCTCCAGCTACTCTCTCTCCACATCTCCCTCGGCTTTCTCTCTCTCCATCCGCCGCACTTTCTCCACCTCTCTCCCTCCCTCCTTCTCTCCCTTCACCTCCCACTCCCCACCCTCTCTATCTTCCTCTCTCTCTCTCTATATATATATATATATGTGTGTGTGTGTGTGTGTGTGTGTGTGTGTGTGTGTGTGTGTGTGTGTGTGTGTGTGCATATATAGATAGAGAGAGAGAGAGAGAGGTAGATAGATAGACAGACAGATAGATAGATAGATAGATAGATAGATAGATAGATAGATAGATAGATAGATAGATAGATAGATAGATAGATAGATAGATAGATAGATAGATAGATAGATAGATAGATAGATAGATAGATAGATAGATAGATAGATAGATAGATAGATAGATAGATAGATAGATAGATAGATAGATAGATAGATAGATAGATAGATAGATAGATAGATAGATAGATAGATAGATAGATAGATAGAGATACAGACAGACAGATTGACAGACAAGCAGGTAATATAATTAGCACGTTTTCAGATGACATAAACGTGGTGGCCTAGTGAACAATGCTGTCTGAGATTACAACGGGATATCGATGAACTGGGAAAGTGGGAAAGGGAATAGCTGATGGAATCCAACTCACGCGAGTCAGAAGGGATGCAGTTTATGGAAGTTAAAGCAGGCCAGGACATACACCGTGTATGGCAGGGCTCTGGGGATTGTTATTAAACAGTGAGACCTTGGACATAGTTGACTAAAAGTGACTGCATGGCTGGATAGAGTGATGAGGAAGGCATGTGTCATGCTTGCCTTCATCGACCGAGGAAATGAATATAGAAGTGGAAAAGTCATGTTGCAGTTGTACAAATCGTTGGTTCGAAAGAATTTGGGGTATTGTGTGCACGTCTGGTTGCAACACTGAAGAGAAGATGTGCTGTAGCTACAGATGGTGCAGAACATGTTCACAAGAATGTTGCGTGGACTGGAGGGTTTCAATTCTCAGCAGAGATCGGATATGCTGATACTTCTTTCGTTCGAGCGAAAGGGCCTATGGGTGAACTTATAAAGGTTTGAAAATTTTTGAGAGACATAGGTCAGGTAGATCGTCGCAGTCTTTTTTTCCTTGAGCAGGAAATACTAGAACTAGAGGGCACAGGTTTAAGGTAAGTGGGGAAAGGTTTAAAGGCGACCATAGGGGCGATTTTTTTTCACACAGAGGGTGATGGGTATATGGAAGTTGCTGCCAGAGGAGGTGGTCGAAGCGGGTAGAATTACATTGCTTACAAGATGTTTGAACAACGTGGATAGGGAAGGTTTTGAGGGATATGGGACAAACGCAGGCAAATGATGCCGGCGCAGATAGCCACCTTGGTTGGCATGATCGAGTTGCGCCAAATGACCTGTTTCCGTGCTGTATAAATCTATGAATCTATGGTTGTAAGAATTAATAATTCATATACTGAACCCACGACTGTTTTCAAACATTTATTTGAAAACTCAGCCGTGTTGTAATCAGACTTGCACATTATCTACAAAGCTGTCCATTTAATGTAAATATATATTTCATTCCATTCTTCAGCTCTTCCCTGAATTTCCGCTGTGTAAGTGTTGGTACACATACTGAGCATTTGCAAAATATATCCGAACTGTTGCAGAATATATGTTGGAGTATTCAAATATTTGTCTGTGTAAGAATAATTGTGTGTTTGCCAGTTCATAGAATATACTACATAGGGCGTCCACAATAATATAAAATTCGCAGATAAAGCGAATAACAAAAGCATTGACTTTCTCCGGTTCTCCACCTCTGGATCCTTCTGATTCTCGCTGCTGCTCCTGAGACCCAGGCGGACTCTATTTGCAGCTACAATATGTCTGATTGTTAACTCATTGAACAACAGAATTAAGCAGACAGGTAACAACGGCATTAAGATACTGTCAAGTAAATCGACTGCTTTCCACGCCGATGAAGTGTTCAGGCTCCACAACAAAATCAAACGGGACACTTCTCGCTCAGCTTGCTGCAACCACGGCCTCTATAACCACAGTCGCTGTTTCCTCGGTGCAGCATCTTTCCCGCAGCTTTTGACAACAAATGGCGATGAAGCGATGCAAAGTGAAACAAACTGTTAGCCAAACAGAACAGTCCATGGTTACAACCCACAGAACATTTGTCAGAGCGCAGATCGGAGTAATGAACAAGAAACTAGCATAAACATAGATATAATTAATCTGTTGTACTATCGCAACAACGACAACCCACCATGAGATCTGCTGTTGCCATTCCCACCAGGTACCGGCTGATGCACATGGAGAGTCCACACTTTCCCCTAGACAGGATCACAATCGGTATTAAATTAACTGAAGGAATAAAATAAATAAGAGTTAGTTACAAACGCACCAAACCTGATGCATTTTACTTGATTTGCAGGTGAGAAAATGCGTTGCACCGTGCTTAATTGTCCCCATTCTTCTCACCCTATGCTAGTTCTGAATGGATTAGAATTGTAGAGTGGAAATCCAGCCGTCCGGGCTCCACCGCTGCACTCCAGCTGGAGGGCAATGGGGGACTGGAGTGACAGTTACGCCGGTATCTTTCCGACAGTTTACAGCCGGGCCTCTGAAGTCCACGATATACTTTCCAGTGAGTGGCTAATCGCCTCACTCCTCGTGACTCCGTCCATCATTGGAGCTGCCAGTGCTGAAGAGAGCATTGATACTGGTAACAAAGTGGATTCAGGGAGACTGTTTCTTAAGGCATAACATATTTCGCCAAAGAAATCAGATATTTTAAAATTTGAAACTGGAAGTAAAACGCCAAAGGGGAAAGCGGAGAAACATTAAGAGGAATTTATATCGATATTTCAAACAAGTTTCTCAGTTGTTGCCTGATGTTCGAAAAGAACCGCGTGTCGGAGATAAATTGGAACGCTCATTGAAAGAGCTGCGGCGACAATGACTATTGTCTCATCGACAGTCAAGTTCCATGTTTCTTTATTGATGCAGACTCAGACTTAGAACAATATATACCAGGAATACTGGGGAAAGTCGAGCAAAGTGAAATGCTGAAACAATGTCAACATTAGCACTGACATAACAGATGTAATTTTATAAGATCCGGACATCAAAAGGAACAAGACGCATAAAAATCATGTGCGTGAAACCTGTACATTCGGAAACATTCCTCAGACGAGGCAGCATCTATGCTGCGTTTCAAAGCGACCAGTTTACAGTACAGCAGCTACAGGTAGAATAAGGAACCATACACAGAGTAACGAGCTCCAGTATCTTACCAGGGATACTAACCGCTACAAGTACAGGATAGTAAATGGTGACTGTGTAGTAAATTGCTGCATATCCCATTTTCCGTGTGAGGCAGCGAGATGTTGTAGAGAATGTTTCAACCGCTCGACAAACTCTTATACAAGAGATGGAATTCCACTGAGCCAATTAGTGTGGCTATCTCCTCAGTCACATCAGGCACAGTCCACTGAACAAACACTACTGTTACTCATCGTGTCACTGCGCAATGAATTTTGGTCGACAAGGGAGATGACGAAAACTTCATTTTAACATTGTTTGTTAACCTTTTTAATGTAGAATATTGCAAATTTTATTTCTGTGACACGAGGTTTGAACTGTTCAACTGGAAAGATTCTTGGGGCCATTCTTATCTTCAGCAGGAACAATCCGCTTCAAATACCTACCATTTTTAACATTTTGCGCAAAAGAAATGGTTTCATCAAAGGGAATTTAGTTTGACAGGTAAATGAGGATAATGTCTTTCTGGAAGGGGACGATTCACGATGCCTTGTTACCTTTTAGGCTGTTATAATTCTGGAACCAACAGTCACAGGTGACGGTATTTAATGAAAGGTCGGTAATACGGATTTTTTGAATCTAATATGAGGTCGTGAGGTCCAAAGTGTTCCAAGATGGACAAATTAGTAATCTGGCAGACAGGATTCACACAGGATTCAGCTTCTGCAGCCATTGTGCCAGCAATAATCCCCCAGAGTGGTTCCGCACGATGCACCCGGGTATTAAAAGTGGGACAGGGTACAGAGTCCCAACTCGGGCCATTGTGATCAAACTCTGGCTATAATTCAATGTGAAGTGTCCCGTCTTCATTTTCTGTTCCTCGGATACAGAAGTAATCCTAATTTCACCGCGAGACTCACAGAATGCAGAATGAAGCTCACACTCCCTGAAGTAAAACTGACTGACACTTTGAATCAGACGATCATTGCACCAGACTTTGACAAAGAAGGAGCCACTCTGAGAGATACTGGTCACATAAAACGTAAAAGGAAGGAAGGAGAGGAGTGGAATATTGGACCAGGAATGTTACTAGAGATTTCCAAAGGCAGAATGAATCCCACATTCATGGAAACGCTCAGCACATTCTAACACACCCAGATTTAAGGTAAGGACATGCCAATGACCTGCAGCAGCACTTACTGTCAGACGGAACAATTATCTCAATGACCATCATAAAATGAAATTTCTAACTCGGAATAGATTCAGTTCTTATGTAGCGTAGATTATTGGAATGAACTGCTCTGAGGGAAGTTATGCTAAACACTGGAGCACCATTGCTGGGCCAAAGCGAGCGTGGTGTTTCTGGGGATTATAAATAGCCACAGTGAGAAGAAGAATGGCAAGTCATCGTAAACACTGGTCTGACCACACCTGGGAGATTCTGACAAAAATTCACAAGGAAAAGATACGCAGATGATGGAAATGTGAAGGCATAACAGACGATGGTGTAAACACGCAGCGGGTCACGCAAGACCCGAAGGAAAAGAAACAAAGTCACCTATTTGACATGAAACGTTGACTTTTCACAGAGCCCCCCGATCTGATGAGTGTTCCCAGCATTTTATTTTTTGGTTGGAGTACTGCGTTCATCTCTGGGCGCCGCACTTCAGCAAAACTGGAAATGGTTTACATAGGGTACAGAAGGGATCGACTCGCGTAAATCCGGGAGTGCAGGATTGTAGTGATGTGATGGAACGGAGAAGCAGTGGTTGTTCTACTTGGCACAGAACAGGTAGCCAGTAAATCTTATGAAACTACTTAAAATTATAAAGGAGAGGGAGAGATTAGTCCGGGAAATATGGCTCCTTTTGGCTGAAGTGTCGTTTCAAATCACAAAGAAAAAGAAATCTGTATATCCTGATAGAGAAATGTGCCCTTCCGTTTACTAATGGATACTTCCTCGATCGATTGCGGTTCCTGTTCCGCCCAGTTGATTTCCTCGTCCTCCAACAGATCGACGTTACACAAGCCACATGGGCAGAAAAACAAACTGCAGGAGGATCTCAGCGTGTTCGGCAGCATCTGTGGGGCGAAATGGACAGTTCGAAATCCTTCACCTGCACTTATCAGACTGGTGAGATTGTACATTGTACTCTGATGATCTTAAAATAGAGCTCGGAGCACCTCACATGAGCCGTGAGGAAATTAAGTGTTTGCGATAAAATGTTCTTTCCAACAAAATATACTTGCCTTCCGAAGGATTCTCAACCCGCAGCCAGCTCGGGAACACGATAAGACGCCGAGTTCCTAAATAATTCCTGAGAGCATTCCACTACCGCGTTAGGCAAGGTATTAACCTGGCTAGTCAAGTTCCTGGTCAATGGTGAACCCCGACATATCGATGGTCTGGGACAGTGCGAGTGAATAACAAAGGTCGTTGGAGGTGGTCATTGACTGGCACTTTTATGCTGCTGATGTTACTTGCCACTCTGCAGTCTAGACCTGATTTTTTTCCAGAGGTCTTTCTGCAGGAAGACATGGGGTTGCTTCTTTTTCTGTGGAATCGCAAATGGGTTTTAAGACAATGCAGTCATCAGCAAACATCCCACTTCTGACCTTATGACGGACGAATCGTTATTGATAAGGTGATGCAGATGGCTGGACGTGGGAAACTGCCCCGAGGAACTCCTGCAGTGGTTTCCTGGAGCCGGGATGATTGATACTCGACAATCACAACAGTTTTCCTTTGTGCGGGAAGTGGCTCCAACCGTTGGAATGTTTTCGCGTTGATGCCCCTTGACTTCAATTTTCCCAGGATACATCGCTGCCACACTTACTCAATAACTGCACTGAAATTAACCACAGTCACTCTCACATCACCTCCTGAATTCTACTCTTCGCTTCACATTTCAATAGGTCAGTGATAGGGTATGGAGACGAGTGTTCCTGCCGAAATCAAGACAAGGGTCAGTGGACTATTGGCTTTTGGCAGCGACAAATTCCAGCGCTGTCTTGTCCTCTGCCAGTCCCTCCTCGGCCTGCCCTGGTGCGGAGTGAGTGGATGGATCCGGAGAGCCCTTCAGCCATAGTGAGTGGTTGGTCCCTACCAGTCGATTATCTGGTTCACTCCGTTACGTGGTGAAGCCGGAGGGCCCAATTTGTCTCAGAGTGAGTGATTTCTTCCTTTCAGTCTCTGCTTTGGACAGTCCAGTGATTAGGTGAATCCTAAAAGCCCCCCCACCCCCGCCCCCAAGTCACACCGTGAGCTTTGGATGCCTAAAATTAGCCGGTTTGAAACACAGTTAAGTGGTGTCAGCCTGCAGGCCCTCCAGCGTTCTGGTCATGGACTACCAGAGCTGATTTATTCAATCAGTTCCTCGTTGGTATTGTGGACTGTATTCACGAGGGTCCTGGAGTTGACTGCTCGACGCCGGTCGTATTGTGGTGTTCCCAATAATAAACTGAATTTCAAGTTGCCTTTCAATCAGTAACTGGAGGAAGAGGACGGACATTTGGAGTTGCATTTGTAATGTTACTTCCGTCGTCGTTTTCTTTGGAAACAATAACATTCCAGTCTGCAGTGAGACCGGGATGGAGAAGGCACTCAGGACGAGAGATTTAGATTCTGCTTCGTTTTTTAAGTATCCCTTCTTCTTCCGAGTTGCCCAGCGTGTCGAGGTATTAAAACCTCTGAGGGCTGGTCTTAATGAGGTCCATAAAATTATGAGTGGTGTGGACATGATGAATAGTCACCATAGTTCCAAGGTAGGGAAGTCTAAAATGAGAAGGTGTAGATGTAAGGTGAGAGGGAATGTGTTTAAAGAGGACTTGGGGGGCAACTTTTTCACGCAGAGAGTGTGTTGAGTATACAGGGGAATATGACGTGTAGAGGTGGATACAATTAAAGTGTTTGAAAGGCATTCGTTGCATTCATAGATAGAAAAGGGTTCAGAGGGATATTGGACAAACGCAAGCAAATGGGCCTAGCTCAGTCGAGTATGGACGAGTTGAGCCTAAGGACCTGTTTCCGTGTTGTGTATTTTAATGAGTCTGACTCAATTTCCAGACTTCTCTGTGTTTTATGCCTGATAACCAGCAGATAGTTACATTCCTATTTACACCAGTTCACCAACCAAAACTTCAGCTAAGCATGGACACATTACGTTAATCGTCATCCAAGATGTAGACATGCATGACGCATTTTAATCCGTTGTAGTTCTGAATAAGTCTCTTTTATTCACCCACCAGCACAATCTGCAACGAGTGCAGATTCGTCGCAGCCTTGCTTCCGCATGTCTGTTCTGCCAGCGCTGCTGTGCCTCCTCTTCACCGCCAGATAGAGTACTGTAAAATATATATGTATATAAACAGCGGCTTTTGGTCACTTCAAGCAGACGGGCTGCGAGATGGAACAGCCTTTAAGCTATGCAGTAGATCATCATTGACACTTTAGAAAGAATGGATATCTTCATGGTACACGGGAAATCTGCACGCTGCAGTAAACATCTTTAAGTACCGTTAATGTTATGACAATGAAGTGAAACAAAATAATCGATGCTATCTCATAGCAGAAACATCACTTTAAAATAGACATATTTAGCCACAAAGCCATAGTTTTCTTTAATATCTCATACAACATTTCTTTCTTTTTCAATCTTTTTATTAAATTTCAAATCAATATACATAGCAATAGTGATTATACATTGGTGCGAAGAGATCGGGATTACAATAACAACAGGGATCTCTTACTAAGTGAACATGATACAAAAGAATTTGAAAAGAAATTTAATTATATTAAAAGAGAACCTCAAAATTAAAAATAAAATAATAAATAAAAGCAAACCAAAAACTTCAAAAGAAAAGCTTAACTGTTACTTCTTCGGTTAAAAAACGTCATTATGTCGTTAGTTCCGCTCCTCTATATTCAAATAAAAGGTTATTGAAAGGGATTCGGAAAAGGTCTGCTTACATCATATGGAAATACTGAATAAATGGGCTCCAAATTTCCTCAGATTTAAGCGAAGGATCAACAGTAGTGCTCCTAGTTTTTTCTAAGTTTAGACATGTTATAGTTTGAGAAAACCATTGAAATGTGGTGGGAGGTATAGGGTCCTTCCATTTAAATAGAATGGATCTCTTGGCTATTAATGTAACAAATGCAATCATACGACAAGCAGAAGCGGATAAATGGCCAGAATCCATCATTGGTAGCCCAAAAATTGCAGTAATAGGATGAGGTTGTAAATCAATATTCAATACAATTGAAATAATATTAAAAATGTCTTTCCAATATTCTTCCAAAAGAGGACAGGACCAAAACATATGTGTCAGGGAAGCCACCTCCGAATTACATCTGTCACATACAGGATTTATATGATGATAAAAACTGGCTAACTTGTCCTTAGACATATGGGTCCTAGGAACAACCTTAAACTGTATCAAAGAGTGTCTAGCACACATTGAAGATGTATTAACTAATTGGAGAATTTTCTTCCATGTCCCTATCGGTAAAAGTATTTGAAGTTCTCTTTCCCATTTATTCTTAATTTTATCAAGGGTCTCGAGACGTATTTTCAGAATCAGATCATAAATTATTGCTATCAAGCCTTTCTGATAAGGATTAAAACCTAAATTTTTTCTGTAATTTCAATTTTATGTGGTATTGGAAAAGTAGGTAAAATAACTTTTAAAAAATTTCTGATCTGTAAATATCTAAAAAAAAGTGATCTAGGCAAATTGTATTTATAAGACAACTGTTCAAAAGACAAAAGACAATTATCAATTAATAGATCACGAAAGCATGTTATTCCCTTCATTTTCTATAAAGAAAAAGCTAAATCAATTCTGGACGGTTTTAAAAAAATGGATTGGATAGCACTTAATAAAATGAATTTAGTCAATCCAAAATATTTACGAAATTGAAACCATATTCGTATTGCATGTTTGGTTATTCGATTCATGCAACATTTCTTGCACATCAAGTTATGCATATAACCGGTGGACAATAACTTGCACACAACAGGAAGGTTTGTACAAAAATGTCTTAATTTTCAAAAGGTGGGTTCTTTTTGAACAACAGACAGAAGCTTTTAACAAGGAGGATAGATTTTGCACAATAACACATCCTGCACAGTAATGAATATATGTTACACAAATGAAGAAGAGTGCCATATAACTGGAAACCTATTTGATTCCAGCAGGCATCATCAGGACACATCGAGTTGCTTTCCGTCCAGAAAATGTCCCTGTACTGCAGACATACCTCTGCACAATTTATTACGCAGCATCTTCGAAAAGGGAAGTTGTAACATACAGTGAAGCTTCTCAAAACGGAGAATAAATGTGGGCAAAAATAAAATAGTTACAAGACGTGGACCATCCTTGGTCAGCCAGGAATCTTTGAATGAAACAGCGATAGCTTTACATAACAGGAATCACTTTTGTACAGCACGGAGCTTACGCAAGTTCACTCTGTCGTATTTGTTGTCTCAGTTCATTGTCACTTCCCCTGTGACAATCTCTGTTTCTGTCTAGTTTTCTGAGTTGTTTTCCGTGAAATCACAAATCACGGAAACAGAACCTCATCGGACTCTAAACAAAACACATATTTCTCCCCCCCCCCCCCAACCCTTATCTCCCCCACGATTCTCCGGCCTCCCACCACATTCCACAGACCTGCCTCACCTCTATTAACGAATCAAGGTCATGTCTCTGAGATCTCTTCCTCGACGCCGTTTCAATATTGATCTTTATTAAAAGGCATCCCGTTTCATTTGAATATCCCCTGAGATCTCTTCCTATACCCCTTCTATTTGGGCCCTGCATTTACAAGGACAGTTTGTTTCATATGGATGGGATCAGAATTTTGTCTGTTGGAACACGTTACGTCTAAATAGGGCATTTTATAATACACAAGGGTGAATATGTTTTAAAACGCTCCTTAATGTCCTCATTTCCATAATTCCAATGTTCTGCTGTTCCTTCTTTTCATGGACTGCTCTTTGGGTCAAGTGGCGGTGACGCGGGGATTGTCAGTGTGAGATGATGCACCAAGTTGTCTGTTCTCCAGAAGAGAACATGTGGAAACACATTGCATTTACTATTGTTGGAGACACGGTTTTTCAGTGGGGATACACACACTAAGTGCGGAGGGAACTCTGCTGTTCAGGCAGCATGGAGGAAAATGAACTATCGACGTTTCAGGCCGAGACCGTTGATCAGGACTCGATGAATGGTCCTGATGAAGGCGCTCGGACTGAAACGTCGACGATTCGTTTCCCTCCATACATGTTACCTGAGCTTCTGAGATCCTCCAGCATTTTGCTTGTGTTGCTCCAGATTTCTAGCATCTGCAGTCTGTCTTGTGTCTCGTTCTGTGGAGATGTTGCACAGTGAAAGAGCTTGTGCTTCGCGTGAATGGGTCTGTGCATTCAACACCGCGAATCCAAAATTCAGCTCAATTCTGAGATCGTTATTGAAGAGGGCATTTTGACTATAGGATCAACGTTATAAACTCTATGAAGGCGTATTTAACTGTTCTGAAAAAGCAACAGCAAAAGTTTATTGGAAACTGGCTCTTCAACATATCACTCTGGGTGTGATGAGAGCAGCGTAGTGACGTTGTTTATTGAGTCCGGTTCAATAGGCTCGCGTGAAATTAGAACAAGAATTGTGTGGCTGCAAGCCCTGTAACTCTCTGGATGACAATGTATAGTTGGTAATATGGAACAATAAAGGGGCGTTGGAGTCAAATACATGTCGCTTAATGCAACAAGTAAAATTGAACTGTCCAGAAAGTGTAGACATGAAAATTGCATGGATTTCAAGAAAGAAAACGAAACATAAAACCTGACCATTAAAGTCAAAGAAAATCCTTATGTTTTATCAAAGGATTTATGCATGTAAGGCAACGGGGTAGTGAAGGAAAGGAGAGTACGCTGGAGACGAAGTTATCCTGTGTGCTGAGATGGAGAATGTGGCGAAGATATTCACTGGGTACATAGCAGTTGTCTTCAATAAAGGTGGGGGGTGGCGGGATTGTGAAAACTTTGAACTTGGGAGGACCTGTGAAATATGTTGCAGGATAAACTTGTAAATATGAACAAGAAACATGTTGGCAGCGGTTGAGGACAATAAGCATCCATTCACCAGGCACTGAAAATGGCCAATCATTTGAGGGAGTCAAAATGATGTACTGCAATTTTCCTGGAATATGCTAAAGGAGGAAAAGTTTGCTCTTTGCAGGCACGAGTATAAATGCTTTACCTGACCTGTTACTAGTGCAACAACATCACCATGGCGTTGGAGGCTCCTTCCAGTTTTGAGCGGACAGATCCAGCGGTCGCCGTAACCAATGACATCAACAATGCGAAGAAGGAGCTTCTGCTGAAGCAATATAAAGAGTTAGGCTCCAAATTATGAAGGAGAAGAACAAAGATTTTTTTTCATTGAAGGGGTACTGACAAGAGGACTAGGTAAAGGAGATGGCATATTTTAACTAAAAAAAACACAGAAATAACATCCATTCGTGTGGACCAAAAAGCAGCAAGGGGCACTGGCGTTGTGCGGGTTATACTTAGGGCCGCACACTGTGGTGTTAATGGGGTATAAATTGGGAAATTAGCAGATTATGTGACAGCGATACTGCAATAATCAAAAGATACATTCGTTGATGTTGTAAATGGACAAACTTAATTCGCAGTAACAGTGTGGAAGACGAATTTCGCAGGGTCACTTTGACAAATAATAACGAGAACAACGAGGCACCAAAATCTTGTCGATCCAGGTTGTATACCAAGAGGGGGTTCGTGGTGATGGTGTTAGTTAATTCCATAAACGAAAATGACATTAACATGAGAGAATTTTGTAAACAAGGAATTAAAATGATTTAATGCTGTCTGAACCCAGGAACTTAAATTTGAATACAACAGATATCAAGGGCATAGTATATGAGTAAGCATTGGGATGCTGGGTATAAATGAAAATAAGCAATGACCTGCATGGGGCGAATTACTGCAAAATACGCAAGCAATACGTGCTAAGTTACGACAAAAGTAAAGTGTGGTCCTGCATTGGCTGTCAAAAGAGGAGAGGGAGTCTCCAATGTTGCTCTCAGATCTTCTTGATTAATGGCCAATAAACGGTTTACATTCCAAGCTGCAGTTAACTTGCACAGAATCATGTACAGGGATAAACAATTATCTCTAACTACCAACACATTTTAACTTTCCTTTTTTTTACTTCAAAGCACAGGCCTGACGACTGGAGACATTTCGTAATTCAACACAGGACCAGGGAAAATAAAACGAGTTGGTAAAATGAGTCAAAATATAATTGCCGACTGCAAAACTTTCCCAGAGTTTGCAAAGAGAAAGTAAGTGATAAGGTGAAGTCAGTATGTGTCATTTACAGACTGAAAGGAACGATAACTGAAGTCCTGGTTTAAAAGTAAGGGAATGCAGTCTTCAGTGGACTACTCCTGCCATTCGTTCATGATTTCCTGAAAACCGGAGACGAGTCAGTCTGACCTGTTCATGAACGCTTTCTTGCTGGTAACGTTTTATTCTATGCCCATTGTTTCCATTTATATTTCAGTCACTTCTACCGAGAGTTTCTACTTTAATGGACCTGAGGAATGGCATTAACGTGTTGTGCGAAGCAAAAACGCAAATATCCTTAAAAATACTTCCACGCGCTCTTCATTGCATTTATGTATTTTACCAGTGCTGCTGACTCTCGTTTTTTTTTCCACAAGGGAAAACACTTGGACCACATCCACCCTATCAAGAGCTCCAATATCAGCTCTCACTCCTTTAAGTTCCAGCGGATACAAGCATAAATTGTCCACCCTTTCCAGTACAATGTCGGTGAACGTGTTTGAAATGATGGATATAACAACTGAACTTCCAGGGGCCGTGTAAAAGCACAAATAGTTATTTTATCCAACAGACACACGATATAACATCACATGGTTTTCCGTGTTACATATGAAAATATAAGAATCGTCATACTTGTGATGGAAGAACTTCAGTCAGAAATTTAAAGTGAACTTATTCTGACGCTAAAAACAAAATCCAGATAGCATCAGAGCAAATCCAACGTAATCAGGTAAATCTACAGTGGACGGAATCTGAAATAGAAATGAAACAAATACTGGAAATATAAAGCAGGTCAGGCAATATCTGTGATGAGAAACAGAATTCACTTTGCAGATCGAACACCCTTCGTCAGATAACAGACGCAGATTCTCGTATTCATCCAATCAAATACAGTTGCTTGACCTGCGAATTTAACAGCATCCTCCTTACGTAAAGAATAGTCCAGGGTTGTAAACAGCTTCAATGACAAGTAATTAGTGCAAAGTATATTTTAACTTTTGTTGGAAATCTAAGTGAATTCCTGGTTCAAACTGATAGGAAAAAAGATGCACGATTGAAGAAGTGTGGATAGGGCGTCAGTATGGAAGTGGGTTGTGGAATTGAAGTGGCTGGCCACCCAGAGATCTTTGCTGTTGCGTCAGATGGAGCGAAGGATCTCGACGAAGAGCTCTGCTTATTTCCCTCCAGAGTTGCTGCCTGGCCTGCTGAGTTCCTCCAGCATTTTGTGTGTGTACCTCCAGATTCCAGCATCTGAAGAATCTCGTGTGTCTCTTGTGAGGGAGAGAATGGCTTTCATGGCAGCCCCTCCCACTATATAGGTATAGCCGTTCTGCTAAACATAACCATTTCATGGTCAGATCAAGGCTTCTTTGCCAGCTGTTGTACAGTTCAGTTGTATTACCGACGGCTAGTTTCCGAAATAAGTATGAGACAACATTTCAGCAGTACTTCGATGGAAATCTGACATATTCCTGGTTACGTTATCTAACAGCATCTTTCCTTTTCCAGTACGTTTCTCCAGTTACCACAGAGGATTATACTCATGTTCTCGGGAATGATGATCAAGTGATCTGGAATATACATCTCCCAATGTAAATATCAAATCTCCGGCACCTAATTCGTTTGTCGAGATTCCGCATTAATCCAAAGATTTAATAGATAATTCTACCAATGAAGCAATCACAGCATCGGTACTTAATGCGTTGGCTCAGTTTTTCTCCTGAACTCAATTAATTTTGCCGCATTTTGTGCAAACAGCAGGCTACTGACATTCATGAACCTGCTTACCTGTATTTATGCAACACTTACTAATCGTGCGAATCTTTCCGATCATTTATTTAACCTCTCAACAACAGTTGCGATCGGACTTGCCTTTTACAGTATATATAAAGCTGCCCGTTTAGGGTCAACAGATATTTCACTCCATTCTTCAGCTGTTCTCTGAATTTCCTCTGTGGCAATGTGTAGAGACACCTGTTGGTGCAGGTACAGAGAAATTGCAACATGAACCCAAACTGTTGCAGGATTTATGTCGTGGTATTCAAATATCTGTTTGTGTAAAAGTAGTTTTGAACTTGAAAGGTAAAGGGTATCCACAATAATATGAAATTGGCTGACAGAGTCAACAAGAAAATCATTGACTTTCTCCGGTTTCTCTGATTCTGATTCTCGCTGTTGCTCTGGAGTCTCCGGCGGACTCTGTTTGCCGCTATAATATGACTTATTGTTAAAACATTGAACAACAATATTAAACCGATTGGCAATAAAGGTGTGATAGTGTTAAACGATCGGTCAGCTTTCCACGCGGATAGCATTGTGCAGACTGCTTTGAGGATGCAACGCCAGGGTGCATTGTCAATAATAACGTCAGGTTCCATTGCAAAGTTAAATGGAACACGCCTTGCACAGCTCCCTATACCCACAATTACTATCACCACAGTTGCTGTTCTCTCGCTGCAATATCCTTCCCTCAGTGTTTGACTGCCAATGTGATAAAGCGATGGAACGTGAAAGCCACCGTGAGCCAAACGGAAGAGTTGCGATCCTCAGGACAAGTGTCACAGCGCAAATCGGAGTCAGGAACAAAGAAGGGGAATAAACGTAAATACTATTAATCTGCTCGATTGCAACTGCAATAATAACACCCATTAAATCTGCGGTTGCCATTCCCATCAGGTAACGCGTAGTGCATTTGGAGAGTCTGCGCTTTCCCCGGGACAGGATCGCAATCGCAATTAACTGCAAGGAAGGAAAAAAAGTTCCCTTGAAACGCACAAAACCTGATCCGGTTTATTTGATTTCCATGCGAATATACTGTCCCGTGCTGACTGTTTTCCATTCTTCTGATCCTATACCGGATCATAATCGCTTCCAATTAGACAGTGGAAATCCAGTGGATCCGAGCTCCGCCGCTGCGCTGCAGCTGGAGGACAACCGCGGACAGGAGTGGCAGTTGAGTCGGCAAACATTCAACAATTTACAGCTGGGACTGGGAAATCCGCGGCATTCTTCCCCGTGAGCTATTCATCGCCTCAGTCATAGAAACGTGGCCCTTCATGAAAACCGAGAACGCGAAGGAAGTGTGGAGAGTGATGAGCAGATAGACTCAGGGAGACGGTTTCTTCGGGCGCGGCATATTCGGGACGAGGAACCACAGATTTAAAATTAAAACCAGCAAAATAAGGCCGAGGGAAAAGGAGACATTGCTTCATGTTATTGTTGAAATTAAACAGACATTTAGACACTGATGGGAGAAAGAGTTCTCACTGCTGCCCCGCGGTTACAAACATGAGCCGCGTGTGGCGGGTACACCGGTGAACCCGCTGGAAGAGCCACGGCGACCGTAAACTTCTCTCCGCTGTAAAGCTGCAAGTTTCTCTCCTGATGCGGAGTCGGACCGAGAACAACATACACGAGCAACGCTCGGGAAACTGCAGCAACCTCAGATACTCCAGCAACGTCAGCATTAACACTCACTCAATTGCTGCAATGGACGGAAGAAGCAGACGTTTAAAACTGGCAACAATACCTGAAGACACCTCAGCAGGTGCGGAAACCCCCGCCAGGCGAGGCAGCACCTGCGGTGGGTCAGCGCCACTAATCCAGAGCTCAGCAGGTTCCGGCTGCAGAGTCTGAACGGAGATTGCAATCGCTGCCGAACAGGAGGACAAATCCTCGCCAGGCGGTAAATTGCTGCACGTCCCGTCTCCCTCCTGAAGCTGCAAACTGTTGCGACCGCCCCCAGGTGGGAAGCGCAGGAAAGCCATTGATGTGACCACCTCCTCAGCCGCATCAGTCACAGCCCAGCGAACAAACACCTCAGCCTTGTGTCACTGTGCAGCGGAACCCGCTCCTCACCGCCCGAGCAGCGAACCGGCTCGGCGGTCGGGTCGCGCGTCGTCGGAGCGGCGAGGCCCAGGATGGTGCCGGGCCTCCGTCTCCCCCGAGACACGGGGAGGTCCCGCGCGCGGTAAAAGTTTGATGACGTGACGCGTACGTCATTTCCGTGTTCGGTGGGCGGGAACCGTTCCTCTTAAAAAGCCCGCGCAAGGCGGGAAAATAAATCAGTTTTTGTTCTGCAGCCCACCGACT
This sequence comes from Pristis pectinata, assembly GCF_009764475.1. NCBI lineage: Eukaryota > Metazoa > Chordata > Chondrichthyes > Rhinopristiformes > Pristidae > Pristis > Pristis pectinata. Next base: position 472,957 of record NC_067431.1, read on the forward strand.
AGTGTCTTACTTTCGCATCGCGGTAGCAGCCGCTACAAAACAATTATTTTTAACATTGTTATCATTTTCAAAGGACAATGTTGCGCATCCCTTATCTACGACACAGGGTTTAATCCGTTTTGGATGGAACAATTCGTTGGCTCAATATTTTTGTCTGGTGGACTCTATCCTTTGAAATTGGTATCAGTTGCAACAGTAGTTGCCGAAAAAGGGCTTCTCAGATTTAGTTTGGCAGTTGAATGACTTCAAGCTTTTCCTGGAAAGGGAAGGTTCACGCCTCTATTTTGCCTTCAGCTGGGTTTAGTGCGGCAAGTAATAGTCACAGCGGATGTACTTATATCGCTCGAAGGCATCATCACATCCACACATTGACATTTGGTGCGTGGCATTTGGTATGTGTGTTACTTTGAGATATTAGTCGCTTTTTTTTTGCAGATTTTATGAGGTTCTGAATCTACCACAATTTATGTTTAGTTGCTTCCTGCTTGAAAAAAGTACCGCTTAAAATGGTGATCTATCCGTGGGTTCTTGAGCTGGTAGCGAGATTTTCCTTATTCACTGGAAGATGCCTTCCATTTGGTCCAAATGCATTGATAATCTCCAAAGCAAACCACCATAAATTGACAATTTTTAATACTCGCACTGTCCTTGTGTGTGGGAAGTCCTGCGCCCCCATTATATCTCCATGAAATACTGTGACCTCTAGTCCTTGCTGTCTCCAGGTGACATCCCACGTTTTTGTCTTCCATAATCTGTGTCTGATAAAAGTTTTGTGAACGAAGTCCCACACCCTGATTACATTTCAGTGAAACACCGATGGGCCAGTACTTGTTGTTTCTCGGTTACAATCCCACATTGACGTCCTCCAGTCACTCTTCTCATAAGCGTGCCACATCTTGACGCCTTCCCATGTAACCATGAGAACAATTGACAAGACTTAGATTTCATTCACAACCAGTAATGAAGGTGTTGTTCTTTGCTTTGTGGACATTAGCACATCTGTGGCCCAGTTTAAATCCTGATTCATCACGGCAACAAGCACTCTCAATCTTCAGTAGAACTGTACGGTCTCTTTGGTTTCGAAGGCCAGGTCTATAGCCAATAACAGCTGCTTTGCACTCCAGTCTCCCAGCCATTGCGACTGAGCGCCAGGCAGTTGGAACAGTCTGCCCGAGAATCCACGACAGATTACGTATTTGTGAATTCCAGTCGCACTTCCATAAAAGACAGAATTATTGGTAACGCTGATAGGAAATATTGGGGGGGGGGGGCGGGAGTGTGTTAGTGTGTCCCTGCCGAATAAGTGGCACGTCAAATTCTTGCTTGATATTTTTCAAAATTACAGCACAGGGAAAATTTACATACTTAAATTTCAATAGATCTGTCAATGTATAATGGGCAATGCTAAAGTAAACACGTTGTCTTTATCTACCGAGGAGACAAAGCCTGAAGTTTATTCTCTCGCATAACTCCTTAAATCGTGTGATTAAGCTAGAGAGAATGCAGAGGAGATTCGCCAAGAGTTTACCTGAGATGGAGTTTTTTCACAATGAGGAGACTGGATAGGCTGGGTTTATTTTCCTCAGAGCGGAGAAGGCGAGGCGTGTGAGAAATGAGGGAAGTATGCAAAGTTATCGTGGGGAGACATAGAATAGATATTGAGAAATATTTTCCCGCAGCAAGGAGCCTATAACAGCGAGCATAGGTTCAAGGTAAGAAGCAAAGAATTGTGTGTTGACCAGATGAAGAAAATCCCACACAAAAGGTGTTGAATTCTGGAACGCACGGAACCAAGAGCAACCTGCAGGTAAGAATTCTCATAACATTTCGGAAGGATTCAGATGATCACTTGCAACGACATAGTACTGAAGGGTACGGGCGAGTTCAGAGAAAAGGGATCAGTGTACATTGTAATCGATTGCTGCGAAGGACACTGAGTGCCGAAGAGTCAATGTCCGTGCTGTATGAATTTATGGCCCATTGATACCATGTGAAATATTCTCAAAGGCCTTCGTGACGTCAAATACAGTGCCCTCGTCAACGTATTCTGCGAATTAAAATAAAAACAAGAAGCAAACAATTCAGTCAGCATGTCGGACCCGAACAAAACCACACTGACTAACTTTGACCGAGCTCTGCCTGTCCAAGAGCAGATTAATCCTGTTGCTCAGAGATTTTACCAAAAACTTCTTCACCACTGACGTTAGACTCACAGGACCGTAACTACATGCTTTATCATTTCTGTTCTTTTTGAATAAGGCCCCCGGATACGTTGTCCTCCAGTCATTTGGAACCTCACCTGGGACAATACAGGGTTTGGATTTCCTGTTCGTAAATTTTATCCTGAAAGGAACACCATGGCCATGAACTCCTATTTTTTCACTTTTCTATGACCCCTGCTTGTCGGACGCGGATCTACCGGCAAGGAGCTGCCGCCTGCAGCCACTTTTGCCCAATGCATGAACTTAATTTCTACACCCTCCTCCTTCCTTTTCAAAACAACATCAAACATTCCACAGTTATCGCCACTATCTTGAAATGCCCTCCCCTAACACACCAACATTTCGTCCTGCTGCATCCCCAAAGAATCGGTGCCGTACTGCCCCTTCTCTAGTGAGACCATCGACAAACAGGCTCATAAAACTTTCCTGGATGTACTTTTAAAATTCCACCTTCATGTGCACTTTTCACATTAAATTGATCCCAATTAATGTGGGACAATTTCAAGTCGCGTGGAACCATAAACAGTTTCTCCTACATCTCGGTGATTTGGTTAAATTTCTGCTCCTCAATCTCTTGCTGGTATGTAGCCGATGGTGTACCTCATCGTTCCCCGCCGCAAAGTAATTGTTCGTTCCTGAACTCCACTCATGCAGCCTATTTTGAAGACTTGCGAATATTCTCCTTCTTCGCCTCAAAAATGGATGTATGCAAGCAATATTGCAATACCGCCTCCGGTCTTGCATCCATAGAATTCCTTAACGTCTCACGTGGTTTCTGTACCTGGAAGATTGATTTTCCAGTCCTGCCCTTCGTTCCACCTCACCAAAGAAGGCTCTATGGGATCCAGGCATTTAACCCTTCTTCCAACACTCCGGGAATTTGCAAACACATAAAATTCATGCAACGACATTCCATATACACCAGGAGTTAGGCCCAACAGAAGATTTAAAGCTACCTGAAATACAACGTTTTTTCATGAGCAACTTCCAAAAGATTAATGGGAACTTTTACTCTAGCTTCAAATCAGCCCTATTGACACAAGGGCAGGGTTTCCCCAAGGCACTGCCTCCTCAACTTGCGCGAATAGAAAGTCACGACCTGTCCCGAAGCGGAGCCAACAACCCAGAAACGTCTGTGCTCTGCAATTGGCCTCTGGAATTCATGTCATTGATATCAGCGGAATGAACAGTGTGCTAATGCAACCGTACAGGAGACCGGTTTAAAAGAATTGAGCCCATGGAATCCAAGGCAGATTGGCAAATTGAGTTCCAAACTGGCTTGAAACATGAGGCAGAGATTGATGATGAAGTGTTGCTCTTTGATTCACCACTTAATACCTCCTCATGTGCCGTCATCTGAAAAGAACAGAGCTGGAGTATAATATAATATTCTCCACTTACGCAGAAAAGTAAGTCGTCAACAACTCATGGCGGGATAATTGATTAATACTGGGCCTCTCGCGTTGGTTTAATTTGTTGATTTGTTTGGAATCTGCGCGTTGCTACCAAAGCAGCATTTATTACCAATCTCAATTTACTCATAAGAAGGTAGTGGTTAGCTACCTCTCTGCTGGCGGTATATGGAAAGACTTAAACCGAAGAACGATGGAAAAGCGGCGATCAATGCAATTCGCAGGAAAGGAGTCGAAGGGAAATGCATATCTGAAAGAGAGCAGCACACATCCATATGTTCAAAGGGTGTGAGAGGCGAAAGCGTGGCTTCTGCGCTGGGACTTTCTTCAATGTTCACCAATGAATGGAGAGTGGTCTACTGCATTAGCAGAAGGAACTGCTCTTGAATTGTGCTGATGCAGGAGTGAAGTAACTTAAACACGTTCACAGCTCTGCAATACAATTAGATTGGTGATGAATTGGAAAGCGAGAGGACAATGAATGGAGAAAGGGGCCCGGGTTATTTCATGCTTTTGAGACCGAGAGACCCAGTAACTAGTGGGCGACAATGTTGGATTGCTACCTGGAAGCAACAAGGACAGGCCCGGTACGGTTTAATGGAGGTGAAATCAGGGCGCGGTACTTCCTGCACAAGTACAGTGGGAGGATATTACATTCTCATTTTACCGCCCTTTGTTTTCTGAACTGGCAATGTGGTTAGATGATGATACAAGTGACGACTTAAAAACAAGACACCTTAAAATAAATAAGGAAGCAGTATCACGGCTATTTGGCGCCGAACGAGCTGTACCTGCTGCACTGTGAAATAGCCCTGCTTCCTCACCTGACGAGTGCTTCCGGAATGAAGACTCCTCAAGTATGTGACTGTTTTGTTCTTATTTTGGCGTATTTTGAACTACGTGATGTCCGTTTTTATGGTCAATTATATTATTGCCAATATTGACATTCTTCCAGCATTCTACCTTCCTCAACTTTCCGGAGCGTTACCGCTTTGTATTGTTCTCGGTCGAGGTCTGTATCAGGAGGGAAATTTGGAACTTTACAACAACAATCTGGCAGCTCTTTCAGTGAACTTTCCAGTTTACTTTCGATATGCATTTCTTTTCTACCACGTGTCACCAAATGAGAATTCACGATTTTTTCTTAATTTTTGTCTAAGAGCCTCTTCAATATGAAGAATAACATAAAAAATCTCCCGGAATCCCCGCTTTTACAAGTTTTTTAATTCATTTGTGGTACCACTTCTCAAACATGTTGTGCCCGAAGGAACAGTCTCCCTGAGTCCATTTTTATTACCACTATCAATGTTCCCCTCAACATTTTCAGCTCCAATAACGGGCCAAGTCTCGATCACTGGGACAATCAGCAGCTCACCGGTATGCTGTGGACGCAACTATCACTCCGGTCCGCCGTTGTCCTCCAGGTAGAATGTAATGACGGAGACCGGACTGACTGCATTTCCTCGCTAACATTCTAAGTCAACCAGCGTATAATCAGAGGAATGGGGACCATTCGGCACGGTCCAGCGGATTTGCCAAGTGAAACCAGTCAGCTTTGGCGCTGTTGGAAGAATTCTTCTTTGTCTTTGAAGTTAACCTAACGGCGATCGTGATCCGCTCTAGGGGAAATGTGGGACTCTCCAAATGCATCACTTGTTACCTAGTGGGAATGGCAACAGCAGATCTCATGGTGGTTCTCATGGCTGCGATTGTGGAGCAGACTCATTATATGTATATTTATACCAATTTCTTGCTCATTACCCCGATCTGCTCCCTGACACTTGTACTGAGGGTTGTGACCTGGGACTATTCCATCTGGCAAACAGTGGGTTTCATTTTCAATTGCTTTATCGCAATTTGTTGTCAAAAGCTGCGGGAACGATCCTGTACCGAGAGAAAAGCGACTGTAATTATCGTGACGGTGGTTGTAGTGAGCTGCGCGGGATGTGTCCCGTTAACTTCATGGTGGAGCCTGACGTCAGAACAGACAAGGTTCCATGGCGCTGCGTCAATACGGCCGATTACTTGACCTTTTCGGCGTGGAAAGGATACCAGTTATTTGTCAGTATCTCAACACCATTCGTGCCAATTTGTTTAATTCTGGCATTCAGTGGGCTAACAGTCAGATTTATCATAGCAGCAAATATAGTCCGCAGCGGTCTCGGGAACAGCAGCGAGGATCAGAATGATTAAGAGGTGCAGAACCGGAGAAAGTCAATAAGTTTGTTGTTCGCTTTATCAGCCAATTTCATATTATTTTGGATACCCTATGCAGTATCGTCCATGACCTGACAATCGCAAATTTATGATTAAACAGACAGATATTTGAACACTCCAAAATATATCATGCAATAGTTCGGATATATGTTGCAAATGCTCATAATGTGCACCAACACGTGTATCTATGGACTGACACAGATGAAATTCAGAAAAGAGCTGAAGGATGGAGTGCAATATCTGTTCACATTAAATGGGAAGCACTGTAGATAACGTACAACTCTAATTGCAATTTGGCAGAGCATTGAAATTAAAGCTGTAAAACATTAGTGGGTTTGGCAGATATGCCACGAATTCATAGAGTCATAGAGTCAAAGGGTTATACAGAGAGAAACTGGCCCTACGGCTCAGTTCGTCTCTTCCAGCCAAGATATCTGTCTGCGCTCATTCAATTTGCATGCGTTTCGTCCATATCCTTCTCAATCTTTCCTATCTGTATACCTGTCTAAAAGCCTTAAATGTTTCAATTGTACGTGCCTCTACCACCTCCTCTGTCAGCTCATTGCATATATCCACCACCTTATGTGTGAAAATCCTTTCCCTGTCAACCTGTCAAACCGTATTGTCGATATGTTTCAGGATATCACTGTTCCCTAAACTCATCAGATGCCGTATCCTTTTCCACGACAAATACAATTTATCACGAAGGCATGTGCTTAACGAACGGGAACCTGTTATATCCACCTAAGGCTGCATCATTAGCTTCGTTAGGATCGGAAACTGGGGCAAAGAACTAAGTTATGGCGATGTGATTGTTGTATTAGTAGAGTTTTATTCTCTGGGACGTGAGTGTACACCTTTCTGTAGTTACCGGATAAATTTTACTCAACAACGAAAATTTAGTCTCAGATGTAATGTGTCGGAATACATTGGATTCCATGGATATAGTCAACATGATTTTGACGAACGTCCTTCTTAAAGCAACTAAAATGTAAAAGGGCTTGAAAAAGTGAAGCCTGTCGAACCCGAAAATGGTGTGTTTTACGGATTTTCACGTACGTGTGGCGTGCGAGGGTGTGGTATCAAAATACGCCCGTGCAGTGAACCTCAATGTCAGGCTTTGCAATACGGCATTGTGGGGTGCAATAGTCTTATCGGTCTGGGCTCTTCCACGAGTTATCCCGTAATTGAGAGAATAACTTAGGCCCAAACACTGGTCTTAAGGCGCCGCACGACCTTTCTCCACCCTTAAACTTGCATAAACTTTTTTTCTCACGTGCCCACCCCCCCCCCCCCCCCACTTTGAGACAGTGTTTGCGGTAATTACTTGTCTTTGAAGCTGTTTTCAGATACTGACCACTCTCTGTGTAAGAGGTTGTGTGTACGTTTCGAAGTATGTGGTGAAAGGCATTCAAATGCTGGAAGAGTAAATGAAAATGAAAATCAGATTTATGATCACTGACTTATATGAGGGGAAATTTGTTGTTTTGCGGAAGCAGTGCAATGCAAGCCATAAAGTTATCGTAAATTGCAAAAATACATAAATATTGCAATAAAATGAATTCCTGGGTTCATGGGCCATTCAGAAATCTGATGGCTATGGGGAAGGACCTATTTCTGAATCGTTAAGTGTGTATCTTCAGGCTCCTGCACCTCCTTCCTAACGGTAGTTACGAGAAGAGGGCATGTCCCCGAAGATTAGGGTACTCCGTAATAGATGCCACCTTCTTGAGGCACCACTTCTTGAGGATGTCCTCGATGGTGGGGAGGGCTGTGCTGTGATGGAGCTGGCCAAACCCCAATTAAAGACGCAGAGGGAGAAAAACCCTGATGCTAGAATGTACCCTGTTCCAGTGCTCCCTAATCCCCGACCAGCTGTTCAGGGCCAAACAGATACCGTTCAGATTTATACACCATGGAAACCCCAAGAGATGTTATTAATAGCCCATCACACCCCAGATAGAAACAAAGATCCAGTTGGATTCATAAATAATATACGATCTACCCAGACCATGTATGGGGCACAACTTCAAGATCTCTTTTCCCCCTCTCATGCTATATTGAATCCTGAAGAGAATATTAAGTGGAAGACAGCACTGCTGCTTCCTGCAGGGGGGATATCCTATTGATACATACGAAGATTTAAATCAGAAAGATGGTAATCTGAATCAACAAGTAACTATCATTTTGACAGTTCTCTAGGAGAGTTTGAAAAGACCAATTGACGTGAGTAAAGTGCTGGAATGTAAACCTACCTTTAAAGAGACAGCCCAGGAATTTTGGGAACGTTTTACAAAGCATATCAGACATATGCTGGAGATCAAGCATACAATAATGGACAGCTATCGGCCCAGTTTAATGTGATTTTAATGCAGTAGCTCCCAGAGAAAACAGCATCATTAGTAAAGACTAACCTGGACTGGTGTGATAATACAAGAGAACAATCCCACAGGGCAGTGCTGGCTTTTTGGTTCAACAATAGAGAGGAAACTGGGCCCTCAGCTAAACCCTGTGTGAAGTATGTGCTCCTCCTACGTGCACCAATGGCAGATAACTGGGATGATTGTTCGTTCCCCAGCAGTGGTTGTCCTCCAGAAAGAGCAACACAGATTCTCCTCCAAAGATCCTATCAGCAAGGAAGGAGAAGGCCGTGGGGGTGGGGTCAGGGACCTCAGAGTTGCCCTAATGTTTTTTATGGACCACCACCATGACGCAGGGATGTCTGCTTTAATTGTGGTAGGGAAGGACACTGGCGACGTGAATGTCCCTTTAATTACCAGAGGGATATGGACGGCAGGTATGAGAGAAGGAGGGCACCCTTCACCGCCAACAACCTTTTCAGACAATGACTCGAGGTCACAGAAAGGGCTCTGCCACTCACAGCAAAAAGGAGGAGTGAAGAGCCCATTGTGATGATGAAGGTGCAGGGAGTCTCTCTTCCATTTTTGATTGATACAGGGGCAACCTTGTCCACTCTGGATCATGAGCTCATGGAAGAATATAGATTCCCTGTAACTACTCATATTGTTCGAATGTCTGGACTGGAAGGTAATCTCAGAGACTATCCAACTACAGCACCTTTACAAGTAACTTATGATTATGCTACCCATAGGCTGCCTTTCACTATTACATCAAATCTGGGTTTCAATTTGGCTGGAAGGGACTTGCTCAAGGGACTTGGAGTGGAAATATTGTGCACCGATGGGGGGCTCTATGTGATTTCACCCTCTGTACAACCACGAGTCGTCATGGCAGTCAGCCCTCCCCAGTGGTGGCCAGGATTAATCCATCCATATGTTACACTTACTGTTAATAAGGGACATATAGCTAAGGAACTCAGTGTTTTGACACAATGCTTGGTGAATCTTGCTGATCCTAATTTGACTACTAAGCAGGAGTTCCCTCAAGGTGTATTGACATATGCAGTTCCTCTGCACCCAGATTTTGCCGGTTTTAAATGACTTTGTTTCTGCAGCTGCCAGTTCTACCCTACACCAGCTGGTTCAGGTTTACACACAGCATTCAGTGACTGCTCTTTTGACATCAGAACAAACCCGTCGTATGACTCAAGCACAACTGGGTAGATACGAGGTTTCCCCGTTGGCCAATCCATACCTGACCTTCTACAATTGTACAACTGTTAATCTAGTCTCTTTTCTAACACAGCCATCTTCAGAGATATCGGAGCCTGATCATGACTGTCTACAGAGAAATCATTTTCTAACATCAGCTTGTGAAGATATAAAAGTCTGTCCGATTAATGGAGCTGTAACTTGGTTTATGGATGGCTCAGCCTTTATAGATGACCAAGGCCAGCGACGATCTGGTTATTCAATTGTACAGGGAACTGATACAGTGTTAGAGGCCGCAGCCTTTCAGCACCCTCTCTCCACACAACAAGCTGAGCTTTTTGCTTTAACACGTGCCTGCATCACAGGAAGTGGTATTTCCCTTAACATTTACACAGACTCGCGATATGCCTTTGGGGTTGCCCATGACTTTGGTGCATTATGGCAGCATCGTGGATTTTTGATTTCATCAGGCACACCCATTAGGAATGCTTTGTTTATTTTAAACCTCCTGGCGTCCCTGTCCCAATCGTCCCACTTAGCAATAATTAAGCGTGATGCACACACTAAAGACCAAGACCCCATTTCCCTGGGAAATGCCTACGCAGATACGCAGAATAGCAAAGGCTGCTGCTATCCAGGGACCCCTTACTGTTTATTCAGATGGAAACAAATAACTCTTGAATAGAATGGCCCTGCCTGACATGGGAAGTGTAGTGAAACTTCAGGGCGTCGCCCCTGCAAATCAAATTGAATTATGGAAACAGCAGGGGTGCACCAGAGATCCTGACCCACAGTTATGGACCACCCCTGCTGGATAAGTTTGTGTACCAGATATATTTTTACTAATGTTACTTAATTACACATGCTATTAGTGAAAGAATGACTAGTTATGTACAAAAAAACTAACTGAAGTTCTCAAGACTCTACATTCACAGGTTCGTAACACTCAGAGAAAAGTTAAAGGACAACCACGGTGGATACATCATTCTGATTGTAAGAGGATTGGCCCTGGGTAAGGACAGCATGACGTGACAGAGGACAAGCAAGACCTCTGATTAGACTTATAAGTGGCGAGAATGGGATTTGTTCTGGGCATCCTTGAAATGAAGACACTCACGCAGAAGGGAAAGGGTTCAAACCATGCAGCTAAATGAGAATGACATGATAATACTTACCTACCTCAGTATGTATCTACCTCAATCCTTAATGTAGGTGTGACATTCCTGTCTTATGTTAACTTTGGTTTAAGTGGTTATCATGACATGATAAGAGGAGGGAATGTGAAAGATAGCTGGCAACGCAAGGGTTAATGATTGGCAATGTAAGGGTTAATGATATGCTTCTCATTATCAGTGGATTCCTAGAGTAAAGAATGATCTCAGGCATGGTGTGATATTAGTTTTGTCTAGTTTTAATGCCAGGTGTAAGTAGGAAAGAAGTAGTTTCTTATACATACCTTGTTATGTTAAAACCTTAATGTAAACAATTCCCTGTGTAAGTGTAACTTCCCACCTAGCTTCCCCACGAAAATGAATATAAAGATACGCTGTAGCCAAGTCTTCTCTGAGTGAGGATTAGTACAGAGCTAGGGTTACATCGTTTACTCTTCCTCTGTATTCCCCCACTCCCGCTAGCGAGAAACTAATAAAGCATTCATCGTAAGTGCTTTGGTTCTGCTGGTGTCTGATTTATTACAGAAGCACGGGTTGACGTTGACAAGAAAGTGAGAACTGGGACCCTGGGGAATGAGGGAGAGAGGGAACTGGGAACCCAGGAAGTGAGGGAGAGAGGGAACTAGGACCCCAGGGAGTGAGGGACAGTGGGAACTGGGATCCTGGGATGTGAGGGGGAGTAGGAAATGGGACACCAGGGAGTGACTGGAGACTGGGACCCCAGGGAGTGAGGGAGAATGGGAACATGGACCCCGGGAAATGACAGGGAGAGTGGAGACTGAGACCCCGGGGAGTGAGGGAGAGTGGGAACTGGGACCCCGGGGAGTGACAGAGAGTGGGAACTGGGATGAAAGGGACCCCAGGAATCACCATCCAGTGACCCAGACACCGCACCATCAGGATTCCCAAATAATGGGAGGCAGATTACCGGAGTTTTCTTGCACTTCCTGGGCTTCAGATTCCTGCATTTCGTCTCCCACTGACCTGGGGACCAGACCAGCTCTCTGTGCTCCCACCGTGGGCTTATATCAGAAATATTGGGACCAGATGCATCAATTCAGTCTTACATCGACTTACTGCACCACAGGAGGAGGCCCTTCACCCATCAGATCCATGATACCCCCCAGGGGAGGGTTCTCATCAGTCCCATTGCCCATCTCCTTCCTTCCCCCTTTAGCCTTGTAACTATTCTCTCTCTCACACGCCCATCCACTCCCCTTTGGTTCTTGTGCCACTTACCCCCACCAGGGCTAATTTACCATGGACCATGAACCCATCGGCACACCTTTGGGATGTGGGAGGAACCAGAGCTCCAGGGGTTGGAGTGTAGAAGTTGGGAAGTGTTGCTCCAAGTGCCCGGGTGCTGCTGAGCTCTCACCAGAGCACTGAGGACAGGTCTGCTGCCCTCATTGAACCAGGGATGTCTCGGCAGTCCAGGAGACCTTCCCTTGGCTCTGTCCTGGGAGGAGAGGGTTGTCCCATCGCAGGTGGCTGAAGCGACGGGGTCTCCAATCTGGAACTGAGGAGAATGAGACATGGTCCTTTTGAAGCACACAAGCCCCTGAGGGAGAATGAGAGGGTTGACATTGGAGAGGGTGCAGAAAGGATTCACAAGGACATTGCCGGGACCCGAGGGCTTGAGTTACAAGGAGAGACGGGACAGGCTGGGTTTGTTTTCCCTGGAGTGAAGGAAGCTGAGAGGTGACGTGACAGTGGAATCAAACATTATGTGAGGCACAGATCGGCACAGAGGCACAGAGTCTTTTTCCCAGGGTGGGAATGTCAAATACTGGAGGGTATTGCTTTAAGGTGAGGGGGAAAGTTTGCAGGAGATGTGTGGGGCAGGTTTTGTACACAGAGAGTGGTGGGGGCCTGGAAAATGCTGCAGGGGTAGTGGTGGCAGCAGATACGATGCTGATGTTTAAGGGGCATTTCCACAGACACGTGAATAGGCGGGGAGTGGAGGGACATGGATCATGTGCAGGCAGATCTGCAGTTTAAATTGGCCTCATGGTCGGCACAGACACAGTGGGCCAAAGGGCCTGGTCCTGTGCTGTACTGTTCTATGTTGGGGAATTGAGGGCGATGGGGAAGTGGCCCAGACCAGCCATGATCACATTGAGTAGTGGAGCAGGTCTGAGGGGGCAGGTGACTGACTCCTGTTCTTATTTGGTTCTGAAACCCACAGGGACCTGCACACAGACTCCGACTGAGGTCAGGATGGAAGCCGGAATTCTGGGACTGTCAGCACCAACTGCAGCTCCATCACGCCAACCCTTGGGCTGTGGGCAGCCTGTATAACTGGATGTTGCAACGTGGAGTATTTTTGTGAACAAAGGAGAATGCATCCTAAAGAAAGAAACCTCTCTCCCCTCCTGGGGTGAGGACACAATGCAGGAATGAGTGTGCTGCACATTCCCACACTTTCACAGGAACTGACAATGAAAGCTGTGTCCACTCCATGATGAAGAGATGAATTACAAGAGCCCTGTCTGAATGGCACCAGTCAGGCTGCTGCCCTTCCACAGCCCTTGTACAGAGTCACACACACGGAACTGGCCCTTCAGCTCACAGAGTCAGCACTGAGCATCAAACAACGACTTCCACCAGTCCAACACTGTTCTGTTTCATTCTCCCCGCATTCCCGTCAACTCCCCCCACAATCTAACCTCACCGACACACTGAGGACAACTTACAGTGGTCAATTAACCTCCCAACCCACACGTCTTTGGGATGTGGGAGGAAACCGGAGAACCTGGGGGAACCACATGGTCACAGGGAGAACATGCAAACCCCACACAGACAGCTCCAGAGGTCACGTTTGAACCACGGTCACTGGAGCTGCCTTCCATCCCTCCTCAAACTGTGTCCATGAGCACTGAGACCACCTTCCCCCGGCTCCTCTTTCAGAGGGAACCAGCCCTTGGCAGCTCTGCTGCACTCACTGATGTGCTTCCAGGCACATCTCTGCCCCACTGTGACCTTCCCTCTGTAACGTCACTGACTCTGTCCCTGCCTCAGTCCTACTCTCATTCATACCCTCAGCCATGCTGTTGTCACCTCTAGACTTGGTTCTTCGTCCTACTCCTGACCAGCCTCCCTCTGCTCTCCACACACTCTGCTGTCTGTGTCTGCAATTGCACCAGTGAGCCTGGCCAGGTGACTCACCTATCAGTGGGTGAGCAATTGGGGAACAATGACCACAGCTCATTAACTTTCAGTACAGCTATAGATAAGGATAGGTATGGGTCTAGTGAGAGGGTTTTAAATTCCAGCAGGGCTAATTGAGAAAGCATAAGGCAGAATCTGTGTAGAAACTGGGAACACCTTTTTGCTGGCAAGTCCACGTCGAGCATGTGGAAACTGTTTGAGGATCAAAAACATAGGGTACAGGATAGGTGTGTCCTGATTAGAAGGAAGGACATGAATGGCAAAATAAGGGAACCTTGGATGTCCAGAGAAATAATGAACAGTCAAGCAGAAAAAGGACAAGTATGTACAGCTTCAGAAATGAGGATCAGGCAGAGCACGCGAGGGCCATAAAGAAGCTAGGAATGTGGCCAAGCTCAAGAAAGTGGCCAAGAAATGTCTTTTGCAGGTAGGATTAAGGAGTTTCCAAAGGCATTCTATACCTATGTCAGGAATAAGAGGATAACGAGGGAAAGGGTAGGACCACTTAAGGATAAAGAAGGGAATCTATATTTGGATGCAGAGGATGTGGGTGAGGTTCTGAATGAGTATTTCTCTTCAGCATTTACCCAGGAAAGGGACATGCAGGACACAGAAATTGGAACTGAGGATGGAATCATGATAGGGCATTTAGAGGTCAAGGAGGAGGTAGTGTTAGGTCTCCTAAACAGCATTAAGGTGGATAAGTCCTGGGGCCCGTTGGATATACCCCGGGTTACTGAGGGAGGCAAAAGAGAAAATTGCTGGGGCCTTGAGCAGTATCTTTGTGTCCTCTTTGACCATGGGTGAGATCCCTGAGGACTGGTGAGTGGCTAATGTTGCTCCTCTGTTTAAGAAAGGAACAAGGGAAAATCCAGGGAACTATAGACCGGTGAATCTCACGTCAATAGTTGCTAGAGAAAATTCTTAGAGATAGGATGTATGAGCATCTGGAATCCAATGGCTTGATTAAGGAATGCCAGCACGGCTTTCTGTGGAGCAAGTCGTGTCTTACTAACTTGGCTGAGTTTTTTGACAAGGTGACGAGGAAGATTAATGAAGGTAGAGCTGTGGATGTCATCTATATGGACTTCAGTAAGACGTTTGACAAGGTCCCACATCATTGGTTAATCAAGAAAGTTTGGATGCATGGGGTCAGTGGAGAATTGGCTGTGTGGATCCAGAACTGGCTTGCCCGTAGAAGACAGAGGGTGGTGGTTGAATGGACTTATTCAGGCTGGAGGCCTGTTAGTAGTGGTGTTCTGCAGGGAGCTGGACTGGGGCCTCTGCTGTTTGTGATGTACATAAATGACCTGGATGAGAATGTTCATGGATGGGTTGGTAAGTTTGCAGATTATACCAGGATTGGTGGAGTTGTGAACAGTGTAGAAGACTGGCAACGGATACAATGTGATATAGATCAGCTGCAGATGTGGTCAGAGAAATGGCAGATGGAGTTTAACCCAGATAAATGTGAGGTGTTGCACCTTGGTAGGACTAATGTCAAGAGGCAGTACACTCTTAAGGGCAAGACCCTTAACAGTGTTGAAGAGCAGTGAGACCTTGGGGTGCAAGTCCATGACTCATTGAAAGTGGCTACACAGGTAGACAGGGTGGTTAAGAAGGCTTATGGAATGCTTGCATTTATTAATCGAGGTATTCAGGACAGGAGTCAAGAAATTATGATGCATCTCTACAGAACTCTGGTTCAGCCTCATTTAGAGTATTGCATGCAATTCTGGTCACCTCACTATAGGAAGGATGTTGAGGCTTTACAGAGGAGGTTTACCAGGATGCTGCCTGGATTTGCATGTATGTGCTATCAGGAGAGGCTGGACAAACTTGGGCTCTTTTCTCTGAAGCAGCAGAGGCTGAGGGGTGATCTGTTGGAAGTGTATAAAATAATGAGGCACAAAGAGAGGGTGGACAAGCAACATCTTTTTCCCATTATTGAGCGATCCAATACCAGAGGGCAAGCATTTAAGGTCAGACGGGGTAGGTTCAGAACAAACGTGAGGGGTACATTTTGTATTAAGAGAGTGGTGGATGCGTGGAATGCATTGCCTGATAGGGTGGTGGAGGCAAATTCATTGGGGGCTTTTAAAGTGGGGCTTGGATAGCCACGTCAATGAGAGGAAAGTAGAGGAATATGGGCATTCTGTAGGTCAGAGGGATTAGCAATATCGGCACTACATTGTGGGCCAAAGGGCCTATTCTGTGCTGTACTGTTCTATGTTCTATGTTCTTTGTAAAACTTCCAAGATTGGCAAAATTAGTGTTTCTGATGGAGAATGCCTCAATTCATTCCATTGCCACTTTCGACAATTAAACTATGTAGAACCTTGTTGAAAACATCTTAATTTTATGTATACCATGGTGTTGAGTGGTTGATAGCATTTATTTGATTCTACAACTTAACCATGATAAGGCAATGCCCATGGTTTCACAATACTTCCAAAATTGGCTAAATAAGTGTTTTCAGTGGAGAATGCCTCAATTCATTCCATTACCACTTTCTGTAACACAACTATGCAGTAACTTGTTGAAAACCACCTTCTTTTGTGTATTTCATGGTGCTGAGTCATTTCATAGCATTTATATTATTATACAAACTTAACCCTGAAAAGTTAAAGCCAATGGTATCACAAAATTTCCAAAATTGGCTAAATCAGTGTTTCCAATGCAGATTGCATCAATTCATTCCATTGGCACTTTCTACAAGAAAACCATGTTTTAAAGTGTTGGAAACCACTTTATAGTATGTATTTCATGGTGCTGAGCCATTTGGTAAGATTTATTTGATTGTACAACTAAAGCCTGAGAAGTTCCAGTCAATGGTACCACAAAACTTCCAAATTGGCTAAATCAGTGTTTCCAAAGGAGAATACATCAATTCATTCCATTGCCACTTTCTACAATAAAACTATGTAGTAACTTACTGAAAACCACTTCATTTTATGTATTTCATGGTACTAAGTCGTTTGGTAACATGTATTTGATTGTACGACTTAACCCTGAAAAGTTAATGTCAATGGTACCACAAAACTTCCAAACTGGCTAAATCAGTGTTTCCAAAGGCGAATGCATCAATTCATTCTATTGCCACTTTCTACAATAACACAATATAGTACCATGTTGAAAACCACTTTATTTGATGTATCTCATGGTGCTGAGTCATTTGGTAACATTTATTTCATTGTACAACTTAACCTTGAAAAGTTAATGCCAATGGTATCACAAATCTTCCAAATTGTCTAAATCAGTGTTTTCAATGGAAAATGCATCAATTCATTCCATTGTCACTTTCTACAATAAAACTATGTAGCAACTTGTTGAAAACCACTTTATTTGATATATTTCATGGTGCTGTGTCAGGGTTAGGATGGAGAATGGGCAAGTAATGCAGAGTATCCCTGTGGCCGTTCTCCTCAATAACAGGTATACAGCTTTGGATACTGTTGGTGTATGGGGGGGGGGGGACCTACCAGGGGAATGCCATAGTTACCAGGTCACTGGCACTGATCCTGGTCGTTTGGTGCAGAAGGGAAGGGGGGAAAAGAGGAGTACGGTAGTGATAGAGGATTCCATGGTAAGGGGGGCACACAGGAGATTCTGTGGACGTGAAAGAGACTCCCAGATGGTATGTTGCCTCCCTGGTTCCAGGGTCAGGGACACCTCAGATTGGGTCCACAGCATTCTGAAGGGGAAGTGTGAACAGCCAGAAGTCGTGGTACATATTGGTACCAATGACATAGGTAAAAATAGCATAATGACATAGGAAAAGAGATGAGATCCTGAAGAGGGAGTATAGGTAGCTACTCAGGAAGCTGAAAAGCAGAACCTCAAGGGTAGTAAGCCCTGGATTGCTGCCTGTGCCATGTGGCAGTGAGCATGATTTGGCAGAAGAATGTGTGGCAAATGCGAGGCGCTTGGTAACATTTATTTTTTGTACAACTTAACCCTGAAAAGTTAATGCCAATGGTATCACAGAACTTCCAAACTGGCAAAATCAGTGTTTCTAATGGAGATAAGATAAGATATCTTTACTAGTTGCATGTACATCGAAACATACAGTGAAATGCATTTTTTGCGTAGAGTGTTCTGGGGGCAGCCCACAAGTGTCACCATGCTTCCGGCACCAACATAGCATGCCCACAGCTTCAATTCATTTCATTGCCATTCTCTACAATCAAACTATGTAGTAACATGTTGAAAATTGCATTATTTTAAGTATTTATTGGTGCTGAATCATTTAGTAACATCTATTTGATTGTACAACTTAACCCTGAGAAGTTAGAGCCAATGGTATCACAAAATCTCCAAATTGGCTAAATCAGATTTTCCAAAGAAGAGTCATTCCATTACCACTTGAAGCAATATCACTTTGTAGTTACAAGGTATTGTATTTTATGTAATTCATGTTGCTAAATTGTTTGGTCATGTTAACTGATTGGCAACTTAACCCTTGGAAGATAGAGCCAACGCTCTCACAGAACTACCAAATGATCTTGTTCAGTCTTTCCAATGGAGACTGCCTCAATTCTTTCCATTCCCACATTATGCAATAAAACTTCTTAGTTACTTGCTATAAAGTACATTATTTTAAATATGTAATGGTGCTGAATCGTTTGGTAACATTTATTTGATTGTATAACTTTACCTTGAGAAGATAGGGCCAATGGTATCACAAAAATTCCAAATTAGCTAAATAATTGTTCCCAACGGAGACTGCATCAATTTATTCCATTCCCACTCCCTGCGATAAAAATATTTGGTTTCTTGTTGTAATGTATTCTATTCTATGTGTTCAAAGGTGTGGAATCGTTTCTTCACATTTACTAGAAGGTACAAATTAACCCTGAGAAATTAAAGCCAATTATGTCACTAAACATCCAATTTGGCTAAATCAGTGTGAGGAAGTAAAGGGTTAAGAAGAAACTGTGACTGACTGTAACTATACATGTAGCTGATGGAGAAATAACTTGCAAGCAAGAGCAGGCAAGCTACTGACTCAAGCTAGGTGATAACTGCTGTGTCCGGGACCTTGGTGGCAGACCAATATACTAGACAATAAGGGTGGTGGTTGTAATAAACAGACTGCAGGAAGCTTGCTTTAAACAATGAGGGTGAGACCTGTCTTTGAATCTCTTGATTATAACTCAATTATGTTGGACAATAGGTGCAACGTCTGTCTTTGGTTCTCTGAGGCCTGACCGAAACTCGTGGAGCCAAATTCATTAAGTGTGCGTGACAATATCTGTATAAATCACTGTTTGCTGCTTTGGACTGCGGAGAGCTCCGATAAAGACTCTGCATGAGAGTTTGAGGAGAATTCTCCCTCAGTATACTGTTAATAAACGCGCTTTATTGAATCAACCTTGTGTTACTTTGCAGCGGACAGAAGTGGGAACTCAGAATTGGGACAACAAATGTTTCCAATGCAGACTGCAACAGTTCATTCTATCCCCACTTTCTATAATCAAGCTCTGTAGTAACTTGTTGTGGTTTATTTTATGTATTTCATGTTGCCTAATAGTTTAGTAACACTTATTTTTATTGTGCAACGAAACCCTGAGAAGTTTGAGCCAATGGTATCACAAAACTTCCAAACTGGCTAAGTCAAAGTTTCCAATCATGAAAGTGTTATAGAACATAGAACATAGAGCATTGCAGCAGGCCCTTTCGCCCACAATGTTGTGCCAACATTGTATCCTGCCTTAAGATCTATCTAACCCTTCCCTCCTTCATAGCCCTCCATTTTTCTATCATTCATGTGGCTATCTAAGAGTCTCTATCAATATCCTATTGTAATCTACAGTAACCTTCTACACTATCCACAACACCACCAACCTTTGTATCATCAGCAAGCTTACTAACCCACCCTTCCACATCCTCATCCAAGTCATTTATAAAAATCACAAAGAGTAGGGGTCCCAGAACAGATCCCTGCACAACACCACTGATCACCCACCTCCGGGCAGAATATGCTCCATTTACCACCACCCTCTGCTTCAAATCATTCCATTGCCACTTTCTACAATATAACTATGCAGCAACTTGTTGTAAAGTACTTCCTTTATGTATTTCATGGTGCTGAATTGTTTGGCATCATTTATTTGATTGTGCAATTTAACCCTGAGAAGTTAGAGCTAATGGTATCACAAAACTGCTAAACTGGCTAAATCAGTGTTTCCAATGGAGACAGCATCAAATCATTCCATTGCCACTTTCTACATTAAAACTATGTAGTAACTTGTTGTAATCCACTTCATTCTGTGTACTCAAAGGTACTGAATTGTTTGCTAACATCTTTTTGAAGTACATCTTAACCCTGAGATGTTAGAGCCAATGGTATCACATAACTTCCAAACTGTCTAAATCCATTTTTCCATTGTAGACTGCAGGAATTCATTCCATTCCCACTTTGTACAACCAAGCTATGCAGTAACTTTTTGTAAAGTACTTTATTTTATGTATTTCATGTTGCTGAATCGCTTTGTAACATTTATTTGCTTGTACAACATAACTCTGAGATTTGGAGCCAATGGTATCACAAAACTTCCAAATTGGCTTAATCAGTGTTTCCAATGGAGACAGCATCAATCTGCATTCCATTCCCATTTCCTGGAATAAAACTATTTAGTAATTTGTTGCTTTGTACTTCTTTCTGTGTATTCAAAGGTGCTGAATCATATTATAACATTTATTTGAAGGTACAACTTAACCCTAAGAAGTTAAAGCCAATGGTCTCACAAAACTTGTGCATGGAATGTGCTGCCTGGGGTGGTGGTGGAGGCTGATACGTTGGTCAAGTTCAAGAGATTGTTAGATAAGCATATGGAGGAACTTAAGATAGAGGGATGTGTGGGAGGAAGGGGTTAGATAGTCTTAGGTGTGGTTTAAAGGTCGGCACCACATGGTGGGCCAAAGGTCCTGTATTGTTCTATGGTTCTAAAACTTCCAAATTGGCTAAATCAGTGTTTCCAATGGAGACAAGGCCAATACATTCCATTGCCATTTTCTACAGTTAAACTATGTGGTAACTTGTTCTAAAGTTCGTTATTTTATGTATGTCATCGTGCTGAATCATTTAGTGACATTTATTAGATTGTACAACATAACCCTGTGAAATTAGAGCCAATGGTATCACATCTCCAAAATGGATAAATCAATGTTTCCAATGCAGACAGCATCAATTCATTCCATTCCCACTTTCTAGAATCAAGCTATGTAGTAACTTGTTGTAAAGTACTTTATTTTATGCATTTCATGATGCTGAATCGTTGAATAACATTTATTTGACTGTACAAGATTACCCTGAGACATTGGAGCCAATGGTAACACAAAACTTCAAAAATTGATGAAATCGGTGTTTCCAATGGAGAATGCATTAATTCATTCTATTGCTACTTTCTACAATAAAACTATGCAGTTACATCTTGCACAGAGATTGCACAGTGCACAATGCACAATGTTTTTCATTGTGTTGAATTGTTTGGTAATATTTGTTTGATTGGACAACATAAACCTGAGAAGTTAGAGCCAATGGAAACACAAAACTTCCAAAATGGATAAATCAGTGTTTCCAATGGAGAATACATCAATTCATTCTACTGCAACCTTCTGCAATAAAACTGTGTAGTAAATTGTTGTAAAGTACTTTGTCTTATATATTTCATGGTGCTCAATTGTTTGGTAACATTTATTTGATTGACAACATAACCCTTGGAAGTTAGAGCCAATAGTAACACTAAACTTTAAAATTGTCCAATTCAGTGTTCCCAATGGAGACAGCGTTAATTCATTCCATTCCCACTATCTACAATAAAGCTATTTTGTAACTTGTTTTAAAGGATGTTGTTTTCTGTATTTCATGGTGCTCAAAATTATGCGAGGTGTCCAGAGGGTGGATAGTGAGTAACTTTGCCCTGAGTAGAGGTGTTTACAACCAGCAGGTGCAAGTTAAGCTAAAGTGGTAAAGGTTTAGAAGACAATTGGAGGAAATTTTCCACCCAGGTGATCAGAATCTGGAATGCACTGACTGAGAGGCTGGTGGAGGAAGTACTCTTACAATATTTAAATATATAGATGAGCACTTGAAATAGCATGACAGAAAGGGCTATGGGCCAATGCTGGAAATGGATTAGATGGATTGAAGGGCCTGGTTCTGGGCTGCCTCACTCTGAATCTATAAACGGCCCCCACAGACCACTCAAGCAACATCCTGACATTGTTGTGTTCACAGCACCATATCTTACAGACAATGTGCCAGCTATCCCCTTACAATCCCAGGGTATGGGATTGAGGATTGAGGATAGTGGACAACATCCACTATGAGGATGTTGTCTGGTCAACCTTGGAGTGCTCAACATTGATACCAGATTGTATGAAGTCTTAAGACATCAAGTCAAACATGGGCACAGAAATCTCCTGATTACCACCTACCGTTCTCCGTCAGCTGATAACTCAACATTAGGGAGAAGCGCAGAAAGTAGCAAGGGCACAACTGAGTAGTGACTTCAGCGTTCGTCATCAGGAGTGGCATGGTGGCATCACCGCTTACTGAGGTGGTCAAACCTTGAAAAACATACAGATGGACTGGCTCTGCACCGGACAGTGAGTGAACCAATACAATAGACAAACCCACTCGCCTTGTTCTCACCAATCTACCCACAGCAAATGCATTTGTCCGTAATAGCATTGGTAGAAGTAACTAATACACAGACCTTGTGGAAACAAAGTCCCATCTTCATACTGAGAGCACCTCGATTGTGTTATGTGACACTAAAATCATTTTAAATGGTGCAGAGTCTGAGAATAGATCTGGCAGCTTAAAGCTGGGTATCCCTGAAGTGCAGTGGACCATCAACAGCAGAAATGTACACCACTGCAATGTGTAACCTCGTGGCCTGGCATGTCCCTCATTCTATTTTTAATATCAAGCAAAGGGGTCAAACCTGGTTCGATGAGTGCAGAGGGGCACGGTGGGAGCAGCACCAGGTTACCTATAAATGATGAAGTACCAGCCTAATGAGGCTGGAATACAGAAATACATCCATGCTAAACAGCAGGAATAGCATGCAAAAGAGAGAAACAAGCAACATTACAGCCAATGGATCAGATCAAAGCTCTGCAGTCCTACCATATCTAACCATGAATAGTGAACAATTAAATAGCAACAGGAGGCAGCGGCTCCAAGAATATGGCAGGGCCCAGCATGCGAGTATTCAAGACCTCGACACCATTCTTCAACTGATGTGTCAAGTAACATTGGTGCCACTGAAGCAGTGAGCAATGACCATTTCCAACCACCTTCTTCTGATAATCAAATAGAGCTGCTATCACCAAATTCCTGACCATCAACATGCTTGGGCCACCATAGACAGGAAACTCAACTAGACCAGTCAGAAAAATAGTATGGCTACGAGAGCAGGTCAGAGGTTGGGGTGAATGACTCATTTCCTGTCAGATCACTACCTGCGAGTTAGGAGTCTGATGGAAAACTCTCCAGCTGCCTGGTTGAAGGAAACCCAACAACAAATGGAGGTGCTTGAAATGATTCAGGAAAAAGCAGCCCACTAGGGCGGCACCTCATCAACCACTCAATGTTTGCAACCTCCATCAATGTGCAGTGGCCACAATATATGCTATCTACAAAATGCGAATGATATAAAATGAGATGGGATTGTAAGTAGGGACAAGGATCTTTCAAGACTTCAAGGGATATGAACAAGCTGAATGAGTGGGTGAGAACATGGCATATGTAACTTAATATCTATTGTGGTGCACAAAATAGAAATTGTGTTTTTACATATTAAATAGCAAGAGATTGAGTGAGGCTGATGTTCAGAAGGACCAAGGTATTCTTACACACCTCAAGATGCAAGTACAGCAAATAACATGCTAGCCTTTATCACAAGACAACTAGAGCAACAGCATAAATATGTTTTGCTCCAATCATATTGGGCTTTGTTAAGAATGTGTTGTATACAGTTTTGGTCTACTTCCCAAAAAACAGGACTTGCAGTGAAGATTCACAAGATGGTTTCTCGGGATGGCAGCCTTGCCATAAAAGGAGAGATTGAGTAGTCTGGTCTGTCTCCTGCTGAATTTAAGGGAAGAGCTATCATTTAAATTTATAAAATTCTTGCAGGGGTCCAATGTGGATTCAGGGAGGATACTTCCCCAGGCTCAGGAATCTCAAACTCGGGGTCACAGAATAAGACTGAGATGATTTAGAGTGGACAGCCAGCTCCTCTTTCCCAGGGCACCAATGCTCAATACAAGAGGGCATGGCTTTAAAGTAATGGGTGGGAAGTTCAAGGGAGATATCAGAGAGCAGTTTTATACCCAGAGAGTGGTTGGGGCATGGAATGTACTGCCTGGGGCAGTGGTGGAGGCAGGTACATTTGTCAAATTCAAAAGATTGCTAGGTAAGCATACAGAGGAATCTAAAATAGAGAGATATGTGGGAGGAAGGGATTAGATAGTCTTAGGCGAGGTTTAAAGGTCAGCACAACATTGTGGGCCAAAGGGACTGTATTGTGCTGTACTGTTCTATGATTCTATGATTTCTTTGTACAAAGGAACTATCTACCAAGAGGTCCACAGAGGCTCTATGTATTCATTTAACATACAGATTAGAAGGTTTTTGGACATTAAGAAAATTAAGGGATATGAGGATAACATAGGACTGGCACTGAGTCGAAGATCAACCATGATCTTGATGAACTGTTACGGACTCGGTGAATGTCCCTTTAAGATAACGTTAGTAGTGTGTGTGTGTGCCGTGCTTACGTCAACAAAGGATAAAGGACATAATGACGTTGTTGAAGATGTCAGTTGAGGTCACTCAGAGAGAGAGAGAGGGAGAGGGAGAGAGAGAGAGAGAGAGAGAGAGAGAGAGAGAGGGGGGGGGGAGAGGGAGAGGGAGAGGGAGAGGGAGAGGGAGAGGGAGAGGGAGAGGGAGAGGGAGAGGGAGAGGGAGAGAGAGAGGGAGAGAGAGAGAGAGACCAGCCTGCTAGTTACCCTATCGATGGAAGAGAAACAATAACAGCGTCCGTTACTGCAATCCACGTATGGAAATTGGAAGTAATCCGGTGGAGTTCACTTTGTTGCTGACCTGTAGAAGGAAACAGGTATTTATGTGGACAGCCACGATTCAGATGCTTTTCGGGGTGAGGAAGTCACTATCGAGTAAACACTGAGGTGCCGTTTGGGTTCCATCATGAAACATTTGGATTTCCTAATTACTCTCGCTATGTTCTCTACATCTATGTTTTATCTTCAGACAACGGTGATTGTTGAAGAAGCCTTTGCTCATGTTTCACCTTACGGCTTGCTGAACTGAACTTTAAGAACCATTCCTGAACTTGGAGTTTGGGACTTTGCCAGACACACACGAAGAGTTTAGTTTTGGGGTTAATGTTCCAGGTTTAACATTTTTACTTCTAACATTTTTACTTTTATTTTTCATATTATCATAAGTAGTGATTAACAAAATAGTTTTTAACACTGAATCATGACTCAGTGAGTTTCTTTTGTTGCTGGTTCGTGAAAGAACAAAGTGAGAGATTCATAAAGTAGTGTTGTGTGAAATTGTTCTTTTAACTGTCTTAAGGATCGAGGACTCCGGACTCAAGCTTTGTAGACCAAAACTTGTTTAATCACAAAGGCAAACACAGGACAGAATGGATGGGAACAGACACATGTTCTCTCACGCACAGGATACCACGAACACAAGAGGGGAAGCGCAACTGGGGTATAATACACTCACACACTAATACACACAAGCACACAGTAACAGTGTACAACTTCAGGATATAACACTTCAATGCCTGTCTCACACTAGCATTGGCTCTAATACTACCCGGAGTCTGAGTGTGGTCAGACCATGTGGTGATGCACTCTTACCAGTGATCTCTGCAGCGTTGTCTCACTACTCCTGGGGTCATCAAAAGAGGCAGGGCTAGGGGGAGCAGCCCTTTTTATGGTGCTAGGAGGCTGGGTCGAGCCTCACTGTTGTGTGAACAAGCCAATGGCGTGGAAGTCAAAGACAAAGGTTCCTGCCACAGCCAATGGTCAGCAGGTTCAGAGACAAAAGGTACTGGTCAGGCAGGTTCAGATGCAAAAATTACTCTCACACCTGAGGGGTGGGTGGAGCCGCACCTTGATTGACAGTAGTAGCACTTCCGATCAGAGGAGCAATGCTGTCCTCCGGTCAGTGTGGCTCAGTGTCGTTACTGTCACGTGACATCCATGTGGATTTCTCACAAGTAGGTAAACAGGCCCTTCGGCCCAGCATGACTATGCTGGCCATTCCATGCCTTTTTATACCAATCTGCACTTCCAGCACTCAGCCCATAGCCTTCCATGCCACGGCACATCCACTGCTCATCTAAATAGTTCACAAACGTTGTGAGAGCACCTGCCTCCATCACTGTCCCAGCCAGTGGGTTCCCGATTTCAACACAAAACAAAATCTTCAAATCCTCTCTAAATCTCCTACACATTATTTTAAATGTATGCCTTCTGATTATACTTGTACATGAGTTGACCTTCAGGACGACAGATCCAGTATCAGAGTTATAAGTCATATAGCACAGAAACAGGTCTTTTAGCTCACTGCATCCATTAAAACTAATCCCATTTACCAACACTCGGTATATAGCCTTCTACAGCTTGCGATTCAAGTGCTCATCTGGATACTTAATATCGTTGGAGTCTGTCCCAACCAGGCTCTTAGGCAGTGCCTTCCAGATCCCTTTGTGTGAAAATGTACTCAGTTCCCCTGTAAATTTCTTACCCACTATCCCAAGTATGCTCTCTAGTTTTAGGTACTTCAGCTATGGGGAGAAGTTTCCTACCATATACTGCAGCCTATTTTCTATACCTCTATCAGGTCCCCAAACCTATTGTATTCAGTCTCTCCTCTTAACTGAAACACTCCATCCAGAGCAACATCCTCACCCTCTCCAGTGCAATCACGTCTTTGAGAGTTTGGTGACTAGTACTGCATACAGTACTTGAGATATGGCCTAACCAATGTTTTATAAAGTTCTACCATACCCTCCCTATTCTTATTTTCAATAGTTTGGCCAATGAAAGCAAATACCCTGCATACCTTCTTCACCAACTGATTAACCTTATGGGACCGCCGGGACTGAATACTGAGATCCCTTTGTTCCTCACTACACCCTATGGCCAAAGTGTTCATTGTCAAATGTCCTACCCAAAGTGCATCACCTTGCATTTAACAGGGTTAAATTCTATCTACCATTGCTCTACTCATCTTACCAACTGATCAGCATCACCTGTAGCCAAAGAATACCCACTTTACTTTCAAAGCCACCAACTTATATCTTCTACATTCATATTAAATTCCACATTCCAAGAGGCATGGTGATGGGGGCCAGCTGGATCAGGAGGACAAGGAAAATGGACAGAGAGGTCGCAGTTACCAGAAGTTGGAAAATTCAACGTTCATGCCACCAGGTTGTAGGCTAACCAGGCGGAATATGAGCTACTGTTCCACTAGCAGTAGTGTAGCAGTTAGGGTGATGCTATTACAGCACCAATGATTGGGGTTCAATTCCTGTCACTGTCTGTAAGGAGTTTACATGTTCCCACCATGTCTGCGTGGGTTTCCTCCGGGTGCTCCAGTTTAATCCCACATTCCAAAGACATACAGGTTGGTTAACATGGGTTTAATAATGAGCAACGCGGATTCATTGGGCCAGAAGATCTTGTTACCATGCTGTAAATAAAGCTTTTAAAAACATTTATCTGATTATACAACTTAACCCTGAGAAATTACAACCAATATTATCACAATACTTTCCAATGGAGAATGCATCAATTTATTCCATTGCCATATTCTACAATAAAACTATGTAGTAACTCATTATAAAGTACTTTATTTTATTTCATGAAGCTGAATCATTCTGCAACATTTTGATTGTATAACAGAAACCTGAGAATTAGAGCCAATGGCATCACAAAACATGTAAATTAGTTAAATCAGTGTTTCAGTCACTCCATTGCCACTTTCAACAATAACACTATGTAGTAACATAGTTTAGTTTGTTTATTTATTGCAGGCAATTTATATAACAAGTTATTGAAAGTAAAATGAAGGATCTCCAACCAGAATCAATTCCACAGTGGTGGCTCTTCATTTTGAGGAGAGTCCATTTACAACACCCAACACCACTTACTCTGGGTATAGCTCAAGAATGACCTATCCACTGGTTGAAATTTTGTCAAGGTTAACTCTAGATGTCTTTGGAGGGATGGATTTATTGTTCAGACTCCTTCCACTGCACTGTTACAGAGAGTAAATCTCTGGGCAGTTTATTTGAGCAGTTGAAATGCATAAAAATTCAAGTGATGTCATTTAAAAACAATGCATGTTTAAAGTAATCCTGGCATTTAAAGCAGCTGTTCACCAAATGACCCTGCTTTCCCTCTGTGTTAAGCAGTATTGTTAATGTTCTCCTGCACTGAGAAAGGCATTGGTTTCAAGCAACCACCCCTTGACAACTGACACTTCAAACAATCAAACCTTCTCCAAGATAAATCTGCACTTCCAACTTCACCTACTGCATTTGGTGCTCTCACTGTGGCCTCCTCTACAAGAGCAAGACCAAGTGCAGTCTGGGCAACCTGTTTGAGGAGAAGCTACACTGTCCATAGTGGACATCCTGTCCCATTTCCTCACCAACCTGTCCATCTTCTGCCTCCTTCATTGCCAGTGTGAGGCCAAGCACAAACTAGAACAACACCTTCTGCCAGGGGTGGTCTATGGCCTGTGGTGTGAACACTAAATTTGCCAACTTCAGGTTTCCCTTTCTCCCTCCTCCAATCTCTTGGATACTCCAGGTTTGAACTCTATTGCATTCCCAACAAGGAAAAGCCAAAAAATACTGAACACAGTTTGAAGCCTATGGGTAATAAAAGTTTGACCTGCTGAGTTCTTCTAGCAGATTATTCATTGCTGGTGATACAAGCTGTTGCTTCAGGGCAGAGAAATAGATTGCAGCCAAGCCAGCTGCAGTTTCTCACCACATCACAACTCCAAGATCCAGTGGCTGCAGCTGAACCCACTGACTCGCTTAACAGCTTCAAGTAGCTTCTCATCTACTCCCACACCCTTACTTTGGACCCCTCTCATTTTTCCCCTGCATGCTGCCTCCTGGCAATTTCTCCAAAAGCATTATCTAAATTCTTGGACGATTCCTGGAGGTCACAGTTTGACACGTGTACTTGTGGGGATTTAGTTTTGTGCTACATTTACAACCCCTTAGTACAAGGAACAGTTGTCACATGCTCAGTTCATGAAGTCTGGGGGAAACCAAGCGATGCAGAAGTTGAGCTCCCCGGGGAAGTGGTCAACAAATCCTGGCATTGAAGCAGCTCGTTTAAACAAGCCTCTCCAGAGAATTTTTAATTCGCCACGCCATTACAGAGCTATCGCAACAATGGACTTTCCAAATCAACCACGGTAAAATAAGTACAACTTTATTATCAACAGTTTAAGTGTGTTATGCGTTCTATTTCATCACTCGGGCAAGGGAATTAAAGACGAGCTCCAGTCAGATTTCCCAGAACCTTCACTCTTGCAGCTTTAACCGATTCTCGATAGACGTTGACTTGTTCCGAGGCAATTTTTTTCTACGAAAATAAAACTTGAATTGAACCTTTTCATGCATTACAACCGAGAGCAAACACCAGCCTGCTGGACAGAAACATTGCCGATCGGATGCGGATCACATTCCACTACCCCTGTAAAACTTCCACCAACGCCCCGCGTCCACAGCTGCTGAGACAAAGCTCCTGCAACTCGGAAAAAGCAAATGTGGAATGACAAGGGTCAAATGAATGGATCGACCCTCGCCCGTAACAAGCTCACCAGGTACAACTTCAGCCGCTCCATCTCCAGCTTGAAGAACTCTTCCACTGTCAGATCCAATACATCCGTTTTCAATGCAAGGAATTGACAAGCTGGCGAGTGACTTTGATGTTCCACCCTTTGGTAAGTTTAGAGAAAGAATTGAAAAAAAAGTTAGTCACAGCTCACCACCAGCCATCCTGTTAACACAACAAGCAGCCATTTGCATTCCCCACACAGAACAGTTCAGTGTGGATTCCAGACGATGATATTAGAATGGGGTTTATTCCATGTTATCCTATCCACATTTCCTCAAAGTATATTGAGATGCAAAAAACCATTAACTGCGTTGCTAAATATCTCAAAGCCATTGCTTACAAGGCTGTTGAAAACGGCATCAGGACGTTCAGAAGAATTCGAAGCCCACCTGCGAGGCTTTGGAGTCAGAGACAGTCCTCCATATCCCTGCCGCCCATCGGGTTTACTAATCCCATTTGACAGCACTTATGCCACGGTATGGAGAGTACTTATCCAATTAATTTTAAGAGCCTCCATTCCCTCGCTCAGCCAGCGAGTTCCAGATTCCAACCTCCCTCTCAAAATTCCTCCTCACACCTCCAGCCTCTTACCTTAAACCCGTGCCCTCCAGTTAGATAGAAGATAGAACACATATAGCACAGTACAGGCCCTTCGGCCCAATGTTGTGCCAACATTTTATCCTGCTCCAAGATCTATCTAACCCTTCCCTCCCACATAGCCCCTTATTTCTGTATCATTCATGTGTCTAAGAGTCTCTTAAATGTCCCAATGTATCTGCCCCCACAACCTCTGCCGGCAGTGCATTCCACACACCCACCACTCTCTGGGTAAAAAACCTACCTCTGACATCCCCATTATACCTTCCTCCAATTACTTTAAAATTATGTCCCCTCATGTTAGTCATTGTCACCCTGGGAAAGAGTCTGACTGTCCACTCGATTTATGCCCCTTATCTTGTGCACTTCTATCAGTCACCTCTCATCCTCCTCCTCTCCAAAGAGAAAAGCCCTTGCTCACACAACTTATCTTAATAAAACATGCTCTCCAATCCAGGCAACATCCTAGTAAATCTCCTCTGCACCCTCTAAAGCTTCTGCATCCTTCCTATAATGAGGTGACCAAAACTGAACACAATACTCCAAGTGTGGTCTGACCAGAGTTCTACAAAGCTGCAACATCACCTCGCAGCTCTTGAACAACACCCCAACTAATGAAGGCCAACACGCCATATGCCTTCATAACAACCCTATCGATCTGCACGGCAGCCTTGAGGAATCCATGGACCTAGACCCAAAGATCCCTGTTCCTCCACACTGCTAAAAGTCCTGCAATTAACCTTGTATTCTGTCTTCAAATGTGATCTCCAGCAGTGCATCACTTCACACTTATCTGGGTTGAACTGCATCTGCCACTTCTCAGCCCAGCTCTGCATCCTATCAATATCCTGTTGTAATCTATGGCAACCTTCTACACTATCCACAACACCACCAACCTTTGTATCATCAGCAAACTTACTAACCCACCCTTCCACATCCAAGTCATTTATATACAAAAAAACTCAAACAGCAGGGGTCCCAGAACAGATCCCTGTGGAATACCACTGGTCACTGACCTCCAGACAGAATATGCTCCATCTACCACCACCGTCTTTTATGGGCAAGCCAATTCTGAATCCACACAACCAAGTTTCCCTGGATTCCATGTCTCCTGACTTTCTGAATAAGCCTTCCATGAGGAACCTTATCAAATGCCTTACTAAAATTCATGTACATCACATCCACTGCTCTACCTTCATCAATATGCTTTGTCACATCCTCAAAGAATTCAATCAGGCTCATAAGGCATGATCTGCCCCTCACAAAGCCATGCTAACTGTCCCTAATCAGCCTATGCTTCTCCAAATACCCATAAATCCTGTCTCTAAGAATCTTCTCCAGTCATTTGGCCACCACAGAAGAAAGACTCACTGGTCTATAATTCCCAGGGTTATCCCTACTCCTTCTTAAACAAAGGAACAACATTTGCCACCCTTCAATCATCTGGCACTACTCCTGTGGCCAGTGAGGATGCAAAGATAGTCACCAAAGGCACAGCAATCTCTTCCCTTGCTTCCTGTAATAACCTTGGATATCTCATCCAGCCCTGGTGGCTTATCTATCCTAATGTTTTTCAGTAGTTCCAGCACATCCTCTTTCTTCACTCTATAGACATTTGCCAAGGAGAAAAGATAGTAACCATTTCAGCTCCTTTTAATTTTGTATACCTTTATCAGATTCCTCATCAGCCTTCTCCATTTCAAAGAAAACCCCACTACAAACACCCATCCAGACAACATCTTGCTGGATGTCCTCTGCACCCTCTCCCATGGAATTGCATCCTTCCTGTAGTGCAACCAGATCTGTACACAGTAATCCAGTTGCACAATTTTAGGAAGTTGTACTAACTACCCTACTCTAAGGTTTATGCTTTAACTACCTATTCTACTCCTGCTTCCTTCCATGATCCTGTCCCTCAGTATTAAGGTCCCACTTGCATTCATCCTGTCCTTTCTCATCCTCCTGAAGGGCAGCAGATCACATTTCAGTATACATTTCCATCTGCCACTGCTCTGCCCATCCCACCAACTTATCAATGTCCTCCTGTAGCCTGAGACCACCCCTCTCCCCATTAACACCACCAATTTGAGTCATCTGTAAATTTACCAAAATCATACTGTAGCTTTGGGCTAACCTCATTGCACTAACAGGAACCAGCATGGCCTAATGGTTCAATCACAATTCCATAGTTTTGAGAGTGAGCCCATGAAGATGCAACCCAACATGTACTGGTTGAGAGCTGGGAAAGTTAGCTTTTCAAGCCAAGGATTTCACAAAGCACCAAAAGGCCACTTCCTAATTTGAGGACGATAGCATAAATGAAATATGATTAAATAATAGAAGGCCATGAGTTGAGTAGATTACCAGGAGTGGAATCAGATTTCTTATCACTTACTTTTATGACATGAAATTTGTTTTGCTGCAGCAGTACAGTGCAGGCACAAAGTTACAAGAATAAATAAAAAGTGCAAAAAGCAATAATGAGGTAGTGTTCACGGGCCATTCTGAAATTTGGTGGAGGGGAGGAAGCTAGTCCTGAACTGTTGGGTTTGAAGTAATAAAAATGTTTGATCCACTTCTATTTATGACCATTGTAGGACTCGTGCAGGAGAAAAACCCGGGTATAGAAACAAGCTGCCAAGGCTGAGATAGCAAGTTAATGGGGAACAAAGGAGCACAGTAATTGTAGAACAGGCCTGTTCTTGTGCTGTACTGCTGTCAGCCTACAATGTCTGTGCCAACCACACCAATCTAAACTAATCCCATCTGCCTACAGAAAGTCTAGATCCTTCTATTCCCTGCCTGTTCCTGTTCATCTAATTTCTTCAACAGTCACAAAAGCACCCCCTTCACCAATATTCTGGCTTCTATAAAGAAGCCAGTTTTGGATCCAACCTACCAACTCACTATGGCCCCATGTGACTTAATCTTCTAGATCAGCATGGCTTTAGCAGGAGATTCTGACTAATTTGATAGAATTTTAAAGGTGAACAAGTGTGTCAGTGATGGCTGTGCACTACAGTAAGGCATTTGTTGAAGTCCTGTGTTGGAGACTAGCCTTTGGACCAGAGCCCATGGGATTCAGGGAAATCTGCACACTTCAAGATAGTCTTGGAAGAGATCTCAAAAATTACATGTGTTGGGCATCAAATCACCAAGGTATAGAAAGCTGCAGAGCATTTTGAAACTGGAATCTGTACAGATAGGTGCTCCAGAGTTAGTATGGAAATGGGCCAAAGGGCCTGTTTCTGTGCTGGAATTTGGTCAATTGGATAGGAGGAAAGGGTGCTGGTTTTTGAGATTGAAAACTTGTGACCAGTGGTGTACTGCATGAGTCAGAGCTAGGCCCCTTGATATTTATATCATTAACAATGTGGATGCAAATGCAGGAGGTATGATTAGCCAGCTGAGATGGCAAGATGGTTGTTGTAGTGAAGAAAGTCTGTCTTCAGCTATAGAAATATTGTTAAGATAAGCAAACAGGAAGGACAGTGTATTATGCCTAAACAAGGGAGGTGACAACAGGATGAGGGAGGAGTTGGCTAGTGTAGACTGGGAACACAGGCTATATAGTGGGACAGTTGAGGAGTAGTGGAACGCAAAGATTTTTACAGTGCTCAAAAGCATATTCTAGTTAAATGCAAGGATAGCAAGGGTAGGGAGAGCCAGCCTCGTGATAATTTACCAAAGTTTTCTGGACTCTGGGCAGATCGGAAGACAGCAAATGTCAGCACTGTTTAAAAAAAGGATGTGGGCAAAAGGCAGGTAACTATAGGCCAGTTAGCTTAACATCTGTAGTCGGGAAAATGCTTGAAGCTATCGTTAAGGAAGAATAAGCGAGACATCTGGATAGAAATGGTTCCATCATGCAGACAGCATGGATTCAGGAAGGGCAGGTCCTGTTTTACAAACTTACTGGAATTCTTTGAGATATAAGCACAGTAGATATTGTGTATTTGGATTTCCTGAAGGCATTTGATAAGGTGCCACATAATTAAAAAAACTAATAAGGATGCATAGAGTTGGGGTAATGTATTAGCATGGATAAAGGATTGGTTAACCAATAGAAGGCAAAGGGTTGTGATAAACAGGTGTTTCTCTGGTTGGCAATCAGTGGTGAGCAGGGTGCCTCAGGGGTCAGTGCTGGGCCACAACTGTTCACAATATACATTATTGTTTGGAAAAGAGGACCAAGTGCAACATATACAAGTTTGCTGATGACACTAAATTGAGTGGAAAAGCAAATTGTGCAGAGGATGAGGAGAATCTGCAGAGAGATATAGCTAGGTTAAGTGAGTGGGCAAGGGTCTGGCAGATGGAGTACAATGCTGGTAAATGTGAGGTTATCCACTTTGGAAGGAAAAATAGAAGATCAGATTATAATTAAATGGTGAGAGATTGTAGCATGCTGTTGTGCAGAGGGACTTGGGAGTGCTTGTGTATGAATTGCACAAGGCTGGTTTGCAGGTTATCAAGGTGGCAAATAGAAGGTTGGCCTTCATTGCTGGAGGGATTGAATGTAAGAGCAGGGAGTTTATGCTGCAACTGTACAGGGTACTGGCGAGTTTGCACCTGGAGCACTGCACGCAGTGCTTGTCTCCTTACTAGAGAAAAGATGTACCAGCTTTGGAGGTGGTGCAGAGAAGATTCACCAGGTTGATTCCAGAGATGAGGGGGTTAGCCTGCAAGGAGAACTTGGGCTACCTGCAACTATACTCACTGAAATTAGGAATGAGAGGTTATCTTATCAAAAAATAAAATTATGAAAGGAGTAGATAAGAAAGGGGCAAGTTGTTTTCACTAGTAGGTGAGACTAGAACTTGGGGACATGGCCTCAATGCTCAGGGAAGTAGATTTAGGATGGAGGTGAGAAACTGCTTTCCCACCCCCACCCCCCCCATGAGAGTAGCAAATCTGTGGAATTCTCTGCCCAGGGAAGCAGCGGAGGCTACCTCATTAAGTATATTTAAGACAGATACATTTTTGCATAGTAGGGACATTAAGGATTATGGGGAAAAAAGCAAGTTAGTGGAGCCAAGTCCACAGCCAGATCAGCTATGATCTTATTGAGTAGCAGAGCAGGCTCAACAGGCCAGATGGCCTCCTGCTGCTGCTATTTCTTATGTTATTTTGTTCTAAACATCAAATAAATTTAATCCTGAAAAATTAGTCTTCCCAAAATGCACCATCTCATGAGGCTAGGCCAAAGGAGTAGTGAGGAGCTGGAGGGATAAGTCCAAGGAGAGACAAATCCAAGAAGCTGGTGATGGAGGAATACAAGATACTAACCCCAGTAGCTGGGGCAGAGAATACAAGACCAAAGAGCTTGCAGTACAGTTACTCAAAATATTGACAATATAAAATGATTAACTCATGGTTGCAGTGTACCACATCATTCAACATTGTTGAGGTGGAGATAGGAAATGGGGCAATTTGTTTTATTTAAAACATTTTGCCAACAAGCAAGATAGCAAATCCTTGCAGATCAGTAGAATAGGCAAATGACAGATGAAAGTTGGGGCAGGAAATCGAAGAAGGGGCATTGTGATCAAATGTCACACAAGATGGAGGAGCAATTGGAAAGATTCAACAATTTAGCTTTGCTGTTAGGAAAGGGCTAAAGCAAAACAATTGCACCAAGTGCAGCCAAACTTCTGCTGTAGCAAGTAGTGGGTGGAACCAGAATTAAAGTTGAGGGCTTGCAGAGAATACAATAGGTTTATTATTGTCACATGGACCAAGATACAGTGAAAAGCTTTGTTTATGTGCCATCCATACAGATCATTCCAAAACACAAATACATCAAGGTAGTACAGAAGGACAAACAAGAGAATGCAGAATATATGTTGTTTATAGTTAGAGTGCAGGTAGACAAATAAGGTGCAAGGGCCATGACAGGGTAGATTGAGAGATCAAGAGTTCCTTTATCACAAGAGGTCCATTCAAGAGTCTTATAACAGTGGGATGGAAGCAGTTCTTGAGCCCAGTGGTGTGCACATTCCCAAGCTTTTTATCTTCTGCCTGATGGAAGGGAGGGGGTTAGGAGAAGACAATGTCCTTGATTATGAAGAGAGGGCTCCTTGATTATGTTGGCTGCTTTGCCCAAAGGCAGTGGGAGATGTAGACAGAGTACATGGAAGGGAGGTTAGTACAAGAAAGATTTACAAAAGTTGTACTGGTTACTAGAGATTTTATGGAGAGAGATTACAGAAACTAATTAGCAGGAGACCCAGAGAAGGGTAGAAAAGTTATTGATCTCAAATACACTATCCAAAAGGCTGGTAGAAACCAATGTATAATCGACTTTGAGGCCTATAAATCAACCTCCATGGGGAAGAAAGGAAAAGTGAAGTTAGTCAGATGGCCCTTTTAATTCCTGTAGGCAAGAGAATCAATGAACTGGGGTTTGGAGACAACATTTCAAGTCCCATTTCACATTCAGAGTTTGCCCAATCCATCCACATACCAGGGCTCATCTTCAGGCTCCCAGCTTTCCAACTCCTTCAAACAGAAAAAGCACATGGCAACATCTGGTTCATTTTCAGTTGGACAATGTAGAAAACCAGCCTTCGCCATCTCAGAGAAACACATGGACAGAAGCAGCATTAGTAATCTTATTTTGTTTTAAATCAAGATTTAGTCAAAAAGGATTAATTTTCCCACTGCCAATTACTTACTGGCTAAAACTCAAATGGTAATTTG
Organism: Pristis pectinata; assembly: GCF_009764475.1. Lineage (NCBI taxonomy): Eukaryota > Metazoa > Chordata > Chondrichthyes > Rhinopristiformes > Pristidae > Pristis > Pristis pectinata. The sequence continues at coordinate 509,946 of NC_067431.1, forward strand.
AACTTTTATTCAATTCCCTCTGCATCGGCCTCTTGGAATGTAAATTGGTAGATGCATGCTCTGGGGGTGGTTACATGTTTCAGGGTGTGGCTGCTACAAGCAAGACAGAGGTGGAGGAAGCTGCATTTCTGATTAAGGAGAACTTAATCTGATTAAAACAGAGGCAGGAACTTTTGAACGAGCTGTAGTGGAAAGCTGACCTTGTAGTTTAATGCAGGAGGTGCAACAAAGCAGCAATGGGAGATTTAAAGAATGCTGGGAGAGAGTTTACCTTGTTCCATTCCAGGCAGGAGCACAGGTGGTATTTTTGAATTAACTGCAGTGGAGAGCTGATCTTACAGGTTAAGGCAGGAGATGGAGCAAAGCAGTCTTACTGGCTAATTTGTGAAGAGGACAGCTAATTCAAAGGCAGCAAGGTAAAGCAGAGTGGCCATATTTCAGTTCCAAAGTGCAATGTTTGAGAAATAAGCACTGAGGCCTTGGCAAGAGGAGGCTGAACTGAGGAAGGAAACAGGCTAGGTCTGGCGTCTTTTTTTAAAAACTTTCCTATTTGGAGTGAGTAGCTGAGATGTCACTTAGGGCAGTGGTGTGTTCCTCTTGCAGGATGTGGGAGATCAGGAAGACTCCCAGTGTGCTCATGGACTGCACCTGTGGGATGTGCGCACAGGTACAGCTCCTGACTGCCCACATTAAGGAACTGGAGCTGGACTTGGACATATTTAGAATTATCCAGGATGCTGAGAGAGTTATAGACAGGAACTTCACACCCTGTGGCCATTCCTCTCAGCAAGGAGTATTTCCCCTTCAGATACTGGTGGGGGGGGGAGAAGAGGGGGGGGTGATAGATGTGGTGGGAGTGGTAGAAAACAACCTTTCTAGGCACAGCAGCAGCAGCCAGGTCAGTGGCACACACCAGCTTGAGCCTTAGTGGGGAAGGGAGAAATCAGGCAGGGCAGTAATGATAAGAGATTGAATAGTTAGGGGGACATACAGGAAATTCTGTGGCTATGAAAGACATGTGTTGCCTCCCTGGTGCCAGGGACATCTTGGAGTGGCTGCAGAATGGGGGAGGGGGTGTGTGTGGAGAAAAAAAGAGGGTGAACAGCCAGAGGTCATGGTGTATGTTGGTACCAACCACATAGGTAGGGAGAGGGATGAGGTCCTGGGCAGTGAATACAGGGAGTTAGGAAAGAACCAAAAAAGCAGGACCTCAAGAGTTATAATCTCTGGATTACTCCCAGTGCCATGTGCTAGTGAAGGTAGAAACAAAGATAGCTCAGGTGAATGTGTGGCTGAGAAGCTGATGCAGGGGGCAGGAGTGCAAGTTCTAAGGGTCATTGGGGATCTCATCTGAGGTAGGGGTGACCTGTACAAGAGAGACAGGTTGCACCTGAACTGAGGGGGACCAATTATCCTGGCTGGGAGATTTGCTAGTGCTACTCAGGAGAGTTTAAACAAGAGTGGCCAGTCCACAGGACCCATATGTCCAAAGATAAGTTAGCTCGTTTTTAATCACCATATAAATCCTATATATGACAGATGTAAATCAAATGTGGCTTCTTTGACACATGTTTTGGTCCTGTCCTCTTTTGTAAAAATATTGGAAAGACATTTTTAACATTATTTCAAATGTATTGAATATTGATTTACAACCTCACCCTATCTCTGCAGTTTTTGGATTACCAAGGATAGAATCTGGCCACTTATCTACTTCCGCTAACCATATGATTGCCTTTGTTACATTAATGGCCAAACAATCCATTTTGCTTAAATGGAAGGATCCAATACCCCCTACTACTTTTCAATGGTTCTCTCAAACTAGATCATGTTTAAACTTGGAAAAAATCAGGAGTGGTACTGATCCTTCGCTTAAATGTGAAGATATTTGGAATCCATTTATTCAATACTTTCACATGATGTAGATCCCCTTTCAATAACTTTCCAACTTGGAGGAATGGAGTTGATGACATAATATTGCTGTTTCTACTGAGAGATTTTAGCCGTTTTTTTTTCCTCTCTTTTTTTGTTTGTTTTTCTGAAATTTTTTGTTTAGTTTATATTGTTTGTAATTCTTCTTATTGATTTGGGTTTTTTTAATCTACATAATAATCTTTCCTCTCTTTTATATTATATTCATTTACTAAGAGATCGTTGGATTGACAGATTTTTTATCTTCTATTGTTCTTTGATTATCTATGCCATGATTGTTCTCCTGATCTTTGTATTACATGTATAAACATTGATGCTATACATCAATCTGTACCAATTCAAAAACTAATAAAAAGATTGAAAAAGAGTGGCCGTTGGGTGGGACCCTGAGCAGTAGAGTGGCTGAAGAGAAATCAGGGGATAATATTGTAGTCATTGAGAGCAAGTTTTGTCATCAGCATAGACAGGAGCACAGTAAAGGCAGAGGAAAGACCATTGGCTTAAACTGCATTTATTTCAATGCAAGAGGCTTGACGAATAAGGCAGATGAACTCAGGGCATGGATTGGCTCTGGGGACTGGGATGTTATAGCTGTAACAGAAACATGGCTGAGTGAAGAGTAGGAGTGGCAGCTCAATGTTCCAGGATACAGATGCGACTGACATAACAGAGGTGTAGGTAAGAGAGGAGGGGGAAATGCCTTCTTGATGAAAGGACAGAGCAACAGTCCTTAGAGAGGATATTCTTCAGGGATCATCCAATGAGGCTGTATGGGTACAAGTTAGAAACAAGGGGGTGGTCACTCTGATGGGATTGTATTGTAGGCCCCCAACAGTCAGCAGGAATTGGAACAGGTATATAGAGAGATTGTAAACATAATAGGGTAGTATTATGGGAGATTTTAACTTCCTAATGTTGACTGGGCTAACCAACATGTAAGAGGGTTGGATGGAGTGGATATATAGGGGGAACTACTAGAGGGTACAACACGGGACATCCTCCTGGGAAATGAGGTAGGGCAAGTGGTAAAAGTGTCTGTCAGTGAGCACTTTGAGCCCAGTGACCAAAATTCTATTGGTTTTAAAATAGTTATGGAGAAGAATATGACTGGTTTACAGGCTAAGGTCATAAACTGGAGCAGACCAAATTTTGGAGCCATCAGGTAGGACCTTGCAGAGGTTGATTGGGAGAGATTGCAAGGAAATGAACATCTGCCAAGTGGGAGTCCTTTGATAGTGTTATATCAGGAGTTCAAGACCTGCTTGTTCCTGTTAGGGTGAAGGGCAAGGCTGGCAAGTTTCAGGAACCACAGACAAGAGATTCTGGAATCTGGAGCAACACACAAAATGCTGGAGGAACTCAGGTCAGGCAGCATCTGTGGAGGGAAATAAGCAGTCAACAATAAGCAGTCTTATGAAGGGTCTTGACCTGAAATGTTGACTGTTTATTTCACTCCATAGATGCTGCCTGACCTGCTGAGTTAACCATAGAACAATACAGGCCCTTTGGCCCACCATGTTGTGCCAACTGTCAAACCACACCTAAGACTATCTAACCCCCTTCTTCCCACATATCCCTCTAACTTAAATTCCTCCATATGCTTATCTAACAAGCTCTTGAACTTGACCAACATATCAGCCTCCACCACCACCCCAGGCAGCGCATTCCATGCAACAACCACTCTGGGTGAAAAACCTTCTTCTGACATCTCCCTTGAACTTCCCACCCATTACCTTAAAGCCATGTCCTCTTGTTTGGAGCATTGGTGCCCTGGGAAAGAGGTGCTGGCTGTCCGCTCTATCTATTCCTCTCAATATCTTGTATACCTCTATCATGTCTCCCCTCATCCTCCTTCTCTCCAATGAGTCAAGCCCTAGCTCCTTTAGTCTCTCCTCATAATCCATACTCTCTAATCCAGGCAGCATCCTGGTAAATCTCCTCTGCCCCCTTTCCAACACCTCCACATCCTTCCTATAATGAGGTGACCAGAACTGGACACAGTATTCTAAGGTTCCTCTAGCATTTTGTGTTGCATGTTTCAGGAACCCTGGTTGATGAGAGATATTGAGGCTCTGGGTAAGAAAGAGGGAGGCATATACTGCAGATAACAATGGGGAACTAGTGAATCTCTTGATGACTACAAGTGTAGGAATGCACTTGAGAGAAATAATGAGGGCAAAAAGAGGATAGAGGGATCTGGTAGGCACAGCAAAAAATCCAAGAGATTCTACAGGTATTTAGAGCAAAAGGGTGACTAGGGAGAGAGCATTGCCATCTGCGTGTGGAACCCAAGGAGATGGGAGAGACAAAAGGAATATTTCTCTTCAGTTTTTGCAGTGGGAAAGAAGGAAGCTAAGGAAATGGGGGGGGGGGTGGAGATGAGCGGTGATGTCTTGGACCACGTATGAATTAGCAGAGAGGAGGCAGCACTGGAAGCTTTAAAGTGAGTAAATCCCCAGGGCCTGACCTATTGCATTCTCAACCTTGTGGGAAGCTAGAGAAAAGAAATGGCAGAGATTTATGCTTCATCTCTGGCTATAGGCCAGATTCCAGAGGACTGGAGAGTGCTTTAATTTGTAAACAATGGTACCACATCAGCCAAAGTCAAGCCAGGAAACTACAGGTGGGTTCAATTTCAGCCACTGTAAGGAGTTTGTACTTTCTCCCTGTGTCTGCGTGGGTTTCCTCCAGGTGCTCACTGTGTGTTTTGATGTACATGTGAATAAGAAAGAAATCTTATCTTAAATTGCTGGAGAGAATTCTGAGGGAGGGGATCTACCAACATTTTGAAAAACAGGGTCTGATTCGGGACAGTCAGCATGGCTTTGTGCTTTGGAAGTAGTGTCTGACAAATCTCTTTTCAGTGGGGTACACTACTAGTCACTGGCCTCCAGTCTGAAAATCAAGCTTTCACCATCACTTTCCACTTCGTCATCTCTCCAATTAGATAGTTCTCCTTGGATCCCATGCAATCCAACCTTCCATAGCAGCCTACCATGGAGGTCCATATCCTTACTGAAGATCACATCCACTGCCCTGCCCTCAACCTAGGAGTGCAAGTGCATAGTTCACTGAAAGTGGCACCACAGGTAGACAGGGTGAAGGTGGCTTTTGGCACACTGGCCTTCAGTCAGGGTACTGTGTATAGAAGTCAGGATGTTACAAGACGTTGATGAGACCACATTTGGAATATTGTGTTCAGTTTTGGTCACCCAGCTATAGGAAAGATGCCATTGAGCTGGAAAGAGTGCAGAGGAGATATAACAGAAATTTAGCTAGAAGCTAAAACATTTGGAGAATGAGGGGTAATCTTATTGAGGTATACAAAATCATGAGGGGTATAGACTAGATGAATGCAGTCTTTTTCCCGGTATTGGGGAATAAAGAACTAGGGGGCATAGGTTTAAGGTGAGGGGAGGGATTTAATCGGAACCCGAGGGACTACTTTTTCATCCAGAGGGTGGTCAGTATATGGAATGAGTTGCCAGAGGAAGTGGTTGAGGCAGGTACATTAACAATGTTTAAAAGCCACTTGGACAGGTACACAGATAGGACAGGTTTGGAGGGATATGTACCCAACACAGATAGAACTAGCTTAGATGGGAATCTTGGTCAGCATGGACCAGTTGGGCTAAATGGGCCTCATTTCTATATTAACATCATATGATATAAAATGGCCTTTGTTGCTATGCTTCCAATATCCACATGGAAAACCCAATAGCCTTCGAATCCAGTATACCTCTTGCATTTAAGTAGAGCAAATCAAAAAAAATTAGCAAATGGTAGGTTGTGCTGGATCAAATGCAAGTCATGCTCAGAAAATCTTAGTTGCGAGAAGAGAAGCTCAATACATTATAGTCCCCAAATCAAGGGGACAGTCTCTCAAAACTTCACTGTTTGGATGCTAAAAAATGCAAAAAATGAACTACACTTGATTAAGGGCAAGAAAAAAAAAGCAATTCTGGGTGGAAAGAATTTAAACATAAATAGATGCTTTCAGAAAGCTTTTTTTATATAGATATTAATCAAACTGCCAGATCAAGTGGTAATTAACAATCAAATGCAAGAGAAATCAGGAATCTTTATTGTCCAATACCAGAGGAAGAGTTCTTGTATTAGAATTCTGCTGTTTGGGACAGTGGGCATTTGAACTGGGGAACCAATGAGAATCAGTGTCAATTTCTTAAAACCAGTTAATTGGAGATAATCATTCAGCCATCAGGGAAAGAAATTAGGTCATGGATACATGTTTCCTGTGGGTATTACATTTGTCAAATTCTGTTGGAATCAGGAGCAAACATCACTATTGCAAGCTAGCCTAATATTTCACACTTGGACTCAAGGGTTTTGATTTCCTCACCCACCCACCCCAACGCAGAGGAACAATCTTACTAATTTAATATTTCCAAGTAACCAAATTCAGTGACAACTTTTGTTGATGCTGTGGCAAGGCAAGGGTTAAGATAGTGTGTCAGCAGAGATGGTTTGCAGACAGTCTGGAGTCACTGCTGAGCCAGGTCCTTGAGAGCACAGCTCCTCTTTGTACAGTGTGGGAGCAGAGGTCACCAGTCACACCAAGACAAGGATGCAAATGAAGGATTGCAAGGCACACACAAACTATTGGACAATTACTTTACTAACTCCAAGGTATTATTGGCCATTAACATGTAGTTTCTATTGGTTATTAACACCTATATTAATGGAACACAGTTGGTATTTTATGTATGCAAATGAGGGATTCTAAGGTGCCCAAAGATTTTAGTTGGTCAATATCCGGTTAAAGAAGATAACTTGTTGAAACATTAGAATAGTCCAGTGACTGGGTCTCCCTGAGCAAAAGCCAATAAAGTGTGATTGAGAAACAAGTACTAGTTGTCAGAGTCCAGTTGAAATCAGCAACAACACTGTGGCTTTCTTATTAACTACCAATTCATTTCTGACAGCTCACAGGGCAGGCTTCATTTGGGAACAAGATCTTTAATTTCTCTCTCCTATTTGAATAGGGGAGAAACTAAAGCAGATCCAGTGCAAGCCAAGAGGAAAACAGGCAAAATAACAGTCGGCCGGGGAGAGAAGTCAGATGAGACCATAATCTTCAGCACTAGGGAAAAGTACCTGTTTGCATATGTCCAGGAACTTGAACCTGGTCTGGTCAAATTGACTGAAAGTTTACTCCAAATTATGTACAGAAACTTTAATGCACGAAATTTAACATTCCCTACTCTCATAGTATGGTTACTGTGATGTAGCAATTTTCATAGTCATCCAAAATGGACTAGGGACCTTTATCCAATACCCAAATACACATCACCTTACACAAGATCATTCACAGCAATGTGACCAGAGTCGCCATCGCTCGTCTTTAGATAAAACACCATTTGAGTTTTACCCCAATTCCAAGAAACTTTACATACTAGACTACAGCCTAAATCACCTACTTCAGAAAGTTCCAGGCAGCAACAGACAACTATAAAGCATTCTTATAATGGCAAAATAGTACCACAGCTGAAGAAAATAAACACTTTAACCTATTTTTACACAAATAAAAGACATTTCACATCAGGAAACAAGACCTAAATTGGTCTCTCTATTTGTTCTCATCCATTCAAAATGGTTCCTTACTTACATTTTCTGGTGTACAACAACAGTTCTCAGTAAATGGCCAGTTTCTGAACGTGGCTAACCGGTTTTCATACAGATACATTAACTTGTGCTCCAACAGGCAAGTGACATGATCCACCATCCTGATTAAATTAACAACTTCAAGTAGCTAGTTCCCCACTCTTCCTACAGGGTGATATTCAACTACAGCTGATTAGTCACAATCAAACCTCATTGAAGGAACAAACCAATAAAAGAGGGCTCGACATTAGATGGGCACCAGCTTAAGTCAAATGCCACTGAATGGGCTTCAGCTGCCTTCTTATAGTAACAAAATTGGATTGACCAGGAACAATGGGACAGTTATTGTCAAATGATTGCCTTCAGCACCAGCATATTAGAGGGAGGGAGGGAGAAAATAAACCTATTTCCATTCAGAATTTTATTATAAAAAATATATAAAACCTCCAGTGTCTCTGATGACTACACCTGCGAGAAGTGCATCCAGCTGCAGATCTTTACACACCTTGTTCAGGAACGGGAACAGGAGCTGGATGACCTTTGGATCATTCAGGAGACTGAGGGGTTGATAGACAGGAGTTACAGGGAAGCAGTCATACCTAAGTTGCGGGAGGCAGGTAGCTGGATGACCGTCAGGAGTGGGAAAGGAAATAGGCAGTCACTGCAGTACCCCTGCTGCCATTCCCCACAATAACAAGTATATTGTTTTATAGAACAATTACAGCACAATTCAGGCCCTTCGGCCCACAAAGTGTTGGGGAAAATGACCTACCAGGGGAAAGCCACAGCGGCAGGTCTCGGGCACTGAGTCTGACTCTTTAGCTCAAAAGGGAAGGGGGGAGAAAAGGCAAGCGGTACTGACAGGGGACTCATTGGTCAGGGGAGCAGACAGACAAGAACGAGACTCACAGATGGTATGTTGCCTCCTAAGTGCCAGGGTCAGAGATGCCTCAGATCAAGTCCGTAGCATTCTTAAGGGAGAGGGTGAGCAGCCAGAGGTTGTAGTACACATTGGTACCAATGACATAGGCAGGAAAAGTGATGAGGTCCTGCAAAGTGAGTTCAGGGAGTCAGGTGCTAAGTTAAAAGTCAGGACCTCCAGGGTGGTGATGTTAGGATTGCTACCTGTGCCACATGCTAGTGAGGCAAGAAATAGGAAGATGGTGCAGTTTAACATGTGGCTAAACAGATGGTGCAGCAGGGAGGACTTCAGATTTTTAGATCATTGGGCTCTCTTCCAGGGCAGCTGGGAGCTGTACAACTTTTGTTTATGCTGGAGGCCGGAGGACTGTAGGATCGTTAATGTTCCGTTGTTTAAGAACGGCTCTAAGAATAAGCTGGGAAATTTTAGGCTGGTAACCTGACGTCAGTCATGGGTAAGTTATTAGAAGGCATTCTGAAGGACAGGATATAGAAGTATTTGGATAGACAGGGCCTGATTAGGGATAGTCAGCAGGGCTTTGTGCATGGCAGGTCATGTCTAAACAATCTTACAGTTTTTTGAGGAGGTTACCAGGAAGGTTGATGAAGGGAAGGCAGTGGACGTTGTCTACATGGACGTTAGCAAGGCCTGTGACAAAGTCCCACACGGGAGGCTGCTCCAGAAAGTTAAGTCGCTTGGCATTCAGCATGAAGTAGTCAATTAGATTCAAAGTTGGCTTAGTGGGAGAAGCCAGAGAGTGTAGTAGATGGTTGTCTCTCTGACTGGAGGCCTATGACTATTGGTGTGCCACAGGGATTGGTGCTGGGCCTGTTGTTGTTCATCATCTATATTAATGATTTAGATGATAATGTGGTAAACTGGATCAGCAAATTTGCAGATGACACCCAGATTGGGGGCGTAGTGGACAGTGAGGCAGGTTACCAAAGCCTGCAGCGTGATCTGGACCAGCTGGGAAAATGGGCTGAAAAATAGCAGATGGAATTTAATGCAGACAAGGGTGAAGTGATGCATTTTGGGAAGACAAACCAGGGTAAGACTTGCACAGTAATAGGGTATTATTAGTGGGAGATTTTAAGTTCCCTAATGTTGATTTGGTCAACCATGGTGTTAAAGGCTTGGACAGAGTAGAATTTGTGATATGTGTCCAAGAAAGCTTCCTTTATCAATTTATAGAGGGACCTCCTCCTGGGGAATGAGGGAGGGTAAGTGGCAGAAGGGTCTGTCAGGGAGCACTTTGGGTCCAGTGACCATAGTTTTAAAGTAGTTATGGAGAAGGGTAAAATGACTTAACACGTTGAGTTGGGCTGTGACACATAATGAACACAGGTATTCTCTGTATTCCACAAGTAGTAAAACGGACGTTTTATTTCATGCTGTCCCAGGTCCTATTTACAACATAGCATATAATTCACCAAGAGACCACCGATCAAATCCAATGAACCCCTGCCTGGACAGATGGAAGTAACCATTTTGATAGAAGTGTGATCAATGCTCAGAGTCTGCTTGTGTCAGATTACATTTACCACATACACTTTAAACACTATCATGTTTGCACAGGGAAAGGAAAGTTTTCTGTCTCTTTACAATGATTCAGATTAACTGTTGACTAAACTCATTACAGGGAGCCTGTGTATGGGAACTGTAACAAAATCACACACATACATGAAGATAAAACTTGATGAAGTTAGCCTTGGTATGTGAACAGTGACGAAATCATTCAAAGAGCTGAAATATAGTGAACCTGGGAGTGGCAACTTTCACCAAATCACTGATCAATATATTCTCAGCATCATTTATAATGCAATGAATATCGAATGATGTAAATATATTGATCAATGCAGACGAGACAGTGTGCTTAACAAATGATCAATGTTCAGCATGCATCACATTTTATTCCTTCCTCTCAACTTCCTCAGGTTTTCAACAACACCAAAAGCACAGAACTAATGAAACACCATAATAACAAATAATACTGATGAATGTTCTGAGGGCAGTAAACTTGCTGCCAAGGGTCTCCACCACGCTGGTAACTGAGTTTAACAGCTTTAATGGATATTTCCGTAGGTTAACGAACTGAAGAGAGATTCCTGAGAAATCCTGTGGAAGTTGTTGAATCATGAAAACTACAGGGAAGTTGGACAACGTTCATCAAAATTGGGAGGTACAAAACAGAACAGTTTGTTGTCAAGGAAGTTGGGGGTCTGACAATTGGGGAATAAAAAGCTTTATGAAAACTGCAGTCAATCCGCTCTTCCTCATTCCAACAGGTATGATCTTGTTGTGGTAATTCTGATCCAGATTTCCTCAGTTGCATTATATAGGCTCTAAAAGAGAGTCCAGGGCTTCAGATATGAAAAACACTGCACCAGCTACATTCTCAGATGATTGGCTTCCAACAGCTACAACCATCTTTCTTTGTGCTGTTAATGATTACAGTCAGTGTAATTCATTTTCATCCAGGCTCTTTGATATCACCCTTGGTCATGGACCCTGATAGCCTTCAGTTTTACCAGGACTCCCTGATGTCATGGTCTATCAAACACTGCCTTGATGTCAAGGCCAGTCGGTCTCTCCTCACCCCTGGAATAACACAAGCAAATAGAGCAGGAGTATGCGATCAGCCCCTTCAACCTGCCCTGCTGTTTAATGGCTGATATATTTTGGCCTCAACTCCTCTTCTGTGCCATTCCTCCATACCCCCCATTCCTCAATCTCTCAAATATTTATCCACTTCTAATGATCCAGCTTCCACCACCCAGCATGGCAGAGTATTCCAGAGATTCACCGCCCTCTGTGAAAAGAAATTTCTATGTACCTCAATTTTAAATGATCGGCCCCTTGTAGTAACGTCTCCTTGTTTGTGACTCTCCTCAGACATCCCAACATCTGCCCTCTCAAACATCCTTAGGATCTTATGTTTGAATGGTCCCATTCTTCTCAACTCCAAGGAATGCAGGCACAAACCATTTAGTTTCTCTTGGTAGGACAACCTTCTCATCCCAGGAATTACCCTGGACTGCCTCTGTTCCATGCAGTATTCCAGCTGTGGCCAACACCCTGTACAACTGCAACACAACCTCCCTATTTTTAAGCTCCAACCCTTTTGCACTGAAGGCCAAAATGCCATTTGCTGCCTTAACTACTTGGAGTTGATAAAATTGGCTCCGGAGAGGGGTGACTTCTTGTGTGCAGCTCCCAAGGGAATTATAAAATATGCCGGGTTACAACCACCACAGCTGGAATCTGCAGCCACAGAGTCTGCAGTAGGTAACATTGTTTCAAGTAATTTATAAAGAACTCGAGATCTTAAGAACTGACAGATTGGGGACTGCAGACCTCCCCGGGTGTGAGTGCAGCAGCTGACAGCTCAGGGAACATCTCCATTGTCTCAGGAAAAGTGGATGCAGGGCAGGGCTGCAGGTAAAACTGAAACACAGGGTCCTAAAGCCACCCCGCCCCTCCCTACCATCATCTCTGGGAAACAAAATAAATGAGAGAAAGACTGCAGTAGCAGAGGAACATCAGGGGCTGCTGTGTACTCTGCTGCACAGAGACGTGGCTCACCCCCAGCACTCTGGACACAGCGCTCCAGCCCGAGGGCTTCACCACCCACCACATGGACTGGACGGCGGCGTCAGGTAAAGGCAGAGGTGGCGGCATTGGATTCATGATTAACTCTTCATGGTGCACAGATGTGGCTGTTCTGTCTCAGTCCTGCTCCCCCAACCTGGAACATCTGGAGGTCAAGTGTCATCCATTCTACCTGCCAAGGGAGTTCTCTGCCGTCATCTTGGTAGCGGTGTACATTCCACCCCTGGCAGACGACAAGCTGGCACTGGAGGAGTTGAGCACCATGATCAGCAGTCACGAGACAGCGCACGCTGACGCCTTCCCGATCATCACGGGTGACTTCAACCAGGCCAGTGTGAAGAAGTCTCTGATCAACTACCACCGACATGTCACTTGCGGAACCAGAGGAGCTAACACACTCGATCACTGCTACACCACCACCAAGAACGCTGACCGTGCCATCCCGCGCCCACACTTTGGCAAGTCTGATCACCTGGCTGTACTTCTATTCCCGGCATATAGGCAAAGACTGAGGACATCAGCACCAGTGGTAGAACTGCGAAGGTCTGGTCAAGGGAGGCGGAGGAGTCCCTTTGAATCGGTGGACTGGACCATATTCAGATTCATTGTCGGATCTAAATGAATATGCCATGGTCATCACTGACTTCATCAAGACCTGCGTGGATGAGTGTGTGCTGTCGAAAACGTACCAAGTCTTCCCAAACCAGAAGCCCTGGATGAACCAGGAGATTCAAAGTCTGCTGAGGACTAGATCTGTGGCATTCAAGACCAGCGATCCAGAACCCTACAAGAAGTCAGGTACGACAAATGGAAGGCCATCATGAGAGCGAAAAGGCAATTTCGTGTGAAACTAGAGACACAATTGGACGCACGGCAGCTGTGGCAGGGTTTGCATGCCATTACTTCCTACAAGGCAAAACCTAACAGCATAAATGGCAGCGATGCCTCACTCCCTGATGAGCTCAATGCCTTTTATGCATGCTTTGAAAGGGAGAATAACACTACATCTGTGCGAATCCAACGTCAGAATATCCTTCAAGAGGGTGAGCTCTCGCAAGGCGTCAGTTCCTGACAGTGTACCTGGCCGGGTACTGAAAATCTGTGCCGACCAACTGGCTGGAGTGTTCAAGGACATCTTCACCTCTCACTGCTGCAGTCAGAGGTTCCCACCTGCTTCAAAAGGGCATCAATCATACCGGTGCCCAAGGAGAGCAGGGTGAGCTGCCTCAACAATATCGCCCAGTGCCTGAGGAAGTGATTGAGGCAGGTATAATAACAGCTTCTGAAAGACAGTTGGACAGGTACATGGATTAAAAAGGTTTAGAAGGTTATGGGCCAAACACTGGCAAAATGGACCTGCTTGACTGGCCATCTTAGTTGGCATAGACCAGTTGGGCCAAAGGGCCTGTTTCTGTGCTGTCTGACTCTGTGAACTCTTGTATAAGACGTTGGTGAGGCCTCACTTGGAGTATTGTGTACAGCTTTGGTCACCCTTTTGTTAGAAAATATGTTATTAAACTAGAAAGAGTGCAGAAAAAATTTACCAGGATGATGCCTGGACTTGGGGGCCTGAGTTACAAGGAACTGTTGCATGGACTCGGAATGTGGGAGATTGAGGGGTGACCTGATAGAGGTATAAGACCATGAGGGGCATGGACAGCATGAAAGCACGTTATCTTTTTTCCAGGGAGGGGATGCTAAAACCTATGCTTCCAGGCAGGGCATAGGTTTAAGATCAAAGGTGAGAGATTTAAAAGGGACATCAGGGGCAGCTTCTTCACACAAAGGGTGATGCGTATTTGGAATGAGCTGCCAGAAATAGTGGTTGAGGTGGGCACATTAGCGACATTTAAAAGCCATCTAGATAAGTACATGGATAGGAGAGGTTTAGAGGGCCACAGGACAAATACGGGCAGATGGGACTAGCTCGCTAGGCAACACAGTCGGCATGGTTGAGTTGGGCTGAAGAGCCAGTTTCATGATTCTATGACTCATCAGTTCACTAGAAAATGTATTATTCAACTGCGTAACACCCTTTCTAAAAAAAAGGGTGAATTAAGACTGTGTTGTAGTGTTAGAGCGGTACAGCACAGGAACAGGCCCTACGGCCCACGGTGTTGTGCCAAACTAGTTAAACTAGTAAGTAAATGCCTAACTGAACTAATCCCTTCTGCCTGTACAAGGTCCATATCCCTCCATTCTCTGCACATTCATGTGCCATCCTCAGAGCGTCTTGAACAACTCGATCATGTTTGCCTGCACCACCACCCCTGGCAGTGCATTCCGGGCACTTACCCCTCCCCCCTTTAAAAAAGAAGAACTTGCCCCACACATCTCCTTTGAACACCCTCTCTCACCTTAAATGAATGCCTTCTAGTATTTCAACTCTGGGAAAAAGATACCAGCTGTCTACTCTATCTATGTCTCTCATAATCTTAAAAACCTCTATCAGATCTCCCCTCAGCCTCTGATGCACCACAGAAGACAACCCAAGGTTGTCCAATCTCTCCTAAGCACATTCCCTGTAATCCGAGCAGCATCCGGGTAAACATATTCTGCACCCTCTCTAAAGCCTCCACATCCCTCCTGTAATGGGTCAACCAGAATTGAATGCAAAACTCTAAATGCAGTCTAACTAGAGTTTTATACAGCTGCCAGATAACTTCCCGACTCCTGAACTCAATTCCTCGACTAATAAAGGCAAGAATGCCATATGCTGCCTTTATCACCCTATCAACCTGTGCAGTCACTTTCAGGGACCTATGGACTTGGACCCCAAGATCCCTCTGTACATCAACACTACTAAGGCTCTTGCCGTCTTGCCATTAACTGTGTACTATCCCTTTATATTTGATCTCCCAAAATGCAACACCTCACATTTGGCCAGATTAAACTCCATCTGCCAGTTCTCTGTCCATATCTGCAATTGATCTATATCCCTCTCTATCATTTAACAATCTTCTGCACTATCCATAACACCACCAATCTTTGTATTGTCTGCGAACTTAGTAACCCACCCTTCCCCCTTCCACATTTTCATCCACATAACTTTATGTGTGTGTGTTTATATATATATATAATGAATAAAAGCCATCAACCACTACCCTCTGTCTTCTATGGGCAAGCCAAGCCAATTCTGAATCTAAATGGCCAAGTCACTGTGGATCCCATGCATCTTAATCTTCTGGATGAGCCTACCATGAGGGACCTTGTCAAACGCCTTACTAAAACCCATGTAGAAAACACCCACAGCTATACCTTCATCAAACACCTTCATCACCTCCACAAAAACACAATGAAGGCACAACTTGCCCCACGCAAAGCCATGCTGACTGTCCCTAATTAGGTGCTGGTTTTCCAAATGCTCATAAATCCTATCGCTAAGAATCCTCTCCAGTAACTTCCCTACCACTGACGTGAGACTCACCAGTCTACAGTTTCCACGATTATCCCTATTTCCCTTCTTGAATAATAGAACAACATTAGCTACTCACCAGTCCTCCAGGACCTCACCTGTGGCCAGAGAGGACATGAAGATCTTGCTCAAGGCCCCAGTAATCTCATCTGTTGCTTCTCTCAATAACCTGGGGTATATCCCATCAGGCCCTGGGGACTTAGCCACCTTAATATTCTCTAAGAAACCCAACACAACCTCCTCCTTTATCTCAAAATGCCCCAGCACATTATCACGCTCCACACTGATCTCCCTATCCTCCACATCCTCCTCCTTGGTAAATGCTGATGCAAAGTACTCATTAAGGACCTTCCCACATCCTCTGCCTCCAAACACACGTTCCCATCTTTATCCTTCAGCGGTCCTACCCTCTCCCTAGTTATCCTCTTGCTCTTGACGTGTGTATAGAATGCCTTGGGATTCTCTTTAATCCTACTTGCCAAGGACTTTTCATGGCCCCTCCTGGCTCCCCTCATTCCTTTCTTGAGTTATCGTCTAGCTTATTTATAATGCTCAAGTGCTCTGTTTGATTCTAGCTTCCTAAACCTTACATACTTTTCCTTTGCCCTTCCATCTTACTGGAACATCCCTGTCTTGTACTCTGTGCAGTTGGTCTTTAAACACCCTCCACGTATCAGGTGTGGACTTGCCCAAAAACAGCTGGTCCCAATTAACTCTCCTAGTTCCTGCCTAATGCCCTTGTAATTTGCCCTGCTCTAATTTAATACTTTCCCACAAGGTCCATACTTATCCTCATCTATAGGTATCTTAAATCTTAAGGATTTGTGGTCACTGTTCCCTAACTGTTCTCCTACTGAAAGGTCAGTCACCTGGTCAGGCTCATTCCCCAACACCAGGTCCAGTATGGCCCCTCCAGTATTAATGGGAATAAAGTCCAATAGTCTGGAACATCTGCTAGTCTGATCCCACCATGTCCCCAGCATGCCAGATTCATCGGCTTTTACTGTATTACAATAACTGTAAAGCAAATATCAATAGAATCCTGACCAATTTCTCACTCCTCAAACCAGGTGGATTGAAGGCAGTTCTGACTGATCTCAGCTGCTTTAATTTTGAAATCATTCTCAGAACGTGAACAGTGCCAGCAAGACTGCCACTAATTGAGTACCCCCACGGTTCCTCGGGAGGGGTGGAGCTCTTTGCAGTCTAGGTGACATCTGTGCATCCATTGGTAGGGAATATCATAGTTTCTCTCAGCAGTGAAGGAACAGTGATGTACTTTCAAATCAGGTTACAATGTGAATTGGCGGACAGCTTTGGGTGATGATGTCCCCTGCACCCACTGCCTTTATCCATATTGCCGATGAGCTTCTAGGTTAGGGAGATGATGGTGAAGAAGGCTTGACGTGGTGCACTCTGCGGTCATGTCACAACTCTGAAGAGAATGGATCTTTAAAATTGTTCATTGGGGGCAGCAATGAAGTGGATTGAATGGTGTCAAGTTTCTTGAACATTATGAGAATTGCACCCCTCCAGGCAAATGGGGAATGTTCTATTACTTGAGTCTTGTCGGTGGTGAAGCACCCTTCCAGAGAACGAGTTACCAAATTTGCTGGGGCAGATGATGTTTGTGCAGCTAATGCAGTTAGGTTTCTGATCAGTGGTGAGCACCCACCTTTGCCGCCTCCAGGATTTATTGGGAATCTCCTAACCTGATTTACTGAGGAAGGTTGAGTTACCAACAATTGAGAAGTCATTAAGGCAGAGCTTCAAATTCAGCCAGCTAAGCACTGGAGAAAATTTGCAAATTTACATGAAAGAATCCCTGCGGTGGAACTACCCCAGGGGCCAGAGCTTATTGCCCATGCTCACAAAAGTGGTGGAAGAAGAGTAGTGCCGTAATCCTGGCTGTCAGAACCCCGACTAATATCCCTTTAAAAAAGAGGTTGCCTCCAGTTGGTTTGGGCTCCACCCTTGAGGGCTCAATATTCCCACTGCCACCTTTGATCTGTCCTCCCAGTATCATCCAAGGAATTGAATGCAGTGAATCAGGATTAACATTTCCCGCTAAACAGTCACAGCCTATTTGTGTTGCTGGATTAATAAGGGGTGAAGAGCATGGCTCCATGAGATATCCGCATTGGTCCCAGTGGAGGTTGATGTAACCAGTGAACCAGTGGTGGGACCTGAAAAATGGCAGGAGCTGCAGCAGGTGGCAGAGAGGGTAAGGGTGAAGCAAACGGCATGGCACCAGTTGTGGGATTGTGCAGGACTCTGGTCTCCACCAAGAACTCTTTCTGCAGTGGCAGCAACATCTGGTGAAATAAGATAAAACATTCCTTGTTAATGTTAAACAATAAAATCTATTATCCACTTGCAGACCCTGTCAGACACAAGTTCAACCCCACTAGGACAACTGTGTCCATCCTAGGCCACACATTCTTCAAACAATATTAAGTCCTTGGAGGAAATACAGAAGCAATTTACTAGAGTGAAACATAGAAACTGCTTTGTTTCAAATTCCCCTCAAAGTAGTTTCATAATTTTCGCTGTCTCCAATAAGGTTATTCACACCTATTCTTAATGTGACAATGTCTCAACTTGTGAATGTGAGTAGATCCATCAGCAATCGCACTGCCAATCTCAGGTCAGGAAAGCTATACTTTGTCATGTCAGGTAGGACATCTTGGGTTTAACTGAATTGTGCCATCAGATCAAGGTCAGGAGGGACCTCATTCCATAAAACATCCTATACATCATGTGATTTAGCAATGTCATAGGGGATAATCTTGGGTTAGATAGAAACTAAGTTTGACATCTCAATAACTGCATAGTGCAATGTATTTATTGTACTGTTGGAGTCTGAGTGATAATAGCAGACTCAAGCTGAAAAAGGATGATTGAAGTATTTAAATCTGGAGGAAGGCACTGTGACTGTTGTCCTTCCAACAGTTGCTGAGGGGAGACCTAATGCTAAAATTTAGAATCTGGAAGCACTAGGTAAAGTGAGTATGGGAAGGAAATTTTCCATGAGTAGTCATTGATCTGGGGAGCAGATGAGAAGAATTACTTTACATGAAGGTTTTTGAAGTGGACTGAAGGCAGCTTCAAAAGTAACTTTCTAGGGGGTTTTGGAGCACTAGGGAAGTAGCAAATCAGTGGATTATCCTTTTATTGAGGCAAAAGATGGGTGAGAAAGTGAGAGAGGGAGGGAGTCCTTGAGACCACATGCGTTTCTTCCCACATCCCAAATGGTTTGTAGGTTAATGGTTATTGTAAACTAGACCCAATGCATCTGGGTGGGAGGAGAATCAGTTGATGGTCATGTGAGAGAGAGAATAGGTTGCAAGGAAATAAGTGGAGGAATGAGATTGATGGGTTTACTTTGAGAACTGGAGGAGCAGAAACTTGTCAGGTCAAATGGTCTCCATGTCATAAGGAAATAGGAGACAGTGCCAGAGTTGTACAGCACAGAAACATCCATGCCGACCTTTTTGCCCATCTACACTATTTTGCCTGTACTCGGGTCAGATACTTCTATGGCTTGTTTATTCAAGTGTCTGTCTAAATGTCTCTTAACTGTGACGATTGTATCTGATTCCATCACCTCCCCTGGCAGCAAGGTGCAGATATCAACTGCTTTGTTTAAAAAAAATACCTCTAAGATCATCTTCAAATCTCCTACCTTAATCATAGTACCTCGACCATGGGAAAAAGATTCTGACTGCCTACCCTGTCTATGCCTCTCATAATTTTATATATTTCTATCGGGTCACCCCTCAGACTCCTTTGCTCCAGGGAAGACAAGCCCAGCCAGTCCAATCTCTCCCCATAACTAAAGTCCTGCAGTCCAGGCAACATCCTGGTGAATGTTTTCTGCATTCTCTCCAATGCAGTCACATCCTGCCTGTTGTGTGGCAAACAGAACAGCATACACCAGTGTTCTGTAAAATTGCAACCCAACCTCCAAACCCTTATATTCTGTGCCCTGACCTATGAAGGCAAGAATACCAAATGCCTTCTTCATCGCCCTATTTACCTAAATTGCCATTTTCAGGGAACTATGGACCTGGATCTCTGGGTCTCTGGGTTCAGCAATATTCCTCTGTGCCCTTCCATTTGCTGTACGTGCCCTATTCCTCTTTGACTTCCCAAAATGTATCACCACATGACTGTCAGATTTAAATTCCGTTTGCCAACTTTCCAACTGATCTGTATTCTGCTGTAGCCTTGGACAATATCCCTCCCTATCCAAAACACCACCAATTTCTGTGTCATCCATAAATCATTCATAGAGTGGGTACAGCATAATACCTTAGCATAGGCCCTTTGGCCCACTGTGTCTAAAACAACCATTATGCTTATCCATACCAATCCCACTGCCCGCATCTGCTCCATTTCCCTCTATGCCCTGCTCATTCAAGTATCATTTGGACTCAACGTTTAGAGGCACAGACAGGAGATTTTGTAGCCACAGAACAGACTACAGGATAGAACACAGAACAGGCCCTTAGGCCTAAAACGTTGTTCCCAAACTAATTAAACTAGTATTTAAATGCCTAACTAATCCCTTCTGCCTACACAAGGTCCATATCCCTCCATTCTCTGTGCATTCATGTGCCTATCTGAGAGCCTCTTAAGTGCCTCTGTCATGTTTGCCTTCACCACCACCCCCAGCAGCGCATTCCAGGCACCCACCACACTCTGTGTAAACAAAAAAATTGCCCCGAACATCCTCATGTCCTTTCTAGCCACAGGTGAGGTCCCAGAGGACTGACAAGCAGCATACGTTTTTACATTGTTCTAGAAGGGAGACAGGGATAAACTGGAAACTATAGACCGGTGAGTCTTGCGTCAGTCATAGGGAGAAGATTGGAGAAGATTTTTAGGGATAGGATTTATGAGCATTTGGAAAACCAGAGCCTAATTAGGGACAAAGTGATCAAGTATTGATGAAAGTAGAGCTGTGGATGTTAGCAACAAGGTCCCTCATGATAGGCTCCTCTGGAAGATTAAGATGCATGGGATCCATGGTGACTTTACTGTTTGGATTCAGAATCGACTTGCCGATGGGATTTATTCTGGTTGGAGGTCCATGACCAGTGGTGTTCTGCAGGGATCCAGACTGGGACCTCTGCTGTTTGTGATGGATGTAAATGAACTAGATGAAAATGTGGATGGGTGAGTGAGTAAGTTTGCAGATGATTGGTGTTGTGGTTAGTGTAGAATGTTGCCAAAGGATACAGCAGGATATAAATCAGTTGCCTATATGGGCGGAGAAATGGCAGATGGAGTTTAATCCGGCCAAGTGTGAGGTGTTGCACTTTGAGGGATTAAATGTAAAGGGACAGTACACAGTTAATGGCAGGACCCTTAACAGTGTTGATGTACAGAGGGATCTTGGGGTCCAAGTCCATAGCTCCCTGAAAGTGGCTGCACAGGTTGATAGGGTGGTAAAGAGGTGTACGGCATGTTTGTCTTTATTAGTCAAGGCACTG
This sequence comes from Pristis pectinata, assembly GCF_009764475.1. Lineage (NCBI taxonomy): Eukaryota > Metazoa > Chordata > Chondrichthyes > Rhinopristiformes > Pristidae > Pristis > Pristis pectinata. Next base: position 530,944 of record NC_067431.1, read on the forward strand.
AGTTCAAGAGTTGTGAAGTTATGATGCAGATTTATGAAACTCTGGATAGGCCACATCTGACCTCAATAGGCCACATTCTGTTCTGGTCACCCCATTACAGGAAGGATGTGGAGACTTCGGAGAGAGTGCAGAATAGGTTTACCAGGATGTTGCCTGGATTAGAGGGCATGTGCTATAAGGAAAGGTTGGACGAACTTGGGTTGTTTTCTCTGGAGCGCTGGAGGCTGAGGGGAGACTGGATAGAAGTTTATAAAGTCCCTTGAGTCTTGGCAACATTCTCGTAAATCTTTCCCGCACTCTTTCTAAATTAATGATGTCTTTCCTCTAGCCGAGTGACCACAACTGAACAAAGTTTGGCCTTATACAACTTGTACAACTGCAACATTACGTCTCAACTCCGATACTCAGTGCCCTGAGTAATGAAGGCCAGTGTGCCAAGTACCTTCTTCACCACCCTGCCTACCTGTGATGCCACATGCAAAGGGCTTTCTTTATTCATATATTAGATGTGGATGTCACTGGCAAGGTAGACAGTTATTGTCACAAGAGCACAAGAGCAACTGGGGTGAACAGATAGAGGTATATAATAGTATGAGAGGCATTAATAGGGCAGATAGTCAAAACCCTTTTCCTGTGGTAGGGGTATCAAAAACAAGAGGGCAGATGTTTAAGAGGGGAAGGAGATTTAAAGGGGATCGGAGAGGAAAAAGTTTTACATGGAGTAGTCGCTATCACTCTCAGTACGCCCAGCTCCCTCTGAACACCAACACATTTCATTCTCTCACCACTTGATCAGTAAGTTTGTGGATGACACAAAATTAGGAGGTGGTGTTGATAGTGAAGAAGGTTATCGTAGATTACGTGGATCTTGATCAGTTAGGGAAGTGGGCCGAGGAGTGGCAAAAGGATTTCAGTACAGTGTGAGGTGATGCAATTTGGAAAGTCAAACCAGTGTAGGACTTATACGATGAATGGCCGGGCACTAGGGAGTGTAATGGAACAGAGGGACCTAGGAGTACAAGTGCAGAGTTCGTTGAAAGATAGTCACAGGTAGACAAGGTGGTGAAAAAGGCGTTTAGGATGCTGGCCTTCATCAGTCAGGGCACTGAGTATAGGAGTTGGGACGTTATGTTGCAGTTGTATAAGTCGTTGGTGAGGCTACACTTGGAGCACTGTGGACAGTTTTCGTCACCCTGTTATAGGAAAGACGTGGTTAAACTGGAAGGAGTGCAGAGAAGATTTACGAAGATGTTGCCAGGACTAGAGTTATAGGGAGAGGTTGGCCAGGCTGGGTCTTTATTCCTTGGAATGTAGGAGAATGAGGGGCGATCTGAGAGAAGTGTTGAAAATTATGAGAGGCAGAGATAAGGTGGATGGTCACAGTCTTTTCCCCAGGGTGGGGGAGTCCAAAACTAGGGGGCAGAGGTTTAGGGTGAGAGGGGAAAGATTTGAAAGGGACCTGAGGGGCAACTTTTTCATGCAAAGGGTGGTGAGTATATGGAACGAGCTGCTAGACGAAGTGGTTGAGACAGGTACAACAGTATCATTTAAGAAGCACTTGGATAGGTACATGGAGGGGTGGGGCTCAGAAGGATATGGGCCGAATGCTAGAAATTGGAACTAGCTGGGTGGGCACCGTAGTCGGCATGGACTGGTTAGGCTGAAGGGCCTGTAACCGTGCTGTTTTGCTCTATGACACTGGTGTATGCCGTTCTGTTTGCCACACAACAGGCAGGATGCGATTGCATTGGAAAGATTCAGCAGGATGTTCCCTGGATTGGAGGACTTCAGATATGGGGAGAGATCAGCCAGGCTGGGCTTGATTTCCCTGGAGCGAAGGAGTCTGAGGGGTGACCTGACTGAGGTTTATAAAATTATAAGAGGTTAGTCAGTCAGAATCTTTTTCCCATGGGAGGGGTATCAAAATCAAGAAGGCATAGGTTTAAGGTGAGAGAGAAGATTTAAAGGGGATTTAAGGGGAAAGGTTTTTTTTTCGCGCTGAGTGTTTGATATCTGGAACACTCTGCTGGGGAGGTGATAGAATCAGGTACAATCACAGCACTTGAAGGGCATTAGACACACACTTATATAGGCAAAGCATAGAAGGATATGGAACTGGTGCGGGCAAGGGGTGGGCCAAAGGTCCTTTTTCTGTGTTGTACAACGTGATCCTATGACTCCATGTTGGCTCTGCCAATTCTGCTTTTACTTCCTATGGACCATGTAAAATCAGTTCCAGCATTGTCCCTGCTGTTGATGGCAGGCTAACTGCTCTATCGTTTCCCAATGCTCTCTCTCCCTCTTGTGGTAAACAGTGGTCATGCATTTGCCTCTGCAAGGTCCTGCTCGTGCAGTCATCTCCACACCAGCAGATTTCAGAAGGCCTCTGTGTGCACCTGTCACGCAGGAAGCCTCCGGGTTTCAGATGTGGTAGAAAATTGTATCCCAGGGCCCTTGCATCGCATACACGGCTGTTCTTACACAATTTTATCTGTAGAAGAGTTTTAGGTCCAGAACATGTGAAGCATTTCAGGGGTGAATAATGTCAGATATTTTGGCTTTCATTTAACCATGGAGTCAGAGCCCTTTGGCCCAGCACGACCATGCTGACCATCAAGTACCCTAATATACTAATCTTATTTACCAGCACTTGGTCCGTAGCCTTTTATTTGTACAGAGGTAACTTTATCTTGTATATTATGTACAAATGCAACAAAGAGCCAGAATAGAAACACAAAGCCATTTGGTCTTTTCTGCCATAGCATTGATTTCTGAGACTCACTGCTTGCGCTGGAACATTGTGCAGATCCTTGCTGAACTTTGGCTTTGGAAACTTTCCAGCAACTCTTTCCCTGTGCTTCCGACTAGATATATGCTATAGAGAGAACAAAATGTCACGATTACCAACAACATGTCAGAACATATAAAATTCATTGCAGTTGAATGCATCACAGCCTCGTGCACTGTCACTACATGTCGGGGATGGTGCAGGGAATTGAGGCAGTGTCATACAATGACACTTGGTTGAAGATAGGTCATAGGAACAAGATATATTTCCTCTTGTACTCCAATTCTCCGGCCAACATACAGTTTGATGTCCTAACTACTTGTGGTACCTGCATTTTAACTTCCTTTGATTTATGTCTGAACACTCTGAACACCTTGCGATCTCTTGCCATTTAAAAATGCTGCTCTTCCATTTTCTATCCACCAAAGTCAATGGCCTCATATTTTATTGCACTTTATTTCATTTACTTAGCCTGCCCAGATCGACCTGAAGACACAAGGGCTACAGATGCTGGAATCTGAAGCAAGCTGCTGGAATCTGAAACAAGCTGCTGGAGGAACTCAGTGGTCCAGCAGCATCTGTGGGGGGGGGGGGGGGGTGGGGAAGGAATCGTCAACATTTCGGGCTGAAACCCTGCATCAGGACCGAGAGTGGAGAGGGGAGGCGGCCGGTACAAAGAGGAGAGGTTGAGTGGTGAGATGGGAGCCTGAGGTGATTGGTGGACTGAGGAGGGTGTAAGATGACGGGCAGGTGGTGCCAGTAGGGGAGGGGGGTGGGGGTGGAGTTGAGAGACAGTGGAAGGTGAATTGACAGATGGAGGAAGACAGAGAAAAAAAATGAGAGGCGGATGGAACAAGGTGAGGGAGGGGAGGGTGGAGGTTGGCAACAGCTGCTGGAGGGAGAGAAGCAGGAACGTAAAAGTTCCCAGTGCTGAGCTCAGAGAGGTAAAGGAGGAGAGGACGGGAACCATTCGGGGAGAGGTGAAGGGCGGATGGAACCGCAACCAGATCGGGTGGGGTGGGGGAATGCTGTGTGGGGGGAGCCTGTAGATGAACTGTGTGTGTGAAGTGGGTGGATGGAACCAGGATGGGGAGGGACATGAAGGTGTGTGATCTGGAGGCTGGGGGGGATGTTGGGAAAGGGGACACGGATGGGAAGGAGAGGGAAGGGGCTAAAGAACCCACCAGAGGGCAGGGTTACATAAATTTGGAAAAGCCAATGTTCATGCCACTGGACTGCAAACTACCCAGGCAGGTGTCGTTCGTCCAGTTTGCGCTGGGCCTCACCCTGGCAGTGGAGAAGGCCGAGGATGGACAGATTGGTGTGGGAATGGGAAGGGGAATACAAATGACATGCTAGGAGGCTCAGGATGGCCACTGCGGACAGAGCACAGGTGCTCTGCAAAATGGTCACCCAGTCTGTGCTTGGCCTCACCGATGTAGAGGAGGCCACATCAGGAGCACCGAATTCAGCAGGCAAGGTTGAAGGATGTGCATGTGAATCTTTGCCTTACCTGGAAGATCTACCTGAAGCCTCTCTGAATCCTCCTTGCAAAGTACACTGGGACATAGAACAATACAACACAGGACAGGCCCTTGGCCCACAATGTTGTGCCAAACTAATTAAACCTTATTAACAGAGTCACAGAGCACGACAGCACAGAAACAGTCCCTTCAGCCCATCTAGTCCTTGCCACCTGACCTTCTGCCTCTTCCCATCTTCCTGCACCCGAACCATATCCTTCCAAAACCCTCCCATCCATGTACCTACCTGAACCTCTCTTAAATGTTACAATTGAACCCACATCTACCACTTCCACACTCGCACCACCCTCTGAGTGAAGAAGTTTCCCCTCAGATTCCCCTTAAATATCTCACCTTTTACCCTAAACCTATGGTTCTAGCCTCACCCAACCTGAGGGGAAAAAGCCTGCATACATTCACCCTATCTATACCCCTCATTCTCCTGCACTTCAGGGAATGAAGTCCTAACTTATTCAACCTTTCCCTATAACTCAGATCTTCAAGTCCCGGCAAAATCGTTGTAAATTTTTTTAGCACTCTTTCAAACTTATTGATATCTTTCCTGTAGGTAGGTGACCAGAACTGCACACAATACTCTAAATTCAGCCTCACCAAAGTTGTATAACTTCAACATAACATCCCAACGCCTGTACTCAATGCCCTGATTTATGAGGCCAAAGTGCCAAAAGCTCTCCTTACGACCCTATCTACCTGTGACGCCACTTTCAAGGAACTATGGATCTGTATTCCCAGGTTTCTTTGTTCTACTGCTCACCTCAGAGCCCCACCATTCACTGTGTCAGTCGTACCCTGATTTGTCCTCCCCAAGTGCAACATCTAACACTTGTCTGCATTAAATTCCATCTGTCATTTTTCAGCACATTTACTTAGCTGGTCAAGATCACGCTGCAAGCTTTGATAGCCTTCCTCGCTGTCAACTATGCCCCCAATCTTGGTGTCATCCACAAATTTGCTTATCCAGTTTACCACATTATCACCCAAATCATTAATATAGATGATAAACAACAACGGACCCAGCACCGATCCCTGTGGCACACCACTAGTCACAGGCCTCCAGTCAGAGAGACAACCATCTACTACAACTCTCTGGCTTCTCCCGCTGAGGCAATATTGAATCCAATTGACTACTTCATCCTAAATGCCAAGCGACTAAACCTTCTGGACCAGCCTCCCATGTGGGATTTTGTCAAAGGCCTTGCTAAAGTCCATGTAGACAACATCCACCGCCTTTCCCTCATCGACCTTCTTGGTAACCTCCTTGAAAAACTCTATAAGATTGTTTAGATATGACCTACTACACACAAAGCCATGTTGACTATCCCTAATCAGGCCCTGTCTATCCAAATACTTATATATCCTGTCCCTTAGAATACCTTCCAATAACTTACCCACGACTGATGTCAGGCTCACCGGCCTATAACTTCCTGGCTTATTCTTAGAGCCTTTCTTAAACAACGGAACAACATTAGCTGTCGTCCAGTCCTCCAGCACCTCACCCCACCTACTCCCTCTTCCCTGCACATTAACCATATCCCTCCCTTCTCTTCCTGCCTAAGAGTGTCTTAAATGCTCCAATGCTTTCTGCCTCCACCATCACCCCTGGCAGCACATTCCAGGTGTAAAAAAAATCTCATCTCTTGCCTCTCTCAGTAACCTGGGGTATATCCCATCAGCCCTGTGGATTTAACCAACTTAATGTTTTTCAAGAGACCCAATACCCTCCTTCCTAATCTCGAAATGCTCTGGCATCTCCACTCTGATCTCACTGTCCTCTACATCCTTCCTCTCAGTAAATTCCAGCGCAAAGAACTCATTTGGGATATCGCCCACATCCACTGCCTCTAAGTATGTTCCCTCCTTTATCCTTGAGCGGTCTCCCTAGTTATCCTCTTGTATGTGTAGAATGCCTTGGGATTCTCTTTAATCCTACTCACCAAGGACTTTTCATGACCCCTTCTAGCTCTCCTAACTCCCTTCTTCAGTTTGTTTCTGGCTCCTTTATAGTTCTCAAGCACCCTGTTCAATGCCAGCTTCCTCAGCCTTACATACATTTCCTTCTTTTTCTTGACTAATTTAACGACATCCAGGGCTCCCGTAACTTGCCATCCTTTCCTTCCCTGTTACTGGAACAAGGCAGTCCTGAACACTGTGCAGCTGGTCTTTAAACAAGCCCCACATGTCAAATGTGAATTTGCCTGAAAACAACCCTTCCCAATTAACTCTCCCTAGTTCCTGTCTGATGCCCCCATAATTTTCCGTTCCCAATTCAATGCTTTCTTGTAAGGGCCACCCTTACCCTTATTCATTGCTACCTGGCCAGGTTCATTCCCCACGACAAGATCCACTACAGCCTCCCCTCCAGTTGGACTATCCTCATACTGCTTCAAGAAACCCTCTTGGACACACCTAGGAAATTCTGCCTCGTCTAAACCTCTTGTACCTCATATTTATCTGGATTGTGTTTTACTTCCGTTCTAATTGTGGAGTGACCATTGTGTGAGTGGCTCAGTGTAAGAGTGGGACTTGAGGCTTTGGCTCAAGAAGCTTCAGCGTGAAGAGGCGGAGTATGTGAGTGAAGGCTGAGGTGAGGCTCAGGTAAGGTCTCTTTTTCTAATTGCACAGTTCAGAGCACTGGGAATGGCAGGCAGGGCAGTAGTTTGCTCCTCTTGCAGGATGTTGGAAATCAGGGAGACCATCCAGCTCCAATTCCCTAACACAGTCTGTAAGGCTGCAGCACCTTACAGACTGTGTTAGGGAATTGGAGCTGGATGAACTCTGGATCATTCAAGAAACTAGGAGATGATAGACAGGAGTTACTGGGAGGTAGTCACACCTAGGTTGCACGATGTAGGTAGCTGGGTGACCATCAGGGGAGGGAAAGGGAACAGGTCAGTGCAGGTACCCCTGTGGCCGTTCCTCTCAATAACAAGTATATTGTTTTAGATACTGTTGGGGGGACACCCTACCAGGGGAAAGCCATAGCGGTCAGGTCTCTGGCATTGAGTCTGACTCTGTGGCACAGAGGGAAAGGGGGGAGATTGTGGTGGTGATAGGGCATTCATTGGTTAGGGGAACTGATAGGAGATTCTCTGGACCAGAATGAGATTCCCGGATGGTAAGTTGCCTGCCAGGTGCCAAGGTCAGAGACATCTCGGATCGAGTCCACTGCATTCTTAAGGGAGAGGGAGATCAGCCAGAAGTCGTGGTGCTCATTGGTACCAACAACATAGATAGGAAAAGGACGAGGTCCTGAAGAGGGAATATAGGGAGTTAGGAAGGAAACTGAAAAGCAGGACCTCAAGGCTGGTAATCTCTGGATTGCTGCCTGTGACACGCACCAGTGAGGACAAGAATGGGAAGATATGGCAGAAGAATGCATGGCTGAAGAGTTGGTGCAGGGGGCAGGGTTTCAGATTTGTGGATCTCTGGGATCTCTTCTGGGGAAGGTACGACCTGTACAAAAGGAATGGGTTACACCAGAACTTGAGAGGGACCAATGTCCTTGTGGACAGGTTTGCTGGAGCTGTTGGGGAGGGTTTAAACTAGTTTGAAGGGGGATGGGAAACTGAGTGTTCGGTCAGATGATGGAGCAGTTGGTGTAAAGGTGGATGCATTATGCGGAGAGACTGTGAGGAAGGATAGACAGTGGACAGGTCATAAACAAAGTTTATGACAAAAATAACAGGGTTGTTTTCATGGGACACTTCAACTTCCCTAATATTGATTGGCACCTCCTGAGTGTAAAAGGTTTAGATGGGGCAGAATTTGTTTGGTGTGTCCAGGAAGGATTCCTGACATAGTATGTGGACAGTCTGAATAAAGGAAAGGCCAGACTGGATCTAGTACTAGGCAATGAACCTGCATTTTGGAGATCGTGACCACAATTCCCTGACCTTTTGCATAGCCATGGTCAGGGATAGGAGCAGACGATATGGGAAAGCTTTTAATTGGGGGACGGCTAATTACGCTGGTATTAGGCAGGATCTTGGGAGCATAAATTGGGAACAGATGTTCTCAGGGACATGCACAGAAGAAACGTGGAGGCTGTTAAGGAAACGACTGCATGGGGTTCTAGATAGGTTTGTCCCACTGAGACAGGTATTGGTGTTGGTTTATTATTGTCACTTGTACTGAGGTACAGTGAAAAACTTGTCTTGCATACTGATTGTACAGGTTAATTCATTACACAGTGCAGTTACATTGAGTTAGTACAGAGTGCATTGAGATAGTATAGGTAAAAACAGTAACAGTACAGAGTAAAGTGTCACAGCTACAGAGAAAGTGCAGTGCAATAAGGTGCAAGGTCACGACAAGGTAGATCGTGAGGTCATAGTCCATCTCATCGTATGAGGGAACTGTTCAATAGTCTTATCACTGTGGGATAGGATGGTAGAGTAAAGGAACCGTGATTGACAAGAGAGGTGAAATATTTAGTCAAGAGGAAGAGGAAGAATACTTAAGCTTTAGGAAGCAAAAATCAGGCAGAACTCTTAAGAATTACAAGGTAGCTAGGAACGAACATAAGACGGAATTTAGGAGAGCTAGAAGGAGACATGAGAAGGTCTTGGCAAGTAGAATTAAGGAAAACCTCAAGGCGTTCTACACGTACGTGGGGAACAGGAGGATGAATGGAGTGAGGGTAGGACCACTCAGGGATAAAGGGGGAAACATGCCTGGAGATGGAGGAGATAGGGGGGTCCTTAATGAATACTTTGCTTCAGTGTTCACTAGGGAGAGAGACTTTGATGAATGTGAGGCCAGCGTAGAACAGGCTAATGTGCCATTGCATGTTAAGGTTAAGAAAGAGGTAGTGTTGGAGCTTCTGAGAAACATTAGGATAGATAAGACCCCGGGACCGGATGGGATATACCCCAGGTTACTATGGGAAGTGAAGGAAGAGATTGCTGGGGCATTGGCGATGATATTTGCATTCTCCCTGGCCACAGGAATGGTACCAGAGGATTGGAGGATGGCAAATGTTGTTCCCTTGTTCAAGAATGGTAGCAGGGATAATCCTGGGATAATCCTGTAAGTCTTACATCAGTGGTGGGCAAGCTATTGGAGACGATTCTTTGGGACAGGATTTACGAGCATTTGGAGAAGCACAGTCTTATTAGGAATAGTCAGCATGGCTTTTTGAGGGGCAGGTCGTGCCTCACAAGCCTAATTGAGTTTTTTGAAGAGGAGACAAAACAAATAGATGAAGGTAGAGCAATGGATGTGGTGTATATGGACTTCAGTAAAGTGTTTGACAAGGTTCCCCATGGTAGGCTCATCCAGAAAATCATGAGGCATGGAATCCATGGAAACTTGGCTGCATGGATTTAGAATTGGCTTGCCCACAGAAGGCAGAGGGTGGTAGTAGATGGAGAGTATTCTGCCTGGAGCTTGGTGACCAATGGTGTTCCACAGGGATCTGTTCTGGGACCCCTGCTCTTTGTGATTTTTATAAATGACTTGGATAAGGAAGTGGAAGGGTGGGTTTGTAAATTTGCTGATGATATGAAGGTTGGAGGGGACATGGATAGTGTGGAAGGTTCTCTTAGGTTACAACAGGATATGGACAGGATGCAGAGTTGGGCAGAGAAGTGGCAGATTGAGTTCAATCTGGAAAAGTGTGAAGTGATACACTTTGGAAGAACTAACATGAAGGCAGAGTACAATGTTAATGGCAGGATTCTTAGCAGTGTGGAGGTACAGAGAGATCATGGGGTCCAAGTCCATAGATCCCCCAAAGTTGCCGCGCAAGTTGATAGGGTGGTTAAGAAGGCGTTTGGTGTGCTCGCTTTCATTAGTCGGGGAATTGAGTTCACGAGCTGTGAGGTAATGTTACAGCTCGAAAAACTCTGGTTCAATCACACTTGGAGTACTGTTTTCAGCTCTGGTCTCCTCATTATTAGAGAGCACGTCTTATGATAAAGTTTGAGTGAGCTAGGGCTTTTCTCTTTGGAGTGATGTAGGATGAGAGGTGACTTGATAGAGGTGTATAAGATTATGGGGGCATAGATAGAGTGGACAGCCAGCACCTTTTCCCCAGAGCAGCAATGGCCAATAGCAGAGAACATCCGTTTAAGGTCAGAAGAGGAATTCAGGGGAGATGTCAGAGGTAGGTTCTTCACACAGAAAGTGGTAGGTGCCTGGAACACACTGCTGGGGGTGGTTGTTGAGGCTGATACAATAGGGACCTTTAAAGGACTCTTAGATAGGCACATGGAAGTAAGAAAAATGGAGGGTTCTGGGCTGTGCAGGAGGGAAGGGTTAGATTGGTCATGGAGGAGGTGTTCATATAGGTCGGCACCACACCGTGGGACGAAGTACTGTGCTGTACTGTTCTATCTTCCACGTAATTGTGTTTTCTTGCAAAAATTGTATATAGTTTATGTTTAATTTACATTTTTCTTGTGAATGCTGCTCATGTGATGCTGTGTGCCTGTGATGCTGCTGCATGTAAGGTTTTCATTGCACCTGTGCACACATGGACTTGTGCATCTGACAATAAACTCGACTTTGACTTTGTTTGAAAGCCATTCGCCAATCCTCAGCCCACATACCCAGCTGATCAAGATCCCCCTGTAATTTTTCAAAACCTTCTGCACTGTCTACAACACCAGCTATTTTAGTATCATCCACAAATTTACTAACCATGCTTTGTACATTCCCATCCAAATTGTTTACATAAATTACAAACAACAAAGGTCCCAGCACTGACCCCTGTGGCACACCACTAGACACAGGCCTCCAGTCTGAGAAACAACCCTCAACCATCACCCTCTGCTTCCTACCACTGAGCCAATTATGAATCCAATCTGCTATTTCCCCCTGTATCCCATGCGATCTAACCTTCCAGACTAGCCTGCCATGAGGACCTTGTCAAGGGCCTTGCTAAAGTCCATATCACCAACATTCACTGCCCTACCCTCGTCAACCCTCTTGGTTACCTCTGAAAGGACTCCAAGAGATTTGTCGGACACCACTTCCGAAGCACAAAGCCCTGCTGACTGTCCCGAATCAGACCCTGTCTCTCCAAATGTTGGTAGATCCTGTCCCCCAGAATCCCCTCCAGCAAGTTACCCACCACCGATATCAAACTCACCGGCCTCTAGTTTCTTGGCTTGTTTTTGCTCCCCTCTTTAAACAATGGTATCACGTTAGCCATTCTCCAGTCCTCCAGAACCTTACCTGTGGCCAGAGATGAACCAAATATCTCTGCAAGGGCCTCTGCAATTTCTTGTCTAGCTTCGCACAAGGTCCGAGAATGCACTAGGTCAGGCCCTGTGAATTTATCCACCTTAACGCACTTTAAGGCCTCCAATACCTCCTCCCTGCTAATTCGTATGTGGTCCAAGACATCACCACTCATTTCCCCTATTTCCTTAGCTTCCATCATTTTCTCCACAGTAAAATCTGGAGAAATATTCCTTAAAAATCTCTCCCATTTCCTTGGGTTCACACACAGACATCCATGCTGATCTTTAAGGAGACCTATTCTCTCCCTAGCCACCCTTCTGCAGTTAATATACCTGTAGAATCTCTTGGGGGTTTTACTTCGCCTTGCCTGCCACATCCTTTCTAGTATCCACTTTTTGCCCTCCTAACTTCTCTCTTAAATGCACTCCTACACTTCTTGTAGTCATCAAGATATTCCCAATTTCCCAACTGCTTATACGCAATGTATTCCTCCCTCTTTTTCTTAACCAGAGCCTCAATATCTCTCATCAACCAGGGTTCCCAAAACCTGCCAGCCTTACCCTTCACTCTAACAGGAACATGCAGGCCCTGAACTCCTGACATCACACTGTCTGCCTCCCAGCTGGCAGACACTCCTTTCCCTGCAATCAATCTCTGCAAGGTCCCGCCTAATGGCTCCAAAATTCGCTCTGCTCCAGTTCGGGACCTTAACCTGTGAACCGGTCATATCCTTCTCCATAACTATTTTAAAACTAATACAATTATGGTCACTAGAACCAAAATGCTTGCTGACAGACACTTCCACCACTTGCCTTACCTCATTCCCCAGGAGAAGGTCCAGTGTTGCACCCTCTCTAGGTAGTTCCCTCTATATTTTGATCCAGGAAGCTTTCTTAGACACATTTCATAAATTCCACTCCTTCCAAGCCTCTTACACGATGGTTGGCCCAGTGAATATTAGGGAAGCTAAAATCTCCCACTTGCTTTCATTGTCTACAGTATTATCCACTGATTTCTCATCAGCCACTCTACTACTCTAGTTTAAAGCCTCCTGAGTAACACTAGCAAATCTCTTAGCCAGGATATTGGTCCCCTTCTGGTTCAAGAGTAATCTGCGTCTCTTGTACAGGTCATCCCTACCCCAGAAGGGATCCTAATGACCCAAGAATTCAAATCCCTGCCCATCACACCTACTCCTCAGCCACGCATTCATCTGAGCTTTGTATTTCTACCCTCATTAGCACATGGCACTGGGAGTAATCCAGAGATCACTACCCTTGAGGTCCTGCTTTTTAAGTTCTCTCCTAACCCCCTATATTCACTGTGCAGGACCTCATCCCATTGGTACCAACATGCAACATGACCTCTGGCTGCTCACCTCCCCTCTTGAGAATGTTCTGCAACCGCTCTGAGGCATCCTTGACCCCAAGAGGTAACACACATCCTGGCATCTCTTTTGCAGCCACAGAATCTACTGACTGTTCCCCTGACTATCGAGGCTCCTATCACTACCTGAATAAGTCCCATCGACCACTACCCTCTGTCTTCTACAGGCAAGTCAATTCTGAATCCAAACAGCCAAGTCACCAAGGATCAGATGTATCTTAAGCTTCTATATGATGTTCCCAGGAGGGACTTTGTCAAACGCCTTACTAAAATCCATGTAGACAACATCCACAGCTCTACCCTCGTCAATCACCTTCGTCACCTTCTTGGAAAAACTCAATCAAGTTGGTAACACTTGACTTGCCCTGCACAAAGCCATGCTGACTGACCCTAACTAGGTGTGGGTTTTCCAAATGCTCATAAATCTGATGCCTAAGAATCTTCTCCAATAGCTTCCCTACCAGTGGTGTGAGACTCACCGGTCAATAGGTTCCAGGATTATTCCTCTTTCTCTTCTTGAATAATAGAACAATATTAACCACTCACCAGTCCTCCAGGATCTTGCCTGTGGCTGGAGAGGACAAAAAGATCTTGGTCCAGGCCCCAGCAATCTCATCTCTCGCCTCTCTCAATAACCTGGGGTATATCCCATCAGGCCCTGGGGACATCCACCTTAAGATTCTTTAAGAGACCCAACGCTACTCTTTTCTTTATCTCAAAATGCACCAGCATATTAGCGCACTCCACACTGACCTCACTACCCTCCACAGCCTTCTCCTTGGTAAACACCAACACAAATTTAGTACATTGCCCACATCCTCCTCCTCCAAATACATGTTCCCTCCTTTATCCTTCAGTGGTCCTACCCTCTCCCTAGTTATCCTCTTGCTCTTGATGTATCCATAGAATGCCTTGGGATTCTCTTTAATCCTACTTGCAAGGACTTTTCATGGACCCTCCTGGCTCTCCTAATTCCCTTCTTAAGTTCTTTTCTGGCTTCTTCATAATCCTCAAGGGCTCAATTTGATTTTAGCTTCCTGAACCTTACATACATTTCTTTTTACTTCTTGACTAAATTCACCACCCCCTCAACATTTAAGGTTCCATAACCCTGCCATCCTTGTCCTTCCATCTTACTGGAACATCCCTGTCCTCTACTCTGTGCAGTTGGTCTTTAAACACCCTCCACATGTCAGGTGTGGACTTGCCCAAGAACAGCTGGTCCCAGTTAACTCTTTCTAGTTCTTGTCCAATACTCTGGTAGTTTGCCCTGCCCCAATTTAATTATCTCCTGCAGGGTCCGTACTTACCTTTATCTATCGCCATCTTAAAACTTACAGAGTTGTGATCACTGTTCCCTAAATGTTCTCCCACTGAAAGGTCAGTCACCTGGCCAGGCTCATTACCCAACACCAGGTCCAGTACAGCCCCTCCTCTCACTGGACTACCTACATGCTTATTTAAGAAACTCACATTAAAAATTCTGAAAAATAAAAATGCACCTGACAAATTCTGCCCCATTTAAACCTCTCGCACTAAGGAGGTCCCAGTCTATACTGAGGAAATTGAAGTCGCCCATGACAACAACCTTTTTGGTTTTACGCCTTTCCTTAATCTTCCTGCATATCTGTTCTTCAATGTCCCGGTGGCTATTGGGGGGCCTGTAGTATAATCCCATCAGAATGATTGCAGCTTTCTTATTTTTGAGTTCTACCCATATAGACTGAGTGGATGAGCCCTCCATCATGTCCCCTCTGAGTGCAGCTGTGATATTTTCCCTAAATAATAGTGAAACTCCCCCACCCCCACATGTTTTAACTCCCTCTCGCTATATCCCTGGAATATTAAGCATCCAGTCGTGTCCCTCTCTCAACCAAGTCTCCGTAATGGCCACAACATCACAGTTCCATGTACTGATCCATGCTCTAGGTTCATCACCCTTACCCTTAATATTCCCAGCATTAAAGTAAACACACTTCAACTCATTCTTCCCATTGTGTCTATTACTTTGCTCCTGCCTGTCCTTCCTTACAGATTTACTTGGGATTGAGGATTGAGAGCAATCTACCTTGCTCTCAATCCCTTCACTTTCTGACCTGGGGCTCTGGTTCCCCTCCCCCTGACAAGCTAGTTGCACCCCTGCTGAGTTGTCCCAGATACTAATTGTTACATCACCAGCTTGGTAACCTAACCACTGCAAAACGACCATTTGAATAGGGACAAGCAGAAGGCACAGTGCATGGCTGAGTGGGTTCATGGGTCAGGCGATGTGCAGGGTGTAGGGTGTGTAATGAGAAGGGAAGTGGGTGTTGCTTGACAATGCATGTTGTAGTTGGAATGGTCACTTTGGATGCTGGGAAAAGAGGGGCAGGAAAGATGTGTCACTCTGGAAGTGTTAGATTTTATGGGAAAGAGCTGCTGATTGTTAAAACTGGAGGGACGGAAGGTGTGGAGAAATGGAAGCTGGTTGGGAAGAGTGGAGATGAGAACAAAAGTATAGTAAGTGAAACAAATGTGCTGGAGGGCCCTGTTTACTGCAGTGGAAGGGAAACCATGACCGAGGGAAAGGAAGTCATTGATGGGGAAGGTGACAGAGTCAGAGAACCAGGAGCCTGGAATTGAGTCCTTACAGGAGGCCTGGCAAAAATGAAGCATTGGGAGTCTGTGGGCTCACGGTGATACTGGTCATGAACTATCCCCTGAAATAGAGGCGGAGAAGTTGAGAAGGGGAAGGAACTAGCTGGAGGTAGACCAGGTAAAGTGAGAGCAGGATGGGATCAGAGCTGCTTCCTGCTCTCATTCAGAAGTTGAAAATTTCAGAGATTTTGATTTCTTTACCCTGAAGAAACTGCCGATTGAATTCTGGTCCCTAGTCCTGTGTTTGTGGATCCAATCTGAGGCAGTGATTTGTGGGATAATGACAACTAAAGTTCCAGCTCTGAAACAGAGGATTCTTGATCTGAGCGACTTGCCCATGGAGGCACATTTTAATACCATACCTGTTTAAGCTTCACTTCAGAGTTAACAGAAACATCACACAGATGGCAATGGAAAATCTTTTCTTGTAATCCAGAGTTGGTCTTCTGTGTGTGGTGATTGGATGGTTGCCTTGGGTAAGCCTTTATTGGGCCCAACCCATTCTGAGCATCCACCATCGCCTGATGTTTTGTGCCTGGATTGGAAACAGATGGACAAACGTTGCCTTTTCATTCCTCCAAATATTGCACTGAATACTTTCACATTCAGCAAATCACAGAGGCGCCTTTTGCACCAGACAGCCACCCAGTTAGTCTTTTACAAATGTGGGCAACAGATGTAAATATATTGCCATGGTGGTTTCTCAGCTGACAATCAATACTTACATTAAACAAAAGCCCACAAGTTGGTTCATTGTATTCCAAATGCACTAAAGTTGAGATCACCTTCACCGTTGCATCCCCATATTAACACACCACTTACAATAATTACCTGTGTTACTATGAGCCTCAATGAACATAATCCATTTCTGAGATCAACCACACTGTCCCTTCAAACACACTGTGACCAGCATCACTGTCCCGCAGTGTTCAGCACACTGTCCAATCACACGGAGTGAGATCCAGCACACTGTCCAATCACACGGAGTGAGATCCAGCACACTGTCCCATCACACGGAGTGAGATCCAGCATACTGTCCAATCACACGGAGTGAGATCCAGCACACTGTCCAATCACACGGAGTGAGATCCAGCACACTGTCCAATCACACGGAGTGAGATCCAGCACACTGTCCCATCACACGGAGTGAGATCCAGCATACTGTCCAATCACACGGAGTGAGATCCAGCACACTGTCCCATCACACGGAGTGAGATCCAGCACACTGTCCCATCACACGGAGTGAGATCCAGCACACTGTCCAATCACACGGAGTGAGATCCAGCACACTGTCCCATCACACGGAGTGAGATCCAGCATACTGTCCCATCACACGGAGTGAGATCCAGCATACTGTCCAATCACACGGAGTGAGATCCAGCATACTGTCCAATCACACAGACTGAGATCAGTATACTGTCCAATCACATGGAGCGAATTGAGTCTCCCGGACCCAGCACATTGACTGCCACACTGCACTGACTAACACTAGCTTAACTGTCCCCTGTACAGGATAGAAATCAGTCTCACTGTCCAGTCACGATGACTGAAATCAGTTTCATTGCCCGTCACATTCATTCATCAGCCACATTGTCTGAATTCCCATTGTTCAGGCTGGATACCACTGTCTAACATATTCAATGCTTAACATGTGCTCTTCTCTACATCAGAGAAACCAAACAAAGACTGAGTGATCACTTTGCAGAATACCTTGCTTCAGTCCCCGTCACTTTAACTTTCCCGTTACTTTAAATTTCCATCCCACTCCCTATCTCCCTGTCTGTTGCTTCCCATACTTTTCCAGCAAAGCCCAATGTATGTTTCAGGAGCAGCACCTCATCTTCCATCTGGACACATTGCAACATTCCCTAATCTAAGATGTGATATCTGAGATACAACATTGTGCTGTTGTATCAAAACTGGCCAGGGCTGCTGTGAGTTTATCCAGCTGTAACATTAACTCAGTTTTCTCTCTCTTAGGGATAAGATTTCTGAGCATTTGGAAAACCATGGCCTATCAGGGACAGTCAGCATGGCTTTGTGCAGGGCAGGTCATGTCTTACAAACTTGAATGAGTTTTGCAGGGAGGTGACGAAGGTGATTGATGAAGGTGGAGTTGTGTGTGTTGTCTAATTGGACTTTAGTAAGGTGTTTGACAAGGTCCCTCATGGTAGGCCCATCCAGAAGATTAAGGTGCATGGGATCCATGGCTAGTGGTGTTCCGCAGGGATTCATACTGGGACCTCTGCCATTGGAGATGTATATAACTGACCTGGATAAAAATGTGGAAGGGTGGGTTAGTAAGTTTGGCAATGACAAAGATTGGTGGTGTCATTGCCAAAGTGATGTCGAGTATCCCATCAGGCTTTGGGACGATACCTTACCACCTTGGAAGAGATGTTGGAAGCCACAGAACAAAGGGGCGCAGTGAAGGAAATTCATATAATCAACACCTGGACAGTCTGAAGTGAGAACATCAATGGGACAGCTTTATAGCCCCGTGGACTATCCCATCATAAACATCCCACAGTGAGCAATCTGGAAGACAGGACAAGCAGATGGAGGTGTTTGGGACCTGACAAGTTGTGGAAAAGTAGACTAAAAATAAACACTCTGGTAATTTAGGAACCAAATTGTTAAAATAATTGTAGGATGGTGCCAGCAGCAATTTGAGGAAGTTCTGGAGACCAACCGCTGAAGAAGACCTTGAGTCAGGGACTCAGAAAAGAACTCGCCGAAATCGAACCCCAGCAGAGTTCATCAAGTGTGGATGATATCTGAATACAGGTTGTGAATTTTGGAAGTTGTGAAAGTAAACTAAAGAGTTGTACAAGTCACTAAATGAGTTGGGAAACTAAGGAATTGTTTGAAACTACATGGTGAATCTTTGAGTTGTTTGAATCAATTGTGATTAATAAAAAAGTATACTTGCTAGGCAAAGTCATTGTCAGGTGTGTATTTATCGTGTGCTGTATTGAATTGGTAGCAGTGGTGTTGTGGATAATGTAGAACATTGCCAAAGGATACAGTGGATAAAGGTCAGTTGCAGATATGGGTGGAGAAATCCTGGCAAGTGTGAGGTGCTGCACTTTAGGAGATCAAACATAAAGGTACAGTACACAGTTAATGGCAGAATCCTTAACAGCATTGATGTACAGAGAGATCTTGGGGTCCAAGTCCATAGCTCCCTGGAAGTGGCTGCACAAGTCGATGGGGTGATAAACTTCTTCAAATTGCTGCTGGCGCCATCCTACATGGGTGGTAGAAAATGGTGTATGGGATGCTTGCCTTTATTAGTCGAGGCATTGAGTTCAAGAGTCAGTAAGTTATGTTGCAGCTTTATAAAACTCTGGTTAGGCCTCACCTGGAGAATTGCATTCAGTTCTGCTCACCCCATTATAGGAAGGATGTGGGAGCTTTGGAGAGGGCGCAGAAGAGGTTTACCAGGATGCTGCCTGGATTAGAGGGCATGTGCTATGAGGAGAGGTTGGACAAACTGTTTTCTCTGGAGCTGCAGAAGCTGAGGGGAGACCTGATTGAAGTTTATAAGACTATGAGAGGTATAGATAGAGAGTCACACTGACTTTTTCTCAGGGTTGAAATGTCTAATACTAGATGACATGTGTTTAAACTGAGGGGGGACAAGTTCAAAGTAGGGCAGGTTTTTGACATAGAGGGCAGTAGGTGCCTAGAATGTGCTGCCAGGGGTGGTGGTGGAGGCAGCTACGATAGTGGTATTTAAAGGGGTGTTAGATAAGTATATGAATGTACAGAGAATGGGGGGATATGGACATTGTGCAGGCAGAAGGCTTTAGGTGTCATTAGCTTAATTAGTTTGGCTCAACATTGTGGGGCGAAGGGCCTGTTCCTGTGCTGTACTCTTCCATGTTCTACGTTCCCCAGACACCACCTGACCTGTTCGCGTCTCTGTTCTCAGTTTGGTTTGAGATTTCAGCAACAGCTCTTTCCTGCACTTCACAGCTGTTGACCTGCCAGGTATTTCCAGAATATTCTGTCAGGCACATCTCACTTACTGTGGTAGAATGTTTAACCTAATCCCTGTCCATGATAACTAACAGCAGCTTCAGTGTGTCTTCTGTGAAGACAGACACAAAGTATTTGTTTAATTACTCTGGCATTTATTTATTCCCCTTTATAGATGTGACCGATGGCACTGTCACTTCACACAGACTCCCGCCACTTTCTCAGTCCCAACTCACCGACTAGAAATCAGCCTCACTCTCCTGTCACACTGACTGATGTCAGGCTTGTCCCACCTCCACACTCTTCTGCCAAAGGATTTTACCAACAGCCATCAATGTCATTCCCCACTGCAGCCACTCAGACCTGCCTCATCTTCTCATCATTCTGAGTTGGGTCTGAGTGTCCCATTGTATCGACTGAGATTGCACCTGCTGCTCTGTCACAGGGACCTTGATTAGTCCAACCACCCCGTCACCAAATGAAAAGCCCACTCTTCCTCTACAGTTGCTGAGGTCAACCTCGTTGTCCAATCACACAAATGACATTGGCCTGATGTCAGGTTGCACCGACTGACATTAACTTCACTCCCCCATGCTTCGCTGCCCCATAGACTAAGATCGGTCACACTGCCCCATAGACTGAGATCGGTCACTGTCCCATCGACTGAGATCGGTCACTGTCCCATTGACTGAGGTCGGTCACACTGCCCCATAGACTGAGATCGGTCACACGGCCCCATTGACTGAGATCGGTCACACTGTCCCATTGACTGAGGTCAGTCACACTGCCCCATAGACTGAGATCGGTCACTGCCCCATTGACTGAGATCGGTCACTGTCCCATTGACTGAGGTCGGTCACACTGCCCCATAGACTGAGATCGGTCACACTGCCCCATTGACTGAGATCGGTCACACTGTCCCATTGACTGAGGTCAGTCACACTGCCCCATAGACTGAGATCGGTCACACTGCCCCATTGACTGAGATCGGTCACTGTCCCATTGACTGAGGTCGGTCACACTGCCCCATAGACTGAGATCGGTCACACTGCCCCATTGACTGAGATCGGTCACACTGTCCCATAGACTGAGATCGGTCACACTGCCCTATTGACTGAGATCGGTCACTGTCCCATTAACTGAGGTCAGTCACACTGCCCCATTGACTGAGGTCGGTCACTGTCCCATTGACTGAGATCGGTCACACTGCCCCATAGACTGAGATCAGTCACTGTCCCATTGACTGAGATCGGTCACACTGCCCCATAGACTGAGGTCGGTCACACTGCCCCATTGACTGAGATCAGTCACTGTCCCATAGACTGAGATCGGTCACTGCCCCATTGACTGAGATCGGTCACACTGCCCCATAGACTGAGATCGGTCACTGTCCCATTGACTGAGGCCGGTCACACTGCCCCATAGACTGAGATCGGTCACACTGCCCCATAGACTGAGATCGGTCACTGTCCCATTGACTGAGATCGGTCACTGTCCCATTGACTGAGGTCGGTCACACTGCCCCATTGACTGAGGTCGGTCACACTGCCCCATTGACTGAGATCGGTCACACTGTCCCATAGACTGAGATCGGTCACTGTCCCATTAACTGAGGTCAGTCACACTGTCCCATTGACTGAGATCGGTCACTGCCCTATTGACTGAGATCGGTCACACTGCCCCATAGACTGAGATCGGTCACACTGTCCCATTGACTGAGGTCGGTCACACTGTCCCATCACACTGAGTGAGTTTCACTGCACACAGGCTGCACACACACCTCAGTCTTTCTGCACAGATTGAGGTCAGCCTCAATGTCCTGTCACACTGACTGAAACAGACTCACAGTCTGGTCACATTGGCTGCAACCATCCTCACTGCTCACCGCGCTACCCGACGTCAGTCAGACTTTTCCATCACACCAGCAAACATTTGCCCCACTGTCCTCTTAAGATGGCTGAAAGGGCCTTCACTTTCCCCTTTACTTTGACTTAATTCAGGTCAGTGCCCAGGCACACTGAGATGTCTCACTCTCCTGTCACCGTGACTGAGATCAACTTCACCGACCAGTCACACGAACCCACCAACCCGTCACACGGACCCACCGCCCCCTCCCACGGACCCACCGACCCCTCCCACGGACCCACCGCCCCACCACACGGACCCATCGACCCCTCCCACGGACCCACCGCCCCACCACACGGACCCACCAACCCGCCAGGCTCACTGCCGCACTACAGAAGCTCACAGTTCCATCAGGGCTCCCACTGAGACTATCCGAACTCTCTCGCCGCGCCTCCTGATTTGAGCACCATTGAGCGATTGCTCAGATTGTTTAAACAAAGAATGGTTGGTGGGGAAATCAAAGATATGAGGTCGTTGCAGAAGGTGGTGCCATTGCAAAAGATCAATTGTGAGCTTGTTGAATGGAGAGCAAGCAGACAGAGTCTACTCCTGACTTTCCTCAGTTCCCAGGAACTTGTATTTGAACATCCGGAATAGATTTCTAAGGACTGGAAAAAACAATTTTTAATAAACTGAGAAACAACAGCAGTCTGTAAATGGCCCTTACCACCCTTGTGTGCTTCCAGTTGAGAAACTGAGTTGACATCCACTTTGCACAGTTGGCAGGACAATAACTTCGCTGTCTCCACTTCAGGCCGGCCGCTGGCAATCTCTGCATCAGCGGATGTCAGTGCAGGAGCTCCTGCGGCCATGGTTACGGTGAGCAAAGAGCCATCAGCTGAGAAAGGAGATGGGTGGATCGTTGAAACAGAGAGAGCAGATTGAGGCTATTTTTGAATAAACACAAGTTGATATTGATTCCACGTGGACTGTTATTTCAAAACCAAGATGTTAGGCTGTGGAAATGCAAAGGAAACGTGTAAATTCACCCCAGCACTGCCTGCTCCAGACTTTTCACCTGACCTCTGATCAGACTCCTGAGACGGATGGAGCTCCTGGAGAAGTTACATAAAAAGTCCCGATCCCACAGTCACCGCTAGTTCTCTGTGAAGATGCTGCGGGAAACAGGACAATCTTTACTAGTTCTCATTTAAGTAACAGATTTATCCGTTTAGTTTTTTCTCTTTTATTTTTAATACTTTAAACATTTATTTATAAAGCACGGTAACTGGTCCTTCTGGCCCAACGAGTCCGCGCCACCCAATTACAACCATGTTAACCTACTAACCCATACGTTTTTGGAATGTGGGAGGAAACCGGAGCACCCGGAGGAAACCCACGCAGTCACAGTGAGAAAGTACAAACTCTGTACAAACAGCGGAGGGAATTGAACCCCGATTGCTGGATCTGTAATAGCGTAACGCTAACCGCTACACTACCGTGCACATAACTTTCTGCAGTTCAAGAACTGCACTGTCTTCAGAAGGCAACGTAGAAAGGAAGAAAAGAGAAATCTTCTGGTGATCAGTGAAGACCACTTGGAGACTGGCCATTTGTAGCCAATGTAATCTCTTGTTATGTTCTTTCTCTCAAAAGAAACAGATAACTTAAAGAGTTAAATATAAAACACACACATAAATAGGAATTGTGAAGCTTTAAACAAATGAAAGTCACAATCACAAAAAAGCTCACTCAAAACACGATGCCCTTCGTTCCAGAGTGGGGCTGATGCCATCTTCCAGATCAACAATTGATGACTGGTGTCAGGTTACTCAAGAGTTTTAATTATTATAGAGTCATACAGCATGGAAACAGGCCCTTTGTCCCAACTCATCCATGTTGACTGTGTTGCCCATTGAGCTAGTCCCATCTGCCCACGTTTGGCCCATGGCCCTCTGAACCTGTCCTATCCATGTACTTATCTAGGTGGCTTTTAAATGTTGCTAATGTGCCAGCCTCAAACATTATTTCTGGCAGCTCGTTCCAAATACACACCACCCTTTGTGTGAAGAAGTTGCCCTGATGTCCCTTTTAAATCCTAGTCTACACAACCTCTCCTTGTAACTCAGGCCCCCAAGTCCAGGCAACATCCTGGTAAATCTTTCCTGCACTCTTTCTAGTTTAATAACATCTTTCCTATAATAGGGTGACCAAAACTGTGCACAATACTCCAAGTGCAGCCTCACCAACATCTGCGATATAACGTCCCATCTCCTGTACTCAATGCCCTGACCGTGCACCAAACACCTTCTTCACCACCTTATCTACCTGTGACGCCACTTTCAGTGAACTTTGCACTTGCACACCTAGGTCCCTCTGTTTCTTAACACTCCCCAGGGCCCTACCATTCACTGTATAAGTCCTACTGTGGTTTGATCCCCCAAAATGCTATACCTCATCTGGATTGAAAGCCATTTGCCAATCCCCAGCCCACATACCCAGCTGATCAAGATCCCCTGCAGATCTTGTGCTGATCAGCTGGCAGAAGTATTTGCGGACATATTTAACCTCTCCCTGCTTCAATCTCAGCTTCCCACCTGTTTTAAGAAGACCGTTATCATCCCAGTACCGAAGAAAAGCAAGGTAACATGCCTCAATGACTACCAACTAGTGGCTCTGACATCCACCATCATGAAGTGCTTTGAGAGGTTGGTCATGGCACACATCAACTCCAGCCTACCAGACAACCTGGACCCACTGCAATTTGCCCATCGCCAAAACAGGTCTACAGCGGATGCCCTCTCCCTGGCCCTAGACTCAGCTCTGGAGCATTTGGACAGTAAAGACACCTACGTTAGACTATTGTTTATTGACTACAGCTCTGCCTTTAATACAATACTCCCAAGCAAACTTGTCACCAAACTCCTAGACCTAGGACTCAACACCTCCCTCTGTAACTGGATCCTTGACTTTCTAACAAACAGACTGCAATCAGCAGGGATAGGCAGCAATACCTCTGGCATGATTATTCTCAACACTGGTGCCCCTCAGCCCCTCCAGTCTGCGTCCTCAGCCCTCTACTCTACTCCCTATACACTCACGACTGTGTGGCCAGATTCTGCTCTAACTCCATTTACAAGTTTGCAGATGATACCTCATATCTCAAACAGTGATAAGTCAGAGTACAGGAAGGAGATAGAGAGCTTAGTGGAATGGTGTCATGACAACAACCTTTCCCTCAATGCCAACAAAACAAAAGAGCTGGTCATTGACTTCAGGAAAGGGGGAGGTGTACATGCACCTGTCTGCATCAATGGTGCTGAGGATGAGATGGTTGAGAGCTTCAAGTTCCTAGGAGTGAACATCACCAACAGCCTGTCCTGGTCAAATCACATAGATGCCACGGCCAAGAAAGCTCACCAGTGCCTCTACTTCCTCAGGAGACTAAAGAAATTTGGTTTGTCCCCTTTGACTCTCACCAGCTTTTACTGATGCACCATAGAAAGCATCCAATCTGGATGTATCACGGCTCGGTACAGCAACTGCTCTGCCCAGGACCTCAAGAAACTGCAGAGAGTTGTGGACACAGCCCAGCACATCACGGACAGCAGCCTCCCCTCCTTGGACTCTGTCTCTACCTCTCGTTGTCTTGGTGAAGCAGCCAGCATAATCAAAACCCTCACCCACCCGGGACATTCTCTCTTCTCTTCTCTTCCATCAGGTAGAAGATAGAGGAGCCTGAGGGCATGTACCACCAGACTTAAGGACAGCTTCTACCCCACTGTGATAAGACTATTGAACGGTTCCCTTATACGATGAGATGGACTCTGACCTCACAATCTACCTTGTTGTGACCTTGCACCTTATTGCACTGCACTTTCTCTGTAGCTGTGACACGTTACACTGTACTGTTATTGTTTTTACCTGTATGACATCAGTGCACTCTGCACTAATGCAATGTAACCACACTGTGTAATGAATTGACCTGTATGACCGGTATGCAAGACAAGCTTTTCACTGCATCTCGGTTCAAGTGACAATAATAAACCAATACCATTACCAATAATTTTTCATCCACTTCCACACCATCTACAACACCAGCTCTTTTAGTTTCATTTGCAAACTCACTAACCATGTCTTGTACATTCACATCCAAATCGTTTCTCTAAATGACAAACAACAAGCCGTGGTTGTTTTCTTTTGCTGACCATTCATGTTTCAGGGGCTGCTGAAGACCTTTTCAGAAAGTTCCTGAATCCCATAAACTTTATTTACAAACTTCTCAGCAAAACTCACTGTTACTGTTGTAATGGTCACTTAAGTCTCCAAACTGTACACACGAACCAGTAACGCTGCCTATCTGAAGCTGTTGAATTAAGTGCTGAGTCTAGAGGGCTGCATTTGCCTAGTTGGAAGATAAGATGGTTCAGGACTAAACACTGAATTCAGCAATTTCATAGAAAAGCTGCAATGTTAACTCAGTGTTTCTCTCTCTACAGACGCTGCCTGAACTGTTGGGTATTTCTAGTGTTCACTTTTATTTCAGGTTCTGGAACTGGCAGCGTTTTGCTGCACATTCCCGCCATCGTTCTCCTTGTCTCTCCTCCACCTTCAATCTTCTATTTCCACCTCCCTGTGATAGCAATGCTTTACCACCCTCCCTGAGCAGGTATGTCCACCTCCCTGTGATAGCAATGCTTCACCACCCTCCCTGAGCAGGTATTTCCACCTCCCTGTGATAGCAATGCTTCACCACCCTCCCTGAGCAGTTATTTCCACCTCCGTGTGGTAGCAATGCTTCACCACCCTCCCTGAGCAGGTATTTCCACCTCCCTGTGATAGCAATGCTTTACCACCCTCCCTGAGCAGGTATGTCCACCTCCCTGTGATAGCAATGCTTCACCACCCTCCCTGAGCAGGTATTTCCACCTCCCTGTGATAGCAATGCTTCACCACCCTCCCTGAGCAGGTATGTCCACCTCCCTGTGATAGCAATGTTTCACCACACTCCCTGAGCAGGCATCACCATCCTCTTTGTTGTTCAGTTTCGAACTTTGCTCAGTGCTGATGTAAGATCTGAAACAGTAACCCCGCTGCTCTGCCCTCACACGCCGCCTTTGAGCAATTCCAGCACTTCCTGCACATATCTGCTCTCATTTGTTGCTGTACTGTACCTTATGCTTATAATATAAATTCCTGAATCTATCAATCAAATGTCACATAACTTTCCACTCTTTCTGAAACTGAGGCACTCTGCATTCTGCAGGCAACCTAACTTCCTTGGTGAACTACGTAGCTGGCACTACCAGTGATGTTCAATCACTACCTTTGCAGACAATGGAGCTGAGAGGAATGGATTTACAATATGTTCTAGGGAGCAGCAGCCAAAGGCCATACATGAAGCATCAGTGTTACAAACTAATGAGCTCTCCTCTCAATCAGCAATAGAACATAGAACAGTACAGCACAGGAACAGGCCCTTTGGCCCATGATATTCTACCAAACTAATTAAACAAGTAATTAAAAGCCTACCAAACTAATCCCTTCTGCCTACACAATGTCTATATCCCTCCATTCTCTGCACATCCATCTGCCTATCCAAGAGCCTCTTAAACACCTATGTCGTATCTGCCTCCACCACCACCCCTGGCAGTGTATTCCAGGCACCCATCACTCTCTGTGTAAAAAACTTGCCCCACACAGCTCCTCTGAACTTACCTCCTCTCACCTTAAATGCATGCCCTCCAGTATTAGACATTTCAGCTCTGGGGAAAAGATACCGGCTGTGTACTCTACCTATGCCTCTCATATTCTTATAAACCTCTATCAGGTCTCCCCACGGCCTCCATCGCTCCAGAGGAAACAACCCAAGTTTTCCCAACCTCTGTTCAACAAGCGGTAGAGGACAGCTAACTGAAAGTTAGATGGGCCGAAGGGCCTGTAACCCTGCTGGAAGACTCTATGACTGCAGGAGCAGCGGTGAGAACATTAGGACGAGTGGCAGAGGACAGCTAACCTTGCAGGTTTCAAAGCAGGAGGTGGAGCAAAGTGGTCTGATTGGCTAACTTGTGAAGAGGACAGCCAGTAGGAAGAATGCATGGTAAAGTGGAGCAGCCATTGTCAGGATTGGCAGTGTCCGAGTTCCTAAATGCAGTGTTTGAGGAATAAGCGCTGAGGCTCTGGCTCGTGAGGCTTTGGCGAGAGGAGGCTGAACTGATGAAGGAAACAGGTCAGGTCTGCTCAGTTCTTTTTAACTTTACACTTAAGAATGAGTGTAGTTGGGCAGTGGTGTGTTCCTCCTGCAGGACGTAAGAGATCAGGGAGACTCCTGGTGTCCCCAAGGATTACACCCATGGGATGTGTGCCCAGGTACAGCTCCCGACTGACCACTTTAAGGAACTGAAGATGGACTTGGATGTACTTGGAATCATCCAGGATGCCTAGAGCATCATAGACAAGAGTTTTAGTGAGGAGGTCACACCTAAGGTGCAGGCTTCAGAGAGTTGGGTGATCACCAGGAGAGGTAAGGGGAAGATACAGACAGTGCAGGGTCCACCTGTGGCCATTCCCCCCAGCAACAAGTATTCCCCTTTGGAGACTGCTGGGGGTGGGGTGGGGAAGGGGTGGAAATGACCTTTCTGGGCACAGCAGCAGTAGCCAGGTCAGCTCTGAGGCTCAGTGGGGAAGGGAGAAGTCAGGCAGGGCGATAGTGATCAAGGGGGAGGGTGAGCAGCCAGAGGTCGTGGAGCATGTTGGCACCAACCACATGGGTAGAGAGAGGGATGAGGTCTGCACAGTGAACATAGGGAGTTAGGAGAGAATGGAAGGAGCAGGACCTCAAGGGTAGTGATCTCTGGATTACTCCCAGTGCCATGTGCTAGTGAAGGTAGAAACAGAAAGATAGACTGAGGAGCTGGTGCAAGGGGCAGGGATTCAAGTTCTTGGGTCATTGGGGATCTCTTCTGAGGTAGGGGTGACCTGTACAAGACAGATAGGTTGCACTTGAACTGGAGGGGGACCAATATCCTGGCTGGGAGATTTGCTAGTGCTACTCAGGAGGGTTTAAACAAGAGTGGCCGTTGGATGGGACCCTGAGCAGTAGAGTGGCTGAAGAGAAATCAGGGGATAATATTGTAGCCAATGAGAGCAAATTTAGTTATCAGCATAGACAGGAGCACAGTAAAGGCAGAGGAAAGACCATTGGCTTAAACTGCACTAACTTCAATGCAAGAGGCTTGACAGATAAGGCAGATGAACTCAGGGCATGGATTGGCTCTGGGGACTGGGATGTTATAGCCGTAACAGAAACATGGCTGAGGGAAGAGCAGGAGTGGCAGCTCAATGTTCCAGGATACAGATGCGACTGACATAACAGAGGTGCAGGTAAGAGAGGAGGAGGAGACGCCTTCTTGATGAAAAAGGACAGAGCAACAGTCCTTAGAGAGGATATTCTTCAGGGATCATCCAATGAGGCTGTATGGGTAGAAGTTAGAAACAAGGGGATGGTCACTCTGATGGGATTGTATTGTAGGCCCCCAACAGTCAGCAGGAATTGGAGCAGGTATATAGAGAGATTGTAAGGTCCAGGGTCCAGGGTCCGGGATGTTTCAGATTGCGTCCAAGATATCCTGAAGGGGGAGGGAGAACAGCCAGAGGTCGTGGTACATATTGGTACCAACGTCATAGGTAGGGAAAGGAATGAGGTCCTGAAAGGAGGCTACAGAGAATTAGGAAGGAAGTTGAAAAGCAGGACCTCAAAGGTAGTGATTTCCGGATTGCTGCCTGTGCTAAGCGACAGTGGGTACAGGAACAGAATGAGGAGCAGGTTAAATGCATGACTGAGGGATTGGAATAAGGAGCAGGGATTCAGTTTTCTGGATCATTGGGGCCTCTTTTGGGGCAGGTATGACCTGTTCAAAGAGGACGGGTTGCACTTGAATCCCAGGGGGACCAACATACTGGCGGGAAGGTTTGCTAAGTCTACTGGGGAGAGTTTAAACTAGAATTGTTGGGGGGTGGGATCCGTACTGGAGAGACTGGAGAAGGGGTGTTTAGCTCTCAAATAGAGGAGGCTAGGAGTAAGTACCATAGGCAGGTGATAGAGAAGGGACGTGTTCAGACAGGTTGAGATGTGTCTATTTTAATGCAAGGAGTATTGTGAACAAGGTGGATGAGCTTAGAGCTTGGATCGATACTTGGAGCTATGATGTGGTGGCCATTACGGAGACTTGGATGGCTCCAGGGCTGGAATCGTTGATTCAAGTGCCGGGTTTTAGATGTTTCAGGAAGGACAGGAGGGAGGCAAAAGAGGTGGGGGAGTGGCACTGTTGATCAGAGATAGTGTCACAGCTGCGGAAAAGGTGGACGTCGTGGAGGGATTGTCTACGGAGTCTCTGTGGGTGGAGGTTAGGAACAGGAAGGGATCAATAACTTTATTGGGTGTTTTTTATAGGCTGCCCAATAGTGACAGGGTTATTGAGGAGCAGACAGGGAAGCAGATCCTAGAAAGGTGTGAGAATAACAGAGTTGTGATGGGGGATTTTAATTTCCCAAACATCGATTGGCATCTCCAGACAGTGAGGGGTTTAGATGGGGTGGAGTTTGTTAAGTGTGTTCAGGAAGGGTTCTTGACACAGTGTGTAGATGGACCTACAAGAGGAGAGGCTGTGCTTGATTTGGTATTGGGAAATGAACCTGGTCAGGTGTCAGATCTCTCAGTGGGTGAACATTTTGGTGATAGTAATCATAATTCTATCTCCTTTACGTTAGCACTAGAGAGGGATAGGAACAGACAGACTAGAAATGTGTTTACTTGGAGTAAAGGGAATTATGAGGCTCTCAGGCAGGAAATTGGAAGATTAAATTGGGAACAGATGTTCTCTGGGAAAAGTACGGAAGATATGTGGCAAATATTCAGGGGGTATTTGTGTGGAGTTCTGCATAGGCATGTTGCGATGAGACAGGGGAGTCACGAGAGGATACAGGAACCGTGGTGTACGAAGGCTATAATAAATCTAGTCAAAAGGAAAAGAAAAGCATACAAAAGGTACAGAGAGCTCGGTAATGTTAGAGATCTGGAGGAGTACAAGGCTAAAAGGAAGAGATTAGGAGAGCCAGAAGGGGACATGAGAAGGCCTTGGCGGGCTGGATTAAGGAAAACCCCAAGGCATTCTACAAGTATGTGAAGAGCAAGAGGATAAGATGTGAAAGGATAGGGCCTATCAAGTGCAGCAGTGGGAAAGTGTGTATGGATCCGGAAGAAATAGCGGAGGTAATTAATGAATACTTTACGTCAGTATTCACCACGGAAAAGGATCTGGGGTATTGTAGTGGGGACTTGCAGCGGCCGGAAAAGCTTGAGCATGTAGATATTAGAAAAGAGGTGGTGCTGAAACTTTTGGAAAGCATCAAGTTAGATAAGTCGCCGGGACTGGATGAGATGTATCCCAGGTTGCTGTGGGAGACAAGGGAGGAGATTGCGGAGCCTCTGACGATG
This sequence comes from Pristis pectinata, assembly GCF_009764475.1. NCBI lineage: Eukaryota > Metazoa > Chordata > Chondrichthyes > Rhinopristiformes > Pristidae > Pristis > Pristis pectinata. The sequence goes on from NC_067431.1 coordinate 561,812, forward strand.
ATCTTTGCATCGTCAATGGAGATGGGAGAGGTTCCGGAAGATTGGAGAGTTGCGATGTTGTTCCGTTATTCAAGAAGGGGAGTAAGGATAGCCCAGGGAAGTATAGACCGGTGAGTCTCACCTCAGTGGTTGGTAAGCTGATGGAGAAGATCCTGAGAGGCAGGATTTATGAACATTTGGAGAGTTATAATATGATTAGGAATAGTCAGCACGGCTTTGTCAGGGGCAGGTCCTGCCTTATGAGCCTGATTGAATTTTTTGAGGATGTGACTAAACACATCGATGAAGGGAGAGCAGTAGATGTAGTGTATATGGATTTCAGCAAGGCGTTTGATAAGGTACCCCATGCGAGGATTATGGAGAAGGTGAGGAGACATGGGATCCAAGGGGACATTGCAGTGTGGATTCAGAACTGGCTGGCCCACAGGAGGCAAAGGGTGGTTGTTGAAGGGTCGTATTCTGAGTGGAGGTCGGTGATCAGTGGTGTACCTCAGGGATCTGTACTGGGACCCTTACTCTTTGTGATTTTTATAAACAACCTGGATGAGGAAGTGGAGGGGTGGGTTAGTAAGTTTGCGGATGACACGAAGGTTGGGGGTGTTGTGGATAGTTTGGAGGGCTGTCAAAGGTTACAGCGGCACATAGATAGGATGCAAAGTTGGGCTGAGAAGTGGCAGATGCAGTTCAACCCAGATAAGTGTGAAGTGGTTCATTTTGGTAGGTCAAATATGTTGGTGGAATATAGTATTAATGGTAGGGCTCTTGGCAGTGTGGAGGATCAGAGGGATCTTGGGGTCCGAGTCCATAGGATGCTCAAAGCGGCTGAACAGGTTGACTCTGTGGTTAAGAAGGCATATGGTATATTGTCCTTCATCAATCAGGGAATTGAATTTAGGAGTCGAGAGGTATTGTTGCAGCTATGAAGGTCCCTGGTCAGACCCCACTTTGAGTATTGTGCTCAGTTCTGGTCACCTCACTGCAGGAAAGATGTAGAAGCCATAGAGAGGGTGCAGAGGAGATTTACAAGGATGCTGCCTGGAATGCGGAGCATGCCTTATGAAAGCAGGCCGAGGGAACTCGGCCTTTTCTCCTTGGAGAGACGGAGGATGGGGGGGACCTGATAGAGGTGTATAAGATGATGAGAGGTATTGATCGTGTAGATAGTCAGAGGCTTTTCCCCAGGGCTGAATTGGTGGCCACAAGAGGACATAGGTTTAAGTTGCTGGGGAGTAGATATAGAGGAGATGTCAGGGGTAAGTTTTTTACTCAGAGAGTGGTGAGTGCGTGGAATGGGCTGCCGGAAATGGTGGTGGAGGCTGATACGATAGGGTCTTTCAAGAGACTGTTAGATAGGTACATGGAGCTGAATGAAATAGAGGGCTATGGGTAAGCCTAGTAATTTCTAGGATAGGGACATGTTCAGCACAGCTTTGTGGGCCAAAGGGCCTGAATTGTGCTGTAGTTTTTCTATGTTCCTATAGTAGGGTAGTATTAATGGGAGATTTTAACTTCCTAATGTTGACTGGGCCAACCATCGTGTAAAAGGCTTGGACAGAGTGGAATTTGTGAAATTGTGTCCAAGCTATAGAGGGATGAACCAGAGAGGGTGTAACACTGGACCTCCTCCTGGGGAATGAGGGAGAGAAAGCGGCAAAAGTGTCTGTTGGGGAGCACTTTGGGTCCAGTGACCATAATGTTATTGGTATTTAAATAGTTATGGAGAAGGATATGACCAGTTCACAGGTTAAGGTCCTGAACTGGGGCAGAGCAAATTTTGGAGCCATTAGGCAGGACTTTGCAGAGGTTGATTGGGTGAGATTGTTTGCAGGGATAGGAGCGTCTGCTAGCTGGGAGGCAGACAGTGTGATGTCAGGAGTTCAGGGCCTGCACGTTCCTGTTAGGGTGAGGGGCAAGGCTGGCAGGTTTCAGGAGCTCTGACTGATGAGAGATACTGAGGCTCCGGTTAATAAAAAGAGAGAGGCATACACTGTGCATAAGTAGTTGGGAACTAGGGAATATCTTGACGACTACAAGAAGTGTAGGCGAGCACTTGCAGAGTCATAGTCATAGAGTCATACAGCATGGAAACAGGCCCTTTGGTCCAAATCACCCATCCTGACTGTATTGCCCAGCGAGCTAGTCCCTTCTGCCCACATTTGGCCCATGGCCCTCTAAACCTCTCCTATCCATGGACATGCAGATGGCTTTTAAACGTTGCTAATGTGCCCACCTCAATCACGATTTCTGGCAGGTCATTCCAAATACACACCACCCTTTGCATGAAGAAGCTGCCCCTGATGTCCCTTTTAAATCTCTTGCCTCTGATTTTAAACCTATGCCCTCTTGTTTTTAGCACCCCCTCCCTGGGAAAAAGACTGTGTGCCTTCACCCTGTCTATGCACCTCAATCTTATTTACCTCTATCAGTTCACCCCTCAATCTCCTACATTCCTGGCCTACGCAACCTCTTCATGTAACTCAGGCCCCCAAGTCCAGGCAACATCCTGGTAAATCTTTTCCGCGCTCTTTCTAGTTTAATAGAATCTTTCCTCTCAGAGGGTGACAAAAGCAAAACACAATACTCTTAGGTTACTTGGCCATTTTGATTCAGAATTGGCTTTGCCCATAGAAGACAGAGGGTAGTGTCGATGGAACTTATTCTGGCTGGAGGTCCGTGACTAGTGGTGTTCCGCAGGGATCCGTACTGGGACACTGCTGTTTGTGACATGTATAATTGACTTGGATGAAAATGAGGATGGGTTGATTCGTAAGTTCGCAGATGAAACAAAGATTGGTGGTGTTGTGGATCGTGTAGAAAATTGTCAAACGATACAGTGGGATATAGATCAGTTGCAGATATGGGTGGAGAAATGGCAGATGGAGTTTAATCCGGCCAAATGTGAGCTGTTGCACTTTGGGAGATCAAATGTAAAGGAACAGTACAGTGTTAATGGCAGGACACTTAAGAGCACTGATGTACAGAGGGATCTTAGGGTCCAAGTGCATAGCTCCCTGAAAGTGGCTGCATAGGTTGATAGGGCGGTAAAGAAGGCATACGGCACGCTGGGCTTCATTGGCCAAGGTGTTGAGATCAAAAATCAGAAAATTATGTTGCAGTTTTATAAAATCCTGGTTAGGCTGCATCTGGACTACTGCATTCAATTCTGGTCGTGCCATTAAAAGAAGGATGTTGTTGGCACTGGAGAAGGTACAGAAGAGGTTTACCAGGATGCTGCCTGGATTAGAGGGCACATGCTATAAGGAGAGGTTGGACAAACTTGGCTTTTTTCTTCTGTAGTGGCAGAGGCTGAGGGGAGACCTGACAGAGGTTTATAAGATTATGAGAGGCATAGACAGAGTATACGCCCAGGGTAGAAATATCTAATATTAGAGATCATGTTTTTAAGGTGAGAGAGAGTAAATTCAAAGGAGTGGGAGTGGGAGCCGGGACTTGGAACTCCCAAGTTTTCAAAAGTGGTGAGTCTCTGTGTTTGGTGTTCTTTTTCAGTGAGCAGGACCCTTAAAGAGGCATGCTTGCATATTGTTAGTAATAATTGGCTAATCCGCAGCAGCCAGTGAAAAGCTAGGGTTAAGTGGTGTGGCCATTTTGGGGTAGTTCAGTGTTGGAGTGGGGGACTAAGGCTTTGGCTGAAGAGACTTTGTTGAGAAAAGACTGAGTAAGTGACTGAGTGAGGGGATTGTGAGCAGCTCTTTATGTTTAAAACAAAAAGTTTCAGTAAGAAGGCACAGGTAAGGTCTTTATTTTGTTGTCTGTGAGTCCTTAGTCCATGACTCAGTGTAGGCAAGATGGCAGTTAGGGCAGTGGAATGCTCCTCCTGTAAGATGTGGGATGTCAGGGAACCTCACAGTCTCCCTGATGAATACATCTGCAGGAGGTGCACCCAGCTGCAGCTCCTGACTGACCAGGTCAAGGAAGTGGAGCTGCAGTTGGATGTACTTAAGACGATCCAGGTGGCTGAAAACCTCACAGATGAGACTTTTACTGAGGTGGTCACACCCAGGGTACGGGCTTCAGATAGATGGGTGATCACCAGAAGAAGTAAGGGGAGTAATCAGTCAGTGCAGGGTTCCCCTGTGGCCATACCACCACCCCCCTCCCCCACCACCCCTGCCCAGCCACAAGTATACCCCTTTGAATACTGCTGGGGAAATGACCTAGCAGCGCACAGTAGCAGTGTGGTCAGTGGCTCTGTGGCTGGCTCAGCAGGGAAGAGTAAAGTCAGGCAGAGCAATAGTGATAGCAGACTGGATAGCGGGGTGGACAGGAGACTCTGCAGCTGTGAAAGAGACACGAGGATGCGGCTGCACTTCCCAGGTGCTGGGGTTGAGAATGTCTCAGAGCGGCTGCAGAATATTCTCGAGGCGGGGTCGTGGTGCACGTTGGCACCAATGACGTGGGTAGAAAGGGTGAAGAGGTCCTGTGTAGTGAGTATAGAGAGTTGAGAAAGAGGTTGAAGAGCAGGACTTCCAAGGTAGTAATCTCTGCATTACTCCCCATACCAGGTGCTAGTCAGGATGGGAATAGGATGATAGGACAGATGAATGAGTGGCTGAGGAACTGGGGCAGGGTTTCAGGTTCTTGAATGATTGGAACCTCTTCTGGGGTAGGGGTGACCTGTACAAGAAGGATGGGTTGCACCTTAACTGAAGGGGAACCAATATCCTGGTCGGCAGGTTCGCTGGTGCTACTCAGGAGGGTTTAAACTAGTTTGGCAGGGGGATGGGAACCAGAGCACTGGGTCAGAAAGTGGAGGGATTGAGAGGAAGGTAGATGTCAGGGCCTGTAAACACAGGCAGGAGCAAAGTAATAGACACGAAGTTGTAGACAGTTTGAAGTGTGTGCATTTGAATGCTAGGAATATGAACATAGTTCCTTGTACTGATCCATGCTCCATGATGCTGTGGCCTTAACGGAGACTTGGTTGAGAGGGACAGGAATGGGTGCTTGATGTTCCAGGGTTTTGATCTTTTAGAAAAGATAGAAGGTAAAAGTTGGGGGGGGGGGTGGAGGGGTCGCAGTAGTAATCAGGGACAATATCACGGTTGCACTCAGGGAACCTAATGGAGGGCTCATCCACTGAGTCTATATGGGTAGAGCTCAAATAAGAAAGGTGCAATCACACTGATGGGATTATATTACAGATGCCCCAATAGCAACCAGGACATTGAGGAAAAGGTGTGCAGGCAGATTAGGGGAAGGTATAAAATTAATTGGGTTGTTGTCGTGGGGGACCTCAACTTCCATAATATAAATTGGGACCCCGCCTTGGTGTAAGAGGATTAGATGGGGCAGAATTTGTTAGGTGCATCCAGGAGTGTTTCTTAAATCGGTATGTAGATAGTCAAACAAGATGTGGGGACGTACTGGACCTGACATTGGGTATTGAGCCTGGCCAATTGACTGACCTTTCAGTGGGAGAACAGTTGGGGAAAAGTGACCACAACTCGAGTTTTAAGATGGCCACAGATCAGGATAAGAATGGACCCTGCGGGAGAGTATTAAATTGGAGCAGGGCAAATTGCGGGAGCATTAGGCAGAAACCAAGGAGAGTTAATTGGGAACAGCTGTTTTTGGGCAAGTCCACATCTGACGTGGAGGGTGTTTAAAGACCAACTGCACAGAGTACAGGACAGGGATATTCCAGTAAGAAGGAAGGTCAAGGATGGCAAGGAAAGGGAACCTTGGATGTCAAGAGGTGGTAAATTTAGTCAAGAGGAAGTATGTAAAGCTTAGCAAGCTAGGATCAAACAGAGCCATTGAGGATTATAAAGGAGGGAACATGTGCTTGAAGCAGAGGATGTGGGTGATGTTCTTAATGAGTACTTTGCATCAATATTTAACAAGGAGAAGGATGTGGAGGATAGTGAGATCAGTGTGGAGCATGCTAATGTGCTAAGGCATTTAGAGATGAAGAAAGAGGTTGTGTTGGGTCTCTTGAAAAACATTAAGATGGATAAGTCCCCAGGGCCTGATGGGATATACCCCAGGTTATTGAGAGAGGCAACAGATGAGAGTGCTGGGGCCTTGACCAAGATCATCGTGTCCTCCCCAGCCAATCCTCTGGGACCTCACCTGTGGCTGGAATGTGCTGCCAGGTGTGGTGGTGGAGGCAGATATGATAGAAGCATTTAAGAGGCTCTTAGATAGGCACATGAATGTGCAAAGAATGGAGGGATATGGGCCACAGAAGTGGCAGATGGAATTAGTTTAATTAGGTGTCATTAGCTTAATTAGTCCAGCACAACATTGTGGGCTGAAAGCCTGTTCCATCTGTTGTACTGTTCTATGTTAAACCCACACAAGCCTCTCAGCCCTCCAGTGCTCCCTGACCTGACTGTCTGCTCTGTCTTCTGGACTTGCTCCTGAAATACTAATTCTGATTCTCGTGTCAGAGGTGAAGTGTTTCCAGTCTTTTCTGTTTTTGTTCCAGATGGAGCATTCAGGTTGCTGAGTGAAGTCATGGAGGAAATTCCAGAGAATGTGGACATGACTCTACATCTGCAGGTTCAGAGGTGATGGCTGAGGACTCCTAATTGCAAATACTGTACCCTAGTGCAAAATTAATTACTACAGACTGTCCATTTAATCTTGGTGGTGGGTAAGTTAGAATCATCAAGCTGTGGTCATTCAGCACAAACAGGTTGTTCTGTGCCAACCATCATGTACCCATTTACACCAATCTGATGTCATCTCACTTTCATTCTCCCCATATTCCTATCAATTCTTCTGGAATCAGCCACTCGCCCAAACACTAAGTACAATTTACAGTGGCCAATTATCCAACCAACAACACATCTTTGGGATGTGGGAGGAAACCAGAACACCCAGGGGAGACACTGTGGTGGGAGGTTGGGACTGTACTGGGTAACTGGAGGCAGCAGTGGCTGTGCCACTCTGCTGCTGGTTCTAAAACAATGGACAGAATAAAGTGGTGAATTTTGTGGGACACACACCATGAATGGCAGGGTGTTGGGGAGTATTACAGAATAGAGGGACCTTGGAGATCCTTGAAGGCTGCAACACAGGTAGCTAACATGGTTAGGAAGGGATGTGGGATACTAGTCTTCATTAGTCATGGCTCTGAATACAGAAGTAGGGAGGTTCTGCTCCAATGTCATAAAATTCTGGTCAGATCTCAGCCAGAGTACTGTCTGCTGTTCTCAATCAGGTTTATTATCACTGAGTTGTATGTCATGAAATGTGTTGTTTTGCACAATCAATGCAAAGACATGAAATTACAATAAATCACTAAACAGTGGAAAAAATAAACACTGAGGTAGTGTTCATGGGTTTATGAACGATTCAGAAATCTGATGGCAGAGGGGAAGGAGCTGTTCCTCAATCATTGAGTGTGGGTCTTCAAGCTCCTGTACCACCTCCCTGATGGTAGTAACAAGAAGCAGTCATGTCCTGGGTGGTGAGGGTCCTTAGTGATGGATGCTGCCCTCTTGAGGCACCACCTCTTAAAGATGTCCTCTTCTGGGGAGGGTTACACCTGTGATGGAGCTGGCTGAGTCTCCAACCCTCTGCAGCCTCTTGCAATCCTGTGCATTGGAGCCTCCATACCAGGCAGTGATGCAACCAGTCAGAATGCTCCCCACATCTGTTGAAATTTGCAGTCTTTGGTGGCATACCAAATCTCAAACTCCTAATGAAGTAGAGCTGCTGGCTTGGCTTCTTCGTGACTGCATCGATGTGTTGCGCCCAGGATAGATCCTCCAATGTTGATGCCCAGGAGCTTGAAGCTGCTCACCCTTTCCACTGCTAATCCCTCAATCAGGACAGGTGTATGTTCTCCTGACTTCCCCTTCCTAAAGTCCACAATCAATTCCTTGGTCTTGCTGATGTTGAGTGTGAGGTTGTTATTGCAACACCACTCACCCAGCCAATCTCTCTCACTCCTGTACGCTGCCTCATAGCCATCTGAAATTCTGCCAACAACAGTGGTGTCATTGGTGAATGTATAGATAGTGTTTGAACTGTGCCTGTCATGAGTGTAAAGGCACAGTTCAAACACCATCTATACATCATAGAGGCACAGTCATGAGTGTAGAGAGTAGAGCAGTGGGCTAAACATGTATCCCTGAGGTGTGTCTGTGTTGATTGTCAGTGAGGAGGAGATGTTACTGTGGTCTCCTGATAAGGAAGTAGAGGATCCTGTTGAAGACAAAGGCCCAGGTTTTGAAGCTTGTTTAATAATACTAAGGGGGTGATGGTGTTGAAAGCTGAGCTGTAATTGATAAACAGCAGCCTGACGTATGTTTTGCTGTTGTCTAGGTGCTCCAAAGCTGAGTGAGAGCCAGTGAGATTGTCTGCTATAGACCTGCTGTGGCGATAGATGAATTGCAGTGGGTCTGGGTCCAGGTCCTTGCTGAGGCAGGAGTTAATTCTAGCCATAACCAACCTCAGAACTTCATCACAGTAGATGTGAGTGCTGCCAGGCAATAGTCGTTGAGGCAGCTCAACCTGATCTTGTCACCAAGGTGTAGGAAGGCTGGAGAGGCTGCAGAGGAGATTGACCAGGATGTTGCCTGGGGTGGAGCAGTTCAGTTATTGAGAGAAGCTGGGTCTGTTCTCTGGAGTGAAGAAGGTTAAGGGGGGATATGATTGAGGTATAAAAAATTGAGAGGTATAGATGTGCAACATGCAAACTGCACACACAGCATCTGAGGTCAGGACTGTATGGGATCACTGGAGCTGTGAGGCACAGCTCTCTGGGGTGCCCACTAATGCTGTATTCACCTCCCTATCTACCTGTGGTGCTGCTTTTAGTGAACTGTGCACTTGCACTCCCAGGTTCCTCTGTTTCATAACATTCCCCAGACCCCTCCCATTCACTGTACAAGTCCTACCCTGGTTTGATCTCCTAAAATGCAATTCCACACATTTATCTGGATTGAAAGCCATTTGCCAATCCTCAGCCCACAGACCCAACTGATCAATATCCCCTGTAATTTTTCATAACCTTCTACACTACCTACAGCACCACCTATTGTAGTATCATCTACAGACTTGCTACGATGCTTGTACATTCACATCCAGATCATTTATATAAATTACAAACAACAAAGGTCCCAGCACTGACCCCTGTGGCACACCACTGGACACAGGCTTCCAGTCTGAGAAACAACCCTCGGCCATCACCCTCTGCTTCCTACCAAAAGCCAATTATGAGTACAATCTATCTGTTCCTGGATCCCATGTGATCTAGCCTTCCAGACTAGCCTGCCATGAGTGACCTTGTCAAAGGTCTTGCTAAAGTCCACATAGACAACATCCACTACCTTACCCTCATCTACCCTCATGGTTGCCTCTTCAAAGAATTCAAAGAGATTTGTCAGCTACAACTTCCCACACAGAAATGAAGGGGACCACGTTCACCCAGAGAGTGTTGGGTACCTGGAATGCACTCCCTATGAGTGGTTGAAGCTTGGTTACTGACAGCATTTAAGAAGTGTCTGAATGAATACATGAATCATTTAAGCACAGAGTTCTCTGGCCCAGGTGCTTGGCAATAGGGTGCTCATTGGTCGATGTGGAGTCACAGTGACAGACTTGATGTGCTATATTCAGGCTTTCAAAGGGCTTTTGCAAAGATGCCACATGGGTTTGTCATTGATATTGAATGGCCTGGAATGGACAGAATGGACAGACATAGGAAATGTATCTGTAGTGAAATGTTGCTTCTTTGCACTGGAGGCAGTTCCCCAGGGGTTGGCACTCAGACCACTGCTTTTCTGAAGTTATTAATGATTTAGACTTGGGTGTACAGGGCACAATTTCCAAATTTGCAGATGATACAAATCTTAGAGGTATCATAAGTGCACTGAATAAAATAATAGATGTTATATTCTTTTTAAATCTAAATTCTGCCTCTGAGACACTATTCTGCATTCTGTTATTGTTTTCCCTTCTACTACCTCAATGACCTGTTGTAATGAAACTCTATGGATGGCATGCAAAACAAATTTTTCACTGTACCTTGGTATACAGTGGCATGCAAAAGTTTGGGGACCCCGGTCAAAATTTCTGTTACTGTGAATAGTTGAGTAGAAGCTGAACTGATCTCCAAAAGTCATGAAGTTAAAGATGAAACATTCTTTTCAACATTTTAAGCAAGATTGGTGTATTATTTTTGTTTTGTACAATTTTAGAGTGAAAAAAGGAAAGGATCACCATGCAAAAGTTTGGGCACCGCAAGAGATTTGAGCTCACAGATAACTTTATCAAGGTCTCAGACCTTCATTAGCTTGTTAGGGCTATGGCTTGTTCAAAGTCATCGTTAGGAAAGGCCAGGTGATGAAATTTCAAAACTTTATAAATACCCTGACTCCTCAAACCTTGTTCCAACAATCAGCAGCAATGGGTTCCTCTAAGCAGCTGCCTAACATTCTGAAAATTAAAATAGATGATGCCCACAAAGCAGGAGAAGGCTATAAGAAAATAGCAAAGCGTTTCCAGGTAGCCGTTTCCTCAGTCTGTAATGTAATTAAGAAATGGCAGTTAACAGGAACGGTGGAGGTCAAGTTGAGGTCTGGAAGACCAAGAAAACCTTCCGAGAGAACTGCTCATAGGATTGTTAGAAAGGCAAATCAAAACCCCTTTTTGATTGCAAAAGACCTTCAGGAAGATTTAGCAGACTCTGGAGTGATGGTGCACTGTTCTACTGTGCAGCGACACCTGCACAAAAATGACCTTCACGGAAGAGTCATCAGAAGAAAACCTTTCCTGTTTCCTCACCACAAAATTCAGTGTCAGAAGTTTGCAAAGGAACATCTAAACAAGCCTGATGCATTTTGGAAACAAGTCCTGTGGACTGGTGAAGTTAAAACAGAACTTTTTGGCTGCAATGAGCAAAGTTAAGTTTGGAGAAAAAAGGGTGCAGAATTTCATGAAAAGAACACCTCTCCAACTGTTAAGCACGGGGGTGGATCGATCATACTTTGGGCTTGTGTGCAGCCAGTGGCACAGGGAACATTTCACTGGTAGAGGGAAGAATGAATTCAATTAAATACCAGCAAATTCTGGAAGCAAACATCACACTGTCTGTTTAAAAAAAAAGCTGAAGATGAAAAGAGGATGGCTTCTACAACAGGATAACGATCCTAACCACACCTCAAAATCCACAATGGACTACCTCAAGAGGCACAAGCTGAAGGTTTTGCCATGGCCCTCACAGTCCCCCGACCTAAACATCATCGAAAATCTGTGGATAGACCTCAAAAGAGCAGTGCATGCAAGACAGCCCAAGAATCTCACAGAACTAGAAGGCTTTTGCAAGGAAGAATGGGTGAAAATCCCCCAAACAAGAATTGAAAGACTCTTAGCTGGCTACAGAAAGCGTTTACAAGCTGTGATACTTGCCAAAGGGGGTGTTACTGAGTACTGACCATGCAGGGTGCCCAAACTTTAGCTTTGGGCCCTTCTCCTTTTTTGTTATTTTGAAATGGTAAAAGATGGAAATAAAAAAAAGTATTCTTGCTTAAAACATTAAAGAAATGTGTCATCTTTAACTTTATGCCTTTTGGAAATCAGGTTATCTTCTACTCGCTTAGCTATTTACGGTAACAGAAATTTTGACCAGGGGTGCCCAAATTTTTGCATGCCACTGTATGTGACAATAATAAAGCAATTCAATTCAAAGACAGATACAGGATCTTGTATTTTATAAATAGAGAAAGAGTACAGCAGAATCACTGGTTCTGCCACAATGGAATATTGTGTCCATTTCTGGGCACCTCCCCTCTTCACTACTTCCTTGCTCCTGTACAACATGTATGAAGGTTTTAGAGGGTGGGAAGAGATTTACCAAAATTTCTCAGGGAATGAGGAAGTTTAGTTATGTGGTTGGACTGTAGAAGCTGGGGTTCTTCTCCTTGGAAAAGATGTGAGGGAACCTGAGAGGGATTTAAAATCCTGAGGACAGTACCCAGGGAGAACTGTTGGAGAGCTCAAGAATAAGGGGACAAAGAACAAAGGTGATTGGTAAAAGAGCATTTTTGAACCCAGCCAATGGTTAGGATGTGGGCTGCAGTGCTGGGGGCAGCTCTGGGAGGTGCAGTACTGAGCTGCATACGTATCTGAAAGGAAATAAATTGAGGCAATGGGAGCAAGCAGGGGAGTGGGACAAGCTGAATTGTTCTTGTAAAGAGCCCGTATGGATAATACCAGCTAAAAGGTCTCTTCCCTTCTGTGAATTAAGCACAGTACGGGAGCGTAGCGGTTAGTGTGACGCTATTACAGTGCCAGCGATCAGGGTTTGATTCCCGTCGCTGTCTATAAGGAGTTTGTACATTCTCCCGCGTCTGCGTGGGTTTCTGCCGGGTGCTCCGGTTTCCTCCCACATTCCAAAGACGTACAGGTAGGTTAATTTGGGGTTTAAAATGGGCAGCGCGAACACATTGGGCCAAAAGGGCCTGTTACCGCGCTGTAAATAAAACTTTAAAAAATTTAAGTTAAAATTTAAAAAAAATTTTATCCATCCTTTCTTATCATGGAAGTACCCTCTTTATTGGTAAACAGATGTGAAATGCTCCTTTATTAAATCATCTGCATCACCTAGGTTCTATTTTGTCCTAAATCAGCCACACACAGCCTCTTATAACACATTTACTATTTGTCTATAGAAGTCTTGTGGGTTCCACTTATGGAGTCATGCAGCACTGAAACAGGCCCTTCAGCCCAACTGGTCCATGCTGGTTCCCAGTGGAAGTTTCTTTGTGGGAGTCCTCCCCATTTACACTGGGGACCTGTGGTGGAAAACTTTGCGTAGAGCAGTACTGCGTAACAGATTAAGTCAGTTTATAGACTCCCCAGCTGCCTGTCACCTCTGCAGTCAGGACGAGTTGGTGTATCACGTATATACAGAGTGTGAGAGGTTGCTGCCTCTTTGAGTATCTGAAGAGGCTGCTCCTCAAGTTTTGGCTGCACTTCAGCCCCGCACTTTGATCTTTGGTCACCAGGTGCAGAGGGATGTGGGTTGCTTGGGATCTCCTGTTAAGTTTGCTCCTGGGCCTGGCCAAGGTGGCCATTCATGGGCCTAGGCAGCAAGCAGGTTAGGGTTCTGCCTGAGCTGATTGCCTGCCCCTCTTCTGGGGTTGTCCATGCCCTTGTGTCCCCAGAGAGGGAATGCTGTATCCATGGGTACAGTGGGGGGTTTCCAGGACCAGTGGGTGTCACGGGCTCGAGTACATTCTGGCTAGAGATGACTCTGCTATAATTTAAAATTAAATAGTGTAAATCATGGAGCACTGTAATATTGTAATAATGATTCTGTAATCACTGAATAAATCTTCTTTGGAAAAGGGAAAACTGGTCCATGCCAACCAAGATGCCCCATCCAAGCTAATCCCTTTTGCCCATGTTTATCCCATGATCTTCTAAATCTCTCCTATCCATGTACCTGTCCAACTGTTTTTTTTTAAAAGGTTGTATTGCCTTGACCACTTCCTCTGGCAGCTCATTCCATATACTGACCACTGTTTAAAAAGAAAAAGTTGCACCTCAGTTTCCTATTAAATCTTTCCCCTCTCACCTTAAACCCATGTCCTCTAGTTCTTGATTCCCCAACCCTGGGAAAAAGGACTGAATGCATTCACCTTGTTTGTGCCCTTCATTTATACATCTCTAAAATCACCCTTCAGTTTCCTACACTCCAAGGAAAAAAAGACCCAGCCTGTCCAACCTCTCCTGTAACTCAGTCCCCTCAAGTCCTGGCAACATCCTTGTAAATCTTTTCTGCACCCTTTCCAGTTTAATAACATCTCTCCTACAGTGGGATGACCAAAACTGAACATAATACTCCAAGTGCAATCTTACCAGTGTCTTGTTCAACTGCAAAATAACCTCCCAACTTTGAGCTGAATTAATACTAGTGGGAATAAACAACTCAATCATTCAGAATAAGGCTTCCCCTTTTGCCTTGTTCACCCTCAATGCCTTGTTTCCACTCTTGTCTTGGATAAGCTGTTGACCAAAGCTCCCTTCCATAGCCACGTCTTTCCCTTTCACTGTGATTTCTCTCTTTGGATCCAGTTAGAACAGCAAAGAAAAATCTGATGAAGCCCACACAAAAACAGATCAGCTACCTCTCGTGTCAATGCTCGGTTCAGTGGAAGCTGTCGCTGGACTGCAGGTAGTCACGATGTCAGTTGATGTTATGTTGTCCCTAATTGCAGGCACCGCCTGGTTAGGTTTGATGGCCTCTCGTCCCTTGGTCATCCTGGCGTGCTTGTTGCCTTTGTAGTGTGCCTCAGCTTGGCTCTACAAGGGAAAACGAATGGACCCTGCAATCAGGCTCATTCATCGAAAAGTACAGCACAGGAACGGGCCTTCAGCCCACGATGTCTGTGCCGCGCATGATGCCAAATTAAACTAATCCCTTCTGCCTGCACATGGTTCATATCCTCCACTCCCTGCACATTCATGTGCCTATCTAAAGGCCTCTTGAATGCCTTCACTACTACCGTTCCTAAATCTTAAATCTATGCCCTCTAGTATTTGACATTTTTACCTGGGTGATCAGGTCTCCCCTCAGCCTCTAATGCTTCAGGGAAAACAAACCAAGTTTGTCCAACTTATTGTTAATACCCTCTTATCCAGGCATCATCCTGGTAAACCTCTTCTGAAATCTCTCCAAAGCCTCCTCGTCCTTTCTGGAATGGGGCGAACAGAAATGAAAGTGTGGCCTAACCAGGTTTATACAACTGCAACGTGACTTCCTGACTCTTGTACTCTATGCCCCTGGTGATGAAGGCAAGCAGGCCATATGCTGCCTTAACCACCCTGTATCTACATTTGCGGCTACTTTCAGGGAGTGATGGACTTGGACCCGAAGATCCCTCTACATCAAAGCTGGTATTGGTCTTGCCATTTACTGTATACATTCCCCTTGCATTTGACCTCCCAAAGAGCAACACCTCACCCTTGCCCAGGTGCCATCTGCCATCTCTCTATCCATAACTGTAACTGATCTATATCCTGCTGTATCCTTTAAAACCACCTTCACTGTCTGCAACTCAACCAATTCGTATTGTCTACAAACTTCCTAACCAACCCATCAACATTTTCATTCGAGATGTGTATGTATATGTCACAAGTAGCAGAGGTCCCAGTACCAGTCCCTGCAGACCTCCACTAGTCACGGACCTCCAGCCAGAATAACACCTTCCATCACTCCTCTTTGCCTTCTATGTTCAAGCCAATTCTGAATCCAAACTATTAAGTCACTGTGGATCCCATGCATCTTAATCTTCCTAATCAACCTATCATGAGGGACCTTGTCAAACACCTTATGAAGGTCCCTGTTGACAACAGCCACAGCTCTACCTTCATTAATCACCTTGTCACCTCTTCAAAAAAAACTATCAATTTTGAAGGCATGACCTGCCCCACACAAGGCCATGCTGACTGCCCCATGTTTTTCCAAATGTGAGTCAATCCTATACCTACCAATCCTCTCTAATAGTTTCCCTACCACTAATGTGAGGCTCACCACCCAATAATTTCCAGGATTATTCCTATTTCCTTTCTTAGACAAAGGAACAACATTGGCTACTTCTGTCGTCCTCTGGGACCTTGCCTATGGCTAGAGAAAATAGAAAGATCTTCTTCAAAGCTCCAGCAACCTCATCTTTTGCTTCTCTATCAATAACCTGGGATAGATCCCATCAGGCTCTAGGGATTTATCCACCTTAATGTTGTTCACAGAGCCAACACCATCCCCTTCTTGATCTCAAAATTCCCTAACAAATTGGAATACCCCATGCTGATCTCACTATCCGATTAAATCACTATTCTCTACATTCTTCCCATTCCTTAAGTCAGGCTATTTCCCACGTCTCTATTAAATTTCAGTCATAGAGCAATACAGCACAGATACAGGCCCTTCGGTCCAACAAGTCCATGCTGACCACGGTGCCCACCCAGCTAGTCCCAATCTCCTGCGTTTGGCCTGTATCCCTCCAAGCCCCTCCCCTCCATGTACCTATCCAAGTACTTAAATGATCCATGTACCTGCCTCAACTACTTCCTCTGGCAGCTCGTTCCATATACTCACCACCCTCTGCATGAAAAAGTTGCCCCTCAGGTCCCTTTTAAATCTTTCCTATCTCATCCTATACCTATGCCTCTAGTTTTGGACTCCCCAACCCTGGGGAAAAGACTTACCATTCTCCTTATCTGTGCCTCTCATAATTTTAAACACTTCTACAAGGTTGCCCCTCATTCTCCTACTTTCCAAGGAATAAAGACCCAGCCTGGCCAACCTCTCCCTATAACTCAGGCCCTCAAGTCCTGGCAACATCCTCGTAAATCTTCTCTGCACTCTTTCCAGTTTAACCACATTTTTCCTATAACAGGGTGACCAAAACTGTACACAGTACAGTTCATCGGCCACTCGTCTGCCTAACATACCAACCAATCTACTATCACCACCTTACTGTTTCGCACAGCAAGTGTGAAGAGTTATCCAGGAAGCCCTTATGGGCCAAGCACTGAACCATGGAGAATGCTATTTACCACTACTCCCTCTGTGCTGTGCTTGAGCTGCCTTATTCTCTGAGCTGCCACCAATCCCTTTATTCCATAGACCTTGGTTTGATCAGCAGCTCTTTATGTGGGATTGTATCAAACTTCTAAAAATTGAAAGTTATCATATACGGAGACGCAAGGGACTGCAGATGCAGGAAACTGAAGCTACAAACAATCTGCTGGAGGCACTCACCAGGTCAAGCAGCACCTGTGAGGAAAGTTTCTTGTGTATCCTTCACTGATCTTCATTTTGATACCTCATTGAAATATTTAATCAGGTCAGTCAAAAACACTTTTCCTTTAACAAGCCAACAGGGGCTTGTTTACCAACTCAAACTTCTCCAAGTTGCTGGAGCCACAGAATTGTACACTGCAGAAACAGGCCCTTTGGCCCACCACATCCATGCTGACCACTGCACCCACTTATGTTTTTCCCGTTTACCTCCATTAGGTCTGGTGCCTTCTGTGGTGATTCAGTTGGTTGTCTAGATGCAGCTTAAGTGTTGGTATTGGAATTGGTTTATTATTGTCACATGTTCTGATGTTTGCATGCCATCCATATAGATCACGCCAGACGTTAGTATATTGAGGTAGTAAAAAGAAAACAGACTGCAGAATACAGTTGCTGCTACAGAGAAAGTGTAGTGTGCAGGTAAACAGCAAGAGCCATAATGGGGTCGATTGGGAGATCAGGAGCTCATCTCTAGCTTTTGAGAGGTCTGTTCAAGTGTCTGTTAACAATGTTAGAAGCTGCCCTTGAGTCTGGTGGTGTGTACATAGCACAGGCGTATCAGCATTTGTACTTTCTGCCTAATGGGAGAGGGTAGAAGAGAATGACTGGGGCAGGAGGGGTCCTTGAGTGTTGTGAGTCTCTGCCTCCAACCCTCTCTCGGGCAGCACAATCCACGTTCCCTTATAACTATGTCCCCTCAGTCAAGACACTCACTAGTGGAACCATCTGGATATCTACCCTGTCCTGCTCCCTCAGGATCTGATAAACTCAATAAATTCACCCCTCATTCTCCTAAACTCCAAAGAATATAAATTTAATTTGTTCATGATAGGACAACCTCTCATTCCAGAAATTAACCCAATGAATTATAAGGGTGGACCTTGCAGGAAAGTAGTAAACTGGGGGAGAGCACAGTCTTTTTCCCAGGGTTGTGAAATCAAGAGCTAGAGGGCATAGGTTTAAGGTGAGAGGGGAAAGATTTAATAGGAACCTGAGGGACAACAGTGGTCAGTATGTGGAATGAGCTGCCAGAAGAAGTGGTTGAGGCAGGTACGTTACATTTAAAGGTAGTTTGACAGATACGTGGATAGGAAAGGTTTAGAGGGATATGGGCCAAATGCAGGCAAATTGGACTGGCTTAGATGGGAATATTGGTCAGCATAGACCAGTTGAAGAATTGAACCTTGGTTTTCCACTAGTTGCATCTTCCCAGCCTGAAAAAAGATCAGTTCATTCTGATCCTCTGACTTCCATTGGGATCAACGGTCACTTGGCCATTTGGATTGAGCATTGGCTTGCTCATAGACACAGAGGGTTGTGGTCATGGGATTTATTCTGGCTGGAGGTCTGAGACTAGTGGTGTTCTGCTGGGATCAGTACTGGGACCCTCTGCTGTTTCTTATATAAATATAAGACTTGGATGAAAATGTGGTTGGGTGGGTTAGTAATTTCACAGACGACACAAAGATTGTTGGCATTGTGACAGTGTTAGAAGATTGCCAAAGGATACAATGGGATATAGATCAGTTGCAGATATGGGCGGGAGAAATCACAGATGGAGTTTAATCCGGCCAAGTGTGAAGTGTTGCACTTTGGGGGTTCAAATGTAAATTTGACCACTACCCTCTGTCTTCTATGGGGAAGCCAATTCTGAATCAAAATGGCCAAGTCACCATGGATCCTATGCATCTTAATCTTCTGGATGATCTTCCCATGAGGGACCTTGTCAAACACCTTACTAAAATCCATGTAGACAACATCCACAGCTCTACCTTCATCAATCACCTTCGTCACCTCTTCAAAACATAATCAAGTTAGTAAGACATGACTTGCCCCATGCAAAGCCATGCTAACTGTCCCTAATTAGGCAATGATTTTCTAAATGCTGATTAATCCAATCCCTAAGAATCTTCTCCAACAGCTTCCCTAACACTTACATGAGACTTGGTCACTGGTTCCAGGATTATCCATATTTCCCTTCTTGAACAATGGAACGTTAGCTACTCATCAGACCTCATGTGAGGCTAGAGAGGGCAGAAAGATCTTGGTCAAGGCCCCAGATTTCACATGAATCTCACTATCCTCCACATCTTTCTCCTTGGTAAATAACGACAAAAAGTTTGATGACACTTAGGCCACATCTGGAGTATTGCATTCACTTCTGGTCACCCCATTACAGGAAGGATGTGGAGGCCTTGGAGAGGGTGCAGGAGAGGTTTGCCAGGATGCTGGCTGGATTAGAGGGTATGTCCTATGAAGAGAAGTTTGGACAACTTGGGTTGTTTTTGTCTGGAGCTTCAGAGGTTGAGGGGAGACCTGATAGAAGTTTATACAATTATAGAGGCATGGATGGAGTAGACAGCTGGTATCTTTTTCCCTGAGTCAAAAAGTAAGAGGGAGAAAGTTGAAAGTAAATGTGGGGGGGACAATTTTTTTCTTTTCTTACAGTGGTGGGTGCCTGGAATGTGCTGCCAGCGGTGGTGGTGGAGGTAGATATGATAGAGGTGTTTAAGTGGCTCTTAGATAGGCACATGAATATGTGCAAAATGGAGGGATATGATCATGTGCAGGCAGAAGGGATTAGTTCAATTAGGCAACATTGGCTTAAATGTGTTCACCCACTTCCCCCAGTGCCAGGTGCTCTTGTGCACCAGCCTTTTATGTGGCAGCTTGTCAGATGCCTTGTGGAAATCCAAGTACCCCACACCTGCAGGTTCTCCTCTATCAACTCTGCTTGTTACATCCACAAAGCACAGAAATAAAAACATGATCAGAGAAATGAAGACGCGGGCAGGAGAAACAGTAAAATATTGGAGAGTGAGAGACGGGGAGAGGCAGACGGACCAGGGAGTGGAGGGAAGTAAGAGAAATGGCTCAGCGGTGGGGGCAGAGGTGGTCAAATTATGTGAAGGGAGGGTGCTGAGAGGGACAAGGGGGAAGAGTAAAGGAAAGGGATAAGATACTGACAGTAAGAGAGGACCAAGAACAGAAAGAAAGGGGCAGGAGCTGGAGAGAGTTGTATAAGTGTGAAAAAAAGAACAAAGCTAAAAAAGGGGCTGAGCAGAGGGAATCCATGGGATGAAAAATTCTTGCAATAGTGCGGTGCTTGGTACAGCTGGGTGGTTTGCAAGACAGGTCACATTGAGGCCAGAATGGCTAAAGGTGGCCAACTTCCTTTCTGAAATCAGATGGATTATTCAGTAATGGTCACCATCTGCAGCTCCAGCTTTTTATTTCTACACTATTTAATTCATTGAATGCAAATTCTCCAGTCCCCTGATAGGTTGTAATCCATGCCTGTCACAGTAGGCCTCAGCAAAAGCAGGTTGAATTTTTATTGTACTTTAACATAAAGTATCTCAAATCAAAACCATCTAACATATTGCCACAAGGGTAACCAAAGTCTTGGTCAAAGATTGTTTGTAAGGTACGTCCTAAAGGAGAACAGAGGAAGAGACGTAGAAAGGTTTACAGAGAAAATTCAAGAGCTAAAGGACCAATGGAGCTGAGATTAATTTTGGGGATGCTGAAGAGGCCGACAACTGTGGTAGTGTAGAGATGTCCAAACATTACAGGATTGGAGGAGATCAGTGAGTTGTGAGGGCCAAGGTTTGAAAAGAAGGATGAGATTTTTTAAGTCAGTGCATCCTAGAGGTTAGAAAACACAAGGTTCATTGCTGTTACTCAGTCCTATTCGATGGAGTTTTGGATGATTTCTAGGAACCACAATACTGCAAAAGTACAGGTCTGGAAGGGGAGAGAAAACATGGAGGCAGAGGGTCAGAAGTGTAGAATGGCAAGGCCAGAGACGAAGTGGGAGGTGATTGGAGGGTGGGACAGTGGTGAGAGTGATTTATCTTAAATTCCTCAAATTTCACCACTGGTCGACCACACTGGTCAGACCAGATGAGAACGGCAGATTTCCTTCCAACATGACATCAGGGTACCAGTAGGCTTTATCCGTATTTGTTTATGTCAGTTTTTTCATTCACAAATTAATTTATTAATTGCATTTAGATCATCGGAATTTGTAATTGAATAATTTAACACTATGCTGCTATGTGCCTTCATCGGGGGCAAAGGGATTAGGACATTTACTGAGACAAAGGGACAGAAGTGGATCAGGGCAGAATGAAGAGGACTGGGTGCAGAATTAGGAGGATGAGATCAAGGGGAGGAACAAAGAAATGTTCAGCAGCAGAGTGACAGGGAGAGTGGTGGAAACCGAGCAGGTGAGTGGTAGGGCAGCAAAATTTAGGCAAGATGAATTTAGTCACGAAGAAAAGGGTGTATGTAAGGCTTAGGAAGCTAAAATCACACAGCCATTCAGGATTGTAAAGAAGCCAGAAAAGAACTGAAGGGCGGAATTGGGAGAGCCAGGGCAGGCAAGTCGGATTAAAGTGAATCCCACGGCATTCTACAGCAACAGCAAGAGGATAACTAGGGGAGAGGGTCGGACCACTCAAGATAGAGGAGGAAGATGTGCTTGGAGCAGAGGATTGTGGGCGAGGTCCTAAATGAATACTTTGCATTGGTATTTACCAAGGAGAAGGGACGTGGAGGATGGTGAGATCAGTGTGGAGCATGCTAATATAATCAGGCATTTTAAGATTAAGAGAGCCGTGAAGTGATGATGCAGCTTTACAAAACTCTGGTTCAGACCACACTTAGAGTACTGTGTCCAGTTCTGGTCGCCTCATTATAGGAAGGAATTTGAGGCATTGGAAAGGATGCAGTGGAGATTTACCAGGGTGCTGCCTGGATTAGAGAGTATGGATTACGAGGAGAGACTAAAGGAGCTAGGGGCTTTACTCATTGGAGAGAAGGAGGATGATGGGAGACATGATAGAGGTGTACAAGATATTGAGAGGAATAGACAGAGTGGAAGCCAGCGCCTCTTTCCCAGGGCACCAATGTTCAATACAAGAGGACATGGCTTTAAGGCATTGGGTGGGAAGTTCAAGGGAGATGTCAGAGGGAGGTTTTTCACCCAGAGAGTGGTTGGTGCATGGAATGCGCTGCCTGGGGTGGTGGTGGTGGCTGATACATTGGACAAGTTCAAGAGATTGTTAGATAAGCATATGGAGGAATTTAAGTTAGAGGGATATGTGGGAGGAAGGGGTTAGATAGTCTTAGGTGTGGTTTGAAGGTTGGCACAACATGGTGGGCTGAAGGGCCTGTATTGTGCTGTATTGTTCTATGGTTCTATAGTGTTGCATTTCTTGAAGAACGTTAAGGTGGATAAGTCCCCAGTACCTGATGGGATATACCCCAGGTTATTGAGAGGAACGAGAGATGAGATTACTGGGGCTTTGACCAGTATCTTCATGTCCTCTCTAGCCACAGGCGAGGTCCCAGAAGACTGGTGAGTAGCTAATGTTGTCCCATTATTCAAGAAGGGAAATGGGGATAATCCTGAAACCATCAACCAGTGAGTCTCACATTAGTGGTAGAGAAGATATTGGAGAGGATTCTTAGGGATTGGATTTATGAGCATTTTGGAAAACCATGGCCTAATTAGGGACAGGTCAGGATGGCTTTATGCAGGGCAAGTCAAGTCTTACTAACTTGATTGAGTTTTTCAAGGAGGTGACGGAGGTGGTTGATGAAGGTAGAGCTGTGGATGTTGTCTCGATGGATTTTAATAAGGAGTTTGACAAGGTCCCTCATGGGAGGCTCATCCAGAAGATTGAGATGCATGAGATCCATGGAGATTTTGGCCATTTAGATTCAGAATCAGCTTGCCCATAGAAGATGGTAGTGGTCGATGGGACTTATTCTGGCTGGAGTTCTGTGACTAGTGGTGTCCTGCAGGGATCTGTACTGGGACCTCTGCTGTTTGGTGATACATAAATTATTTGGATAAAAAACACGGATGGGTGGGTTTGTAAGTTCACAGACGATACAAAGATTGGTATTGTGGGTAGTGTAGAAGATTGCCAAAGGATACAGTGGGATGTAGATCAGTTGCAGATATGGGCCAAAAAATGGCATGGAGTTTAATCTGGATAAGTGTGAGGTGTTGCACTTTGGGAGATCAAATGTAAGTTAATGGCAGGACTGTTAACAGTGTTGATGTACAGAGGGATCTTGGGGTCCAAGTCCATAGCTCCCTGAAAGTGGCTGCACATGTTTAAAGAAGGCATATTGCATGCTCAATTAGTCGAGGCATGGAGTTCAAGAGTCAGGAAGTTGTGTTACAGCTTTATAAATCTCTGGTTAGGCCTCATCTGGAGTATTTGTATACAATTATGATTGCCCCATTACAGGAAGGATGTGGAGGCTTCTGAGAGAGTGCAGAAGAGGTTTACCAGGACGCCGCCTGAATTAGAGGGCATGTGCTATAGGGAGAGGTTGGACAAACTTGGGTTGTTTCTCCGGAGCGAAGAGGGGAGACCTGATAGAAGTTTGGGGGGCATAGACTGTAGATAGCCGGTATCTTTCTCCCAGGGTTGAAATGTCTAATACTGGAGGGCATACTTTAAGGTGATTTGTGGGGGTGGGGGGGGGGCGGTGTGGAAATGTTCACAACTGATGTTCGGCAAGTTTTTTTTACAGAAGGATGTGGTGGATGCCTGGAAGGTGCTGCCTGGGGTGGTGCTGGAGGCAGATATGATAGGTGGTTAAGAGGCTCAGAGAGGCACATGGATGTGCAGAGAATGGAGGGATATGGACAGAAGGGACTGTGTAGGGCAGAAGGGACTAGTTTTCGAAGGCTTTTAATTATAGTTTTAATTAATTTAGCACAACATTGTGGGCCAAAGGGCCTGTCCTGTGTTATAGTATGTCCTGTGTTCAAAAGTCTGCTGCAGAAATGTTGAAAACCTGAAGTGTTAATTCTGTCTATCTCTCCACAGATGTTGCCTGACCTGGATGAGAATTCTGTTTTTATTTCAGATTTCCAGCATTTACATTCTTTTGCTCTTGCACAATAAATATTTTCCTTCTATTTGTGTTTTCTACCTAACTTGTTCATCAGGTCAGGAGCTATTGACATGTACAAACACTTACCTGAGAGTTGAATCGCCGGTGACAAATGTTGCAGGAATTGATCTGCTTCTTACTGAGAGGTACGGAACCTTGAACAAAGGACTGATGACCACCCTCTGTACAGCATCTATCTAAATGGAGTCAAAGTACAGAACCACATCATAACCAACTTCCATGGAAAAAAGGTTATGCACATTCACCTTATCTATGCTCCTCAAGATTTCATATGCCTCAGTCTCCTACACTCCAAGAATAAATTCTCAGCCTGTCCAACCTCTCCCCATAACTCAGGCCCTCGAACCCTGGTAACATTCTCGGAAATCTTCGTTGCACTCTCTCCAGCTTTATGATATCCTTCCTATAAGAGGGTAACCAAAACTACACAATACTCTAGGTGTCCCCTTGCACTAGACTCCCTGGCTGGTAGCAACAGCTTCTCTCCATCTACCGTCATACCATTGATGACTTTAACTACCTCTCTCAGATATCTTGGTAAACTTCTCCAAGTTATTGATGGTCGTTGAGAAAAGCTGTGGAAGAATTTTAGAATCAATAGTGTCAAAAAAAGATTTCAGGATGAAAGTTGGAATCGCCTGAAATAGATATAGAAATTTTGGTAAAATATTCATCTTAACCGCATTAATTCAGCCTATCAATTATAGAGATAATGGGGACCATTTAGTAAATAATTATTTAATGTGATCAATTAAAGGTAACAACTTAACTTTAAACAGGTCCTTATGCTTCTTGGTAATTTTAACACCCAAATATGTAAAATAGTTACTAATCTAAAAGGTAATTGCCTATAAATTGGGGTTTGCATATTTAATGGAAAGAGTTCACTCTTATTAAGATTTAATCTCTAACCATAAAAAATGCCTAAACTGAGCACGGAGTGATAGTACTGCAGGGATGGATTCCTCTGGGTTAGAAATATAAAGTAACAGTTCATTTGCATATAGAGATACCTTATGAATCCCCTGTCCACAAATGATACCAAATATTTTAGAAGAATCCCAAAGGGCAATTGCCAAGGGTTCCAAAGCAATAGCAAAATAATAAAGGACCTAGAGGGCAACACTGTCTAGTACCTCGAAAAAGCCTAAACAAAGGGGATCTCCGATTATTAGTAAGTATTGAAGCCAATTCAATGTCCCAATATGGGTTTACCTTGAGTATGAATCAGTGCAAGGATTTTCATTAGTTTCTATTTTAGGAGCCTCGCTCCCTTTTGCACTTAATAAATTGAGTAAACGTATGATTAACTCAATAGTTAAATATAAATATGGTTTCAATTCTGTAAATTCTTTGGATTGAATAAATTCAATTTATCAAGTCTCATTCAATCTAATTTTTTCTTTCAACCATCCAGAATCGACGTAGCTTTTCTTTATGAAAAACCGAAGGGAATAACTTGCTTCTGCGATTTATTCATTGATAACTGTGTTTTTATCTTTTGAACAGTTGTGTATAAATACAATTTGCCTAGATCACACTTTTTTCGATACTTAAAGATTAGAAACTTTTTAAAAGTTAGTATACCTTGTTTTCCGACTCCATATAAAATTGAAATTACAGAAAAAATTTTAGGTTTTAATCCCTATCAGAAGGGCTTGATAGCAATAATTTATGATCTAATTATGAAATACGATCCAGAGACACTTGATAAAATTAAGAATGAATGTAAAAGAGAACTCCAGATACTCTTACCCACAGAGACATGGAAGAAAATTCTTCAATTAGTTAATACATCTTCAATGTGGGCCAGACACTCTTTGATACCATTGAAGGTGGTTCACAGGACCCATATGTCTAAGGACAAGTTAGCCCGTTTTTATCACCATGTAAATCCTATATGTGACAGATGTAAGTCAAAGGTGGCTTCCCTGGCACATATGTTTTGGTCCTGTCCTCTTTTGGAAAAATATTGGAAAGACATTTTTAACATTATTTCAACTGTATTGAATATTGATTTACAACCTCACCCAATCACTGCAATTTTTGGGCTACCAATGATGGAATCTGGCCATTTATCTGCTGCTGCTTGCCGTATGATTGCCCTTGTTACATTAATGGCCAAACGATCCATTTTGCTTAAATGGAAGGATCCAATACCCCCTACTACTTTTCAATGGTTCTCTCAAACTATATCATGTTTAAACTTGGAAAAAATTAGGAGTGGTACTGTTGATCCTTCGCTTAAATTTGAGGAAGTTTGGAGTCCATTTATTCAATATTTTCATATGATCTAGATCCCTTTTCAATAACCTTTGAACTTAGAGGAGTGGAGTTGACGACATAATACTGCTCTTTGTTCATTGAGAAATGTCAGTCCAGTTTTTTCATTTGAAGTTTTGTTAGTTTGTTTTGATTTATTACTTACAACCCTTTTTTGATTTGGGGGTTCTTTTTTTTATACAATAAATCTTTTTCTTTCCCGTTCTGATTTTTTTTGTATTATATTCGCTTACTAAGAGACCGTGGGGTCTAGAATATATTTTTTATTCTTTATGATTATATATGTCATGATTGTCCTCCTGATCTCTTTGTATGACATGTATAATCACTGATGTTATATATATTAATCTGTACTAATTTGAAAATTAATAAAAAGATTGGAAAAAAAAGAGAAAAGCTATGGAACCGGTTCTGATCCTGAGGAAGTCCTCTGCACATTTCCTTACAACTTGCGCCCTTATATCGGTTTCCTGTCATTTAGCCGGTGTTTTATCCACACAGCTACAGCCCTTTTTATTCATTGCCCTTCAGCCTTGATGACAAGCCCATTAAGTTCATCAAGCACCCTTGGAAGGTCCATATATACCACATCATTGACTTTCTCTGTCACTTCATCAAACAACTGTGATGTGGATCGAGACAGTGATGACTGATTGAGACTGATGTGGATTGAGATTCAGAAAATGAGGCGACATGGGTTCCACCAAAAGACAGAAAAGGGGCAACAACTGTTTGGAATATACCACCAAACAACCCGAGGAAGATAGAAGAACAAATTTACAGACATATTTCTGACAAGTACAAAGAACATTATGGAGGTGGGACAGAGGTTGGTGTGTGGATGTGGGAGTTGTGTGTGGGGGGAGTTTGTTAAACAACCATAATGTTAACTGCCACACAGTCAGTGTAATAGATGAAAGGGGCACAGAATTCAGGCACAGTTACACAGCTACAAGTGCTGCCACCTCACAACTCCATGGTGAAACCCATGTGGGCTCAGAGAATCAGCCACTGTCAACCATCCCTCAGTGTAGGGAACTGGCAAAACAATCAAAGGGGAGCTGGCATGGACTTGATAGGCTGAATGGCCCCCTGCTGTGTGATAATAATAATGATGTAAGGAGAACCTTTCAGCCCAGCAGGAGTGGGGCAACTCTGGCTTTAGTTTTAGGGAAGAACCTGGGCAGGGGACGGAAGGGGCTTGGGGCCTGGAGCGGAGATCTGTGCTGAGGATCATCTGTCACTTACATTTTGTGAAATTACATAAAATTGACAAGGATGAAATAAGAATAAATAAGAAATAAGAATAATAGTTCTCAATTAGGCTCAGACCAGTTTTACTGGGCCAAGTGATCCAAGTGATTGGAAGCTGCTCCTGGAAGGCGTTAGTGCAATGGAAGGCGACAACAATGCCACTGTTGTGGCTGTCAAACCCAAGAGCCAAGATCCAGCCAAAAGAGTTTTATCAGACCCTGGGAGCTCTGTTGCAGAGAGCCCTGAAGAATATAGAACACGTAGGGAACATGAGAGGCAAGTGTTTTACACAGAGCATGTTTGATATTTGGAACACTGAGATGGTGGAACCAGATACAATCACCGTACCTAAGTGACGTTTGGACAGAGAGGAAGAAGACTGAGATTTTGCTGAGACTGGCACAGGCACAGTAGGAAAAAGGGACTGAGGGATTTGGCATCTTTGAAAGTGGACAAATGAGCAGGTCTGCATGAAATATTTCCCAGGCTGTTGATAGAAGCCAGAGAGCAGTTCACACAGGCTGTTTCCAGTGACTTTCAGTCCTCCTTTGCTAAGTGCCAGAAGACTAAAGGACTGCTCACTTTGTATAATTGTTTAAAGATAGAGAAAGGAATAAACCAAGTAGTTACAGACCCGTTAGTGGTGGGCAATTTACAGCAATCAATTCCGAGGGTCAGTATAAGCCTTCAGTTGGAGAGGCCCAGATTAATCAAGGATAAAAAGTGGCGATCTGTAGGGGAAGGTGGAGTCTGACTAACTGATAGACCTTTCTCAGGAGGTGTGAGGATGGTCGACAAGGAAAATGTTTTGATGTAGTCTACAGCAGGTTTTTGACATGTCCACAAGTCAGCAAAAGAATCAAAAGCATGTGGATCCCAGGGGGAGCAGCAAATTGGATCCAAAACCGTCTGAATAGCAGGAAGCAGAGTGGCAATTAACGGTGGGAGCCGCAGGGCTCAGGATTCACTGCCTTGCTTTTTAAATAAATGAGAATAATTTAGATTTAAATGCAGGGAGCATAATGAAGAAGTTTCCATGTGACACAAAGATTGGCCATGTGGTTTGACTGTATGAAGGCACAGATTATAGAGTCATAGAATCATACAGCTAGGAAAGAGACCCTTCAGCCCACCTTATTCATGCTGACCCTCAAGTACCCACCCACACTAATCAAGTTGAGGTAGGACACATCATTAAATGGTAGAGCACTAAGGAATATTGATGAACAGAAAGACCTAGAGGTCCAAGTCCATAGTTCCCTGAAGGTGGCAACACAGGTCAATACGGCGGTGAAGAAGGCGTATGGTATTGCTTGTTTTCGTGGGTCAGGGGCATAAAAGAGTTGGGATATTCTGTTGCAACTTTACCAAAAATTTGTTAGATGGCACTGGAGAACTGTTTGCAGGATGTGATTGCACTGGAGAGCGCAGAAGAGAATCACCAGGATGTTGCCTGGATTGGAGGACTTTTTAAGGGGAGAGATCGGACAGGCTGGGCTTGTTTTCCCTGGAGTGAAGGAGACTGAGGGGTGACCTGATAAAATTATATAAGATTATGAGAGGTGTAGACAGGGTAGATGGTCAAAACCCTCTTCACATAATAGGGCTGTCAAAAATAAGAGGCCATAAGTGCCCAGCGAGCTAGTCCCACTTGCCTGCATTTGGCCCATATCCCCCTGAGCCCCTCCTATCCATGTACCTGTCCAAATGTCATCTGAATGTCGTTATTATACCTGCCTCAACTACTTTCTCAGGCAGCACGTTCCATATAGATACCGTCCTTTAAATGAAGAAGTTGCCCCTCAGGTCCCTTTTAAATCTTTCACCTCTCACCTTAAAACCTATGCCCCTAGTTTTTAGTTCGCTTTTCCTAGGTAAAAGAGTGTGTTCTTTCACCCTACCTATACCCCTGATAATTTTATACACCTCTATGAGATCGCCCCTCAGTCTCCTACACTCCAATGAATAAAGTCCCAGCCTTCCCAACCTCTCTCTATCACTCTCCCTATTAATAAGTTGAGAGGAAGAAATTTTAAAAGGGATCTGAGGGGTACACAGAGAGCGGTTGATATTGAATGTGGGCAAATGGGATTAGTGTAGATGGTGCATCATAGTGCATCACCTCACACTTATCAGGATTAAGTTCCATCTTCATTGCTCTGTGCATCTTACCAACTCATCAATGTCATCTGCAGCCTATGACTATCCTTTTCACTATCAACAATTTTCATGCCATCTGCCTACATACCTACGTTCACACCCACCTCCAGATCCAAACTGTTAATGTAGGTCACAAACAGTAAGTGTGCCAGAGGTCAAAGGTTTCCAACCACAAATAAAATCACCCTCTGCCTCCTACTACAAAGCCAATTTTGGATCCAAATCCACCTGGATCCCGTGGGCTCCAACCTTTGCAGCAAGTCTGTCATGTGGGACCTCGTCGAAGACTTTACTGAAGTCACGTAGACTGCAAGAACCTCACTTTTCTCATCCATACATTTTGTTTCCTGTTTGAAAAGTTCAACCAAGTGAGCAGACAGGATATCCCCCTAATAGAAGCAGACTGACAATTTTTGATTGATCCCATGCCTTTCCAACTGTAGATTAATCCTGTCCCTTGGATTTTTTTCCAATAACTTCCTTATCATTTACGGTAGACTCACAGGTGTGTAGTTATATGGATTATCCCTGCTGCCCTTCTTGAACAAGAACAGCAAATGGAACGTAATCTGGAGAAGTGTGAAGTAGAGCAGTTGGGGAGATGGAACATGACAAGGGAATACATTATAAGTGAGGGGATATTGAGGAGTGTGAGGGAACAGAGGGACCTTGGAGTCCACCTGCATGTTTCCTTAAAGTTAGCAGGACAGATCAGTAAGTTGGTTAGCTGGAGCAGAGAATATAAGACCAGGGAAGTTTTGTGTGAATACAGTTCTGGTGAGCACATCACAGGAAAGATGTGATTGCACTGGAAAGGGTGTGAGAGGGGATTATGAGGTTGATGCCAAGACTGAAACATTCAGCCAAGAGGAAAACTAGGTTTGTTTTCTTATCTACAGAGGAAGTTGAAGGGAGACATAATTGAAGTGTATAAATTATTGGAGGCGTTTGTAGAGCAAATAGGAAGGACCAATTTCTTTACAGGTC
The DNA here is from genome assembly GCF_009764475.1 of Pristis pectinata. NCBI lineage: Eukaryota > Metazoa > Chordata > Chondrichthyes > Rhinopristiformes > Pristidae > Pristis > Pristis pectinata. The sequence goes on from NC_067431.1 coordinate 592,224, forward strand.
CTCTACAGGTCAAAACCAGGAGGCATGGATTTAAAATCATTAGTAGATAATTTAAAGAACAAAGATTTTTTTCAGTCAGTGGGTAGTAGAGGTTTAAAATTCACTGCCTGAAAAAGTTGGGAGAACCAGAAACCCTCATCACGTGTATAAAACCTGTGAAGAGTCCTAAAGAACCAGGATTGGAAGGCAGGACTGGGTTGGGGAGCTTTTTCTTGACTGGCACAGATGTGTTGGGCTGAATGGCCTCCCACAGTGACATCCCTTTGCTCTGATTCTGTGATTCAGACTCTGATGTGCATTGAGTTTTTTAATTATTTTCCAGGATGTGGGAGTTGCTGGCAGTCCCGACATTTATCGCCCTTCACCTGATTGCCCACGAAGAGATTGCATTGAGTTGTCTCCTGGTGAAGGAGTTCCCATGTTGCAGAGGGAGGTCCAGGATTTAGACCCAGTAACAGTGAAGGACCAGCAATATATTTCCAAGTCAGGATCGTGTGTGACCTGGAGGGGAACCTGCAGGTGGTGGTGCACCAATGCACCTGCTGCCTTCGTCCTTGTTGGTAATGGGAGGTGCTGTTGGAACTGGCTGGGTGGGTAACTGCAGCGACTAAACGGTGGTGGTGCAGGAAATGGATATTTAGGATGATGAAGGGGTGCCAATCAAGCAGCTTCAAATAACACCAATAGAGGCCAGTCAGCCTCTCTGATCCATACTGACCCCAGCAGAGCAAATCCCATCATTCTGATTCTCCCTCCTTGTGGAGCTCGAACATGGAACAGCAACAGGCCTTTCAGCCCACAACGATGCCAAGTTAAACTAATCCTTTCTGTCTGCACATGATCCACATCCCTCCATTCCCTCCATATTCATGCAGCCTATTCCAGGCACCCACCGCTCTCCATGTGTAAAAACTTCCCCGCACAACTTTGAACTTTCTACTCCCCTGCCTGAGTTCCTTCCGGCTTCTGTTCCTCTCCTCCTGAGGCATGTCCTCTCTCACCTGTCCATCAACCTCCCTCTGATTCACTTCACTGCTGAACACCAAGGGGTAACCAGCAGTACCCAATTAACCCATCAGTGCTGGAGGAACTCGGCGGTCAGGCAGCATCTATGGAGGGAAATGGACAGTCGACATTTCAGGTCGAGATCCTTCATCTGGACTGGAAAGCGAGAGGGGGAGCGGGTGGAGCAAGAGCTGGCAGGCGATAGGTGGATCCAGGTGAGGAGGGAGTGGGAATGGTGTCAGAAGCTGGCAGGTGATAGGTGGAAGTGACAAAGGGCTGAAGATGATGGAATCTGATAGGAGAGGAAGGGGGAGCCCGGAATAAAGGGAGGGAGGTGGGGAGGGGAGCCGGTGGGAGGAGTGTGGGGGGGATGGGCAGATGGGGAGGGTGGGGGAGGGGATAGAGAAGGGGTGATGGGGCCGGTGGGATCAGGAAGGCAGAGAAAAGAGAAATGAAGGTTGGAGACTGCCCAGGCGGGATATGAGGTGCTGTTCCTCTAATCTTCGTCATGACCTGGCAGTGGAGGAGGCAAAGGACGGACATGTCAGTGTGGGAACGGGAAGTGGAACTGAAAGGGCTGGATGCCCCACTGCCCCAGGTCCTACCGCTCCTCTCCCACCACCACTCTCCAGCCCCCTGGTCTCCCACACCACACCCCACCCCTCGTCCTCCCTTCACCCCTCCAAACCCTTCTCTTCTCACCCCTCACCTCCCTCACCTCCCCTGAGCCCTCTACCCCACTGCCCTCCCCAGACCCCACACCTGACCCCAGCGCCAACCCCTGCCACGTCTTCACCATCCCCTCCCATCTCCCCCTCTCTGAGGCTGAAGTTCTGTCCTCAGCAGGGGCCTCACCTTCGTCCCCCCGCGCCCGCACGTGCCTGCCATGATGCCGAGCTCTCCTTTAGTCTCCTCCGCCTCAGCGACTGCTTCTTCAGCAAAGATTCCCCACCCGGCACCACTGACCCCTTCCCCTGCCTCAAACCCTCCTCTTGGACAACCCTCTCTGGCCTTCTGCCCACTCTGGATCTTTTCTTCTCCAACTGCCGACGGGACATCAACCATCTCGACTTCAATCCTCCCCTCACCCCCTCCAACGTCACCCCCTCTGAACGCAGTGCTCTCCACTCTCTCTGCTCCAATCCCAACCTCACCATCAAACCCGCAGCCAAGGGCGGACTGACCTCTACCCGGCAGAGGCCAGACGGCAGCTCTTGGACACCTCCTCGCACCTATCCCTGGACCAGGACCCCACCGAGGCTCATCAGGTCGTTGTCCCCTGTACCATCACTGGCCTCATCACCTCCAGAGATCTCCCTCCGCAGCCTCCAACCTCATTTTTCCCCAACCCCACACTGCCCACTTCTACTTCCTACCCAAGATTCACAAACAGAACGGCCCCGCGAGGCCCATCATTTCTTCCTGCTCCTGCCCTACCGAACTCGTCTCCCCATATCTCGACTCCATCTTGTCCGCCCCGGTCCAGTCCCTTCCCACCTACATCCGTGATACCTCACATGCTCTCCACCATTTCCACAACTTTCAGCTCCCTAACTCCAACTGCCTCATTTTCACCACGGACGTCCAGTCCCTGTACACTTCCGTTCCCCATCAGGAAGGCCTCAGACTTCTCTGTTTCTTTCTAGAACACAGACCCAACCAGTTCCCCTCCTCCGTCTGGCAGAACTGGTGCTCACCCTCAACAATTTCTTTCAGCTCCTCCCACTTACTCCAGACCAAAGGTGTAGCCATGGGCACTCACATGGGCCCCAGCTATGTCTGTCTTTTCGTTGGCTACGTGGAACAGTCCAAGTTCCAAACCTACACCGGTAACGCTCCCCAACTCTTTCTCAGCTACACTGACGACTGCACTGGGGCTGCTTCCTGCACCCGTGCTGAGCTCGTCAACTTCATCAACTTCGCCACCAATTCCACCCTGCCCTCAGATTCGCTTGGTCCGTCTCCGACACCTCTCTCCCCTTGCTGGATCTCTCTGTTTCCATCTCAGGAGACAGATTTTCCACCAACCTTTACTACAAACCCACCGACCCACAGCCACCTCGACTACACCTCTTCCCACCCTGTCACTTGTAACGATGCCGTTCCTTTTCCTTAGTTCCTCTGTCTCTGCTGCATCTGGTTCTCGTGATGAGGTCTTCCACTCCAGGACATCCAAGATGTCCTCCTTTTTCAGAAAACTGAGTTTCTCCCCCAGTGTCATCGACGCAGCCCTTGCCTGCATCTCCTCTATTTCCCGCACGTCTGCCTCACCCCATCCCCCTCTCGACATAACAGGGATTAGAGTTCCCCTGGTGCTCACCCACCATCCCATGAGCCTCCACACCATTCCTCACAGCTTCCACCAACCCCAACGGGATTTCACCACCAGGCACACCTTCTCCTCCCCTCCCCTCCCCTCACTTCCCCTCCCCTCTCCACTTACCGCAGAGATCCATGACTCTGTTGTCTGCTCACCCCTCCGTCCCCAGGCACTCTCCCCTGTAACTGTGGCTACGTGCTACACCTGCCCCTTCACCGCCTCCCTCACCCCCATTCAGGGCCCCACACAGGACTTCCAGGTGAGACGGTCCTTCACCTGTGAATCCCTCAAGTGTCATTTATTGTAGCTGGTGCTCCCAGTGCAGCCTCCTCTACATCAGTGAGACCCGACAGATTCGTCAAACACCTTCGCTCCGTCCACTGGAACAGCCAGGATCTCCCGGTGGCCAGCCATTTTAATTCCACTTCCCATTCCCACACCGACATGTCTGTCCACGGCCTCCTCCACCCCCAGGCTGAGGCCAGATGCAGATCAGAGGAACAGCACCTCCACCTGGGCAGTCCTGCAGTCCTGGTAGCATGAACATCGAATTCTCAAGCTTCTAGTAACCACTCCCCCCTGACCCTCCTCCCCATTTTTCTTATTTATCTCCCGTCCTGATCCCACTGCCCCATCTCTTTCCCCTCCCCCACCCTCCCCATCTGCTCATCCCCCCCACACTCCTCCCACCGTTCCCCTCCCCACCTCCCTCCCTTTCTTCCAGGGTCCACCTTCCTCTCCTATCAGATTCCATCTTCTTCAGCCCTTTGTCACTTCCACCTATCACCACGCAGCTTCTGACATCATTCCTGCCCTCGTCTACCTATCACCTCCCTCACCTGGATCCACCTATCACCTGTTGACTCTTGCTCCACCCCCTCCCCCCACCATTTATACCGGCCATCCTCCCTCTATCTTTCAGACCAGATGAAGGGCCTCGACCCGAAACGTCGACTGTCCATTTCCCTCCATAGATGCTGCCTGACCCGCTGAGTTCCTCCAGGACGAAGCATACCTTGGCTTTGTCAGGGATGGTGCAGAGATTACTGAGAGGAGTTGATACTGCCCTCATCCAGGAAAGAGAAGACTACTTCACCGCATGCCTTCACCACTCACTGCAGGATACCCAGCCTTTACCCACTCATCTTGTCACAGCATTAATGTGGCTGGTCCAAATCAGTGACCCCTCGGGATGTTGATGTTGGGGACCAAGCGGTAACAATGCCAGGGTAGCGGGGTTAGCCTCTCCCTTGTTGGAGATGGTCATCGCCTGGCACTTCAGTGGCACATATGTTACTTGCCACACCAGCTAAATGTTGTCTAGGCCTTGCTACACACGGGCATGGGCTGCTTCATTTGTAAATGGAATTTTTCATTGTCAATTCATCATCAAATCATCAGACCACAAGTCTGCTCTGATGACAGAAGGAACATAATGAAGTCGACTGAAGGGCACTGGACCCCTGACTGATGTCCTGGGTTCTGGGATAATTGACCTTCAACATTTACCCTTGAAGCCCATTGACTCCAGTTTTACCAGGTGTCTTGATGTCACAGTCAGAAGCTGCCTTGATATCAAGAACTATCACCTCTGGAATTCTGCTCTTTGGTCCACATTTGACCCAAGGCCTAAAGTGGTGTGGTCCTGGCCAATGTGGACTGAGATGTTGACATGTGTGGTTCCTTAGTGTCTGTTTGTGATACAGGTCCATGGTGTGCAGTTGTCTGCCCACCTCACGTCATTCTGTATTCAAGCAACTTTCTTGGGAATGACACGACGTTTACTGGTGTATGTTCTGGCTTCTTTTTTAAATCTTCCACGCATCTTACAATGTTGATTTTGGAGAAAGTGTTGCAGAGTTTTGTGGTTCTCACCACAGATCCCCTCACTCCATCCTCCCTCCCCTCGCTCCATCCTCCTCCCCTCACTCCATCCTCCCTCCCCTCACTCCATCCTCCACCTTCCCTCCCCTCGCTCCATCCTCCCTCCCCTCACTCCATCCTCCCTCCCCTCACTCCATCCTCCCTCCTCCCTCCCTTTGCTCCATCCTCCAACTGATTTACAGCACATTTATTTGGTGCAATTCAACCTTTGACTTTACTCACTGTGTTGTGGATGAGCCTGTTGCGAGAAGGCAGATCAAATGGGATCGAGACAATGGGCTTCACCACACACTGCTGTGCTGCAGCACTGTGGGGCCTTGGGATTGCGGGGATTACGTTGTATTGATTCATGCTTCCTGCAAAACACAAACCAAAAATATCCAAACCGTTACCTGTGACAAATAGTCCAGCAAAATAACGATCTCCATATGGACTTCTTTCCATGATCATCTCCACCTCTCCTCCTTGAACATGTTCCTTCACCAAGCTTTTGTTCACCTGCCCTCAAATATTCCTCCGTGACAATTTTTATCTGATAATATTCCCATGTGATCTGAGAGTCATGGAGTCACACAGCACAGAAACAGACCCTTCGGCTAAGCCATGTCCTCTCACCTTAAACCTATGCCCTCTAGTTTTAGATGCCCCTGCCCTGGGAAAAAGACTGTGTCCCTCTGCCTTGTCTACGCCCCTGATGATTTTATAAACAAGTTCATCTCTCAGCTTCCTTCACTCCAGGGAAAACAGTCCCAGCCTATCCAGTCTTTTCTCATAACTCAAGCCCTTCGGTTCAGGCAACATCCTTGGGAACCTTTTCTGCACCCTCTGCAGCTGAATCCCATCCTTTCCATAGTGTGGTGACCAGAACTGCACTCACTGTTCCAGGAGCAGTCTCATCAATGTCCTCTCCAGCTGTAACATGACGTCCTAACTCATGTACTCTGTGCCCCGATTGATGAAGGCAAGCATGCCATGTGCCTTCTTCACCACCCTGTCTAACTGTGCGGCCACTTACAGGGAACCAGGTCTCTCTGTTGTACAACACTCTCCAGGGCCCTGTCATTCACTGTTGTATCCTGCCCTGGTTTAACTTCCCAAAGTGCATCACTTCACACCTTCTGGGTAAAAAAATCTTCCAAACCCCTCTAATCTTTTCACTCCTTATCTTAAACCCACAGCCTCTGGTTTTAGTTGTCCCTGTTATAGGGAAATGTTTCTCACTATCCACCCGATCTATGCCTCATAACCTCAGGTTCCGCCTCAGCCTCTTCCTTTCCAGGAAAACAAACCCAACCTATCCAGTATCTCCTCATAACTGAAAGATTGCATGCCAGGCAACATCCTGGTAAACCTTCCCTGCTCCCTCATTCTGTGGATGGATCAGGTATCCTGCGATGCATTGTTCAGTCACGTGCACTGTCTCTGGGTGGATAACAGACACTCTGTTATCCACCCAGGGACTCAACTCCTGGCATTGCAAAGCCTTCTTGTCATCTACTTTTCCATCTCTTGCCATGAAGTGCCATCTACCTACTAGGGTTACAAAGTATGACTTGTGAGTGCATCTCCAATAACATGATTCAGGGCAGAAGAGCCCAACTGGTCCATGCCGACCAAGATTCCCATCTAAGCTAGAGCCATTTGCCCACATTTGGCCCGTATCCCTCTAAACCTTTCCTATCCAAGTACCTTTTAAATGTTGTTCATGTACCAGCCTCAACCACTTCCTCTGGCAGCTCGTTCCATACATTGACCACTGTCTTGGTGAAAAGTGGCCCCTCAGGTTCCTATTAAATCTCTCCCCTCTCACCTTAAACCTGTGCCCTCTAGTTCTTGGTTCCCCAACCCTGGGGGAAATAAGGTGCACATTGACCCCATCTATGGCCCTCATAGCTTTATGCACCTCCATAAGATCACCCCTCAATTCCCCTGCACTCCAATAAAAAGTCCCGACCTGTTCAACCTCTCTCCATAACAGTCCCTTGAGTCCCAAGCAACATCCTCATAAATCTCCTCCGCACTCTTTCCAGCTTAATGGCATCTTTCCTATAGCAGGGCAACCAAAACTGAACACAATATTCCAAGTGTGGCCTCACCAACATCTTGTACGACTGCAACATAACGTCCCAACTTCTTTACTCTGCCCTGACTGATGAAGACCAGCTTTCCAAACACCTTCTTCACCACCCTGTCCACCTGCAATTGTTTACTTTCAGGGCACCATGTACTTGTACTCCTGAGTCCCTCTGTTCTACAACACTTCCCAGACCCTACTGTTCACTGTGAATATCAGAAGGATTCCATGAATGAGGAATGATAAAGAAGGGACAATTTCCCCTTGCATGAGACTTTCAAACTTCTGTTCAGTCTCTGACTAATGATCTCAGCAGCCATTTGGCCATGAGTTATGAATGTAAGACCCAACCAAATCAGGATTCAAAGCCAGATTTATACACGCAGCCTAGAGTAAAAGCAAACAATTACTGACCAATCACCCTCCATCACAGTGTTCCCTTGTGGCCACAGTAAGATGCCCACGAGGACATGGAAGCCATCGTCAGATCGTGT